>NC_092341.1:343693750-344390000 GCF_046630445.1 Rutidosis leptorrhynchoides
TGAAGAATGAAAGTGTTTGTAGGTGTTTTTGGTCGTTGGTATATGGATTAGATATAAAGGATATGTAATTTTGTTTTGATGTAAATAAGTCATGAATGATTACTAATATTTTTGTAATTTTATGAGATATTTCATGCTAGTTGCCAAATGATGGTTCCCACATGTGTTAGGTGACTCACTTGGGCTGCTAAGAGCTGATCATTGGAGTGTATATACCAATAGTACATACATCTAAAAGCTGTGTATTGTACGAGTACGAATACGGGTGCATACGAGTAGAATTGTTGATGAAACTGAACGAGGATGTAATTGTAAGCATTTTTGTTAAGTAGAAGTACTTTGATATGTGTCTTGAAGTCTTTCAAAAGTGTAAGAATACATATAAAAACACAACATGTATATACATTCTAATGGAGTCGTTAAGTCTTCGTTAGTCGTTACATGTAAGTGTTGTTTTGAAACCTTTAAGTTAACGATCTCAATTAATGTTGTTAACCCAATGTTTATTATATCAAATGAGATGTTAAATTAATATGTTATCATGATATTATGATGTATGAATATCTCTTAATATGATATATACATTAAAATATTATTACAACGATAATCGTTACATATAAGTCTCGTTTCGTAATTCTTGAGTTAGTAGTCTTGTTTTTACATATATAGTTCATTGTTAACACACTTAATGATATATTTAAATATAATTTTATCATGTTAAATATAGTGTATCAATATCTTAATATGATACATATGTATTTAGTAGACGTTATCATAACGATAATCGTTATATATATCATTTCGAGTTTCTTAACTTAGTAATCTCATTTCTTATGTATATCACACATTGTTAATATACTTAGTGAGATACTTACTCATCATAATCTCATGTCAACCATATATGTATGTCTATATATACTACAACATGTAGTTTTTACAAATTTGTAACGTTCGTGAATCGCCGGTCAACTTGGGTGATCAATTGTCTATATGAAACTTATTTCATTTAATCAAGTCTTAACAAGTTTGATTGCTTAATACGTTGGAAACATTTAGTCATGTTAATATCAATCTCAATTAATATATATAAACATTGAAAAGTTCGGGTCACTACACAGGGCTAGGGTTTGTACTTTTAGCCACCCTAAAAGTACTTTCAAGGTTGACCACAAGATTGTATGGTACCTTTTCTCTAAACGTACTCTGATCATATATCTTTATCGGCTCAGTAACCGATTTCTTCTTCTACTTCTATAATTTTCATATACATCCAAGTTCAAATTAGAATTGAGACCCACACTATTAACCAATGAATCCAAATTTCTACCCGTTTGATGAGCCGGTGATTCAAAATTTGAAAAACGAGTTCCATGATCATCATTAGCCGCCCTGACCGGAGATAAAGGATCACACTCCAGCAGCGGCTCTTTCTCCGGTGACTTCAGCGTCTCCTCACCCACATCTTCCAAAATGGGATCATCATTAACCATCTGATCAGAATGTTCTGCACTATTACCATCCATATTCTTACAATCCATTATAGCTTTATTAATACTTCAATGAAAGCATCATTATCTTCAGACTCCATATGCTTCGTTGGATCGAACACATTATTCACCTCATGAACCCAAACGTATATACCTTCTGTTTATTTTTCAACTCAGTGGAGATCAATCTATCAATATGAATGGCCTCAAATACCTCCATAAACACAAACATGGAGCCTGCTTCTGTTAAATTGTATGATTTTCTTGAGATATAAAGCACCTCCCCGAGCTCTCTAACCACTTCATTCAAGTTATCCATACATCCATAATCGGCGAAACTACCTCTAACTTCAATCCAGGTTGGTCTTGAATACATCCCACGCCTATCCACCATGGGAATAATTTTACAAAAATCACTTTTGTTAGCATTAAACATGGAACCATCACAAATATTATGAAAGCTTTCGTTATTGACACATCTCACAATACAACCATATTTGCCCCATGTCGAGCAAAAATCTATCGAAATGTTGCGACTAATTAACAAGTCCGCAAACTTGGGTTTGGAAAACGCTATCCTATTAAAGATCAACACTGTGCATTCCAAACCATCATTAAACTCGTCATTCAACTGAAGTTGAATGCTACTAGTATTGTCATCCCCTTTTGAAAAGAACGTGGATTCTTTCCTAGCGAATTGACCAAAAGATTGAACGAAGCTTCTTGAATAGCTTCTTTTTTCGTTTCTCGAAATTGAATGTTTTTCAAACTTAGCAAAACCAACTCTCAGCCAGTTGCCCAAAAGAGATCTCCCGTTCATGCTAACAATTGCCTCATAAGCTTGATCGAAGTTGGCGAATTTAATGAAAGCATAGTTACGCTCATCTCTCAAGCGATGTTTTGAATCCAACCATACCTTCTAAAGGCATTTCTAATCACCATTGGAGTATTCGATCTAGTGATGTTGCCAATGTACACTGTAGAAATCTGTGAATCCTTTCGCTGACTGTTTTGTTTCGCCTTGTCCTGTGCATCCTTGGATTTTTGAGGAGTCAGACCGTTTCTCCCAACTGCCACATCAAAGGAATGGGTGAGTGGTGGGGGTGGTTGAAGAGTTGGAATTGAAGTGGTTTTGTTAGATTTAGAAGGAATGGGAATGGATATAGAGTTTAATTGCAGGGTAGATTGAGAATTTTGGTTGTTAATTGGGGTAGAGGGTTTTGAAAGGAGAGAGACATGAGGGCTTAGTTACTATTTAGAGTGTGTATGCGTAAAATTACGTTATAATATATAAAGTTAAATTTTTTTAATAAATGTTTAACCATTACGGCTGTGGTTAAGATTGTCATTTTTTTAATTATTATTATTATTATTATTATTATTATTATTATTATTATTATTATTATTATTATTATTATTATTATTATTATTATTATTATTATTATTATTATTATTATTATTATTATAGAGTTGTAATCCATTGAATCTAATAATTTGCTTAAAATCTAACGGACCAATCAGAGCGCGACATGTGGCGCGACAATCACATGTGATTAAAATTTTTTATTTTTATATTTTTTCGAAATATTTTTTTCTGAAAAAAATATATATTTTTAAATTTAGTATATAAGATCCAATCACATGTGATTCTGCATGTCAAATCCAATAACATGTGAATGAAAAAAAAGTTGGAAATTTTTTTTTTTGAAACAAAATTTTTAAAATTTTTTATTTCAATCACATGTGATTAGATTTGACATGCAGAATCACATGTGATTGGCATGCAGAATCACATGTGATTTACTGCATTCAATCAAATGTGATTGAAAAAAAAAATTCGAAAAGAAGAAAATATTTTTTTGCATTTTTTTCAACCACATTTAATTGTCTCGCCACATGTCGCACTCTGATTGATCCCTTGAATCTCAACTTAAAAGTTGGATTCATTTGAATATTCTTCTATTATTATATACAATTCTATATCACTGTGTATTAAATTAAAAAAAGACTCATTAAATCTATTAATTTTTAATCCATCTGGCGGCGCATATTAATGATTTAAAAGGCGTGTTTAATCAAGTGAAATTAGATTCAAAATTATATGCGTTATACATAATTACATTGTGAGTGAAATAGTAGGCCTTAACACTATATATACCATGCTAAGTCATGCATACACAAAAGTAATAATACGATATATATTGAAAACGTTCTAAAAAGAACATTAAAAATGAGTAAAATGTCTTTTTTCGGCATCCTGACGACCTCGAACGGCAAGAGACTTTCCGAGAGTCCTGATGTTTAAGGGTCGTTTTAGGGTGATCTCAAGAATATCAGTACAATCTGAAACCAAAGGTTATGCGCCGCCAAATGTTACTCCATTTGGCGGCGCATATTAATGATATAAAAAGTGTGTTTAATGAAGTGACATTAGATTCAAACTTATATGCGTTATACATAAGTACATTGTGAGTGAAATAATAGGCCTTAAAACAATATGTAACATGTTAATTCATGCATACACAAAGGAATAATATGAAAAACGGTCAAAAGAGCGTCAAAACATAAAAAAGAGGCAAAATTGAAGGTTTTCGAGGTCTCGTTTCGAAAAATATTTGAGACAAACCGCCTACGGCAGTTTGCCAACGGATAGATCTCGAAAAAAATACACGATTTCAAAAAAAATAGTGACTAAATCAGAGCTATGAGTCAAAAGATACGATAGATCAAACATTTTGGCCAAAGACACAAAACACCAAGCACCCCGAACCGTCGGCGGTGTTTGGTATGTGGTCCGAATTTGCGAAGGAAGATGTCTATATCGGAATTTAAATGACCTAGAATGGCAAGCACGTAAGAGAGTCTTGCTCGTTGGGCCATTTTAGGGTGATCTTGAGAATTTCAGTACAATCTAAAACCGAAGGTTATGCGCTGCCAAATGTTACTCCATCCGGCGGCGCATATTAATGATTTAAAAGGCGTGTTTAATGAAGTGAAATTAGATTCAAAATTATATGAGTTATATATAATTACATTGTGAGTGAAATAATAAGCCTTAAAACTATAAATACCATGCTAAGTCATGCATACACAAAAGTAATAATACGATATATATTGAAAACGTTCTAAAAAGAACATTAAAAATGAGTAAAATGTATTTATTCGGAATCCTGACGACCTCGAACGGCAAGACACCTTCGGAGAGACTTGATGTTAGGGTCGTTTTAGGATGATCTCGAGAATTTTAGTACAATCTGAAACCAAAGGTTATGCACCGCCAAATGTTACTCCATTTGGCGGCGCATATTAATGATATAAAAAGCGTGTTTAATGAAGTGACATTAGATTCAAACTTATATGCGTTATACATAATTACATTGTGAGTGAAATAATAGGCCTTAAAACAATATGTAACATGTTAAGTCATGCATACAAAGGAATAATATGAAAAACGGTCAAAAGAGCGTCAAAACATAAAAAAATGGCAAAATTGATAGTTTTCGAGGTCTGGTTTCGACAAAATATTTGGGACAAACCGCCTACAGCAGTTTGCTAACGGATAGATCCCAAAAATATACACGATTTCAAAAAAAAAAAAAAATAGTGACTAAATTGGAGCTATGAGTCAAAAGATACGATAGATCAAACATTTTGGCCAAAGACACAAAACACCAAGCACCCCGAACCGTCAGCGGTGTTTGGTGCGTGGTCCGAATTTGCGAGGGAAGATGTCTTTATCAGAATTTAGATGACCTAGAATGGCAAGAACGTAAGAGTGTCTTGCTCGTTGGGCCGTTTTAGGATGATCTTGAGAATTTCAGCACAATCTGAAACCTAAGGTTATGCGCTGCCAAATGTTACTCCATCTGGCGGCACATATTAATGATTTAAAAGGCGTGTTTAATGAAGTGAAATTAGATTCAAAATTATATGCTTTACACATAATTACATTATGAGTGAAATAATAGGCCTTAAAACTATTTAGCATGCTAAGTCATGCATACACAAAAGTAGTAATACGATATATATTGAAAACGTTCTAAAAATAACATTAAAAATGAGTAAAATGTCTTTATTCGGCATCCTGACGACCTCGAACGGCAAGACACCTTCCGAGAGTCTTGATGTTAGGGTCGTTTTAGGGTGATCTCGAGAATTTCAGTACAATCTGAAACCGAAGGTTATGCGCCGCCAAATGTTACTCCATTTGGCGGCGCATATTAATGATATAAAAAACGTGTTTAATGAAGTGACATTAGATTCAAACTTATATGTGTTATACATCATTACATTGTGAGTGAAATAATAGGCCTTAAAACAATATGTAACATGTTAAGTCATGCATACACAAAGGAATTGTGACGACCCGGGAATTTCCGATCAAATTTAGACTTTATTCTTATATGATTTTGACACGATAAGCAACGTCTGTAAAACTGAGTCTCAAAATTTTAGAACAAATTACATGAATGCAATTGGCCTTTGACTATTTCCCTACGATTCATGAACCTTTAATTGTAAATATAAATGTATATATAAATAACTATACATGTAAATAATTATATAGTAAATGTATAAATGAACTATTACATGAATATAAAAGAAAATTTAAATTTATTATTTAAAACTATTTATGTAAATATAGAGAAATAAATTGAATATATATAATGTGTCAATATTAACAAGGGAAAATTGTTTGAAAATGCATTGAACTTTCACTCAATTCCTATTGTATGCATTAAACTTTCAGACATCCTATTGTATGCATTCAACTATTTAAATTGTTCTATTGTATGCATTATGTAACTTGTACACTAGGTATCCTGTAAAAATGTAGAAAAAATTCATAGTTGGTCCCTCTAATTAACGTCCGTTAAATTTTTTAGTTAATTTGTTATAAATGAACTTTCATCTTTACATTATTAATAAAGAATAATAAAACCTAATTTCTTCATCTTCCCAAAAACAAACCCTGATTGGGTCTTCCTCAAAACAAACCCTGATTGGGTCTTGAGGTAAAAGAACAAAATCTATATAAAAAAATGTCTGAAATTTGTATATGGAGTTTACGAGTATATGCAGTTCACATGAAGTTTATTTGGATAAACTAAATCATAAAGATAAACCAAATCATATTTCAATTTCAACATATACTATTTTCAACAATTTTTCAACAAGCCCTTTTACTATTATCCAATGAATCCAATGAAATGAAATACAATTGAAAGGAAAATAACTTAATTATTTGACTATACTTTCAAACATAGAAACAAACTACAAGAAATATAGTAAAACTTATAGCTGTCTTCTTGATTCATTCTTTTAAATTTTAATCGAGTCAACGAAACTTTGACTTTTCTTTTTTATCTTCGCTGATGCTTCCGACTTGTTACAAACATAATTGTGATACACAAAACCAACACAACAACTGCTAAATCACTACTTCCTCCACCACCGTTCAACTTCATCACATCTCCGTCGGCGGTGATTCAACAACGAAAACACTAATTTCTGCAGAAACGATAACCCTTAAAAACGGACCTGAAGCAACAATGGTTAATTGATAGATTTGGTGGTGTTGAAAGTGAATAGCGATGATGAAAGTGAATAACGATGATGAAAGTGATTTAAGTTTATAGCTTAAATAAATTTAATAGCTTTAACAGACTATTGTGTTTAATAGCTTCAATAGATCTGTGAATAACGAATCTGTGTTTCGATTTAGGTTTATAATTTTAGGAAGATGAAGATGAAAGAAAAATATATGTTAAAACTAATGATGTAATTTTATTTAAAAAAATCTAACGATGCAATATGAGATAAATATGAGGGACTAATAATGTAATTTTAAAATTGAGGTGACTTGAATTTTACCTGTTATAACAGGTTAAATGCATACAATAGTACAAATTTAAAAGTTGAATGCATACAATAGGAAATCTAAAAGTTCAATGCATACAATAACAATTTGATGAAAGTTTAATGCATTTTCAAATAATTTTCCCTATTAACAAAGTATTAAATGTTATACTCTCAGATTATTTATTCCAACATATATAAAATATTTATCTACTTAATAAACAAAACCTAATTATATATAGTATTTAAAAATTTATGTGATATCTATACATGATTAATACTACGTGTATTTTGTTAACATGTATAAAATATATAAGATGTTATATAAATAATTAGTTAAAAATAAATGTAACTACAAGATAATATATAGACATTATATTAATGTTGTTCTTAATACTTTTAAAATTATAAAATATATATATAAAAGAAAATTTGATACATATAATTTATTTTATTATAATTATTTTAGAAAATTTTATTACCATTATTGTTTTATAACTATCATTATTATTATAAACCAATATATTACTATTATCATAAATAATATTATCATTATCATCTTTATAACTATTAATATCAGTATTATAATTTATTATTATTACTATTAATATTAAAGGTAATATTATTAGTAATATAGTTATATTTATAAATTAGTAAAATAATTTGCATACATAAAAATCAGAATGGATTGTATTCAGTTCCTATCACTTTCAAAACTAAAGGTAACTTATTTTGCTTTCTGAATTCTGTACCATTCGATTCCAAGTTAGCCACAAGAAAACAAATTTGGTTATCTATCTTATTCTATTTTGAATTTTTTTTTTATTTCCTCTACTTGTGATTGATGAATCTGTCCCACCCTTACACTACAAAACAACCTAGTTTGACTTATGATTTCCACAACAATTATTCAATTACACTATATATTAATATTACCTGCTGTAACTCGTAAGAAAAGAACACAACAATATTAGAAACCCATTCAACCACCACTTGCTGTGATCTCTTTGTTGACAAACATATCCCCAACTTTGACTCCTTTCATACTTCAACACTCAAAGTCACCACTTACCAACCAAATTCTATATATAATATCCTTAAGAGTATATTCAAGAAACAAAATGAAACTATTCTATTTACATACATGAGCATGAATGTACATATATCCCATCCACCACTTTTTCTTCACAAACCATCGGTAAAAAAAATTGAGAACACCACCAACCCGTTGCTTTCTGTTTAAAGTAACAATCAATCACCACACTTGTTAGATGATTGGCTACTAGTACATATATTTTGTTTTCAATGTCTCACACTATCTATCTAAATTTATCCATCTAAATTTATATATAATATACATATTACATAAAGAGATAACATATACATTCCTACTTACATTTTTTTTTTGAGAACCATCAACACATGGGTCGATGTTACAGCTGTGAAACCAACACCAATACCACCTATGAACCACCACAAATCATCTCCATTAATCTCTTTTATTTCTATTGCTTTGGTGTCTAGTATGAACCAACAATCATCACCACCTTTCTTAATGAAACCCAACGTCAAATCTTCAGCACCCATGATCACCAATAACCCCATCATCATCACTTTCATTATTTTTACTGTCACGAGTAGCTGTGTTGCAGCCTATAACCGCCACAAACAACTCAATCAATCTCGTTACATTTTGCTGCTACTATGTATGTTTGTCTGTTGCAGCCGAACCCAAACAACCATCATGAAAACCATCGCAAACTGCTCCTACTACTTGATTATCCTTTCTGTTTTACTGCTTCTTTTCATGAATCAAAACACCACCATCAAATTCATATGAATTTATGCGACTGCTGTCCACCATTAAATAATCAAACCTGCAACAATAACAATGAAGCTGTTACCTTAAGCTCCTGCAGTAATCATATTTTCATCAAGACTGTGAACGAAGGAAACAATAAAAATGATGTTCGACTGTATGATGCTACTGCTATCGAATACTAACTGTTGTCATTTTTTTTTTATTTTGAAACCACCTCACAGCCACAACAAAACACCACAATAACCATTAATATTACTGTTACTATTTTGGTTTATAAATCATCACCAAATCAAACTATTTATCTTCATCACCATCATCTATCTTCATCTTTACTTACAAGAACACCCAAATCGAAACCAAAACACATTGAAACCCATTCAAAAACGAACGCCATTATTAACCAAAACCTATTTATGCTGCTGTTTGATCTCTGTTATTCGCTACTGTTGCTATTAATAATTGAAAACACAAACAAATCATTGACTATAGTCGACTACCACTAAAAACACCCTTCATTACTGCTTGTGTTCAATACAAATAAAAGTACGGAATACATATAGAGGGATGAAGAAATTAAAAGAATAATTAATGAATCGATTGCTTACTTGAATAAATTGATTGACCGATTAATTGATCGGTTAATGATGGATGATGATTATCGATGATGAAGAAGATTGATGATGATACTAACGATGATGATGAACCAATAACCTATTGTACATCGATGATTTTATTGATCGATGGATGAATCGAAGAACCCTAAATCGCGAGATGGGTCCTGCATCTTGTTTCTGTAACCTCGATCTGTTTTGGAGAACCCACCAACAACACGCCTAGTTTCTTTATTTAGGTATAAATGAGTATTACTCCGTATTATTCTTATTATTATTAATATTATTATTAATATTATTATTATTATTATTATTTTTATTATTATTATTATTATTATTATTATTATTATTATTATTATTATTATTATTATTATTATTATTATTATTATTATTATTATTATTATTATTATTATCATAAGTGTAGTATTATTATTAGTAGTATTATTATCATTATAGTTATTAATATAAATATTAGTATCTTTATTATTATAGAAAAATCATTATTTTTTTATATAATTATTATTGTTAGTATTCATTATTATTCAAATTACCATTTTTATTAAAAAGTATTATTTTATTAAAGTTATCATTTTATCATTTATATTAAAAGTAACATTTTTAACTCTATTATCATTATTATTATTTTTATCACTACTAATATTATTTTAGTATTATTATAATTTTAACAAACAAATGATATGTATATATATACAAAATATATTTAATACATATAGCATAACAAAATTTATATTTTTTTTAAATATTTTAAATATATAAAATGAATATATGAAACATATAGGTTATCAATATAAAAATGATATAACTAATAAATTTATATATATATATATATATATATATATATATATATATATATATATATATATATATATATATATATATATATATATATATATATATATATATATAAATTTGTTCGATCACAATTATATGTGTTAATATATGTACCTGATATAGGTTCGTGAATCCGAGGTCAACCCTGCATTTGTTCAATATCGTTATATGTATTTTTACTACAAAATACAATAGGTGAGTTTCATTATTCCCTTTTTAAATGCTTTCGCAATATACATTTTTGGGACTGAGAATACATGCGCTGTTTTTATAACTGTTTTATGAAATAGACACAAGTAATTGAAACTACATTATATGGTTGAATGATCGAAATCGAATATGCCCCTTTTTATTAAGTCTGGTAATCTAAGAATTAGGGAACAGACACCCTAATTGACGCGAACTCTAAAGATAGATCTATCGGGCCCAACAAGCCCCATCCAAAGTACCGGATGCTTTAGTACTTCGAAATTTATATCATGTCCGAAGGAGGATCCCGGAATGATGGGGATATTCTTATATGCATATTGTGAATGTCGGTTACCATGTGTTCAATCCATATGAATGATATTTTTGTCTCTATGCATGGGACGTATGTTTATGAGAAATGGAAATATGAAATCTTGTGGTCTATTAAAAATTATGAAATGATTATTTATGCTAAACTAATGAACTCACCAACCTTTTGGTTGACACTTTAAAGCATGTTTATTCTCAGGTATGAAAGAAATCTTCCGCTGTGTATTTGCTCATCTTTGAGATATTACTTGGAGTCATTCATGACATATTTCAAAAGACGTTGCATTCGAATCGTTGAGTTCATCAAGATTATTATTAAGTCAATTATAGTTAGATATATATTATGAAATGGTATGCATGCCTTCAAATTTCGATGTAATGAAAGATTGTCTTTTCAAAAACGAATGCAATGTTTATAAAATGTATCATATAGAGGTCAAGTACCTCGCGATGTAATCAACTGTTGTGAATCGTTTATAATCGATATGGACTTCGTCCGGATGGATTATGACGGGTCCTTTCAGTTGGTATCAGAGCGGTGGTCTTAGCGAACCAGGTCTTGCATTAGTGTGTCCAACTGATAAGTCGTTAAGATGCATTAGTGAGTCTGGACTTCGGCCGTGTCTGCATGTCAAAAGTTTTGCTTATCTTTTTGTGTCAAAAATTACCTGCTTATCATTCTTAAAGAATCACTTACTTATCATTCTTAATCTAGACATGTTTTACTGCATTGACATCATGAATAGTGTATAGACAAAAATTCATATCTTAGCGTATCTACTACTTCATATCTTAGCATATCTGTTACTGTAACTTTGCCTGACAACTTCCGTAGATTCCTCCGTAACTTATGAGATTTTAGTATTATATATGCATATGTAAATTATGTATTGCAGGGTACTAATTTACATCCTATAATCTATCTCTTATCGAAAATCCTTCACCTGGTTGTACGAGATGAATCCCTCAACCAGTTCGAGTCCCTCAGATTCTGATAGCTATTCCGATAGTTATTCCGACAGCTATTCCAACATAGATGTCCACCTAAGCTCCGAAAGTAGTATCACAGGCATGAATCAACCAATCAGCCATTATCAATTCATCTGATGGGTTCGTAGTCGACTTAATCAATGGAGACGCGCAGAAGGCAATCCCTTCCACCAACCGAATTCACTTATTGACAATGAACCTGAAACGTTTACCGGTGAACCTGTTCGAGACACCATTTTCAATCTCATTTCCAGGGTAACTCGGCAAGAGTATATTATATCCACAATTCTGAACCTTATTCATCCGCTCGTTCCGACCGACAATCATCCTGGAGTAATAAGTCAATTAACTTCGCGCTTGAATAATCAATTCGGAGAATATGGTGCAAAATTTACCAGCTTCAGCAACATCATCGGCACCAACGGTACCATCAGTAACAGCAATAGTACCATCAACAATCCATGCCTCAACAACTCATTCTGTACATCGAGTATAATTATCGTTCTACGAATTGTTTTACATCTTTTATCTTCGTTCGGCATAGCGATTATGTAATCTCTAATGTTTTAGAGATTATATATTCTTGTTCTAAAGGTAAATCAAATGAGTTTAATATCATATTGACTCATTAAATCCATGGTTACATCAGAAGAAAATATAGATGTATATATGTTTTCATAAAGATTGTAATTTAAATATTCTTTCGTTCAAACTGTTAATGGTGAAAATATTTTAACGGGTAGGTAAAACCCGAGGAATATTTGGATCTCACATTAACATGTTGAACTGTACATCCTTCAGTTCCGATTCAACAGTCATTTACTATCCTACTTACAACCACAGATATACGTATCCGTTCATTCACGAATAACCATTTTCATTCCAATTCAATTTCATATTCGAATTTCGACCGATCAGAATCCAAGTCAAAATATAACAAGTGGCATAATGAAGAAAACATTGGACAAAATAAAATTTGTTAGAAACAAACAAATTAACTATGAAAAATTCTGGTAAGAATCCACGCTAACTGTTTTCAGCTAACTATTCCTAGCTAACTGATTACATTTATTTCTCGCAATTTATTTTATTACAATTTAATTCTCACAATTTTATTTATCGTCGTTTAATTTCTGTTACTTACTTTACGCACTTTATTTATCATCATTTAAATTTCTGTTATTTGTATTACGCACTTTAAATATCGGGTCACGATACGTATTAATTAATTTGAATATTATATATTAAACTATATATGAATTATTGGACTATTAATTGTGGACTATCGATTATGGACTAATAACATTGGACAATTAAAATGAATTAAAATATTAATTATAACATATGAAACTAAACGTTTCTTCAAGTTTGCCACTTGATCTCATCTTAAACCTCATTTGTATCTTGACGATTACAATCTGCGTTCACACCTTTTATAATTCTTGAAAACACCTCAAGCGAGAGGATGAACCAACCGCACTTCATCTACGTAAGAAGAGATTGATGCATATAGTTATGCACTTGAAAACTATCAGAACCTGAGTAAATGTTTAACACGTATCTGTGCTAATTCCTCTAGTGTTATTATTACCCAACATAACTTGGTAATTTCTTTCCAAAGTAGCCAATTTTGTCACAGCTTCAGCAAATTAACTTCGACTTTTCATTCAAAACAACCTTATTATGACTTTGATATATATGCGTGCTCTTTTATTATTACCGGAGAACCATTTATATTCCACTATATTACCAGCAGACGTACCAGCAACCTCGTTACTTCTTGACTTAAATCTCTCTGATAAATCATTATATTTATTCATTGAAACCCTATCATATACTCATCCGCATCTTGTAACGAGAACTGACATACCAATTATCGGGAATCAGCAATCAGTACTTTAAAAATTCACAGCATATCTATATCAACAGTTGTATGTATAACATTCATCTCTTAGAAGTATGATCTTTCATTCTGAAATTCTGATCAGTACTCAGCCTACAAACCAATACTCTGAATGTTGAAAATGCTGAATGAAGCAGCAGAAACTGTAGACAACTGTAAATGACCTTAATCGTCGGAAGTTTAATGAAAAAGAATAGTATGTTGGAAAAGCTCAGAAACGTTGGAACTGGAAAACGGTTAAAGTTAACCATGAAGGAGACCAAGGACAAATACAAGGACCATACCCTATATTCAAAGAATCCAGATAATTCTGGATCCATTGAAATCTTTAGAAAATATCTTGCTCTGAAGTCATGTTAAAATCTTGCGGAAAATCTTTCTCCATCAATCATCGAACTTAGAAATTCCAAAATATCATCATCAATTTCTCCAATATTTCTGAGGATATTTTTATAAATATTCTCGTCCGAAATTATATATCTCTTCGTGCTTCCTGTGTATCTTTATATTGGAAACATTCAATAGAAAATTTAGTACCGAAAAGCAGATTATGCGAAACTATGAAGAAAGCCGTGGACAAATCACAAAGAATAAGTTTGACTTCAAAGAATCCAAAGGATTTAATACCTGCTGAAGTCTTTAGCGAATATCTTGCTCCTTACTCTAAACCCTTGCGGACAATAGTTTCCATCATCCTCCGATCTTAGATATTCAAAGATATTATCGTATCTTTCATTATAAATATCCTCCATATTTCTGGAGATATTTTTGTAACTATTCTTATCTGAAATCATTAATCTCTTCGTGCTATCAGTATTACATCATATAGAAACTGTTAGTTTCTATATTATATAAACTTTCAAGTTTAAAATATGAATGTTATTGAAGTAATGTTGGGAATTGATGCATGAGTTAGTATAATATAATGACACTTGATCAACGTGATTATATTACAGTAAGTCATGCTGAGTTTCTAACGGGACGTGATGATTCACAGATCATAACGTCATCATGTGTCATGTTACATAACTCTGTCATTCTGCTTAACTTCTGAATATATCAAGAAAGTATATTCTTGATAGTTATATTCTCGGTGAATCTGGTAATTTGACAAATCAAATCGTGCTATTACGTTCCTTCTTATTTAGAACATTAATAATGTTCATTCTGAACTTATATCTGCGAATTCTGGACTATTACAAGGGATGCCAAATCGCCAGAAGAAGAAACGAAGGGACAAAACTCTGAAATAGAAATTGGAGTATAAATCGCAGCAAATAGGAGGGATTATTAACTATGGATGATAATGATTATAGGAACCAGAAAGGGGGACATTGAAATATAAGGAGAGATATAAAGCCCGATAACAACGCATAAATTACAAACCGTTTATATCGAAGCATATAGCAATATAAAGGCACAGGAGAACTAAAAACACTATAAAACCAAGGGTATAGTAGAAGTAAATAGATTCTTCCGGCGGTAGATGAAAAAGAAGAATGACAGATATGAAAGTGAGGAGTATATCAAGAATTAGAACTGGATGGAGCATATTGATGAATGCTTTAAAGTATAAGTTGGGAAAGAAAGAATGGAAGGTGTGGGCTGTAAGGAAATGAAGGTAGGTAGATTTATAGTAAAAGATCCGACAGAGCAATCAAAATAGATGATCACATTTAAGCGGATTCTAATTTCCTTAATTACCGAAGAATCAAATCTTGTATAGATTACAAAGATTTTCTTTAAAACGGGGATCAATCGTAATGACGTCAAAGGATAAAGCAAATCTCTATTTTTTCATTTCATTCTTTTACGATAGCTTCACTCATACGCTTCTAGAAATCGAATTATTCTATCCATACTTCTTGAACATGATAAAACTCTAAAAATCGTCATGAAAACATTTTTATTATTAGCCATGACGACCTCGATCAAATTTCGGGGACGAAATTTCTTTAACGGGTAGGTACTGTGACGACCCGGGAATTTCCGATCAAATTTAGACTTTATTCTTATATGATTTTGACACGATAAGCAACGTCTGTAAAACTGAGTCTCAAAATTTTAGAACAGATTACATGAATGCAATTGGCCTTTGACTATTTCCCTACGATTCATGAACCTTTAATTGTAAATATAAATGTATATATAAATAACTATACATGTAAATAATTATATAGTAAATATATAAATGAACTATTACATGAATATAAAAGAAAATTTAAATTTATTATTTAAAACTATTTATGTAAATATAGAGAAATAAATTGAATATATATAATGTGTCAATATTAACAAAGTATTAAATGTTATACTCTCAGATTATTTATTCCAACATATATAAAATATTTATCTACTTAATAATCAAAACCTAATTATATATAGTATTTAAAAATTTATGTGATATCTATACATGATTAATACTACGTGTATTTTGTTAACATGTATAAAATATATAAGATGTTATATAAATAATTAGTTAAAAATAAATGTAACTACAAGATAATATATAGACATTATATTAATGTTGTTACTAATACTTTTAAAATTATAAAATATATATAAAAGAAAATTTGATACATATAATTTATTTTATTATTATTATTTTAGAAAATTTTATTGCCATTATTGTTTTATAACTATCATTATTATTATAAACCAATATATTACTATTATCATAAATAATATTATCATTATCATCTTTATAACTATTAATATAAGTATTATAATTTATTATTATTACTATTAATATTAAAGGTAATATTATTAGTAATATAGTTATATTTATAAATTAGTAAAATAATTTGCATACATAAAAATCAGAATGGATTGTATTCAGTTCCTATCACTTTCAAAACTAAAGGTAACTTATTTTGCTTTCTGAATTCTGTACCATTTGATTCCAACTTAGCCACAAGAAAACAAATTTGGTTATCTATCTTATTCTGTTTTGATTTTTTTTTATTTCCTCTACTTGTGATAGATGAATCTGTCCCACCCTTACACTACAAAACAACCTAGTTTGACTTATGATTTCCACAACAATTGTTCAATTACACTATCAATTAATATTACCTGCTGTAACTCGTAAGAAAAGAACACAGCAATATTAGAAACCCATTCAACCACCACTTGCTGTGATCTCTTTGTTGACAAACATATCCCCAACTTTGACTCCTTTCATACTTCAACACTCAAAGTCACCACTTACCAACCAAATTCTATATATAATATCCTTAAGAGTATATTCAAGAAACAAAATGAAACTATTCTATTTACATACATGAGCATGAATGTACATATATCCCATCCACCACTTTTTCTTCACAAACCATCGGTAAAAAAAATTGAGAACACCACCAACCCGTTGCTTTCTGTTTAAAGTAACAATCAATCACCACACTTGTTAGATGATTGGCTACTAGTACATATATTTTGTTTTCAATGTCTCACACTATCTATCTAAATTTATCCATCTAAATTTATATATAATATACATATTACATAAAGAGATAACATATACATTCCTACTTACATTTTTTTTTTGAGAACCATCAACACATGGGTCGATGTTACAGCTGTGAAACCAACACCAATACCACCTATGAACCACCACAAATCATCTCCATTAATCTCTTTTATTTCTATTGCTTTGGTGTCTAGTATGAACCAACAATCATCACCACCTTTCTTAATGAAACCCAACGTCAAATCTTCAGCACCCATGATCACCAATAACCCCATCATCATCACTTTCATTATTTTTACTGTCACGAGTAGCTGTGTTGCAGCCTATAACCGCCACAAACAACTCAATCAATCTCGTTACATTTTTCTGCTACTATGTATGTTTGCCTGTTGCAGCCGAACCCAAACAACCATCATGAAAACCATCGTAAACTGCTCCTACTACTTGATTATCCTTTCTGTTTTACTGCTTCTTTTCATGAATCAAAACACCACCATCAAACTCATATGAATTTCTGCGACTGCTGTCCACCATTAAATCATCAAACCTGCAACAATAACAATGAAGCCGTTACCTTAAGCTCCTGCAGTAATCATATTTTCATCAAGACTGTGAACGAAGGAAACAATAAAAATGATGTTCGACTGTATGATGCTACTGCTATCGAATACTAACTGTTATCATTTTTATTTATTTTGAAACTACCTCACAGCCACAACAAAACACCACAATAACCATTAATATTACTGTTACTATTTTGGTTTATAAACCATCACCAAATTGAACTATTTATCTTCATCACCATCATCTATCTTCATCTTTACTTACAAGAACACCCAAATCGAAACCAAAACACATTGAAACCCATTCAAAAACGAACGCCATTATTAACCAAAACCTATTTATGCTGCTGTTTGATCTCTGTTATTCGCTACTGTTGCTATTAATAATCGAAAACACAAACAAATCATTGACTATAGTCGACTACCACTAAAAACACCCTTCATTACTGCTTGTGTTCAATACAAATAAAAGTACGGAATACATATAGAGGGATGAAGAAATTAAAAGAATAATTAATGAATCGATTGCTTACCTGAATTAATTGATTGACCGATTAATTGATCGGTTAATGATGGATGATGATGAAGAAGATTGATGATGATACTAACGATGATGATGAACCAATAACCTATTGTACATCGATGATTTTATTGATCGATGGATGAATCGAAGAACCCTAAATCGCGAGATGGGTCCTGCATCTTGTTTCTGTAACCTCGATCTGTTTTGGAGAACCCACCAACAACACGCCTAGTTTCTTTATTTAGGTATAAATGAGTATTACTCCGTATTATTCTTATTATTATTAATAAAATTATTATTATTATTATTATTATTATTATTATTATTATTATTATTATTATTATTATTATTATTATTATTATTATTATCATAAGTGTAGTATTATTATTAGTAGTATTATTATCATTATAGTTATTAATATAAATATTAGTATCTTTATTATTATAGAAAATTCATTATTTTTTTATATAATTATTATTGTTAGTATTCATTATTATTCAAATTAACATTTTTATTAAAAAGTATTATTTTATTAAAGTTATCATTTTATCATTTATATTAAAAGTAACATTATTAACTCTATTATCATTATTATTATTTTTATCACTACTAATATTATTTTAGTATTATTATAATTTTAACAAACAAACGATATGTATGTATATATACAAAATATATTTAATACATATAGCATAACAAAATTTATATTTTTTAAATATTTTAAATATATAAAATGAATATATGAAACATATAGGTTATCAATATAAAAATGATATAACTAATAAATTTATATATATATATAAATTTGTTCGATCACAATTATATGTGTTAATATATGTACCTGATATAGGTTCGTGAATCCGACGTCAACTCTGCATTTGTTCAATATCGTTATATGTATTTTTACTACAAAATACAATATGTGAGTTTCATTATTCCCTTTTTTAAATGCTTTCGCAATATATATTTTTGGGACTGAGAATACATGCGCTGTTTTTATAACTGTTTTACGAAATAGACACAAGTAATTGAAACTACATTATATGGTTGAATGATCGAAATCGAATATGCCCCTTTTTATTAAGTCTGGTAATCTAAGAATTAGGGAACATACACCCTAATTGACGCGAACTCTAAAGATAGATCTATCGGGCCTAACAAGCCCCATCCAAAGTACCAGATGCTTTAGTACTTCGAAATTTATATCATGTCCGAAGGAGGATCCCGGAATGATGGGGATATTCTCATATGCATATTGTGAATGTCGGTTACCAGGTGTTCAATCCATATGAATGATATTTTTGTCTCTATGCATGGGACGTATGTTTATGAGAAATGGAAATATGAAATCTTGTGGTCTATTAAAAATTATGAAATGATTATTTATGCTAAACTAATGAACTCACCAACCTTTTGGTTGACACTTTAAAGCATGTTTATTCTCAGGTATGAAAGAAATCTTCCGCTGTGCATTTGCTCATCTTTGAGATATTACTTGGAGTCATTCATGACATATTTCAAAAGACGTTGCATTCGAGTCGTTGAGTTCATCAAGATTATTATTAAGTCAATTATAGTTAGATATATATTATGAAATGGTATGCATGCCGTCAAATTTTGATGTAATGAAAGATTGTCTTTTCAAAAACGAATGCAATGTTTATAAAATGTATCATATAGAGGTCAAGTACCTAGCGATGTAATCAACTGTTGTGAATCGTTTATAATCGATATGGACTTCATCCGGATGGATTAGGACGGGTCCTTTCAGGAATAATATGTAAAACGGTCAAAAGAGCGTCAAAACATAAAAAAGGTAAAATTAAAGGTTTTCGAGGTCTCGTTTCGAATTTTTTTTGGAACAAACCGCCTACGGCGGTTTGCCAACGGATAGATCTCGAAAAAAATACACGATTTCAAAAAAAAAACGGTGACTAAATTGAAGCTATGAGTCAAAAGATACGATAGATCTAACATTTTGGCCAAAGACATAAAACACCAAGCACCACGAACCGTCGGCGGTGTTTAGTGCGTGGTGCGAATTTGCAGGGAAGATGTCTTTATCGGAATTTAGAAGACCTAGAATGGCAAGCACGTTCAGAGAGTCTTGCTCGTTGGACCGTTTTAGGGTGATCTTGAGAATTTCTAAACAGTCTGAAACCGAAGGTTTTGCGCTGCCAAATGTTACTCCATCTGGCGGCGCATATTAATGATTTAAAAGGCATGTTAATGAAGTGAAATTAGATTCAAAATGATATGAGTTATACATAATTAAGTTGTGAATGAAATAATATGCCTTAAAAATATATATACCAAGCTAAGTCATGCATACACAAAAGTAATAATACGATACATATTAAAAACGTTCTAAAAAGAACATTAAAAATGAGTGAAATGTCTTTTTTCGACATCCTGACGACCTTGAACAGCATGACACCTTCTGAGAGTCTTGATGTTAGGGTCGTTTTAGGGTGATCTCGAGAATATCAATACAATCTGAAACTAAAGGTTATGCGCCGCCAAATGTTACTCTATTTGGCAGCGCATATTGATGATATAAAAAGCGTGTTTAATGAAGTGACATTAGATTCAAACTTATATGCGTTATACATAATTACATTTTGAGTGAAATAATAGACCTTATAACAATATGTAACAAGTTAAGTCATGCATACACAAAGGAATAATATGAAAAACGGTCAAAAGGTGTCAAAACATAAAAAAGGCAAAATTAAAGATTTTCGAGGTCTCGTTTCGAAAAATATTTGGGACAAACCGCCTATGGCAGTTTGCCAACGGATGGATCTTGAAAAAAAACACAATTTTTAAAAAAAGTGACTAAATCGGAGCTATGAGTCAAAAGATACGATAGATCTAACATTTTGGCCAAAGATACAAAACACCAAGCACCACGAACCATCGGCGGTTTTTAGTGCGTGGTGCGAATTTGCTAAGGAAGATGTCTTTATCAGAATTTAGATGACCTAGAATGGTAAGCATGTTCAGAGAGTCTTGCTCGTTGGACCGTTTTAGGGTGATCTTTAGAATTTCAGCACAATCTAAAACCAAAGGTTATGCGATGCCAAATGGTACTCCATCTGACGGCGCATATTAATGATTTAAAAGGCGTGTTTAATGAAGTGAAATTAGATTCAAAATTATATGCGTTATACATAATTACATTGTGAGTGAAATAATAGGCCTTAAAACTATATATACCATGCTAAGTCATGCATACACAAGAGTAAAAATATGATATATATTGAAAACGTTCTAAAAAGAACATTAAAAATGAGTAAAATGTCTTTTTCGGCATCCTGACCTCCTCGAACGACAAGACACCTTCCGAGAGTCTTGATGTTAGGGTCGTTTTAGGGTGGTCTCGAGAATTTCAGTACAATCTGAAACCAAAGGTTATGCGCCGCCAAATGTTACTCCATTTTGCGGCGCATACTAATGATACAAAAAGCGTGTTTAATGAAGTGACATTAGATTCAAACTAATGTGCGTTATACATAATTACATTGTGAGTGAAATAATAGGCGTTAAAACAATATGTAACATGTTAAGTCATGCAAAACACAAAGGAATAATATGAAAAACGGTCAAAAGAGCGTCAAAACATAAAAAAGGCAAAATAGAAGGTTTTCGAGGTCTCGTTTCGAAAAATATTTGGGACAAGTTAGTTTGCCAACGGATAGATCTCGAAAAAATACATGATTTTAAATAAATGGTGACTAAATCGGAGCTATGAGTCAAAAGATACGAAAGATCTAACATTTTGGCCAAAGACACAAAACACCAAGTACCATTAACCATCAGCAGTGTTTGGTGCGTGGTGCAAATTTGCGAGGGAAGATGTCTTTATCGGAATTTCGACGTCCTAGAATGGCAAGCACGTTTAGAGAGTTTTTATCGTTGGGCCGTTTTAGGGTGATCTTGAGAATTTTAGCACAATCTAAAACCGAAGGTTATGCGCTGCCAAATGTTACTCCATCTGGCGGCGCATATTAATGATTTAAAAGGCGTGTTTAATGAAGTGAAATTAGATTCAAATTTATATGCGTTATACATAATTACATTGTGAGTGAAATAATAGGCCTTAAAACTATATATACCATGCTAAGTCATGCATAAACAAAAGTAATAATACGATATATGTTGAAAACGTTCTAAAAAGAACATTAAAAATGAGTGAAATGTCTTTTTTCGGCATCCTGACGACCTCGAACGGCAAGACACATTCCAAGAGTCTTGATGTTAGGGTCGTTTTAGGGTGATCTCAAGAATTTCAGTACAATCTTAAACAAAAGGTTATGTTCAGCCAAATGTTACTCCATTTGGCGGCACATATTAATGATATAAAAAGCGTGTTTAATGAATTGACATTAGATTCAAACTTATATGAGTTATACATAATTACATTGTGAGTGAAATAATAGGCCTTAAAACAATATGTAACATGTTAAGTCATGCATACATAAAGGAATAATATGAAAAACGGTCAAAAGAGTGTCAAAACATAAAAAAGGCAAAATTGAAGGTTTTTCAGGTCTCGTTTCGAAAAATATTTGAGACAAACCGCCTACGGCAGTTTGCCAATGGATAGATCTCGAAAAATACACGATTTCAAAAAAAATGGTGACTAAATCGGATCTATGAGTCAAAAGATACGATAGATATAACATTTTGGCCAAAGACACAAAACCCTAAGCACCACGAACGGTCAGCGGTGTTTGGTGCGTGGTGCGAATTTGCGAGGGAAGAAGTCTTTATCGGATTTAGACGACATAGAATGGCAAGCACGTTCAGAGAGTCTTGCTCGTTGGGCCATTTTAGGGTGATCTTGAGAATTTTAGCACAATATGAAACCAAAGGTTATGCCCCGCCAAATGTTACTCCTTCTGGCGGCGCATATTAATGATTTAAAAGACGTGTTTAATGAAGTGAAATTAGATTCAAAATTATATGCGTTATACATAATTACATTGTGAGTGAAATAATAGGCCTTAAAACTATATATACCATACTAAGTCATGCATACACAAAAGTAATAATACGATATATATTGAAAACGTTCTCAAAAGAACATTAAAAATGAGTAAAATGTCTTTTTTCGGCATCCTGACGACCTCGAACGGCAAGACAACTTTCGAGAGTCTTGATGTTAGGGTAGTTATCTCGAGAATTTCAGTACAATCTGAAACCAAAGGTTATGCGCCGTCAAATGTTACTGCATTTGGCGGCGTATATTAATGATATAAAAAGCATGTTTAATGAAGTGACATTAGATTCAAACTTATATGTGTTATACATAATTACATTGTGAGTGAAATAATAGGCCTTAAAACAATATGTTACATGTTAAGTCATGCATACACAAAGGAATAATATAAAAAATGGTCAAAAGTGTGTCAAAACATAAAAAAAGCAAAATTGAAGGTTTACCAGGTCTCGTTTCGAAAAATATTTGGGACAAACCGCCTACGGCAGTTTGCCAACGGATAGATCTCGAAAAATACACAATCTAAAAAAAACGGTGACTAAATCGGAGCTATAAGTCAAAAGATACGATAGATCTAGCATTTTGGCCAAAGACACAAAACCCCAAGCGCCACGAACCGTCAGTGGTGTTTGGTGCGTGGTGCGAATTTGCGAGAGAATATGTTTTTATCGGAATTTAGACGACATAGAATGGCAAGAACGTTCATAGATTCTTGCTCGTTGGGCCATTTTAGGGTGATCCTGAGAATTTCAGCACAATCTGAACCGAAGGTTATGCGCCGCCAAATGTTATTCCATCTGCCGGCGCCTATTAATGATTTAAAAGGCGTGTTTAATGAAGTGAAATTAGATTCAAAATTATATGCGTTATACATAATTACATTGTGAGTGAAATAATAGGCCTTAAAACTATATATACCATGCTAAGTCATGCATACACAAAAGTAATAATACGATATATATTGAAAACGTTCTAAAAAGAATATTAAAAATGAGTAAAATGTCTTTTTTTGGCATCCTGACGACCTCGAACGACAAGACACCTTCCGAGAGTCTTGATGTTAGGGTAGTGATATCGAGAATTTCAGAACAATCTGAAACCAAAGGTTATGCGCCGCCAAATGTTACTCCATTTGGCGGCACATATTAATGATATAAAAAGCTTGTTTAATGAAGTGACATTAGATTCAAACTTATATGCGTTATACATAATTACATTTTGAGTGAAATAATAGGCCTTAAAATAATATGTAACATGTTAAGTCATGCATACACAAAGGAATAATATGAAAAACGGTCAAAAGAGCGTCAAAACATAAAAAGGTAAAATTGAAGGTTTTCCAGGTCTTGTTTCGAAAAATATTTAGGACAAACCGCCTACGGCAGTTTGCCAACGGATAGATCTAAAAAAATATACAATTTAAAAAAAACGGTGACTAAATCGGAGCTATGAGTCAAAACATACAACAGATCTAACATTTTGGCCAAAGACACAAAACCCCAAGCACCACGAACCGTCGGCGGTGTTTGGTGCGTGGTGCGAATTTGCGAGGGAAGATGTCTTTATCGGAATCTAGACGACAAAGAATGGAAAGAAAATTTAGAGAGTCTTGCTCGTTGGGCCGTTTTAGGGTGATCTTGAGAATTTCAGCACAATCTGAAACTGAAGGTTATGCGCCACCAAATGTTACTCCATCTGGCGGCGCATATTAATGATATAAAATGCGTGTTTAATGAAGTGACATTAGATTCAAACTTATATGCGTTATACATAATTACATTATGAGTGAAATAATAGGCCTTAAAATAATATGTAACATGTTAAGTCATGCATACACAAAGGAATAATATGAAAAACGGTCAAAAGAGCGTCAAAACATAAAAAAGGAAAAATTGAAGGTTTTCGAGGTCTTGTATTTAGGACAAACCGCCTACGGCAGTTTGCCAACGAATAGATCTCGAAAAATACACGATTTCAAAAAAACGGTGACTAAATCGAAGCTATGAGTCAAAAGATACGATGGATCTAACATTTTGGCCAAAGACACAAAACACCAAGCACCACGAACCGTCGACGGTGTTTGGTGCGTGGTGCGAATTTGCGAGGGAAGATGTTTTTATCGGAATTTAGACGACCTAGAATGGCATGCACGTTTAGAGAATCTTGCTCGTTGGGCCGTTTTAGGGTGATCTTGAGAATTTCAGCACAATCTGAAACCTAAGGTTATGCACTGCGAAATATTACTCCATTTGGCGGCGCATATTAATGATTTAAAAGGCGTGTTTAATGAAGTGAAATTAGATTCAAAATTATATGCATTATACATAATTACACTTTGAGTGAAATAATAGGTCTTAAAACTTTATATACCATGCTAAGTCATGCATACACAAAAGTAATAATACGATATATATTGAAAACATTCTAAAAAGAACATTAAAATTGCGTAAAATGTGTTTTTTCGGCATCCTGATGACCTCGAATGGCATGACACCTTCCGAGATTCTTGAAGTTAGGATCATTTTAGGGTGATCTCGAGAATTTCAGTACAATCTAAAATCAAAGGTTAAGCACCGCCAAATGTTACTCCATCTGGCGGCGCATATTAATAATTTAAAAGGCGTGTTTAATGAAGTGAAATTAGATTCAAAATTATATGCGTTATACATAATTACATTGTGAGTGAAATAATAGGCCCTAAAACTATATATACAATGCTAAGTCATGCACACACAAAAGTAATAATACGATATATATTGAAAACGTTCTAAAAAGAACATTAAAGGTGAGTAAAATGTATTTTTTCGGCATCCTGACGACCTCGAACGACAAGACACCTTCCGAGAGTCTTGATGTTAGGGTCGTTTTAGGGTGATCTCGAGAATTTCAGTACAATCTGAAACCAAAGGTTATGCGCCGCCAAATGTTACTCCATCTAGCGGCGCATATTAATGATATAAAAAGCGTGTTTAATGAAGTGACATTAGATTTAAACTTATATGTGTTATACAAAATTACATTGTGAGTGAAATAATAGGCCTTAAAATAATATGTAACATGTTAATTCATGCATACACAAAGGAATAATATGAAAAACGGTCAAAAGAGCGTCAAAACATAAAAAGGCAAAATTGAATGTTTTCGAGATCTCGTTTTGAAAAATATTTGATACAAACCGCCTACGGCAGTTTGCCAACAGATAGATCTCGAAAAAAATACATAATTTCAAAAAAAGATGACTAAATCGGAGCTATGAGTCAAAAGATACGATAGATCTAACATTTTAGCCAATGACACAAAATACCAAGCACCACGAACCGTCGGCGGTGTTTGGTGCATGGTGCTTTTTTGCGAGGAAATATGTCTTTATCGAAATCTAGACGACCTAGAATGGCAAGCATGTTCAGAGAGTCTTGCTTGTTGGGCCGTTTTAGGGTGATCTTGAGAATTTCAGCACAATCTGAAACCGAAGGTTATGCGCCGCCAAATGGTACTCCATCTGGCGGCGCTGGCGGCGCATACTAATGATTTAAAAAATCATATTTAATGAAGTGACATTAGATTCAAATTTATACCCGTTATACATTATTACATTGCGAGTGAGTTTAAATGATATATACCATGCTAAGTCATGCATACACCAAACTAAAAATACGATATAAATTGAAAACGTTCAAAGAGAACATTAAAAATGAATATAATGTCTTTTTTCGGCATCCTGACGACGTCAAATGTCAAGAAACTAATGAGGAGTCTTGATGTTAGGGTCGTTTTAGGGTGATCTCGAGAATTTCAGCACAATCTGAAATCGGAGGTTAAGCCCCGCCAAATGGTACTCCATCTGGCGGCGCATATTAATAATTTAAAAAAGCGTGTTTAATGAAGTGACATTAGATTCAAATTTATATGCGTTATATATAATTGCATTGCGAGTGAAATAATAGGCCTTAAAAGAATATGTACCATGCTAAGTCATGCATACACAAAAGGAATAATATGAATTAAATTCAATATGGTCAAAATCGAAAAAAGATAGTTTTGAAAAATATTTAGGATAAACCGCCTACGGCAGTTTGCCAACAGATAGATCCCAAAAAAAATACACGATTTGAAAAAAAATGGTGAGTAAATTGGAGCTACGAGTCAAAAGATACGATAGATCGAACATTTTGGCCAAAGGCACAAAACACCAAGCACAACGAACCGTCAGCGGTGTTTGGTACGTGGTGCCAATTTGCGAGGGAAGATGTCTTTATAAGAATCTAGATGACCTAGAATGGCAAGCACGTTCAAAGAGTCTTGCTCGTTGGGCTGGTTTAGGGTAATCTTGAGAATTTCAGCACAATCTGAAATCGAAGGTTATGCGCCGCCGAATGTTATTCTATCTGGCGGCGCATATTAATGATTTAAAAGGTGTGTTTAATGAAGTGAAATTAGATTCAAAATTATTTGCGTTATGCATAATTAAATTGTGAGTGAAATAATAGGTCTTAAAACTATATATACCATGCTAAGTCATGCATACACAAAAGTAATAATACGATATATATTGAAAACGTTCTAAAAAGAACATTACAAATGAGTAAAATGTCTTTTTTTGGCATCTTGAAGACCTCGAACGGCAAGACCCCTTCTGAGAGTCTTGATGTTAGGGTCGTTTTAGGGTGATCTCGAGAATTTCAGTACAATCTGAAACCAAAGATTATGCGCCGCCAAATGTTACTCCATTTGGCGACGCATATTAATGATATAAAAAGCGTTTTAATGAATTGACATTAGATTTAAACTTATATGCGTTATACATAATTACATTTTCAGTGAAATAATAGGCCTTATAACAATATGTAACATGTTAAGTCATGCATACACAAAGGCATAATATGAAAAACAGTCAAAAGGTGTTAAAACATACAAAAAGTCAAAATTGAAGGTTTTCGAGGTCTCGTTTCGAAAAATATTTGGGACAAACCGCCTATGGCAGTTTGCCAACGGATAGATCTCGAAAAAAATACACGATTTCAAAAAAAAAACGGTGACTAAATTGAAGCTATGAGTCAAAAGATACGATAGATCTAACATTTTGGCCAAAGACATAAAACACCAAGCACCACGAACCGTCGACGGTGTTTAGTGCGTGGTGCGAATTTGCAGGGAAGATGTCTTTATCGGAATTTAGAAGACCTAGAATGGCAAGCACGTTCAGAGAGTCTTGCTCGTTGGACCGTTTTAGGGTGATCTTGAGAATTTCTAAACAATCTGAAACCGAAGGTTTTGCGCTGCCAAATGTTACTCCATCTGGCGGCGCATATTAATGATTTAAAAGGCGTGTTAATGAAGTGAAATTAGATTCAAAATGATATGAGTTATACATAATGACATTGTGATTGAAATAATAGTCCTTAAAACTATATATACCATGCTAAGTCATGCATACACAAAAGTAATAATACGATCTATATTGAAAACGTTCTAAGAAGAACATTAAAAATGAGTAAAATGTATTTTTTCGTCATCCTGATGACCTCGAACGGCAAGACACCTTCCGAGAGTCTTGATGTTACTATCGTTTTAGGGTGATCTCGAGAATTTCAGTACAATTTGAAACCAAAGGTTATGCGCCGCCAAATGTTACTCCATCTGGCGGCGCATATTAATAATTTAAAAGGCGTGTTTAATGAAGTGAAATTAGATTTAAAATTATATGCGTTATACATAATTACATTGTGAGTGAAATAATAGGCCCTAAAACAATATGTAACATGTTAAGTCATGCATACACAAAGGAATAATATGAAAAACGGTTAAAAGAGCGTTAAAACAAAAAAAAAAGACGAAATTGAAGGCTTTCGAGGTCTCGTTTCGAAAAATATTTGGGATAACCGCCTACGGCATTTTGCCAACGGATAGATCCCGAAAAAATACACGATAAAACGGTGGCTAAATCGGAGCTACGAGTCAAAAGATGCGATAGATCGAACATTTTGGCCAAAGACACAAAACACCAAGCACCACGAACCGTCAGCGATGTTTGGTGCGTGGTGCGAATTTGCGAGGGAAGATGTCTTTATCGGAATCTAGACGACCTAGAATGGAAAGCACGTTCAGAGAGTCTTGCTCGTTGGACCGTTTTAGGGTGATCTTGAGAATTTCAGCACAATCTAAACTGAAGGTTATGCGCTGCCAAATGTTACCCCATCTGGCGGCGCATATTAATGATTTAAATGGCGTGTTTAATGAAGTGAAATTAGATTCAAAATTATAGGTGTTATACATAATTATATTGTGAGTGAAATAATAGGCCTTAAAACTATATATACCATGCTAAGTCATGCATACACAAGTAATAATACGATATATGTTGAAAACGTTCTAAAAAGAACATTAAAAATGAGTAAAATGTCTTTTTTCGGCATCCTGACGACCTCGAACGGCAAGACACATTCCAAGAGTCTTGATGTTAGGGTCGTTTAGGGTGATCTCGAGAATTTCAGTACAATCTGTAAAAAAGGTTATGCTTCGCCAAATGTTACTCCATTTGGCGGCGCATATTAATGATATAAAAAGCATGTTTAATGAAATTACATTAGATTCAAACTTATATGCGTTATACATAATTACATTGTGAGTGATATAATAGGCCTTAAAACAATATGCAACATGTTAAGTCATGCATACATAAAGGAATAATATGAAAAACGGTCAAAAGAGCGTCAAAACATAAAAAAGGAAAAATTGAAGGTTTTCCAGGTCTCGTTTCGAAAAATATTTTGGACAAACTGTAGTGACCCGTCCTAATCCATCTGGACGAAGTCTTCAACAGTTGGTCCCATTGCGAGGTTCTGACCTCTATATGCCATGAACGACTCCATGTAATATGAGCAAATGCACAGCGGAAGATTTCTTTCATACCTGAGAATAAACATGCTTTAAAGTGTCAACCAAAAGGTTGGTGAGTTCATAAGTTTATCATAAAACAATAAAATTCATCATTTTGATAGACCACAAGATTTAAATCCTGCATGGTACAAATGGGCCCGAATCCTATACCCACCTGTAATGTACATGCGATATCTTTTAAATTCAGTACACCTTTCTCGTGTACGAAATCATCTTTCATAAATCTTAGTAACCGTACACATATCTCATGCACAAAAATAAAATACACATAACCTGTGTATAAAATCATTCTCTCGATACATAACATTCACTTTTCATTTCTTTCATAACTTGGCTTGGTAACCGACCTTAACATATAATGCTCATAATAATATCCCCAAAACAGAACATCTCGTCTGTATAATAATCATATAAACTTCGAAGTACTAAACACCACCCCCACTAGCCCTTCCGTCTAGTGAACATTCTAGGTGGGGGTGTTAAACCCGGTAGCTACCTTTAGGATTCGCGTCAATTAGGCATGCACTAATTCTCAAAATTAGTGATGTTCCCTAATTCTTAGGTTACCAAGCAATAATAATCAGGGGACAAATATTCATATCAATTGTGGTAATTATCACGTCCACATAATTCAATGGTGGAAATTATCAGGTCCACATAATTCATTCGAGGAATGTTTTGCTTATGTCTATCTCGTCAAATATTTATAAAAGCATTTCATGTATTCGCAGTTCAAAATGTATTTCAAAAGCATTTAATAAATCAGTTGTAAAAGTAGCACATGTATTCTCAGTCCCAAAAATGTAAAGAGTAAAAGGGAATCAAATGAACTCACATACTGTATTTTGTAGTAAAAATACATATAACGACATTGAACAATTGTAGGGTTGACCCCGGATTCACGAATCTATATCAATACTATATAGATTAACACATATAATGGTAATCAACAAATTTATGTATTAATAGTGATTTAATTGTTATTTTAATATATTATATGTTTCATTAATAACTTAATTTGATATATTTATTTTTATATACATTAAATAAATAAATAAATAATATTTATTACAAAGATAATAATATTGTTATGTTTTATGTCATAAATATATTTTTATATAGAAAATATTTATTTAATACATTAGTAATACTGATAATAATAATGATAAAAATAATACCAATTTTAATAAAAATGATAAATTTAAAAAAAATAATGATATTGTTAGTAATAATAATAATAATACGGATAATAATAACTATAATAATAATTTTACTAATAATGATATTAAAAATAGTAAAAAAATGGTAATTTTATTAAAATGATACTTTTCATAATAATGCTAATAATGATAATTTTTAACAACAATGATAGTTATAATAATAATGATAATAACAATAATGGTTTTACTCATAATGATACTACTAATATTAACCTAAGTGATAATGCTAATAATAATACTTATAATAATAAAAATAATGATAATCGTAATAATAATAATCATACTTGGAAACTATAAACATAATAATAATAATAAATGATAGTTAATACTTATATTAGTTAATAATAATAATAATAATAATAATAATAATAATAATAATAATAATAATATTAATAATAATAATAATAATAATAATAATAATAATAATAATAATAATAATAATAAAAATAGTAATAGTAATAATTAAGTAACTACCTCAGTTAAATAGGCTGTTAAAAATAATATGCCTTGGCCCAGAATTGAACCCCCGACCTCTCGCTAACCAACACCTTCACAAACCATCCAGCTATTCTCTACTTTCTGATTTATTCTACCCGCTTGATTATATAACCCGTATATATCTGTTTCCATCTCCTTTGGCCCAATACAACATCATAAGCCCATGTATTTCTAACCCCATTAGAAGTGTGATCCATCAACGGTTTAACTGGCCCAATCTCTAAGGCAAGTAACCGATTGATATTTGTAGGGTTTTAACAGTTATTATTATTATTATCCCATCATTAAAATTCATATTATCGTTATCATAATCATCACCATTATCATCATCGAATATGTTTTAACCATTCGTTCATCACCACAACAACACTGTCATCATCATCAGCGTTATCATCATGTTAACAACTAGGGGAAAACAAAATGAGATAGTAGCAGCGGTATAAAATAAAAGATTTGTGGTAGGTTGAGGGGTTTTACAACGATAATAGTAGCCCACAAGAACATCTTCGACCCAATCTAAACAGGTTATTCGACCAGTTATAATTCAACCAAGAATTTTTGGTTCCTTCTTCATTTTAATAGTTAAAGTTATCTAGTGGAAAGAATTGTGGGGTTCTCTTGACTATGGGTGTCGGCCAAAATGATTTGAAACAAGAACGTACCTAGCTGTTACCCTCTATTCCTTTATGCGTTTAATATTCAAATGGGTTTAGGTTGTCCGCCACCATGTTGTAACGTGTCCCTCCTGTCCAATATATATATACCGAATTATCTTTACCAGGTTCATTGTATATGCACTTTAATACATCAAGTGGTTCGGTTTCTATATAAAAAGAATGAGAAATAGTCGAATTTCAACAGCCTTCTACAACAACTCCCATCATCCTCTTTCTTTTAACTCTCATCATTATATTTAATATCATCATCTTTATTTCCATCATTAATAAAATACCAAAATCTCCCTCATAAGCGTAGAAACGTACTTAATTAAGGAGAAGAAAAAAAATGCGAGCTACAATCTGTCCAGAAATTGTTCACCATGATTTCGAAAGAAACAAAAGAGAAGGGAGAAGAATCATCGAGTAGTAGCTATTGTTTTTGGTGGCGGGTTTGGACAGAAAACAAAACAGTAGCAATTGGTGATCGTATGTGGTGGTATTGGGTGATTGTGGCATGGTTGTTTAAATGAATAAGAAGCAGAATAAGCAGGCAGCAACCTTCCATGGGTTTTGGTTCTTGGGATGATTATCGATATTAGAAACAAGACAGCAATATATCAGCAATCAAAAAGTAATCGAAAGTAATGGGTTCATGAAGAGGAAGTAGGTTTTAATTGTTTCGGTATAGCAGTAAAACAAACCGATATAGCAGTAGCGAATATGGAACATCAATAGCAATTAATAAATATGATGGTGATGAGCTTTTGATAGGAACAGATTACAAGTAGTAGGAGCAATTTATCATGGTGGTGTGTGAGTTATTAAATAAAGGTGGTGATAGTAAACGAAGGCGACGATAGCGGTTGTAGTCACGAAGAAGTAGAGAGTGAAAATGGGTATGAAGGTGAGTCAGTTGGGTTTCGTTTACAGATGGAATACTTCAAATATATGGAAATTAAAGATCGACAAGAATTATTTGCTCAGTACATAAATATATTAGAAAAAGCAAAAGGAGAAATTGATAGTTAACAGAATTTGGATTATGTTATTGTTTGATCTCTGGTTCGTACGAGTAGGATAGCAATGTGTAACAAATTTGAGACACAAACAATTTCATTTACAATTAGATAGTGATAGACAGTGAATTGTAACAAACAACACGCGTAATTTATTTGTTATTGTAATTATGTTTTAATCTGTAATTACTATAAATTTACTGATTATATTATTAATACAACATACTGATTTGTATAAGGAATCTGTATATAATACGTACCTGTGTATATACATTAATATATATATATCTGTAATTATATAGCTATATGTATATATTTTGTATAACACAACTAATCTTATTAATTTATAAATATAACTATAATATTAATATCTATAAGATTTATTCAATAATATTATTAACAATAATAATATTAAATACTAATTATACTAATATTATTAATGATAGTAATAATATTAGGAATAATAATATTAGTAATATTTATGACAATTTATATTCATCACAACTCATATCTATATATTATATCTTGAGATTAATATTAGCTAATGATAATAATGTATCAAATTACATGTATCAAATCTATATATAACCATTTTATTAGTGTTAATAATACTGATTTTTATTTTACTGAAAGTACTAATATTATAAATATGGCAATTATACTTTATCTCTTAGTAATTTAATATATTGATTTTACATATTATTAAGTATGTAGTATTTAATATTATCTATTATGCATAATAACACATATCAATTGTTTAATACTTATATATTTCATATCTATAATATTAATTAGGTATAGAAACCATGTGCATATATATATATATATGTATATATATATATATATATATATATATATATATATATATATATATATATATATATATATATATATATTCATTTTACTAGTAATTTAATTATTCTGTATATTATTTTGTATCACCTTTTACGTATTTAATTCTAATGCTTAAATTATATTTTATAATTTCGAACTATTATAATTACTTACATATATATATATATATATATATATATATATATATATATATATATATATATATATATATATATATATATATATATATATACATATTTATTTACAAACAATTGTTCGTGAATCGTCGGTAATGGTCGAATGGTAATTGAATATATGAACATAGTTTCAAAGTTTTCGAGACTCACATTACAGACTTTGCTTATCGTGTCAAAACATATAAAGATTTAAGTTTAAATTTGGTCGAAAATTCCCGGGTCATCACAGTACCTACCCGTTAAAGAAATTTTGTCCCGAAATTTGAGTGTGGTCGTCATGGCTAATAATAAGAATGTTTTTCTGACGAATAAGAGCTGATAAATAAAGTTTTATCATTATTGAGTAATATGGATAAAACAACTCGATTATTCGAAGAGTACGAGTAAAGCTATCATAAAAGATTGAGATAGAGATTTAACTTTTGACGTAGATAGGATCTATTTCTGAATTTCAAGGGATTTAGAAAAAATCGTCGAGATCTGAAAGATTTGATTCTTTGGTGAATAAAATCTCTTTAATTAAATATGATTATCTGCCTCGATCTCTTTATCAGATATTTCACTATAAATTAACTTCTTCAGTTCCATTACTTTTATCACTCCTATACTCAATTTCCAAATTCAAAATATTGTGAAAATGCTTAATCTAGTTCTGATTCTTGTCCTTATCCTGACTATTGCAACAATCTTCTCCTTTTTCAACTTCCACCGGAGGAATCTGTTTTCTTCAACATCGCCCTTGGGGTGATACTATTCTTAATTATACCGTATCTTTATATTGCTATTCGTATTAATATCCACGGTTTGTAAGCTCCGTGTTGCTATTGAGATTTATATTTTCTCTTATATTTTAGAGCTCTTTGCCTTTTTATTCTCTTCTCGACCTCTAGTAAAGCGAGTAATGGTTCAGAATTCGTAAGTATTGAGTTTCGAATGATTATAGTATTCTAAGCAGAGAGGAATGTATTAGCACGATTTGATTTGTCAAATTACCAGAATCCCGGAGGATGGAACTATCAAGAATATATTTTCTTGATATGTTCAGAGGTTAAGTAGAATGAAAGAGTTATGTAACATGGTTCATGATAAAGGTATGATCTGTGATCCTTTATTACGTTCCATTAGAAACTCAGCATGACCTACTGTAATATAATCATGTTGGCCAAGCGTCATTATATTATACTAACCCATGCTTCTATTCCCAACACTTCTCCACAATTCATTCATAATTTATACTTAGATTTTACAGAAGTTTCCAATATAATGAAATACAGAAAACACGAAGAGGTAGATAATTTCGGACAAGAATATTTATGAAAATATCCTCAGAAATATCGAAGATATTTATGATGATATTTTGGAATTTCTAAATTCGAAGGTTGATGAAGAAAAATTTTCTGCAAAATTTTAACATGACTTCGAAGTAAGATATTCTCTAAAGATTTCATCGAATCCAAAATTACCTGGATTCTTTGAATATAGGGTTTGGTCCTTGTATTTGTCCTTGATCTCCTTCCTGGTTAGCTCAATCCGTTTTTCAGTACCAAATTTTAATCGAGCGTTTCGAACACTTCATTCTTTATCATCAACCTCTTGGCCATTTAGAACATCTACAATTTTATTGTTTCCTCTGCATTTAATGTTACCATATCTGAATCATCGGTTATCAATCTGAGGTGGTTTCAAGAGAATTGTATTTTTAGATGATTAAACGCTGATGATAATCGTCAAGATACGAATGATTGTTTAGGATGAAATTATGTGGCAAACTTATATATCAAAGTTATAATAAGGCTAATCCGAATGAAAGTCGAAGTTGATTTGTTGGAGCTGTGACGAAATTGGCTAATTTTGAAAAGGTATTGTAAAGTTATTTTCTGTAATAACACGCCAATGGATCTGGCACAGTTTTGAATTCAAAGTATGACTTTGAAAGATGTAGGAATCTAAAAATGATGTCTTCTGTTAAATCTTGACTTGGATTTTGATCGGTCAAAATCCGAATATGAAATTAAATTTGAATGAAAAATAGTTGTTCTTTGGTGATCGGATACGTATATGTGTGGATTTGGGTAGTATGGTTAATGACTGCTGAATCTGAATTGAAGAATGTACAATGTAACATATTAATGTGAAATCCAAATATTTCTCAAGAATTACCTAACCGTTAAAATATTTTCACCATTAACAGTTTGTACAATAGATTTTTTTTTAATTGCAATCTTTATGAAAATATATATACATATATATTTTCTTCAGATGTAATTATGGATTTAATGAGTTAACATGATATTAATCTCATTTGATTTACGTTAGAACAAGAATCTATAATTTCTAAAACATTAGAGATTACATAATCGCCATTTCGAACGATGATAAAATAGATAGAAGGATACGTAGAACGATGATTATGCTCGTGGTACCGAATGTGATATTGAGGCATATGATGTTGAAACTTGGGTTGTTGGTGTACTGTTGGTGCTGGTGATGTTGTTGAAGCTGGTACATTTTGCACCATATTTTCCAAGGCTACAACTAGGGCACGAAGTTCGTTGACTTATTCCCTTACTCCGGGATGATTTTCGGTCGGAACGAGTGGGTGAATGAGGTTTAGAATTGTAAATATTATGTAATCGTTGCGGGATATCCTGGAAATGAGAGTGAAAATGGTGGTTCAAACAGGTTCGCCGATAAGTGCTTCAGGTTCTTTGCTAATAGGGCAATATGGTTGGTGGGAGGGATCACTTCTTCGCATCTCCATTGATTAAGTTTACTTCGTACTCATTCTCAATTCATCCTAAATTTATGATGACTAATTGGTTGATTCATTCTGGTGAAGCTGCTTTGGAGCTTAGGTGAACAACCATGTCAGAATAGCTGTCGAATTCCGAAGAATTTGAACTAGTGGCGAGTTCCATTTCGTACGATTGAGTAAAGGGTTTATTGATATGGAATGATTTCCGACTATCGGGTGGTATCCTAATTATATAGAATATCTATATATACAGAACAAAAGATTTCGTAGATTACGGAGGAATTTACGGAATATGCCAGACAAAGTTTACAGTAACAGATACGCTAAGATATGAATTAGCAGATACGCTAAGATATGAATTTTGTCTATACACTTTTCATGCAATCAATGCAGTAAGATGTGTCTAGACTAAGAATGATAAGCAAGTGATTCCCTAAGAATGATAAGTAGGTAATTTTCGACATGAAATGATAAGCAAAACTTTTGACATGCAGACACGGTCGAAGTCCAGACTCACTAATGCATCTAAACAACTATCAGTTAGACACACTAATGCAAGACCTGGTTTACTAAGACCACCGCTCTGATACCACCTTAGTGACCCGTCCTAATCCATCTGGACGAAGTCTTCAACAGTTGGTCCCATTGCGAGGTTCTGACATCTATATGCCATGAACGACTCCATGTAATATGAGCAAATGCACAGCGGAAGATTTCTTTCATACCTGAGAATAAACATGCTTTAAAGTGTCAACCAAAAGGTTGGTGAGTTCATAAGTTTATTATAAAACAATAAAATTCATCATTTTGATAGACCACAAGATTTAAATCCTGCATGGTACAAATGGGCCCGAACCCTATACCCACCTGTAATGTACATGCGATATCTTTTAAATTCAGTACACCTTTCTCGTGTATGAAATAATCTTTCATAAATCTTAGTAACCGTACACATATCTCGTGCACAAAAATAACATACACATAACCTGTGTATAAAATCATTCTCTCGATACATAACATTCACTTTTCATTTCTTTCATAACTTGGCTTGGTAACCGACCTTAACATATAATGCGCATAATAATATCCCCAAAACAGAACATCTTGTCTGTATAATAATCATATAAACTTCGAAGTACTAAACACCACGTCCACTAGCCCTTCCATCTAGTGAACATTCTGGGTGGGGGTGTTAAACCCGGTAGCTACCTTTAGGATTCGCGTCAATTAGGCGTGCACTAATTCTCAAATTTAGTGATGTTCCCTAATTCTTAGGTTACCAAGCAATAATAATCAGGGGAAAATATTCATATCAATTGTGGTAATTATCACGTCCACATAATTCAATAGTGGCAATTATCACCTCCACATAATTCATTCGAGGAATGTTTTGCTTGTGTCTATCTCGTCAAACATTTATAATAGAATTTCATATATTCGCAGTTCAAAATGTATTTCAAAAGCATTTAATAAATCAGTTGTAAAAGTAGTGCATGTATTCTCAGTCCCAAAAATATAAAGAGTAAAAGGGAATCAAATGAACTCACATACTGTATTTTGTAGTAAAAATACATATAACGACATTGAACAATTGTAGGGTTGACTTCGGATTCACGAACCTATATCAATACTATATAGATTAACACATATAATGGTAATCAACAAATTTATGTATTAATAGTGATTTAATTGTTATTTTAATATATTATATGTTTCATTAATAACTTAATTTGATATATTTATTTTTATATACATTAAATAAATAAATAATATTTATTACAAAGATAATAATATTTTTATGTTTTATGTCATAAATATATTTTTATATAGAAAATATTTATTTAATATATTAGTAATACTGATAATAATAATGATAAAAATAATACTAATTTTAATAAAAATGATAAATTTAAAAAAAATAATGATATTGTTAGTAATAATTATAATAATAATAATAATAATACTGATAATAATAACTATAATAATAATTTTACTAATAATGATATTAAAAATAGTAAAAAAATGGTAATTTTATTAAAATGATACTTTTCATAATAATGCTAATAATGATAATTTTTAACAACAATGATAGTTATAATAATAATGATAATAACAATAATGGTTTTACTCATAATGATACTACTAATAATAACCTAAGTGATAATGCTAATAATAATACTTATAATAATAATAATAATAATAATAATAATAATAATAATAATAATAATAATAATAATGATAATCGTAATAATAATAATCATACTTGGAAACTATAAACATAATAATAATAATAAATGATAGTTAATACTTGTATTAGTTAATATTAATAATAATAATAATAATAATAATAATAATAATAATAATAATAATAATAATAATAATAAAAATTGTAATAGTAATAATTAAGTAACTACCTCAGTTAAATAGGCTGTTAAAAATAATATGCCTTGGCCCAGAATTGAACCCCCGACCTCTCACTAACCAACGCCTTCACAAACCATCCAGCTATTCTCTACTTTCTGATTTATTCTACCCGCTTAATTATATAACCCGTATATATCTGTTTCCATCTCCTTTGGCCCAATACAAATTCATAAGCCCATGTATTTCTAACCCCATTAGAAGTGTGATCCATCAACGGTTTAACTGGCCCAATCTCTAAGGCAAGTAACCGATTGATATTTGTAGGGTTTTAACAGTTATTATTATTATTATCCCATCATTAAAATTCATATTATCGTTATCATAATCATTACCATTATCATCATCGAATATGTTTTAACCATTCGTTCATCACCACAGCAACATTATCATCATCATCAGCGTTATCGGAAAACAAAACGAGATAGTAGCAGCGGTATAAAATAAAAGATTTGTGGTAGGTTGAGGGGTTTTACAACGATAATAGCAGCCCACAAGAACATCTTCGACCCAATCTAAACAGGTTATTCGACTAGTTATAATTCAACCAAGAATTTTTGGTTCCTTCTTCATTTTAATAGTTATAGTTATCTAGTGGAAAGAATTGTGGGGTTCTCTTGACTATGGGTGTTGGCCAAAATGAATTGAAACAAGAACGTACCTAGCTATTACCCTCTATTCCTTTATGCGTTTAATATTCAAATGGGTTTAGGTTGTCTGCCACCATGTTGTAACGTGTCCCTCCTGCCCAATATATATATACCGAATTATCTTTACCAGGTTCATTGTATATGTACTTTAATACATCAAGTGGTTCTGTTTCTATATAAAAAGAATGAGAAATAGTCGAATTTCAGCAGCCTTCTACAACAACTCCCATCATCCTCTTTCTTTTAACTCTCATCATTATATTTAATATCATCATCTTTATTTCCATCATCAATAAATGTGACGACCCGGAAATTTCCGACTAAATTTAAACTTTAATCTTTATATTATTCCGACACGATAAGCAAAGTTTGTTAAGTTAAATCTCAAGAATTTTAAACTGTGTTCATACATTCATTATAACCTCGACCAAATTTTGACGATTCACGAACCGTTATATATAAATAGATATGTATATGTATATATATATTATAATTTGAGAATATTAATAAAGTATTAAACGTATAATACTTTACACGAACGTATTTGTTTCAATATGATTTTCGACGAAATTAAAAAAATATATATTAAATGATTGAATTATCAGAAACATTGAATTATGATTACAAGTCTCTGTTGAGAGGTCCACTATGATTTGAGAAAATCTATTCCTCTTAACGATATTCAGAATAATTTGTAAAGCTATTTATAAATAAAAACAAAAAGTGTCATTTACGAAAGTTGGACAAAAGTTAGTGGAGAATTGGTTTCCATAATATTCTATTAATCTATTTTCAAACGTACAAAGACGTTTTCAGTTTAAAAAGAACTTTATTATTAAAACGTATATAACTTTTATAAATATCTAGAATCACATTTGACAACTCATTACTTAATCAGTATAATACATATAACTATATTTATATTTTATTTCATTAAATATATATAACGATTTAAATTAATATTATATATATTTATACGCGTATTATACATACATAGTTTTTATACTTTTACTATACTTTAACTTTACCTTTACTTTACTTTTATTTTACTTTAACTTTAATAATTTACTTTAATAATTCATACTTTAATAATTCACTTTAATAATTCATACTTTAATAATTCACTTTAATAATTCATACTTTAATAATTCACTTTAATAATTCTTACTTTAATAATTCACTTTAATAATTCATACTTTAATAATTCACTTTAATAATTCAAAAATCTATTATAAATAGAATTCAATAGGTTTCATTATTTCATAGAAACTTGAAAATATATTTCTCTAAACTCTCTCAATCGATTTATATATATATATATATATATATATATATATATATGTATATATATATATATATATATATATATATATATATATATATATATATATATATATATATATATATATATTTGATCTGTATTATTTCAAGATATTATTAGCATACATAAAATATTACGACGGAGTGCTATCCGAGTGATTTCAAAATAGTTTTTTTGAATGAGTTGAAGCTAAGGAAATTATGGGTTATAGCTATGGAGATGATGGGTATGGTTCATGGGTATGCTCGTGAGGTCAATCTAGTGTTTATCATCTCCGTTGCATCTACGTACTTTCATGCAATATTGAATCTCAATATTGATACGTTCGTGAATCTGAGGCCAACCTTGCACTTGTTAAATGACGTTATATGTATTTTTACTACGAAATACAGTATTGTGAGTTTCATTTGCTCCCTTTTATATATATTTTTGGGACTGAGAATACATGCGCTATTTTTATAAATGTTTTACGAAATAGGCACAAGTACTAAAACTAATTCTACGTGGGTTTAAACCAGAAATATACCCTTAGCTTGGTAACATTAAACTACTTGTCTATGTACGGTAGGCACAAATCCTAAAGATAGATCTATTGGGCCTGACAAACCCCATCCTGACTGTGGGATGCTTTAGTACTTCGAGGTTATTTTAAACACACCTGATCTGGTGTACTTCAGAGGGTAAAATATGAACGTTAAGGCTTGTTACCGCGTGCCTACAACTTATAGAATTCTTTTATACACTTGCGAGTGTACATATATTTATAAACGGAAATCTTGTGGTCTATTAATATATTGAAATGATTGTTATGATAAACCTATGAACTCACCAACCTTTTGGTTGACACTTTAAAGCATGTTTATTCTCAGGTATTAAAGAAATCTTCCGCTGTGCATTAGCTCATTTTAAGGATATTACTTGGAGTCATTCATGGCATATTTTGAAAGACGTTGCATTCGAGTCATTGAGTTCATCAAGATTATTATTAAGCCAATTATAGTTGGATGTATTATGAAATGGTATGCATGCCGTCAACTTTCGTTGTAAAGAAAGTTTGTCTTTTAAAAACGAATGCAATCTTTGTAAAATGTATAATATAGAGGTCAAATACCTCGCGATGTAATCAACTATTGTGAATCGTTTATAATATATATGAACGGGTCCTTTCAGTTGGTATCAGAGCGGTGGTCTTAGCGAACCAGGTCTGCATTAGTGTGTCTAACTGATAGTCGTTAGGATGCATTAGTGAGTCTGGACTTCGACCGTGTCTGCATGTCAAAAGTTTTGCTCATCATTTTAGTCAGAAATTACCTGCTTATCATTCTTAGTCTAGACACATCTTATTGCATTGATTGCATGAATAGTGTATAGACAAAATTCATATCTTAGCGTATCTGTTACTGTAAACTTTGCCTGACATATTTTGTAAATTCCTCCGTAATCTACGAAACCTTTTGCTCTATATAATTAGAATACCACCCGATAGCCGGAAAATCATTTCATATCGAAAAATTCTTTATTCAATCGTACGAAATAAAATTCGTCATTATTTCAAGTCCCGCGGATTCCGAAATGGAATCCCACTCAAGTTCCGAAAGCAGTGTGACCGGAATGGATCAACCAATTAGTTATCATCTATTCTGGATGAATTGGGGATGGGTTCGTAGCCTCCTTAATCATTGGAGACAAGAAGAAGGTGATCCCTTCCATCCACCACATTGCCCTCTTGGCGAAGAACCTGAAGCACTTACCGGCGAACCTATCCGAAACACCATTTTCTCTCTTATTTCTAGAGTATCTCGTCACCATTACATACTACAAAAAATTCTAGATTTTATTTATCCGCTCGTCCGAACCGACAATCACCCCTGTGTAATAGAAGAAGTCAACGAGCTTCGCGCTCGGGTAGTGGCTTTGGAGAATATGGTGCAAAGGTTACAAACACCAGCAGCAGCACCAACTGCATAAACAGTACCACCATCAGCAACACCAACAGTACCATCACCACCACCAACAACAACATCCACATCCCACACCGCAACATCACAATCTGTATCTCAAACATCAACGTCATACGCCCTGTAAATATCCAGGAATATCAACAACAACAAACGATGAAGTATTAATTCATAAACTTCATTGAAGAGATATCTCTGCGACAGTTATGTAATCTCCAAAATCTTAGAGATTATTTAATTCTGACTGTAAATCGGATGAGTGAACAGAGATGGTAGAGTAGAAACTTTGATCGAAAATGGTGTACGATTTACAAGCTAGAATTGTTTTACCAACAGCATCAACAGGACCGTAGCATTATCAACACAGTCAGTGCCGTCAGTATCGTCAGAATCAACAGCACCTGTAACATCACAAACTCTGTCAGTTCAAGAATCATTGTGGACATCATTACGAATCAACAACAAATATATTGTATCAACGAGTTATGAAGTATTAACTCATTTCCAATCGAAAGATTTATATGTATATTTTATATGTATAAATTTTTAAAAAATAATAAATCTTCCCGTACTAAGCTATTATGTGTGAATCTTAACTACTCAGTTAATTCATATTACAAATATGCAATGATGTACGTCCTTTGTCTGCAACTTAACCATCATTAATTACAATCTCTGTCTCAATTCAATAAAAATCCAATTCATAATAAATCAAGTGTATTATTCGAATATATGTTTGATTTTACACTTTCATCATCGATGTACTCGAAACTTTTCAAATAACATCATTCGTACCTTGCGAAGTTCACAAGAATTTCACGAAAACCAACAAATAACAAAGTAATGATTCATAATTTCAATATTATTGAAGAAATACTTATGCAATTTATAAAGTTTTAGGGATTACTCAATTCTAGATCCAACCATAAAACAAATGAGTTTAATTTAATAGTAATTCATTAAATCTATATTACATCTAAAGAAAATATACACATATATTTTCATAAAGACTGTAATAAACTTCTTTTGTACAAAATATTAATTGTGAAATTTTTTTTAACGAGTAGGTAATACCCGAGAGATATATAAATTCACAATTAATATATTACATTTTTCGAAACTGATTCAGCAATCATCAACTATACTCCCTACTTTCACAACAATATCCATTCTTTCATATAAATCAAAACAATCATACTCATTCAAATTCAATTACATATTCTGATTTTGAAATCGCATAATTCAATTCGAAATATAACCAGTATCATCACTCTTAGATTCCTATATCTTTCAAAGCTATACTTTGACTTCAAAACTGTGTTAGAACATCATATGTATTAACGATTACAATATGTGCTCAAACCCTTCGAAATTCCTGAAGACACTTCAACTAAGGAACAATCGAGATGATGATCCAACCACATGTTATCCACAGTTATACACCTGAAAAACTCTCAAAACCCAAGTCATAGTTAGACACGTATCCGTGTTAGACCCTTTGGCATTTACTAGCTAAAATAACTTTTCAATTCCGTTTCAAAATAGACAGTTTTGTCACAGCTCCAGCAAGTCAACTTTGACTTCTCAATCAAAACAGTCTTATTATAACCTCGATAGATACGTTGCCCTTTCGCCAACGTTACCGGGGAATCATTTATATTCACCACATTAGCAATAAACTTACCAACAACTTCACTGATCTTTGACTTTCCAATTATCGAAACCCTATCATATACTCATTCGTACCTTATAACAAGAATTGCCATACCAATTATTAAGAATCAGCAATCAATATTTTGAAACCTCGCAGCATGTCTCAATTACATATACACACAACGTCTACCTCCAAGACTTACATTCTTTGAATGAGAAATTTCTGAAAAACACCCTAAACTGTTCTCGAAATTTTGAAAAATGCTGATGAAGCAGCAAAAACTGTAAACGATCTTAACAGTAAAAAGTTGGATGATAAAGGATAGTATATTGGCAAAGCTCAGAAAAAGAGAAGCTTTGGAACTGAAAAACGGATTAAGCAAAGTATGAAGGTGGCTGTGAACAAATCACAAAGGCTGAACCTGCCTTCAAAGAATCCAAATGATTCAGTACTTGCTGAAGTCATTAACGAATACCTTGCTCATGACTCTAAACCCCTGCAGACAATATCCTTCATCATCCTCTGATATTAGACATTCTAAGATATCATCGTATCTTTCATTATAAATATCATCCATACTTCTGAAGATATTTTTATAATTATTCTTATCTGAAATCATTTACCTCTTCGCGCTATCTGTATTATATCATAAAAGAAACTATTTTAGTTTCTAAATTCTGAAACATTCGAGTTTAAAATAGGAATATTCTTGAAGAAGTGTTGGGAGCTGAAGCATGAGTTAGTATAATATAATGACACTTGATCAATGTGATTATATTACAGTAATTCATGCTAAGTTTCTAAATGAAACATGATGATTCACAGATCATAACGTCATCATGTGCTATGTTTCACGACTCTTGTATTCTATTTGATCTCTAAATATCAAGAAAATATTTCTTGATGATTCGGCCTTTTCCGTGGTATTCTGGTAATTTGACAAGTCAAGATTGTGCCATTACAATTTCCTTCCTAGAACATTAACAATGTTCATTCTGAAATTTTTATCTGCGAATTCTGGACCATTACAAGCGGTGCTTAATCGCAAGAAGAAGAAACAAAAGGACAAAGCTCCGAACTAGAAATGGGAGTATAAATCATAGCAAATAGAAGAGAGCATTAACTGTGAATGACAATGATTATAGAAGAAGCAAGGACTTTGAAATATAAGGGAAGATATAAAACCCAACAACAACCCAGAAATCACAAACCGTATATATCAATGCATATAGCAATATAAAGACATGGGAGAACTAAAAACACTATAAAACCAAGAGTATAGTAGAAGTAAATAGATTCTTCCGGAGGTAGATGAAAAAGAAGAACGACAGATATGAAAGTGAGGAGTATATCAAGAATCAGTACTGGATGAAGTATATTGACAAATACTTTAAAATATGAGTTGAGAAGGTGTGAGTTGTAAGAAAATAAATGAGGTGGATTTATAGTGAAATATCCGACAGAGAAATCAAAATGGATTATCGCATTAATTCTAAGAGGATCATAATTTCCTTAATCACCGAATAATCAAATCCAATATAGATTACAAAGATTTTCTTTTCGGAGATCAATCGTGATGACGTCAAAAGATACGATGAATCACTATTATCTTATTTCATTCATTTACGATAACTTCACTCACACGCTTCGAGTAATCGAATTATTTTATCCATTCTTCTTGAACATGATAAAACTCTATAATCGTTATAATAACATCCTCATTGTTAGTCATGATGACTTCTATCAAATTTCGGGGACGAAATTTCTTTAACGGGTAGGTACTGTGACGACCCGGAAATTTACGACCAAATTTAAACTTTAATCTTTATATTATTCCGACACGATAAGCAAAGTTTTTTAAGTTAAATCTCAAGAATTTTAAACTGTGTTGATACATTCATTATAACCTCGACCAAATTCTGACGATTCACGAACCGTTATATATAAATAGATATGTATATGTATATATATATTATAACTTGAGAATATTAATAAAGTATTAAACGTATAATACTTTACACGAACGTATTTGTTTCAATATGATTTTTGACGAAATTAAAAAAAAATATATTAAATGATTGAATTATCAGAAACATTGAATTATGATTACAAGTCTCTGTTGAGAGGTCCACTATGATTTGAGAAAATCTATTCCTCTTAACGATATTCAGAATAATTTGTAAAGCTATTTATAAATAAAAACAAAAAGTGTCATTTACGAAAGTTAGACAAAAGTTAGTGGAGAATTGGTTTCCATAATATTCTATTAATCTATTTTCAAACGTACAAAGACGTTTTCAGTTTAAAAAGAACTTTATTATTAAAATGTATATAACTTTTATAAATATCTAGAATCACATTTGACAACTCATTACTTAATCAGTATAATAAATATAACTATATTTATATTTTATTTCATTAAATATATATAACGATTTAAATTAATATTATATATATTTATACGCGTATTATACATACATAGTTTTTATACTTTTACTATACTTTAACTTTACCTTTACTTTACTTTTACTTTACTTTAACTTTAATAATTCACTTTAATAATTCATACTTTAATAATTCATACTTTAATAATTCATACTTTAATAATTCACTTTAATAATTCATACTTTAATAATTCACTTTAATAATTCATACTTTAATAATTCACTTTAATAATTCATACTTTAATAATTCACTTTAATAATTCAAAAATCTATTATAAATAGAATTCAGTAGGTTTCATTATTTCATAGAAACTTGAAAATATATTTCTCTAAACTCTCTCAATCGATTTATATATATATATATATATATATATATATATATATATATATATATATATATATATATATATATATATATATATATATATATATATATATATATATATATATATATATATATATATATTTGCTCTGTATTATTTCAAGATATTATTAGTATACATAAAATATTACGACGGAGTGCTGTCCGAGTGATTTCAAAATAGTTTTTTTGAATGAGTCGAAGCTAAGGAAATTATGGGTTATAGCTATGGAGGTGATGGGTATGGTTCATGGGTATGCTCGTGAGGTCAATCTAGTGTTTATCATCTCCGTTGCGTCTACGTACTTTTCTGCAATATTGAATCTCAATATTGATACGTTCGTGAATCCGAGGCCAACCTTGCACTTGTTAAATGACATTATATGTATTTTTACTACGAAATACAGTATTGTGAGTTTCATTTGCTCCCTTATATATATATTTTAGGGACTGAGAATACATGCGCTGTTTTTATAAATGTTTTACGAAATAGGCACAAGTACTAAAACTAATTCTACGTGGGTTTAAACCAGAAATATACCCTTAGCTTGGTAACATTAAACTACTTGTCTATGTACGGTAGGCGCGAATCCTAAAGATAGATCTATTGGGCCTGACAAACCCCATCCTGACTATGAGATGCTTTAGTACTTCGAGGTTATTTTAAACACACCTGATCTGGTGTACTTCAGAGGGTAAAACATGAACGTTATGGCTTGTTACCGGGTGCCTACAACTTATAGAATACTTTTATACACTTGCGAGTGTACATATATTTATAAACGGAAATCTTGTGGTCTATTAATATATTAAAATGATGGTTATGATAAACCTATGAACTCACTAACGTTTTGGTTGACACTTTAAAGCATGTTTATTCTCAGGTATTAAAGAAATCTTTCGCTGTGCATTAGCTCATTTTAAGGATATTACTTGGAGTCATTCATGGCATATTTTGAAAGACGTTGCATTCGAGTCATTGAGTTCATCAAGATTATTATTAAGCCAATTATAATTGGATGTATTATGAAATGGTGTGCATGCCGTCAACTTTCGTTGTAAAGAAAGTTTGTCTTTTAAAAACGAATGCAATGTTTGTAAAATGTATCATATAGAGGTCAAATACCTCGCGATGTAATCAACTATTGTGAATCGTTTATAATGTATATGAACGGGTCCTTTCAGTAAAATACCGAAATCTCTCTCATAAGCGTAGAAACGTACTTAATTAAGGAGAAGAAAAAAATGCGAGCTACAATCTGTCCAGAAATAGTTCACCATGATTTCGAAAGAAACAGAAGAGAAGGGAGAAGAATCATCGAGTAGTAGCTGTTGTTTTTGGTGGCGGGTTTGGACAGAAAACAAAACAGTAGCAACTGGTGATCGTATGTGGTGGTATTGGGTGATTGTGGCATGGTTGTTTAAATGAATAAGAAGCAGAATAAGCATGCAGCAACTGAAATGTCCCGTTCTTATTGATTAAAAACGTTCCATATTAATTGATTTCGTTGCGAGGTTTTGACCTCTATATGAGACATTTTTCAAAGACTGCATTCATTTTAAAACAAACCATAACCTTTATTTCATCAATAAAGGTTTAAAAAGTTTACGTAGATTATCAAATAATGATAATCTAAAATATCCTGTTTACACGCGACCATTACATAATGGTTTACAATACAAATATGTTACAACGAAATAAGTATCTTGAATGCAGTTTTTACACAATATCATACAAGCATGGACTCCAAATCTCGTCCTTATTTAAGTATGCGACAGCGGAAGCTCTTAATAATCACCTGAGAATAAACATGCTTAAAACGTCAACAAAAATGTTGGTGAGTTATAGGTTTAACCTATATATTATCAAATCATAATAATAGACCACAAGATTTCATATTTCAATACACATCCCATACATAGAGATAAAAATCATTCATATGGTGAACACCTGGTAACCGACATTAAAAAGATGCATATATAAGAATATCCCCATCATTCCGGGACACCCTTCGGATATGATATAAATTTCGAAGTACTAAAGCATCCGGTACTTTGGATGGGGTTTGTTAGGCCCAATAGATCTATCTTTAGGATTCGCGTCAATTAGGGTGTCTGTTCAATAATTCTTAGATTACCAGACTTAATAAAAAGGGGCATATTCGATTTCGATAATTCAACCATAGAATGTAGTTTCACGTACTTGTGTCTATTTTGTAAATCATTTATAAAACCTGCATGTATTCTCATCCCAAAAATATTAGATTTTAAAAGTGGGACTATAACTCACTTTCACAGATTTTTACTTCATCGGGAAGTAAGACTTGGCCACTGGTTGATTCACGAACCTATAACAATATATACATATATATCAAAGTATGTTCAAAATATATTTACAAGACTTTTAATATATTTTGATGTTTTAAGTTTATTAAGTCAGCTGTCCTCGTTAGTAACCTACAACTAGTTGTCCACAGTTAGATGTACAGAAATAAATCGATAAATATTATCTTGAATCAATCTACGACCCAATGTATACGTATCTCAGTATTGATCACAACTCAAACTATATATATTTTAGAATCAACCTCAACCCTGTATAGCTAACTCCAACATTCACATATAGATTGTCTATGGTTGTTTCGAAATATATATAGATGTGTCGACATGATAGGTCAAAACATTGTATACGTGTCTATGGTATCTCAAGATTACATAATATACAATACAAGTTGATTAAGTTATGGTTGGAATAGATTTGTTACCAATTTTCACGTAGCTAAAATGAGAAAAATTATCCAATCTTGTTTTACCCATAACTTCTTCATTTTAAATCCGTTTTGAGTGAATCAAATTGCTATGGTTTCATATTGAAATCTATTTTATGAATCTAAACAGAAAAATTATAGGTTTATAGTCGGAAAAATAAGTTACAAGTCATTTTTGTAAAGGTAGTCATTTCATTCGAAAGAACGACTTCTAGATGACCATTTTAGAGAACATACTTCCACTTTGAGTTTAACCATAATTTTTGGATATAGTTTCATGTTCATAATAAAAATCATTTTCCTAGAATAACAACTTTTAAATCAAAGTTTATCATAGTTTTTAATTAACTAACCCAAAACAGCCCGCGGTGTTACTACGACGGCGTAAATCCGGTTTTACGGTGTTTTTCGTGTTTCCAGGTTTTAAATCATTAAGTTAGCATATCATATAGATATAGAACATGTGTTTAGTTGATTTTAAAAGTCAAGTTATAAGGATTAACTTTTATTTGCGAACAAGTTTAGAATTAACTAAACTATGTTCTAGTGATTACAAGTTTAAACCTTCGAATAAGATAGCTTTATATGTATGAATTGAATGATGTTATGAACATCATTACTACCTCAAGTTCCTTGGATAAACCTACTGGAAATTAGAAAAATGGATCTAGCTTCAAAGGATCCATGGATGGCTTGAAAGTTCTTGAAGCAGAATCATGACACGAAAACAATTTCAAGTAAGATTTTCACTCGAAATAAGATTGTTATAGTTATAGAAATTGAATTAAAGTTTGAATATGATTATTACCTTGTATTAGAAAGATAACCTACTGTAAGTAACAAAGGTTTCTTGATCTTGGATGATTACTTGGAATGGATTTAGAAAACTTGGAAGTAAACTTGCAATCTTGGAAGTATTCTTGATTTTATGAAACTAGAACTTTTGGAATTTATGAAGAACACTTAGAACTTGAAGATAGAACTTGAGAGAGATCAATTAGATGAAGAAAATTGAAGAATGAAAGTGTTTGTAGGTGTTTTTGGTCGTTGGTGTATGGATTAGATATAAAGGATATGTAATTTTGTTTTCATGTAAATAAGTCATGAATGATTACTCATATTTTTGTAATTTTATGAGATATTTCATGCTAGTTGGCAAATGATGGTTCCCACATGTGTTAGGTGACTCACATGGGCTGCTAAGAGCTGATCATTGGAGTGTATATACCAATAGTACATACATCTAAAAGCTGTGTATTGTACGGGTACGAATACGGGTGCATACGAGTAGAATTGTTGATGAAACTGAACGAGGATGTAATTGTAAGCATTTTTGTTAAGTAGAAGTATTTTGATAAGTGTCTTGAAGTCTTTCAAAAGTGTATGAATACATATTAAAACACTACATGTATATATATTTTAACTGAGTCGTTAAGTCATTGTTAGTCGTTACATGTAAATGTTGTTTTGAAACCTTTAGGTTAACGATCTTGTTGAATGTTGTTAACCCATTGTTTATTATAACAAATGAGATGTTAAATTGTTATATTATCATGATATTATGATATATAATATATCTTAGTATGATATATATACAGTTAAATGTCGTTACAACGATAATCGTTACATATATGTCTCGTTTCGAAATCATTAAGTTAGTAGTCTTATTGATACATATGTATTTCATTGTTAATACACTTAATAATATATTTACTTATCATTTAACATAATTAACCAAGTGTATCAATATCTTAATATGATTCATATGTACCTAGTAAGACGTTGTTATAACGATAATCGTTATATATATCGTTTTCGAGTTTCTTAAATTAATAGTCTCATTTTTATGTATATAACTCATTGTTAAAATACCTAATGAGATACATACTTATAATAAAATCATGTTAACTATATATATAACCATATATATGTCATCGTATAGTTTTTACAAGTTTTAACGTTCGTGAATCACCGGTCAACTTGGGTGGTCAATTGTCTATATGAAACCTATTTCAATTAATCAAGTCTTAACAAGTTTGATTGCTTAACATGTTGGAAACACTTAATCATGTAAATAACAATTTCATTTAATATATATATAAACATGGAAAAGTTCGGGTCACTACAGTACCTACCCGTTAAATAAATTTCGTCCCGAAATTTTAAGCAGTTGGAGGTGTTGACGTATCTTCTGGAAATAAATGCGGGTATTTCTTCTTCATATGATGTTCACGCTCCCAGGTGAACTCGGGTCCTCTACGAGCATTCCATCGAACCTTAACAATCGGTATCTTGTTTTGTTTAAGTCTCTTAACCTCACGATCCATTATTTCGACGGGTTCTTCAATGAATTGAAGTTTTTCATTGATTTGGATTTCGTCCAACGGAATAGTGAGATCTTCTTTAGCAAAACATTTCTTCAAATTTGTAACGTCCTCCCAATAGGGTCTGGAAGGAACGTCACTAATATCAAAACATACCAACATATTATAATAAACGAGAACAATACTAAATGATGAATTTAACTTTAATGAGTACGCAGCGGAAAATGAAATGTTGTTATAATGACAAGAATAACAATATCGTAAATGTTCACATGCAGAAGTAATAAATGCGATATCTCTTGATCCTATGTCCAAGTAGCATCACATAAGCAGTAAGTATAAGAGCTTGAATCAAACAGCACCTGAGACAAAACATGCTAAAGTCTCAACCAAAAAGGTTGAGTGAAGTTCATAGGTTTAACAAAAAGTTTGTCGTTGTTTTAGACCACAAGATTTAGTTTGTAAAGTTGATCTCCCGTAGGATCAAAAAGTTATGCCAATGCGTGATATTTAGACTAAACGTTCAAGTTTGCCCCATGACAAGTTGTGTCTGTCCTTGTCGGTTTAATTTCATTATTAAGTAATACAATGACTTGGTCAAATGTATCGGGGACGTTACTCCCGATAGGCCTACCCCCAATAATTAAGCATGCAGCAGCAATTAAAAATATCACTGTAGGGACTTAGTCGGACATAGCCGGGTATAGCATAGTTTAACAGTTTGGTACTTGTGTCTAAAGTGTAAAAAGTAAAAACAGCATGTGTCTCACCCCAAGTAAAAGTAAGTAAGTTTGCTAGCAATAAAGAGGGGCTATGAATTCACCTTAGTAAGTAGAGAGAGAGTTATTTCTCGGAATAAAGAGTTGAACGAGTGAGCAGGAAAGTCAACCTATTGACATTTAAGAGTAGTTAAGTGTTTTGCCCATGTTTAAGTTTAAGTCTGTGTTAGTTTTACTAAGTTTCTATTCCTAGTAAGTTATTATTTTTATAAAGTTTCCATTTTTAGAAAGTTTCTTATTTTACTAAGTTTCTATGACTAGAGAGTTTCTACTTTTATCAGTGTTTTCCATTTTAGGATACTTGCCGTATTAGATAAGCTTCCAATCACCCCTTTCCCTTCGAATGACTAATTTAGATCTAGGGGCTTGAGCCATAGGACCCTTTAAATCGGAAATCCAAACCCTCTGCCTAGAATCTCATAGAAACCATTCGTCAAGAAAGTTCGAAGATCTATACATCTCTAATACATATCCCAAAATGTTTTTATGTTACAATATAAGTAGTAGGTTATAGGTGCTAGTAATAGTAATAGTGTATACATGTTATTTATTTTATTTTTAATTGCATATAATTTATAACATTATTTACATGTTTCGGTAAAAATAATAACCGAAGTAAAAAGTAAAAAGTAAAATGTAAAAAGTAAAAAGTAAAAAAAAAATGAAAAGTAAGAAAAGAATACTTACTAGTAGTAATTCTTCAAAGAGAGAATGAGAGAAATTTTGGTGTGAGTTTGAATGAGAAATGAGGGGTATTTATACTTGAAAAAATTAGGTAAAAAGAATAAAATAATTAAAAGAAAAAGAAATATTTTAATTTTTAATGGGATTTTAAAATTAAAAAGTATTAAATGTTAGGTCATGGGATAATGTACAAAATAAAATAATAAAAGTAGTTTTTCCATTACAATTTTTTTATTAAAAAGTAATTTGTTTATTTATTTATTTATTTATTTTTCATTTATTTTAAGGATTTTTTTATATAAATAAACAAATTGATTTAATGCTTTTCCAAGAATATTTGTCAATAATAATTTTTTTTTATTTTATTTTTTTATTTAATTAATAAATACAATTTTTTGCATAAAAATAATAAATAATTCAGTATTTTGTATTTTTAATAATAATTATGATTTTAATTATTAAACTATAGTTTTAGTAAGTTTGTAAATATTATTACATTTATATATAATTGGATTTATTATATAGTTAAATATATAATACATAACTAAATAATAAAAGTGATACAAAGTTTATATACTTAGTTAAATTATGTCAAATTATATAAATTAATAATATATTATTTATTTAAACGTACATTGTTGACTAGAAATTACTATTTGGTCAATATTTAATTGTATATAACAACCCTTAATACATATAGTCAGACATATAACCCTAGGGTTAATTCAGTAATTTAGAAGTCGAAAAGTGAGGGTTGTTACAGTACCTCCCTGTTAATAAAAACTTCGTCCCGAAGTTTTAGGTAGACTTTTCGGAGGCATCAGCGGTTGAGAAGAGATGGGGATATTTCTGTTTCATTTGGTCTTCACGTTCCCAGGTATACTCGGGGCCACGTCGTGAATTCCAACGGATCTTAACAATAGGTATGGTGCTTTGTTTTAAGCGTTTAGCAGATCGATCCATGACTTCTACGGGTTCCTCTATAAAGTGCATTTTATCATCAATGCGAATATCATCTAAAGGAATAACGAGAGTGTCATCAGCGAGACACTTTTTAAGATTCGAGACATGAAATACGTCGTGTACGCTGCTAAGTTCAGCAGGTAATTCTAATCGATAAGCCATGGGTCCGATCCTTTTAGTAATCTTGAAGGGTCCAACAAAACGCGGACTTAGTTTGCTTCATTTACCAAAACGAACGACGCCTTTCCAAGGGGATACTTTCAACATGACTTTGTCACCAACTTGGAATTCCAAATCTTTCCGACCTTTATTAGCATAGCTCTTCTGTCGGCTGCGGGCAGTTTCTATTCGTTTCTTAATCTGAACTATCTTTTCGATTGTCTAGTGTATGATTTCAGGACCAGTTAACTGTCTATCCTCTAATTCATCCCAGCACAGTGGGGATCTACATTTTCGTCCGTATAAAGCCTCAAAAGGTGCAGCCTTAATACTTGAGTGGTAACTATTATTGTAGGAGAATTCAACCAAAGGTAAATGTCTATCCCAGCCTTTGCCGAAGTCGATAACACAAGCGCGAAGCATATCTTCCAATGTTTGAATGGTTCGTTCACTTTGACCATCGGTTTGCGGATGATAAGCAGTACTCATGTCGAGTTGAGTTCCAAGAGCAGATTGTAAGGATTTCCAGAATCTGGAAGTGAATCTACTGTCGCGATCGGATATGATTGATATAGGAACACCATGACGAGAGACAATTTCTTTGATATACAGTTGTGACAATCTCTCCATCTTGTCGGTCTCCTTGATCGGTAAGAAATGAGCAGATTTAGTAAGACGATCTACTATGACCCATATAGTATCATTGCCACTAGAAGTCTTGGGCAATTTAGTAATATAGTCCATAGCGATACATTCCCACTTCCACTGCGGAATATAGGGTTGTGTCAATAGACCAGAAGGCTTTTGATGTTCAGCCTTGACTTTCAAACAAGTGAGACACTTACTAACATAAGTAGCAATGTCGGCTTTCATATTAGGCCACCAGTAGAATTCCTTCACATCGTGGTACATCTTACTGGAACCCGGATGAATAGAATACCTAGTCTTATGCGCTTCATCCAAGACTAGTTCACGGAGATTACCGAAGTGAGGAACCCAAATTCTGTTGCCAAAGTACCGTGTACCATTAGCTTTCACTTGGGGTTAGTTCTCGAAACCGATAGGTCCTTCACCTTCGATAAGTGTTGGTTTAATAGCTTCCAGTTGAGCTTCGCAGATTCGTGATATAAGATTTGATTTGATTTTCAGGTTTAAGGCACGAACACGTTTAACATCATCTTTTCGACTAAGGGCATCAGCAACTACGTTTGCCTTGCCAGGATGATATTCCATCTTACAGTCATAATCGTTCAATAACTCGAGCCATCGGCTTTGCCTCATATTCAGCTGTTTTTGATCAAAGATGTGTCGAAGACTTTTATGGTCAGTGTACACCGTAAACTGGGTACCATATAGATAATGTCTCCATATCTTTAATGCAAATACCACATCACCTAACTCAAGGTCATGTGTGGTGTAGTTCTCTTCATGTTTCTTCAACTGTCTAGATGCGTAGGCAATAACCTTTTCACGTTGCATTAAAACACAACCAAAGCCTTGCTTTGAGGCATCGCAGTAAACAACAAAATTGTCAGTACCTTCAGGTAAAGATAGAATCGGGGCTGTAGTCAACTTCTCCTTCAGAATCTTGAAAGCAGATTCCTGTTCTTCAGACCACTCAAATTTCTTCCCTTTTTGTGTTAGCTTCGTAAGAGGTTTGGCAAGAAGGGAAAAATCCTTTATGAATCTCCGATAATAACCGGCAAGTCACAAAAATTGACGAATATGTTTCGCATTCTTTGGTATCTCCCAGTTCTGGATAGCGGTAATCTTAGCTGGATCGACATGTATTCCATTACTATCAACAACGTGTCCGAGAAATTGTACGGTTTTGAGCCAAAACTCGCACTTAGAAAACTTAGCGTAGAGTTGTTCCTTTCATAAGAGTTCAAGAATCACGCGCAGATGTTGCTCATTTTCCTTCTCACTCTTGGAGTAGATCAAAATGTCATCAATGAAAACAATGACGAATTTATCGAGATAAGGTTTGCAGACACAGTTCATGAGATCCATGAAAATGGCAGGAGCATTGGTCAAACCAAAAGGCATGACACAGAATTCATAGTGCCCATAACGAGTGCGAAAAGCAGTCTTAGGAATATCAGATTCCTTGACTCTAAGTTGGTGATATCCTGAAATGTCCCATTCTTATTGATTAAAAACGTTCCATATTAATTGATTTCGTTGCGAGGTTTTGACCTCTATATGAGACGTTTTTCAAAGACTGCATTCATTTTTAAAACAAACCATAACCTTTATTTCATAAATAAAGGTTTAAAAAGCTTTACGTAGATTATCAAATAATGATAATCTAAAATATCCTGTTTACACACGACCATTACATAATGGTTTACAATACAAATATGTTACATCGAAATCAGTTTCTTGAATGCAGTTTTTACACAATATCATACAAACATGGACTCCAAATCTTGTCCTTATTTTAGTATGCAACAGCGAAAGCTCTTAATATTCACCTGAGAATAAACATGCTTTAAACGTCAACAAAAATGTTGGTGAGTTATAGGTTTAACCTATATATATCAAATCGTAACAATAGACCACAAGATTTCATATTTCAATACACATCCCATACATAGAGATAAAAATCATTCATATGGTGAACACCTGGTAACCGACAATAACAAGATGCATATATAAGAATATCCCCATCATTCCGGGACACCCTTCGGATATGATATAAATTTCGAAGTACTAAAGCATCCGGTACTTTGGATGGGGTTTGTTAGGCCCAATAGATCTATCTTTAGGATTCGCGTCAATTAGGGTGTCTGTTCCCTAATTCTTAGATTACCAGACTTAATAAAAAGGGGCATATTCGATTTCGATAATTCAACCATAGAATGTAGTTTCACGTACTTGTGTCTATTTTGTAAATCATTTATAAAACCTGCATGTATTCTCATCCCAAAAATATTAGATTTTAAAAGTGGGACTATAACTCACTTTCACAGATTTTTACTTCGTCGGGAAGTAAGACTTGGCCACTGTTGATTTACGAACCTATAACAATATATACATATATATTAAAGTATGTTCAAAATATATTTACAACACTTTTAATATATTTTGATGTTTTAAGTTTATTAAGTCAGCTGTCCTCGTTAGTAACCTATAACTAGTTGTCCACAGTTAGATGTACAGAAATAAATCGATAAATATTATCTTGAATCAATCCACGACCCAGTGTATACGTATCTCAGTATTGATCACAACTCAAACTATATATATTTTGGAATCAACCTCAACCCTGTATAGCTAACTCCAACATTCACATATAGAGTGTCTATGGTTGTTCCGAAATATATATAGATGTGTCGACATGATAGGTCGAAACATTATATACGTGTCTATGGTATCTCAAGATTACATAATATACAATACAAGTTGATTAAGTTATGGTTGGAATAGATTTGTTACCAATTTTCACGTAGCTAAAATGAGAAAAATTATCCAATCTTGTTTTACCCATAACTTCTTCATTTTAAATCCGTTTTGAGTGAATCAAATTGCTATGGTTTCATATTGAACTCTATTTTATGAATCTAAACAGAAAAAGTATAGGTTTATAGTCGGAAAAATAAGTTACAAGTCGTTTTTGTAAAGGTAGTCATTTCAGTCGAAAGAACGACGTCTAGATGACCATTTTAGAAAACATACTTCCACTTTGAGTTTAACCATAATTTTTGGATATAGTTTCATGTTCATAATAAAAATCATTTTCTCAGAATAACAAATTTTAAATCAAAGTTTATCATAGTTTTTAATTAACTAACCCAAAACAGCCCGCGGTGTTACTACGACGGCGTAAATCCGGTTTTACGGTGTTTTTCGTGTTTCCAGGTTTTAAATCATTAAGTTAGCATATCATATAGATATAGAACATGTGTTTAGTTGATTTTAAAAGTCAAGTTAGAAGGATTAACTTTTGTTTGCGAACAAGTTTAGAATTAACTAAACTATGTTCTAGTGATTACAAGTTTAAACCTTCGAATAAGATAGCTTTATATGTATGAATCGAATGATGTTATGAACATCATTACTACCTTAATTTCCTTGGATAAACCTACTGGAAAAGAGAAAAATGGATCTAGCTTCAATGGATCCTTGGATGGCTCGAAGTTCTTGAAGCAGAATCATGACACGAAAACAAGTTCAAGTAAGATCATCACTTGAAATAAGATTGTTATAGTTATAGAAATTGAACCAAAGTTTGAATATGATTATTACCTTGTATTAGAATGATAACCTACTGTAAGAAACAAAGATTTCTTGAGGTTGGATGATCACCTTACAAGATTGGAAGTGAGCTAGCAAACTTGAAAGTATTCTTGATTTTATGAAACTAGAACTTTTGGAATTTATGAAGAACACTTAGAACTTGAAGATAGAACTTGAGAGAGATCAATTAGATGAAGAAAATTGAAGAATGAAAGTGTTTGTAGGTGTTTTTGGTCGTTGGTGTATGGATTAGATATAAAGGATATGTAATTTTGTTTTCATGTAAATAAGTCATGAATGATTACTCATATTTTTGTAATTTTATGAGATATTTCATGCTAGTTGCCAAATGATGGTTCCCACATGTGTTAGGTGACTCACATGGGCTGCTAAGAGCTGATCATTGGAGTGTATATACCAATAGTACATACATCTAAAAGCTGTGTATTGTACGAGTACGAATACGGGTGCATATGAGTAGAATTGTTGATGAAACTGAACGAGGATGTAATTGTAAGCATTTTTGTTAAGTAGAAGTATTTTGATAAGTGTATTGAAGTCTTTCAAAAGTGTATAAATACATATTAAAACACTACATGTATATACATTTTAACTGAGTCGTTAAGTCATCGTTAGTCGTTACATGTAAGTGTTGTTTTGAAACCTTTAGGTTAACGATCTTGTTAAATGTTGTTAACCCAATGTTTATAATATCAAATGAGATTTTAATTTATTATATTATCATGATATTATCATGTATGAATATCTCTTAATATGATATATATACATTAAATGTCTTTACAACGATAATCGTTACATATATGTCTCGTTTAAAAATCATTAAGTTAGTAGTCTTGTTTTTACATATGTAGTTCATTGTTAATATACTTTATGATATGTTTTCTTATCATAGTATCATGTTAACTATATATATATATCCATATATATGTCATCATATAGTTTTTACAAGTTTTAACGTTCGTGAATCACCGATCAACTTGGGTGGTCAATTGTCTATATGAAACATATTTCAATTAATCAAGTCTTAACAAGTTTGATTGCTTAACATGTTGGAAACATTTAATCATGTAAATATCAATCTCAATTAATATATATAAACATGGAAAAGTTCGGGTCACTACAGTACCTACCCGTTAAATAAATTTCGTCCCGAAATTTTAAGCTGTTGAAGGTGTTGACGAATCTTCTGGAAATAGATGCGGGTATTTCTTCTTCATCTGATCTTCACGCTCCCAGGTGAACTCGGGTCCTCTACGAGCATTCCATCGAACCTTAACAATTGGTATCTTGTTTTGCTTAAGTCTTTTAACCTCACGATCCATTATTTCGACGGGTTCTTTGATGAATTGAAGTTTTTCGTTGATTTGGATTTCATCTAACGGAATAGTGAGATCTTCTTTAGCAAAACATTTCTTTAAATTCGAGACGTGGAAAGTGTTATGTACAGCCGCGAGTTGTTGAGGTAACTCTAGTCGGTAAGCTACTGGTCCGACACGATCAATAATCTTGAATGGTCCAATATACCTTGGATTTAATTTCCCTCGTTTACCAAATCGAACAACGCCTTTCCAAGGTGCAACTTTAAGCATGACCATCTCTCCAATTTCAAATTCTATATCTTTTCTTTTAATGTCAGCGTAGCTCTTTTGTCGACTTTGGGCGGTTTTCAGCCGTTGTTGAATTTGGATGATCTTCTCGGTAGTTTCTTGTATAATCTCCGGACCCGTAATCTGTCTATCCCCCACTTCACTCCAACAAATCGGAGACCTGCACTTTCTACCATAAAGTGCTTCAAACGGCGCCATCTCAATGCTTGAATGGTAGCTGTTGTTGTAGGAAAATTCTGCTAACGGTAGATGTCGATCCCAACTGTTTCCGAAATCAATAACACATGCTCGTAGCATGTCTTCAAGCGTTTGTATCGTCCTTTCGCTCTGCCAATCAGTTTGTGGATGATAGGCAGTACTCATGTCTAGACGAGTTCCTAATGCTTGCTGTAATGTCTGCCAGAATCTTGAAATAAATCTGCCATCCCTATCAGAGATAATAGAGATTGGTATTCCATGTCTGGAGATGACTTCCTTCAAATACAGTCGTGCTAACTTCTCCATCTTGTCATCTTCTCTTATTGGTAGGAAGTGTGCTGATTTGGTGAGACGATCAACTATTACCCAAATAGTATCAAAACCACTTGCAGTCCTTGGCAATTTAGTGATGAAATCCATGGTAATGTTTTCCCATTTCCATTCCGGGATTTCGGGTTGTTGAAGTAGACCTGATGGTTTCTGATGCTCAGCTTTGACCTTAGAACACGTCAAACATTCTCCTACGTATTTAGCAACATCGGCTTTCATACCCGGCCACCAAAAATGTTTCTTGAGATCCTTGTACATCTTCCCCGTTCCAGGATGTATTGAGTATCTGGTTTTATGAGCTTCTCTAAGTACCATTTCTCTCATATCTCCAAATTTTGGTACCCAAATCCTTTCAGCCCTATACCGGGTTCCGTCTTCCCGAATATTAAGATGCTTCTCCGATCCTTTGGGTATTTCATCCTTTAAATTTCCCTCTTTTAAAACTCCTTGTTGCGCCTCCTTTATTTGAGTAGTAATGTTATTATGAATCATTATATTCATAGATTTTACTCGAATGGGTTCTCTGTCCTTCCTGCTCAAGGCATCGGCTACCACATTTGCCTTCCCCGGGTGGTAACGAATCTCAAAGTCGTAATCATTCAATAATTCAATCCACCTACGCTGCCTCATATTCAGTTGTTTCTGATTAAATATGTGTTGAAGACTTTTGTGGTCGGTATATATAATACTTTTGACCCCATATAAGTAGTGCCTCCAAGTCTTTAATGCAAAAACAACCGCGCCTAATTCCAAATCATGCGTCGTATAATTTTGTTCGTGAATCTTTAATTGTCTAGACGCATAAGCAATCACCTTCGTTCGTTGCATTAATACACAACCGAGACCTTGCTTTGATGCATCACAATAAATCACAAAATCATCATTCCCTTCAGGCAATGACAATATAGGTGCCGTAGTTAGCTTTTTCTTCAATAACTGAAACGCTTTCTCTTGTTCATCATTCCATTCAAATTTCTTCCCTTTATGCGTTAATGCAGTCAAGGGTTTTGCTATTCTGGAAAAGTCTTGGATGAACCTTCTGTAGTAACCAGCTAGTCCTAAAAACTGGCGTATGTGTTTCGGAGTTTTCGGGGTTTCCCACTTTTCAACAGTTTCTATCTTTGCCGGATCCACCTTAATACCTTCTTTGTTCACTATGTGACCGAGGAATTGAACTTCTTCCAACCAAAATACACACTTTGAAAACTTAGCGTACAATTCTTCCTTCCTCAATACTTCTAACACCTTTCTCAAATGTTCACCGTGTTCTTGGTCATTCTTTGAGTAAATAAGTATGTCATCAATGAAAACAATGACAAACTTGTCAAGGTATGGTCCACACACTCGGTTCATAAGGTCCATGAACACAGCTGGTGCATTAGTTAAACCAAACGGCATGACCATAAACTCGTAATGACCGTAACGTGTTCTGAAAGCAGTCTTTGGAATATCATCTTCTTTCACCCGCATTTGATGATACCCGGAACGTAAGTCAATCTTTGAATAAACAGACGAGCCTTGTAGTTGATCAAATAAGTCATCGATTCTCGGTAGTGGGTAGCGGTTCTTGATGGTAAGTTTGTTCAACTCTCGGTAGTCGATACACAACCTGAATGTACCATCTTTCTTCTTGACAAACAAAACAGGAGCTCCCCACGGTGATGTGCTTGGTCGAATGAAACCACGCTCTAAAAGTTCTTGTAATTGGCTTTGCAGTTCTTTCATCTCGCTGGGTGCGAGTCTGTAAGGAGCACGAGCTATTGGTGCAGCTCCTGGTACAAGATCTATTTGAAATTCAACGGATCGATGTGGGGGTAATCCCGGTAATTCTTTCGGAAATACATCGGGAAATTCTTTTGCAATGGGAACATCATTGATGCTCTTTTCTTCAGTTTGTACTTTCTCGACGTGTGATAGAACAGCATAGCAACCTTTTCTTATTAGTTTTTGTGCCTTCAAATTACTAATAAGATGTAGCTTCGTGTTGCCCTTTTCTCCGTACACCATTAAGGGTTTTCCTTTTTCTCGTATAATGCGAATTGCATTTTTGTAACAAACGATCTCCGCTTTCACTTCTTTCAACCAGTCCATACCGATTATCACATCAAAACTCCCTAACTCTACTGGTATCAAATCAATCTTAAATGTTTCGCTAACCAGTTTAATTTCTCGATTCCGACATATATTATCTGCTGAAATTAATTTACCATTTGCTAATTCGAGTAAAAATTTACTATCCAAAGGCGTCAATGGACAACTTAATTTAGCACAAAAATCTCTACTCATATAGCTTCTATCCGCACCCGAATCAAATAAAACGTAAGCAGATTTATTGTCAATAAGAAACGTACCCGTAACAAGCTCCGGGTCTTCCTGTGCCTCTACCGCATTAATATTGAAAACTCTTCCACGGCCTTGTCCATTCATGTTCTCCTGGTTCGGGCAATTTCTAATAATGTGGCCTGGTTTTCCACATTTATAACAAACTACATTGGCATAACTTGCTCCGACACTACTTGCTCCGCCATTACTCGTTCCGACACCATTTGTTCCTTTCGTTCTATTAACCCCTGGTCCGTAGACCTCACACTTTGCTGCGCTATGACCATTTCTTTTACACTTGTTGCAAAATTTGGTGCAGAACCCCGAGTGATTCTTTTCACACCTTTGGCATAGCTGCTTCTGATTGTTGTTGTTGTTGCGGTTATTATTGTTGTTGGGATGATTGTTGTAGTTGCTGTTGTTGTTGTTGTTGTTGTTGGGCCGTTTGTTGTAGTTGCGATTGATGTTGCGATTGTTGGGATAATTGTTGCGATTATTGTTGTAATTGCTGTTGTTGTTGTATTGGTGATTCTTATCACCGTTTTCCTCCCACTTTCTTTTGACTTGCTTCACATTGGCCTCTTCAGCAGTCTGTTCTTTAATTCTTTCTTCAATCTGGTTCACTAGTTTGTGAGCCATTCTACATGCCTGTTGTATGGAGGCGGGCTCGTGTGAACTTATATCTTCTTGGATTCTTTCCGGTAATCCTTTCACAAACGCGTCGATCTTCTCTTCCTCATCTTCGAATGCTCCCGGACACAATAGGCACAATTCTGTGAATCGTCTTTCGTACGTGGTAATATCAAATCCTTGGGTTCGTAACCCTCTAAGTTCTGTCTTGAGCTTATTGACCTCGGTTCTGGGACGGTACTTCTCGTTCATCAAGTGCTTGAATGCTGACCACGGTAGTGCGTACGCATCGTCTTGTCCCACTTGCTCTAGATAGGTATTCCACCATGTTAACGCAGAACCTGTGAAGGTATGCGTAGCGTACTTTACTTTGTCCTCTTCAGTACACTTACTTATGGCAAACACCGATTCGACCTTCTCGGTCCACCGTTTCAATCCGATCGGTCCTTCGGTTCCATCAAATTCCAAAGGTTTGCAGGCAGTGAATTCTTTGTAGGTGCATCCTACACGATTTCCTGTACTGCTAGATCCAAGGTTATTGTTGGTATGTAGCGCAGCCTGTACTGCGGCTATGTTTGAAGCTAGAAAAGTACGGAATTCCTCTTCATTCATATTCACGGTGTGTCGAGTAGTCGGTGCCATTTCCTTCAAAATAGTTAAATGGAACAAGTTAATCATACAGAATATTAAGAGTAGTTAATAGTATTTCGTAGCATAATATGAACTCATTTATAAAAGCTTTTTCTTCATATTAGCGTTTTATAAGTTTAAATTCGGGTAGTACCTACCCGTTAAGTTCATACTTAGTAGCTAATATACAATTCAACTACTACAATTCTATATGAAAAACTGATTATAATAATATTTCGCGTTCAAACTTTTATACAATATTTTACAAACTTACAATACCGCTTATTTTACATAAAGCATGAAATATAGCACACAATAACTTTGATATAAGATAGTTGTGAAGATAATTCTAGCTAGTACACAAGTCGTTCAGCAAAGGCAATAAAGACACGTAATTCATACGTCCAGAAACAAGTCATGCATTCTGGTTTTACTAGGACTACTTCCCATCCTTGGTCTTGTGCAACATAACCGTTATGGCCGTTGATAAGACAGCGTGTTGTAACGTCGTCAAAGGGACGAGGGTTACGTAATGTCCAACAGTCCCGTAATAATCTAAAAACCTCATTTCTTACCCCAATTACCGACTCCGTCACTTGTGGAAATGTTTTGTTTAATAGTTGTAGCCCGATGTTCTTGTTCTCACTTTGGTGAGAAGCGAACATTACTAATCCGTAAGCATAACATGCTTCTTTATGTTGCATGTTAGCCGCTTTTTCTAAATCATGAAGTCCAATATTCGGATATATTGAGTCAAAATAATTTCTTAACCCGTTGCGTAAAATAGCATTTGGGTTCCCCGCAATATATGCGTCAAAGTAAACACATCGTAACTTATGGGTTTCCCAATGTGATATCCCCCATCTTTCAAACGAAAGTCTCTTATAAACCAAGACATTCTTGGAACGTTCTTCGAATGTCTTACAAACTGATCTCGCCTTAAATAGTTGTGCCGAAGAATTCTGGCCGACTCTAGACAAGATTTCATCAATCATGTCTCCGGGTAGGTCTCTTAAAATATTGGGTTGTCTATCCATTTTGTGTTTTTAAACTGTAAAAATAGACAAGAGTTAGATTCATAAAAAAATACTTATTAATACAAGCAATTTTTACATATATCATAAAGCATAAGAACACTATATTACATATATTACACCACACGAATACAACTATCTTATTCCGACTCGCTCGTTTCTTCTTCTTCGGTTTTGGTTCGTTTTGCCAAGTTTCTAGGGATATATGATGTTCCCCTAATACGAGCCGTCGTTGTCCACATTGGTTTAGAAAAACCTGGTGGTTTAGAGGTTCCCGGGTCATTGTTACAACTTAAGGACTTCGGGGGTTGCCGATACATATAAAGTTCATCGGGGTTGGAATTAGATTTCTCTATTTTTATGCCCTTTCCCTTATTATTTTCTTTTGCCTTTTTAAATTCAGTTGGGGTAATTTCTATAACATCATCGGAATTCTCGTCGGAATCCGATTCATCGGAAAATTGGTAATCCTCCCAATATTTTGCTTCCTTGGCGGAAACACCATTGACCATAATTAACTTTGGTCGGTTGGTTGAGGATTTTCTTTTACTTAACCGTTTTATTATTTCCCCCACCGGTTCTATTTCTTCATCCGGTTCCGATTCTTCTTCCGGTTCCGACTCTTCTTCCGGTTCCTCTTCGGGAACTTGTGAATCAGTCCACAAATCATTCCAATTTACATTTGACTCTTCATTATTATTAGGTGAGTCAATGGGACTTGTTCTAGAGGTAGACATCTATCACATAATATCAAAGACTGCATTCATTTTTAAAACAAACCATAACCTTTATTTCATAAATAAAGGTTTAAAAAGCTTTACGTAGATTATCAAATAATGATAATCTAAAATATCCTGTTTACACACGACCATTACATAATGGTTTACAATACAAATATGTTACATCGAAATCAGTTTCTTGAATGCAGTTTTTACACAATATCATACAAACATGGACTCCAAATCTTGTCCTTATTTTAGTATGCAACAGCGGAAGCTCTTAATATTCACCTGAGAATAAACATGCTTTAAACGTCAACAAAAATGTTGGTGAGTTATAGGTTTAACCTATATATATCAAATCGTAACAATAGACCACAAGATTTCATATTTCAATACACATCCCATACATAGAGATAAAAATCATTCATATGGTGAACACCTGGTAACCGACAATAACAAGATGCATATATAAGAATATCCCCATCATTCCGGGACACCCTTCGGATATGATATAAATTTCGAAGTACTAAAGCATCCGGTACTTTGGATGGGGTTTGTTAGGCCCAATAGATCTATCTTTAGGATTCGCGTCAATTAGGGTGTCTGTTCCCTAATTCTTAGATTACCAGACTTAATAAAAAGGGGCATATTCGATTTCGATAATTCAACCATAGAATGTAGTTTCACGTACTTGTGTCTATTTTGTAAATCATTTATAAAACCTGCATGTATTCTCATCCCAAAAATATTAGATTTTAAAAGTGGGACTATAACTCACTTTCACAGATTTTTACTTCGTCGGGAAGTAAGACTTGGCCACTGTTGATTCACGAACCTATAACAATATATACATATATATTAAAGTATGTTCAAAATATATTTACAACACTTTTAATATATTTTGATGTTTTAAGTTTATTAAGTCAGCTGTCCTCGTTAGTAACCTATAACTAGTTGTCCACAGTTAGATGTACAGAAATAAATCGATAAATATTATCTTGAATCAATCCACGACCCAGTGTATACGTATCTCAGTATTGATCACAACTCAAACTATATATATATTTTGGAATCAACCTCAACCCTGTATAGCTAACTCCAACATTCACATATAGAGTGTCTATGGTTGTTCCGAAATATATATAGATGTGTCGACATGATAGGTCGAAACATTATATACGTGTCTATGGTATCTCAAGATTACATAATATACAATACAAGTTGATTAAGTTATGGTTGGAATAGATTTGTTACCAATTTTCACGTAGCTAAAATGAGAAAAATTATCCAATCTTGTTTTACCCATAACTTCTTCATTTTAAATCCGTTTTGAGTGAATCAAATTGCTATGGTTTCATATTGAACTCTATTTTATGAATCTAAACAGAAAAAGTATAGGTTTATAGTCGGAAAAATAAGTTACAAGTCGTTTTTGTAAAGGTAGTCATTTCAGTCGAAAGAACGACGTCTAGATGACCATTTTAGAAAACATACTTCCACTTTGAGTTTAACCATAATTTTTGGATATAGTTTCATGTTCATAATAAAAATCATTTTCTCAGAATAACAACTTTTAAATCAAAGTTTATCATAGTTTTTAATTAACTAACCCAAAACAGCCCGCGGTGTTACTACGACGGCGTAAATCCGGTTTTACGGTGTTTTTCGTGTTTCCAGGTTTTAAATCATTAAGTTAGCATATCATATAGATATAGAACATGTGTTTAGTTGATTTTAAAAGTCAAGTTAGAAGGATTAACTTTTGTTTGCGAACAAGTTTAGAATTAACTAAACTATGTTCTAGTGATTACAAGTTTAAACCTTCGAATAAGATAGCTTTATATGTATGAATCGAATGATGTTATGAACATCATTACTACCTTAATTTCCTTGGATAAACCTACTGGAAAAGAGAAAAATGGATCTAGCTTCAATGGATCCTTGGATGGCTCGAAGTTCTTGAAGCAGAATCATGACACGAAAACAAGTTCAAGTAAGATCATCACTTGAAATAAGATTGTTATAGTTATAGAAATTGAACCAAAGTTTGAATATGATTATTACCTTGTATTAGAATGATAACCTACTGTAAGAAACAAAGATTTCTTGAGGTTGGATGATCACCTTACAAGATTGGAAGTGAGCTAGCAAACTTGAAAGTATTCTTGATTTTATGAAACTAGAACTTTTGGAATTTATGAAGAACACTTAGAACTTGAAGATAGAACTTGAGAGAGATCAATTAGATGAAGAAAATTGAAGAATGAAAGTGTTTGTAGGTGTTTTTGGTCGTTGGTGTATGGATTAGATATAAAGGATATGTAATTTTGTTTTCATGTAAATAAGTCATGAATGATTACTCATATTTTTGTAATTTTATGAGATATTTCATGCTAGTTGCCAAATGATGGTTCCCACATGTGTTAGGTGACTCACATGGGCTGCTAAGAGCTGATCATTGGAGTGTATATACCAATAGTACATACATCTAAAAGCTGTGTATTGTACGAGTACGAATACGGGTGCATACGAGTAGAATTGTTGATGAAACTGAACGAGGATGTAATTGTAAGCATTTTTGTTAAGTAGAAGTATTTTGATAAGTGTATTGAAGTCTTTCAAAAGTGTATAAATACATATTAAAACACTACATGTATATACATTTTAACTGAGTCGTTAAGTCATCGTTAGTCGTTAAATGTAAGTGTTGTTTTGAAACCTTTAGGTTTACGATCTTGTTAAATGTTGTTAACCCAATGTTTATAATATCAAATGAGATTTTAATTTATTATATTATCATGATATTATCATGTATGAATATCTCTTAATATGATATATATACATTAAATGTCTTTACAACGATAATCGTTACATATATGTCTCGTTTAAAAATCATTAAGTTAGTAGTCTTGTTTTTACATATGTAGTTCATTGTTAATATACTTTATGATATGTTTTCTTATCATAGTATCATGTTAACTATATATATATATCCATATATATGTCATCATATAGTTTTTACAAGTTTTAACGTTCGTGAATCACCGATCAACTTGGGTGGTCAATTGTCTATATGAAACATATTTCAATTAATCAAGTCTTAACAAGTTTGATTGCTTAACATGTTGGAAACATTTAATCATGTAAATATCAATCTCAATTAATATATATAAACATGGAAAAGTTCGGGTCACTACATATCCGGACCTCAAATTAATCTTTGAATAAACAATTGACCCTTGAAGTTGGTCGAATAAATCATCAATACGTGGCAACAGATAACGGTTCTTGATAGTAAGCTTGTTAAGTTCGCGGTAATCAATGCACATCCTTAATGTACCATCCTTCTTTTTAATAAATAGAATAGGAGCTCCCCATGGGGACGAGCTTGGACGAATGAAACCTTTATCCAATAGTTCTTGGAGCTGGTTGGAAAGTTCCTTCATTTCGAAAGGTGCTAAACGATATGGTGCTTTAGCAATAGGAGCAGCACCGGGAGCTAAATCAATTTGAAATTCAACTTGTCGAGGAGGTGGAAGACCAGGAAGATCTTCAGGAAACACATCGGGAAAATCTTTAACCACCGGTACATCTTTAATACACTTTTCTTTCAATTCGATCATCTTAACGTGGGCTAGAATAGCTGGATAACCTTTCATAAGGTGTTTGCGGGTTTTAATACAGGAGATAATATTGAGATTAGAACCACTCTTTTCACCTTGGATGATAAGAGTCTCTCCATTTCCCAATGGAACATGAATGGTTTTATCGTAACACATGATGGCAGCTCTCAATGGACGTAACCAATCCATTCCAACTACGACGTCAAAACTTCCGAGTTCGACCGGCAAAAGGTCTATCTTAAATTCTCAATGGACGTAACCTCCATTCTCGCCACTTGGCGAAGCAAACCTTCCACGTTTCTATCGGTATGTTTTCGCAGGCTCATGACCTCATACTTAGCAGCATCATCATAAGAAGGAGATCGGACTCTTTTCCTTGACGGACCAGTTTCCTCATGACGTTTCCCCTTGTCTTCAGTTTTTGGGGTCGGGTAGTGATCGGGAGAATTAGGTAAAGTATTCGGACTATAGTTTGGTGAACGAGGACCACCAAAGCCATAAGGTGGACTTTGGGCTAGTCTTTCAGTGGAAGACCATTTAGTATCTTCTTCGATCGGCTTGAAAAGAGTCATTTTGTTCGCTTGATGAAAATTAGACATTCTAACATTAGGAAAGAGACTTTGATTAGCATTTTAAGCCAAGATTATCAAAGAAAGGTTGTTAAGATTATAAGGTAATCCTAAGTGCTTTAAGTCTAAGGCAGGAAAGGTTATAGTTTCCTAGATTGCTAAGGCACCCTAGCTAACACATAAGGCACACACAAAAATGCAATCCTGGTTCTCTATAACAGCCTAGTTATGCTCTGATACCAATCTGTAACGTCCTCCCAATAGGGTCTGGAAGGAACGTCACTAATATCAAAACATACCAACATATTATAATAAACGAGAACAATACTAAATGATGAATTTAACTTTAATGAGTACGCAGCGGAAAATGAAATGTTGTTACAATGACAGGAATAACAATATCGTAAATGTTCACATGCAGAAGTAATAAATGCGATATCTCTTAATCCTATGTCCAAGTAGCATCACATAAGCAGTAAGTTTAAGAGCTTGAATCAAACAGCACCTGAGACAAAACATGCTAAAGTGTCAACCAAAAAGGTTGAGTGAAGTTCATAGGTTTAACAAAAAGTTTGTCGTTGTTTTAGACCACAAGATTTAGTTTGTAAAGTTGATCTCCCGCAGGATCAAAAAGTTATGCCAATGCGTGATATTTAGACTAAACGTTCAAGTTTGCCCCATGACAAGTTGTGTCTGTCCTTGTCGGTTTAATTTCATTATTAAGTAATACAATGACTTGGTCAAATGTATCGGGGACGTTACTCCCGATAGGCCTACCCCCAATAATTAAGCATGCCGCAGCAATTAAAAATATCACTGTAGGGACTTAGTCGGACATAGCCGGGTATAGCATAGTTTAACAGTTTGGTACTTGTGTCTAAAGTGTAAAAAGTAAAAACAGCATGTGTCTCACCCCAAGTAAAAGTAAGTAAGTTTGCTAGCAATAAAGAGGGGCTATGAATTCACCTTAGTAAGTAGAGAGAGAGTTATTCCTCGGAATAAAGAGTTGAACGAGTGAGCAGGAAAGTCAACCTATTGACATTTAAGAGTAGTTAAGTGTTTTGCCCATGTTTAAGTTTAAGTCTGTGTTTGTTTTACTAAGTTTCTATTCCTAGTAAGTTATTATTTTTATAAAGTTTCCATTTTTAGAAAGTTTCTTATTTTACTAAGTTTCTATGACTAGAGCGTTTCTACTTTTATCAGTGTTTTCCATTTTAGGATACTTGCCGTATTAGATAAGCTTCCAATCACCCCTTTCCCTTCGAATGGCTAATTTAGATCTAGGGGCTTGAGCCATAGGACCCTTTAAATCGGAAATCCAAACCCTCTGCCTAGAATCTCATAGAAACCATTCGTCAAGAAAGTTCGAAGATCTATACATCTCTAATACATATCCCAAAATGTTTTTATGTTACAATATAAGTAGTAGGTTATAGGTGCTAGTAATAGTAATAGTGTATACATGTTATTTATTTTATTTTTAATTGCATATAATTTATAACATTATTTACATGTTTCGGTAAAAATAATAATCGAAGTAAAATGTAAAAAGTAAAATGTAAAAAGTAAAAAGTAAAAAGTAAGAAAAATGAAAAGTAAGAAAAGAATACTTACTAGTAGTAATTCTTCAAAGAGAGAATGAGAGAAATTTTGGTGTGAGTTTGAATGAGAAATGAGGGGTATTTATACTTGAAAAAATTAGGTAAAAAGAATAAAATAATTAAAAGAAAAAGAAATATTTTAATTCTTAATGGGATTTTAAAATTAAAAAGTATTAAATGTTAGGTCATGGGATAATGAACAAAATAAAATAATAAAAGTAGTTTTTCCATTACAATTTTTTATTAAAAAGTAATTTATTTATTTATTTATTTATTTATTTATTTATTTTTCATTTATTTTAAGGATTTTTTTTATATAAATAAACAAATTGATTTAATTCTTTTCCAAGAATATTTGTCAATAATATTTTATTTTATTTTATTTTTTTTATTTAATTAATAAATACAATTTTTTGCATAAAAATAATAAATAATTCGGTATTTTGTATTTTTAATAATAATTATGATTTTAATTATTAAACTATAGTTTTAGTAAGTTTGTAAATATTATTACATTTATATATAATTGGATTTATTATATAGTTAAATATATAATACATAACTAAATAATAAAAGTGATACAAAGTTTATATACTTAGTTAAATTATGTCAAATTATATAAATTAATAATATATTAGTTATTTAAGCGTACATTGTTGACTAGAAATTACTATTCGGTCAATATTTAATTGTATATAACAACCCTTAATACATATAGTCAGACATATAACCCTAGGGTTAATTCAGTAATTTAGAAGTCGAAAAGTGAGGGTTGTTACAAAATTTGAGACGTGGAAAGTGTTATGTACAGCTGCGAGTTGTTGAGGTAGCTCCAGTTGGTAAGCTACTGGTCTGACACGATCTATAATCTTGAATGGTCCAATGTACCTTGGATTTAGTTTCCCCCGTTTACCAAATCGAACAACGCATTTCCAAGGTGAAACCTTAAGCATGACCATTTCTCCAATTTCAAACTCTATATCTTTTCTTTTACTGTCCGCGTAGCTCTTTTGTCGACTCTGGGCGGTTTTCAATCTTTGTTGTATTTGGATGATTTTCTCGGTAGTTTCTTGTATTATCTCCGGACCCGTAATATGTCTATCCCCCACTTCATTCCAACAAATCGGAGACCTGCACTTTCTACCATAAAGTGCCTCAAACGGCGCCATCTCAATACTAGAATGATATCTGTTGTTGTAGGAAAATTCTGCTAACGGTAGGTGTCGATCCCAACTGTTTCCGAAATCGATAACACATGCTCGTAGCATGTCTTCAAGCGTTTGTATCGTCCTTTCACTCTGCCCATCAGTTTGTGGATGATAGGCAGTACTCATGTCTAGACGAGTTCCTAATGCTTGCTGTAATGTCTGCCAGAATCTTGAAATAAATCTGCCATCCCTATCAGAGATAATAGAGATTGGTATTCCATGTCTGAAGACGACTTCCTTCAAATACAGTCGTGCTAACTTATCCATCTTGTCATCTTCTCTTATTGACAGGAAGTGTGCTGATTTGGTGAGACGATCAACTATTACCCAAATAGTATCAAAACCACTTGCAGTCCTTGGCAATTTAGTGATGAAATCCATGGTAATGTTTTCCCATTTCCATTCCGGGATTTCGGGTTGTTGAAGTAGACCTGATGGTTTCTGATGCTCAGCTTTGACCTTAGAACACGTCAAACATTCTCCTACGTATTTAGCAACATCGGCTTTCATACCCGGCCACCAAAAATGTTTCTTGAGATCCTTGTACATCTTCCCCATTCCAGGATGTATTGAGTATATGGTTTTATGAGCTTCTCTAAGTACCATTTCTCTCATATCTCCAAATTTTGGTACCCAAATCCTTTCAGCCCTATACCGGGTTCCGTCTTCCCGAAATTAAGATGCTTCTCCGATCCTTTGGGTATTTCATCCTTTAAATTTCCCTCTTTTAAAACTCCTTGTTGCGCCTCCTTTATTTGAGTAGTAAGGTTAGTGTGAATCATTATATTCATATATTTTACTCGAATGGGTTCTCTGTCCTTCCTGCTCAAGGCGTCGGCTACCACATTTGCCTTCCCCGGGTGGTAACGAATCTCAAAGTCGTAATCATTCAACAATTCAATCCACCTACGCTGCCTCATATTCAGTTGTTTCTGATTAAATATGTGTTGAAGAATTTTGTGGTCGGTATATATAATACTTTTAACCCCATATAAGTAGTACCTCCAAGTCTTTAATGCAAAACAACCGCGCCTAATTCCAAATCATGCGTCGTATAATTTTGTTCGTGAATCTTCAGTTGTCTAGATGCATAAGCAATCAATTTCGTTCGTTGCATTAATACACAACCGAGACCTTGCTTTGATGCGTCACAATAAATCACAAAATCATCATTCCCTTCAGGCAATGACAATATAGGTGCCGTAGTTAGCTTTTTCTTCAATAACTGAAACGCTTTCTGTTGTTCATCCTTCCATTCAAATTTCTTCCCTTTATGCGTTAATGCAGTCAAGGGTTTTGCTATTCTGGAAAAGTCTTGGATGAACCTTCTGTAGTAACCAGCTAGTCCTAAAAACTGGCGTATGTGTTTCGGAGTTTTCGGGGTTTTCCACTTTTCAACAGTTTCTATCTTTGCCGGATCCACCTTAATACCTTCTTTGTTCACTATGTGACCGAGGAATTGAACTTCTTCCAACCAAAATGCACACTTTGAAAACTTAGCGTACAATTCTTCCTTCCTCAATACTTCTAACACCTTTCTCAAATGTTCACCGTGTTCTTGGTCATTCTTTGAGTAAATAAGTATGTCATCAATGAAAATAATGACAAACTTGTCAAGGTATGATCCACACACTCGGTTCATAAGGTCCATGAACACAGCTGGTGCATTAGTTAAACCAAACGGCATGACCATAAACTCGTAATGACCGTAACGTGTTCTGAAAGCAGTCTTTGGAATATCATCTTCTTTCACCCGCATTTGATGATACCCGGAACGTAAGTCAATCTTTGAATAAACAGACGAGCCTTGTAGTTGATCAAATAAGTCGTCGATTCTCTGTAGTGGGTAGCGGTTCTTGATGGTAAGTTTGTTCACCTCTCGGTAGTCGATACATAACCTGAATGTACCATCTTTCTTCTTGACAAACAAAACAGGAGCTCCCCACGGTGATGTGCTTGGTCGAATGAAACCACGCTCTAAAAGTTCTTGTAATTGGCTTTGCAGTTCTTTCATCTCGCTGGGTGCGAGTCTGTAAGGAGCACGAGCTATTGGTACAGCTCCTGGTACAAGATCTATTTGAAATTCAACGGATCGATGTGGGGGTAATCCCGGTAATTCTTTCGGAAATACATCGGGAAATTCTTTTGCGACAGGAACATCATTGATGCTCTTTTCTTCAGTTTGTACTTTCTCGACGTGTGCTAGAACAGCATAGCAACCTTTTCTTATTAGTTTTTATGCCTTCAAATTACTAATAAGATGTAGCTTCGTGTTGCCCTTTTCTCCGTACACCATTAAGGGTTCTCCTTCTTCTCGTACAATGCGAATTGCATTTTTATAACATACGATCTCTGCTTTCACCTTCTTCAGCCAGTCCATGCCAATTATTACATCAAAACTCCCTAACTCTACTGGTATCAAATCAATCTTAAATATTTCGCTACCCAGTTTAATTTCTCGATTCCGGCATATATTATCTGCTGAAATTAATTTACCGTTTGCTAATTCCAGTAAAAATTTACTATCCAACAGCGTCAATGGACAACTTAATTTAGCACAAAAATCTCTACTCATATAGCTTCTATCCGCACCCGAATCAAATAAAACGTTAGCAGATTTATTGTCAATAAGAAACGTACCCGTAACAAGCTCCGGGTCTTTCTGTGCCTCTGCCGCATTAATATTGAAAACTCTTCCGCGGCCTTGTCCATTCGTGTTCTCCTGGTTCGGGCAATTTTTAATAATGTGGCCCTGTTTTCCACATTTATAACAAACTACATTGGCATAACTTGCTCCGACACTACTTGCTCCGCCATTACTCGTTCCGACACCATTTGTTTCTTTCGTTCTGTTAACCCCTGGTCCGTAGACCTCACACTTCGACGCGCTATGACCATTTCTTTTACACTTGTTGCAAAATTTGGTGCAGAACCCCGAGTGATACTTTTCACACCTTTGGCATAGCTGCTTCTGATTGTTGTTGTTGTTGTTGTTGCGGTTGTTATTGTTGTTAGGATGATTGTTGTAGTTGTTGTTGTTGTTGTTGTTGTTGTTGTTGTTGTTGTTGTTGTTGTTGTTGTTGTTGTTGTTGTTGTTGTTGTTGTTGTTGTTGTTGTTGTTGTTGTTGTTGTTGTTGGGCCGTTTGTTGTAGTTGCGATTGATGTTGCGATTGTTTGGATAATTGTTGCGATTATTATTGTAATTGCTGTTGTTGTTGTTTTGGTGATTCTTATCACCGTTTTCTTCCCACTTTCTTTTGACTTGCTTCACATTGGCCTCTTCAGCCGTCTGTTCTTTAATTCTTTTCTCAATCTGGTTCACTAGTTTGTGAGCCATTCTACATGCCTGTTGTATGGAGGCGGGCTCGTGTGAACTTATATCTTCTTGGATTCTTTCCGGTAATCCTTTCACAAACTTGTCGATCTTCTCTTCCTCATCTTCGAACGCTCCCGGACACAATAGGCACAATTCTGTGAATCATCTTTCGTACGTGGTAATATCAAATCCTTGGGTTCGTAACCCTCTAAGTTCTGTCTTGAGCTTATTGACCTCAGTTCTGAAACGGTACTTCTCGTTCATCAAGTGCTTGAATGCTGACCACGGTAGTGCGTACGCATCATCTTGTCCCACTTGCTCTAGATAGGTATTCCACCATGTTAACGCAGAACCTGTGAAGGTATGCGTAGCGTACTTCACTTTGTCCTCTTTAGTACACTAACTTATGGCAAACACCGATTCGACCTTCTCGGTCCACCGTTTCAATCCGATCGGTCCTTCGGTTCCATCAAATTCCAAAGGTTTGCAGGCAGTGAATTCTTTGTAGGTGCATCCTACACGATTTCCTGTACTGCTAGATCCAAGGTTATTGTTGGTATGTAGCGTAGCCTGTACTGCGGCTATGTTTGAAGCTAGAAAAGTACGGAATTCCTCTTCATTCATATTCACGGTGTGTCGAGTAGTCGGTGCCATTTCCCTCAAAATAGTCAAACAGAACAAGTTAATCATACAGAATATTAAGAGTAGTTAATAGTATTTCGTAGCATAATATGAACTCATTTATAAAAGCTTTTTCTTCATATTAGCGTTTTATAAGTTTAAATTCGGGTAGTACCTACCCGTTAAGTTCATACTTAGTAGCTAATATACAATTCAACTACTACAATTCTATATGAAAAACTGATTGTAATAATATTTCGCGTTCAAACTTTTATACAATATTTTACAAACTTACAATACCACTTATTTTACATAAAGCATGAAATATAGCACACAATAACTTTGATACAAGATAGTTGTGAAGATAATTCTAGCTAGTACACAAGTCGTTCAGCAAAGGCAATAAAGACACGTAATTCATACGTCCAGAAACAAGTCATGCATTCTGGTTTTACTAGGACTACTTCCCATCCTTGGTCTTGTGGAACATAACCGTTATGGCCGTTGATAAGACAGCGTGTTGTAACGTCGTCAAAGGGACGAGGGTTACGTAATGACCAACAGTCTCGTAATAACCTAAAAACCTCATTTCTTACCCCAATTACAGACTCCGTCACTTGTGGGAACGTTTTGTTTAATAGTTGTAGCCCGATGTTCTTTTTCTCACTTTGGTGAGAAGCGAACGTTACTAACCCGTAAGCATAGCATGCTTCTTTATGTTGCATGTTAGCCACTTTTTCTAAATCATGAAGTCCTATATTCGGATACATTGAGTCAAAATAATTTCTTAACCCGTTGCGTAAAATAGCATTTGGGTTCCCCGCAATATATGCGTCAAAGTAAACACATCGTAACTTATGGGTTTCCCAATGTGATATCCCCATCTTTCAAACGAAAGTCTCTTATAAACCAAGACATTCTTGGAACGTTCTTCGAATGTCTTACAAACTGATTTCGCCGTAAATAGTTATGCCGAAGAATTCTGACCGACTCTAGACAAGATTTCATCAATCATGTCTCCGGGTAGGTCTCTTAAAATATTGGGTTGTCTATCCATTTTGTGTTTTTATACTGTAAAATAAACAAGAGTTAGATTCATAAAAAAAAATACTTATTAATACAAGCAATTTTTACATATATCATAAAGCATAAGCACACTATATTACATATATTACACCACACGAATATAACTATCTTATTCCGACTCGCTCGTTTCTTCTTCTTCTTCGGTTTTGGTTTGTTTTACCAAGTTTCTAGGGATATATGATGTTCCCCTAATATGAGCTGTCGTTTTCCACAACGGTTTAGAAAAACCTGGTGGTTTAGAGGTTCCCGGGTCATTGTTACAACTTAAGGGCTTCGGGGGTTGACGATACATATAAAGTTCATCGGGGTTGGAATTAGATTTCTCTATTTTTATGCCCTTTCCCTTATTATTTTATTTTGCCTTTTTAAATTCAGTTGGGGTAATTTCTATAACATCATCGGAATTCTCGTCGGAATCCGATTCATCGGAGAATTGGTAATCCTCCCAATATTTTGCTTCCTTGGCGGAAACACCATTGACCATAATTAACCTTGGTCGGTTGGTCGAGGATTTTCTTTTACTTAATCGTTTTATTTTTTCCCCCACTGGTTCTATTTCCTCATCCGGTTCCTCCTCTTCCGGTTCTGATTCTTCTTTCGGTTCTTCTTCGGGAACTTGTGAATCAGTCCAATATATATTCGACTCTTCGTTATTATTAGGTGAGTCAATGAGACTTGTTCTAGAGGTAGACATCTATCACATAATATCAAACGCGTTAAGAGATTAATATATCACATAATATTCACATGTTAAAAATATATAGTTTCCAACAAAATTTGTTAAGCAATTATTTTTCAAGTGAACATGGTTGAAGTCCAGACTCACTAATGCATCCTAACAAACTCGATAAGACACACTAATGCAAAATTCTGGTTCTCTAAGACCAACGCTCGGATACCAACTGAAATGTCCCGTTCTTATTGATTAAAAACGTTCTATATTAATTGATTTCGTTGCGAGGTTTTGACCTCTATATGAGGTGTTTTTCAAAAACTGCATTCATTTTAAAATAAACCATAACCTTTATTTCATCAATAAAGGTTTAAAAAGCTTTACGTAGATTATCAAATAATGATAATCTAAAATATCCTGTTTACACGCGACCATTACATAATGGTTTACAATACAAATATGTTACAACGAAATAAGTTTCTTGAATGCAGTTTTTACACAATATCATACAAGCATGGACTCCAAATCTCGTCCTTATTTAAGTATGCGACAGCGGAAGCTCTTAATAATCACCTGAGAATAAACATGCTTAAAACGTCAACAAAATGTTGGTGAGTTATAGGTTTAACCTATATATTATCAAATCATAATAATAGACCACAAGATTTCATATTTCAATACACATCCCATACATAGAGATAAAAATCATTCATATGGTGAACACCTGGTAACCGACATTAACAAGATGTATATATAAGAATATCCCCATCATTCCGGGACACCCTTCGGATATGTTATAAATTTCGAAGTACTAAAGCATCCGGTACTTTGGATGGGGTTTGTTAGGCCCAATAGATCTATCTTTAGGATTCGCGTCAATTAGGGTGTCTGTTCCCTAATTCTTAGATTACCAGACTTAATAAAAAGGGGCATATTTGATTTCGATAATTCAACCATAGAATGTAGTTTCACGTACTTGTGTCTATTTTGTAAATCATTTATAAAACCTGCATGTATTCTCATCCCAAAAATATTAGATTTTAAAAGTGGGACTATAACTCACTTTCACAGATTTTTACTTCATCGGGAAGTAAGACTTGGCCACTGGTTGATTCACGAACCTATAACAATATATACATATATATCAAAGTATGTTCAAAATATATTTACAACACTTTTAATATATTTTGATGTTTTAAGTTTATTAAGTCAGCTGTCCTCGTTAGTAACCTACAACTAGTTGTCCACAGTTAGATGTACAGAAATAAATCGATAAATATTATCTTGAATCAATCCACGACCCAGTGTATACGTATCTTAGTATTGATCACAACTCAAACTATATATATTTTGGAATCAACCTCAACCCTGTATAGCTAACTCCAACATTCACATATAGAGTGTCTATGGTTGTTCCGAAATATATATAGATGTGTCGACATGATAGGTCGAAACATTGTATACGTGTCTATGGTATCTCAAGATTACATAATATACAATACAAGTTGATTAAGTTATGGTTGGAATAGATTTGTTACCAATTTTCACGTAGCTAAAATGAGAAAAATTATCCAATCTTGTTTTACCCATAACTTCTTCATTTTAAATCCGTTTTGAGTGAATCAAATTGCTATGGTTTTATATTGAACTCTATTTTATGAATATAAACAGAAAACGTATAGGTTTATAGTCAGAAAAATAAGTTACAAGTCGTTTTTTAAAGGTAGTCATTTCAGTCGGAAGAACGACGTCTAGATGACCCTTTTAGAAAACATACTTCCACTTTGAGTTTAACCATAATTTTTGGATATAGTTTCATGTTCATAATAAAAATCATTTTCCCAGAATAACAACTTTTAAATCAAAGTTTATCATAATTTTTAATTAACTAACCCAAAACAGCCCGCGGTGTTACTACGACGGCGTAAATCCGGTTTTACGGTGTTTTTCGTGTTTCCAGGTTTTAAATCATTAAGTTAGCATATCATATAGATATAGAACATGTGTTTAGTTGATTTTAAAAGTCAAGTTAGAAGGATTAACTTTTATTTGCGAACAAGTTTAGAATTAACTAAACTATGTTCTAGTGATTACAAGTTTAAACCTTCGAATAAGATAGTTTTATATGTATGAATCGAATGATGTTATGAACATCATTACTACCTCAAGTTCCTTGGATAAACCTACTGGAAATGAGAAAAATGGATCTAGCTTCAAAGGATCCTTGGATGGCTTGAAAGTTCTTGAAGCAGAATCATGACACGAAAACAATTTCAAGTAAGATTTCCACTCGAAATAAGATTGTTATAGTTATAAAAATTGAATTAAAGTTTGAATATGATTATTACCTTGTATTCTAAAGATAACCTACTGTAAGTAACAAAGGTTTCTTGATCTTGGATGATTACTTGGAATGGATTTAGAAAACTTGGAAGTAAACTTGCAATCTTGGAAGTATTCTTGATTTTATGAAACTAGAACTTTTGGAATTTATGAAGAACACTTAGAAATTGAAGATAGAACTTGAGAGAGATCAATTAGATGAATAAAATTGAAGAATGAAAGTGTTTGTAGGTGTTTTTGGTCATTGGTGTATGGATTAGATATAAAGGATATGTAATTTTGTTTTCATGTAAATAAGTTATGAATGATTACTCATATTTTTGTAATTTTATGAGATATTTCATGCTAGTTGCCAAATGATGGTTCCCACATGTGTTAGGTGACTCACATGGGCTGCTAAGAGCTGATCATTGGAGTGTATATACCAATAGTACATACATCTAAAAGCTGTGTATTGTACGAGTACGAATACGGGTGCATACGAGTAGAATTGTTGATGAAACTGAACGAGGATGTAATTGTAAGCATTTTTGTTAAGTAGAAGTATTTTGATAAGTGTCTTGAAGTCTTTCAAAAGTGTATGAATACATATTAAAACACTACATGTATATACATTTTAACTGAGTCGTTAAGTCATCGTTAGTCGTTACATGTAAATGTTGTTTTGAAACCTTTAGGTTAACGATCTTGTTAAATGTTGTTAACCCAATGTTTATAATATCAAATGAGATTTTAAATTATTATATTATCATGATATTATGATGTACGAATATCTCTTAATATGATCTATATACATTAAATGTCGTTACAACGATAATCGTTACATATATGTCTCGTTTCAAAATCATTAAGTTAGTAGTCTTATTTTTACATATGTATTTCATTGTTAATACACTTAATAGTATATTTACTTATCATTTAACATAATTAACCAAGTGTATCAATATCTTAATATAATTTATATGTACCTAGTAAGACGTTGTTATAACGATAATCGTTATATATATCGTTTACGAGTTTCTTAAATTAATAGTCTCATTTTTATGTATATAACTCATTGTTAAAATACGTAATGAGATACATACTTATAATAAAATCATGTTAACTATATATATAAGCATATATATGTCATCGTATAGTTTTTACAAGTTTTAACGTTCGTGAATCACCGGTCAACTTGGGTGGTCAATTGTCTTTATGAAACCTATTTCAATTAATCAAGTCTTAACAAGTTTGATTGCTTAACATGTTGGAAACACTTAATCATGTAAATAACAATTTCATTTAATATATATATAAACATGGAAAAGTTCGGGTCACTACAGCAACCTTCCATGGGTTTTGGTTCTTGGGATGATGATCGATATTAGAAACAAGACAACAATATATCAGCAATCAAAAAGCAATTGAAGGTAATGGGTTCTTGAAGAGGAAGTAGGTTTTAATTGTTTCGGTATAACAGTAAAACAAACCGATATAGCAGTAGCGAATATGGAACATCAATAGCAATTAATAAATATGATGGTGATGAGCTTTAGATAGGAACAGATTACAAGTAGTAGGAGCAATTTATCATGGTGGTGTGTGAGTTATTAAATAAAGGTGGTGATAATAAACGAATGTGACGATAGCGGTTGTAGTCACGAAGAAGTAGAGAGTGAAAATGGGTATGAAGGTGAGTCAGTTGGGTTTCGTTTACAGCTGGAATACTTCAATTATATGGAAATTAAAGATTTACAAGAATTATTTGCTCAGTACATAAATATATTAGAAAAAGAAAAAGGAGAAATTGATAGTTAACAGAATTTGGATTATGTTATTGTTTGATCTCTGGTTCGTACGAGTAGGATAGCAATGTGTAACAAATTTGAGACACAAACAATTTCATTTACAATCAGATAGTGATAGACAATGAATTGTAACAAACTACACGCGTAATTTATTTGTTATTGTAATTATGTTATAATCCGTAATTACTATAAATTTACTGATTATATTATTAATACAACATACTGATTTATATAAGGAATCTGTATATAATACGTACATGTGTATATACATTAATATATATATATATATATATATATATATATATATATATATATATATATATATATATATATATATATATATATATATATATCTGTAATTATATAGCTATATGTATATATTTTGTATAACACAACTAATCTTATTAATTTATAAATATAACTATAATATTAATATTTATAAGATTTATTCAATAATATTATTAATAATAATAATATTAAATACTAATTATACTAATATTATTAATGATAGTAATAATATTAGGAATAATAATATTAGTAATATTTATGACAAGTTATATTCTTCACAACTCATATCTATATATTATATCTTGAGATTAATATTAGCTAATGATAATAATGTATCAAATTACATGTATCAAAATCTATATATAATCATTTTATTAGTGTTAATAATACTGATTTTTATTTTACTGAAAGTACTAATATTATAAATATGGCAATTATACTTTATCTCTTAGTAATTTAATATATTGATTTTACATATTATTAAGTATGTAGTATTTAATATTATCTATTATGCATAATAACACATATCAATTGTTTAATACTTATATATTTCATATCTATAATATTAATTAGGTATAGAAACCATGTACATATATATATATATATATATATATATATATATATATATATATATATATATATATATATATATATATATATATATATATATATATATATATATATTCATTTTACTAGTAATTTAATTATTCTGTATATTATTTTGTATCACCTTTTACGTATTTAATTCTAATGCTTAAATTATATTTTATAATTTCGAACTATTATAATTACTTACATTTATATATATATATATATATATATATATATATATATATATATATATATATATATATATATATATATATATATATATATATATATATATATATATATACATACATACATACATACATACATACATATTTATTTACAAACAATTGTATGTGAATCGTCGGTAATGGTCGAATGGTAATTGAATATATGAACATAGTTTCAAAATTTTCGAGACTCACATTACAGACTTTGTTTATCGTGTCGAAACATATAAAGATTTAAGTTTAAATTTGGTCGGAAATTCCCGGGTCGTCACAGTACCTACCTGTTAAAGAAATTTCGTCTCGAAATTTGAGTGTGGTCGTCATGGTTAACAATAAGAATGTTTTTCTAACGAATAAGAGCTGATAAATAGAGTTTTATCATTATTGAGTAATATAGATAAAACAACTCGATTAATCGAAGAGTACGAGTAAAGCTATCATAAATGATTGAGATAGAGATTTAACTTTTGACGTAGATAGGATTGATTTCCGAATTTCAAGGGATTTAGAGAAAATCATCGAGATCTGAAAGATTTGATTCTTTGGTGAATAAAATCTCTTTAATTAAATACGATTATCTGCCTTGATCTCTTTATCAGATATTTCACTATAAATTAACTTCTTCCGTTCCATTACTTTTATCCCTCCTATACTCAATTTCCAAATTCAAAAGATTGTGAAAATGTTAATCTAGTTCTGATTCTTGTCCTTATCCTGACAATTGCAACAATCATTCTCCTTTTCCAACTTCCACCGGAGGAATCTGTTTTCTTCAACATCGCCCTTGGGGTGATACTATTCTTAATTATACCGTGTCTTTATATTGCTATTCGTATTAATATCCATGGTTTGTAAGCTCCGTGTTGCTATTGAGATTTATATTTTCTCTTATATTTTGGAGCTCTTTGCCTTTTTATTCTCTTCTCGACCTCTAGTAAAGCGAGTAATGGTTCAGAATTCGCAAGTATAGAGTTTCGAATGATTATAGTATTCTAAGCAGAAAGGAATGTATTAGCACGATTTGATTTGTCAAATTACCAGAATCCCTGAGGATGGAACTATCAAGAATATATTTTCTTGATATGTTCAGAGGTTAAGTAGAATGAAAGAGTTATGTAACATGGTTCATGATAAAGGTATGATCTGTGATCCTTTATTACATTCCATTAGAAACTCAGCATGACCTACTTTAATATAATCACGTTGGCCAAGCGTCATTATATTATACTAACCCATGCTTTTATTCCCAACACTTCTCCACAATTCATTCATAATTTATACTTAGATTTTACAGAAGTTTCCAATATAATGAAATACAGAAAACACGAAGAGATAGATAATTTCGGATAAGAATATTTATGAAAATATCCTCAGAAATATCGAAGATATTTATGATGATATTTTGGAATTTCTAAATTCGAAGGTTGATGAAGAAAAATTTTCTGCAAAATTTTAACATGACATCGAAGTAAGATATTCTCTAAAGATTTCATCAGATCCAGAATTACCTGGATTCTTTGAATATAGGGTTTGGTCCTTCGTATTTGTCCTTGATCTCCTTCCTGGTTAGCTCAATCCGTTTTTCAGTACCAAATTTTAGTCGAGCGTTCCGAACACTTCATTCTTTATCATCAACCTCTTGGCCATTTAGAACATCTACAATTTTATTGTTTCCTCTGCATTTAATGTTACCATATCTGAATCATCGGTTATCAATCTGAGGTGGTTTCAAGAGAATTGTGTTTTTAGATGATTAAACGCTGATGATAATCGTCAAGATACGAATGATTGTTTAGGATGAAATTATGTGACAAACTTATATATCAAAGTTATAATAAGGCAAATCCAAATGAAAGTCGAAGTTGATTTGCTGGAGCTGTGACGAAATTGGCTAATTTTGGAAAGGTATTGTAAAGTTATTTTCTGTAATAACACGCCAATGGATCTGGCACAGTTTTGAATTCAAAGTATGACTTTGAAAGATGTAGGAATCTAAAAATGATGTCTTCTGTTAAATCTTGACTTGGATTTTGATCGGTCAAAATCCGAATATGAAATTAAATTTGAATGAAAAATAGTTGTTCTTTGGTGATCGGATACGTATATGTGTGGATTTGGGTAGTATGGTTAATGACTGCTGAATCTGAATTGAAGAATGTACAATGTAACATATTATTGTGAAATCCAAATATTTCTTAAGAATTACCTACCCTTTAAATATTTTCACCATTAACAGTTTGTACAATAGAAATTTAATTTTTTTTAATTGCAAACTTTATGAAAATATATATACATATATATTTTCTTCAGATGTAATCATGGATTTAACGAGTTAACATGATATTAATCTCATTTGATTTACGTTAGAACAAGAATATATAATTTCTAAAACATTAGAGATTACATAATTGCCATTTCGAACGAAGATAAAATAGATAGAACAATACGTAGAACGATGATTAATCTCATTTAATGTGATATTTTACTAGTAAATTAATTATTCCGTATATTATTTTGTATCACCTTTTACGTATTTAATTATAATGCTTAAATTATATTTTATAATTTCGAACTATTATAATTATATATATATATATATATATATATATATATATATATATATATATATATATATATATATATACATATTTATTTACAAACAATTGTTCGTGAATCGTCGGTAATGGTAGAATGGTAATTGAATATATGAACATAATTTCAAAGTTTTCGAGACTCACATTACAGACTTTGCTTATCGTGTCGAAACATATAAAGATTTAAGTTTAAATTTAGTCGGAAATTCTCGGGTCGTCACACAAACCGCCTACGGTAGATTGCCAACGGATAGATCTCGAAAAATACACGATTTCAAAAAAAAATGGGGACTAAATCGGAGCTATGAGTCAAAAGATACGATAGATCTAACATTTTGGCCAAAGACACAAAACCCCAAGCACCACGAACCGTCAGCGGTGTTTGATGCGTGGTGCGAATTTGCCAGGGAAGATGTCCTTATCGGAATTAGAAGACATAGAATGACAAGCACGTTCAGAGAGTCTTGCTCGTTGGGTCATTTTAGGGTGATCTTGAGAATTTTAGCACATTCTGAAACCGAAGGTTATGCCCCGCCAAATGTTACTCCATCTGGCGGCGCATATTAATGATTTAAAAGGCATGTTTAATGAAGTGAAATTAGATTCAAAATTATATGCGATATACATAATTACATTGTGAGTGAAATAATAAGCCTTAAAACTATATATACCATGCTAAGTCATGCATACACAAAAGTAATAATATGATATATATTGAAAACGTACTCAAAAGAACATTAAAAATGTGTAAAATGTCTTTTTTCGGCATCTTGACGACCTCGAACGGCAAGACACCTTCCGAGAGTCTTGATGTTAGGGTAGTGATCTCGAAAATTTCAGTACAATCTGAAACTAAAGGTTATGCGCCGCCAAATGTAACTCCATTTTGCGGCGCATATTAATGATATAAAAATCTTGTTTAATGAAGTGACATTAGATTCAAACTTATATGTGTTATATATAATTACATTGTGAGTGAAATAATAGGCCTTAAAATAATATGTAACATGTTAAGTCATACATACACAAAGGAATAATATGAAAAAGGTCAAAAGTGCGTCAAAACATAAAAAATGCAAAATTGAAGGTTTACCAGGTCTCGTTTCGAAAAATATTTGGGACAAACTGCCTACGACTGTTTGCCAACAGATAGATCTCGAAAAATACACGATTTAAAAAAAACGCTAACTAAATCGGAGCTATGAGTCAAAAGACACGATAGATCTAACATTTTGGCCAATGACACAAATCCCCAAGCACTACGAACTGTTAGCGGTGCTTGGTGCGTGGTGCGAATTTGCGAGGGAAGATGTCTTTATCGGAATTTAGACGACATAGAATGGCAAGAACGTTCATAGAGTCTTGCTCGTTGGGCCGTTTTAGGGTGATCCTGAGAATTTCAGCACAATATGAACCAAAGGTTATGCGCCGCCAAATATTACTCCATCTGGCGGCGCATATCAATGATTTAAAAGGATTGTTTAATGAAGTGAAATTAGATTCAAAATTATATGCGTTATACATAATTACATTGTGAGTGAAATAATAGGCCATAAAACTATATATACCATGCTAAGTCATGCGTACACAAAAGTAATAATACAATATATATTGAAAACGTTCTAAAAAGAATATTAAAAATGAGGAAAATGTCTTTTTTCGGCATCTTGACGACCTGGAACGGCAAGACACCTTCCGAGAGTCTTGATGTTAGGGTAATGATCTCGAGAATTATAGTACAATCTGAAACCAAAGGTTATACGCCGCCAAATGTTACTCCATTTGGCGGGCATATTAATGATATAAAAAGCGTGTTTAATGAAGTGACATTAGATTCAAACTTATATGCGTTATACATAATTACATTGTGAGTGAAATAATAGGCCTTAAAATAATATGTAACATGTTAAGTCATGCATGCACAAAGGAATAATATGAAAAATGGTCAAAAGAGCGTCAAAACATAAAAAAGGTAAAATTGAAGGTTTTTCAGGTCTCGTTTCGAAAAATATTTGGGACAAACCGCCTACGGCAGTTTGCCAACAGATAGATCTCAAAAAATACACGATATAAAAAAACAGTGACTAAATCGGAGCTATGAGTCAAAACATACGATAGATTTAACATTTTGGCCAAAGACACAAAACCCCAAGCACCACGAACTGTCGGCGGTGTTTGGTGCATGGTGCGAATTTGCGAGGGAAGACGTCTTTATCGGAATCTAGATGACAAAGAATGGAAAGCACGTTCAGAGAGTCTTGATCGTTGGGCCGTTTTAGGGTGATCTTGAGAATTTCAGCATAATCTGAAACCGAAGGTTATGCGCCGCCAAATGTTACTCCATCTGGCGGCGCATATTAACGACTTAAAAGACGTGTTTAATTAAGTGAAATTAGATTCAAAATTATATGCGTTATACGTAATTACATTGTGAGTGAAATAATAGGCCTTAAAACTATATATATACCATGCTAAGTAATGCATACACAAAAGTAATAATACGATACACATTGAAAACGTTCTAAAAAGAACATTAAAAATGAGTAAAATGTCTTTTTTCGGCATCCCGACGACCACGAACGGCAAGAAACCTTCCGAGAGTCTTGATGTTAGGGTCGTTTTAGGTTGACCTCGAGAATTTCAGTACAATCTGAAACCAAAGGTTATGCGCCGCCAAATGTTACTCTATTTGGCGGCGCATATTAATGATATAAAAAGCGTGTTTAATGAAGTGACATTATATTCAAACTTATATGCGTTATACAAAATTACATTGTGAGTGAAATAATAGGCCTTAAAATAATTTGTAACATGTTAATTCATGCATACACAAAGGAATAGTATGAAAAACGGTCAAAAGAGAGTCAAAACATAAAAAAGGCAAAATTGAAGGTTTTCGAGGTCTTGTTTCGAAAAATATTTAGGACAAACTGCCTACAACAGTTTACCAACGAATAGATCTCGAAAAAATACACGATTTTAAAAAAACGGTGACTAAATCGAAGCTATGAGTCAAAAGATACGATAGATCTAACATTTTGGCCAAAGATACAAAACACCAAGCACCACGAACCGTCGGCGGTGTTTGGTGCGTGGTGCGAATTTGCAAGGGAAGATGTCTTTATCGAAATTTAGATGACCTAGAATGGTAAGCACGTTTAGAGAGTCTTGCTCGTTGGGCAGTTTTAGGGTGATCTTGAGAATTTCAGCACAATATGAAACCGAAGGTTATGCGCTGCGAAATGTTACTCCATTTGGCGGCGAATATTAATGATTTAAAAGGCGTGTTTAATGAAGTGAAATTAGATTCAAAATTACATGCGTTATACATAATTATATTGTGAGTGAAATATCAGGCCTTAAAACTATATATAACATGCTAAGTCATGCATACACAAAAGTAATAATACGATATATATTGAAAACGTTCTAATAAGAACATTAAAAATGAGTAAAATATCTTTTTGTGACATCCTGACGACCTCAGACGGCAAGACACCTTCGGAGAGTCTTGATGTTAGGGTCGTTTTAGGGTGATCTCTAGAATTTCTGTACAATCTAAAACCAAAGGTTATGCGCCGCCAAATGTTACTCCATTTGGTGGCGCATATTAATGATATAAAAAGCGTGTTTAAAGAAGTGACATTAGATTCAAACTTATATGCGTTATACATATTTACAATGTGAGTGAAATAATAGGCCTTAATACAATATGTAACATGTTAAGTCATGCATACACAAAGGAATAATATGAAAAACCGTCAAAAGAGCGTCAAAACATAAAAAAGGCAAAATTGAAGGTTTTCGAGGTCTCGTTTCGAAATTTTTTTTGAAAAAAACTGCCTACGGCAGTTTACCGACGGATAAATCTTGAAAAAAATACAGGATTTCAAAAAAACGGTGACTAAATCGAAGCTAGGAGTCAAAAGATACGTTAGATCTAAAATTTTGGCCAAAGACACAAAACACCAAGCACCACGAACCGTCGTCGGTGTTTGGTTCGTGGTGCGAATTTGCTTGGGAGGATGTGTATATCGAAATTTAGACGACCAAGAATGGCAAACACGTTCAGAGAGTCTTGCTCGTTGGACTGTTTTAGGGTGATCTTGAGAATTTCATCAGAATCTGAAACTGAAGGTTATGCGCTGCCAAATGTTACTCTATCTGGCGGAGCATATTAATAATTTAAAAGGCGTGTTTAATGAAGTGAAATTAGATTCAAAATTATATGCGTTATACATAATTACATTGTGAGTGAAATAAAAGGCGTTAAAACTATATATACCATGCTAAGTCATGTACACATAAAAGTAATAATACAATATATATTGAAAACGTTCTAAAAAGAACATTAAAAATGAGTAAAATGTCTTTTTTTGGCATCCTGACGACCTCGAACGGCAAGGCACCTTCCGAGAGTCTTGATGTTAGGGTCGTTTTAGGGTGATCTCGAGAATTTCAGTACAATCTAAAACCAAAGGTTATGCGCCGCCAAATGTTACTCCATTTGGCGGCGCATATTAATGATATAAAAAGCATGTTTAATGAAGTGACATTAGATTTAAACTTATATGCGTTATACAAAATTACATTGTGAGTGAAATAATAGGCCTTAAAACAATTTGTAACATGTTAATTCATGCATACACAAAGGAATAATATGAAAAACGGTCAAAAGAGCGTTAAAACATAAAAAAGGAAAAATTGATGGTTTTCAAGGTCTCGTTTTGAAAAATATTTGATACAAAATGCCTAGGGCAGTTTGCCAACCGATAGATCTCGAAAAAATACACAATTTCCAAAAAAACGGTGACTAAATCGAAGCTATGAGTCAAAAGATACGATAGATCTAACATTTTGGCCAAAGACACAAAACACCAAGCACCACGAACCGTCAGCGGTGTTTGGTACGTGGTGCGAATTTGCGAGGGAAGATGTCTTTATCGGAATCTAGATGACCTAGAATTGCAAGCACATTCAGAGAGTCTTGCTCGTTGGGCCATTTTAGGGTGAATCTGAAATCGAAGGTTATGCGCCGCCAAATGTTACTCCATCTGGTGGCGCATAATAACGATTTAAAAGGCGTGTTTAACAAAGTGAAATTAGATTCAAAATTATATGCGTTATACATAATTAAATTGTGAGTGAAATAATAGGCCTTAAAACTATATATACCCAGCTAAGTCATGCATACACAAAAGTAATAATACGATATATATTGAAAACTTTCTAAAAAGAACATTAAAAATGAGTAAAATGTCTTTTTTCGGCATCCTGAAGACCTCGAACAGCAAGATACCTTCCGAGAGTCTTGATGTTAGGGTCGTTTTAGGATGATCTCGAGAATTTCAGTACAATCTGAAACCAAAGGTTTTGCGCCACCAAATGTTACTCCATTTGGCGGCACATATTAATGATATAAAAAGCGTGTTTAATGAAGCGACATTAGATTCAAACTTATATGCGTTATACATAATTACATTTTTAGTGAAATAATATGCCTTATAACAATATGTAACATATTAAGTCATGCATACACAAAGGAATATTATGAAAAGCGGTCAAAAGGTGTCAAAACATACAAAAAGGCAAAATTGAAGGTTTTCGAGGTCTCGTTTCAAAAAATATTTGGGACAAACCGCCTACGGCAGTTTGCCAACTGATAGATCTCGAAAAAAATAAGCGATTTCAAAAAAAAAACGGTGACAAAATCGAAGCTATGAGTCAAAAGATAAGATAGAACTAACATTTTGGCCAAAGACACAAAATACCAAGCACCACGAACCTTCGGCGGTGTTTGGTGCGTGGTGCGAATTTGCGAGGGAAGATGTCTTTATCGGAATTTAAACGACCTATAATGGCAAGCACGTTCAGAGAGTCTTGCTCATTGGACCGTTTTAGGGTGATCTTGAGAATTTCTGCACAATCTGAAACCGAAGGTTATGCGCTGCCAAATGTTACTTCATCTGGCGGCGCATATTAATGATTTAAAAGGTGTGTTTAATGAAGTGAAATTAGATTCAAAATGATATGAGTTATACATAATGACATTATGAGTGAAATAATAGTCCTTAAAACTATATATACCATGCTAAGTCATGCATAGACAAAAGTAATAATACGATCTATATTGAAAACGTTCTAAAAAGAATATTAAAAATGAGTAAAATGTCTTTTTTCAGCATCCTGACGACCTCAAGACACCTTCCGAGAGTCTTGATGTTAGGGTCGTTTTAGGGTGATCTCGAGAATTTTAGTACAATCTGAAACTAAAGGTTATGCGCCGCCAAATGTTACTCCATCTGGCGGCGCATATTAATAATTTAAAAGGCGTGTTTAATGAAGTGAAAATAGATTCAAAATTATATGGGTTATACATAATTACAATGTGAGTGAAATAATAGGCCTTAAAACAATATGTAACATGTTAAGTCATGCATACACAAAGGAATAATATGAAAAACGGTTAAAAGAACGTCAAAACATAAAAAAAAAAGACAAAATTGAAGGCTTTCGAGGTCTTGTTTCGAAAAATATTTGGGATAAACCGCCTACTGTAGTTTGCCAACGGATAGATCCCGAAAAAATACACGATTTGAAAAAAAACGGTGACTAAATTAGAGCAACGAGTCAAAAGATACGATAGATCAAACATTTTGGCCAAACACACAAAACACCAAGCACCACGAACCGTCAGCGGTGTTTGGTGCGTGGTGCGAATTTGTGAGGGAAGATATCTTTATCGGAATCTAGACGACCTAGAATGGCAAGCACGTTCAGAGAGTCTTCCTCGTTGGGCCGTTTTAGGGTGATCTTGAGAATTTCAGCACAATCTGAAATCGAAGGTTATGCGCCGCCAAATGTTACTCCATCTGGCGGCGCATATTAATGATTTAAAAGGCGTTTTTAATGAAGTGAAATTAGATTCGAAATTATATGCGTTATACATAATTAATTTTTGAGTGAAATAATAGGCCTTAAAACTATATATATACCCTGCTAAGTCATGCATACACAAAAGTAATAATACGATATATATATTGAAAACGTTCTAAAAAGAACATTAAAAATGAGTAAAATGTCTTTTTTGGGCATCCTGAAGACCTCGAATGGCAAGAAACCTTCTGGGAGTCTTGATGTTAGGGTCGTTTTAGGGTGATCTCGAGAATTTCAGTACAATCTGAAACCAAAGGTTATGCGCCGCCAAATGTTATTCCATTTGGCGGCTCATTTTAATGATATAAAAAGCGTGTTTAATGAAGTGACATTAGATTCAAACTTATATGCGTTACACATAATTACATTTTCAGTGAAATAATAGGCCTTATAACAATATGTAACATGTTAAGTCATGCATACACAAAGGAATAATATGAAAAAGGCAAAATTTTGGCCAAAGACACAAAACATCAAGCACCAGGAACCGTCGGCAGTGTTTGGTGCGTGGTGCGAATTTGTAAGGGAATATGTCTTTATCGGAATTTAGACGACCTAGAATGGCAATCACGTTCAGAGAGTCTTGCTCGTCGGGCCGTTTTAGGGTGATCTTGAGAATTTCAGTACAATCTGAAACCGAAGGTTATGCGCCGCCAAATGGTACTCTATCTGGCGGTGCATACTAATGATTTAAAAAACCGTATTTAATGAAGTGATATTAGATTCAAATTTATACCCGTTATACATTATTACATTGCGACTGAAATAATTGGCTTTAAAACGATATATACCATACTAAGTCATGTATATACAAAACTAATAATACAATATAAATTGCAAACATTCAAAGAGAACATTAAAAATGAATAAAATGTCTTTTTTCGGCATCCTGACGACCTCGAATGTCAAGACACTATCTAGGAGTCTTGATGTTAGGGTCGTTTCTGGGTGATCTCGAGAATTTCAGCACAATCTGAAATCGAAGGTTATGCACTGCCAAATGGTACTCCATCTGGCGGCGCATATTAATGATATAAAAAGCGTGTTTAATGAAGTGACATTTGATTAAAATATATATGCGTTATACAGAATTGCATTGTGAGTGAAATAATAGGCCTTAAAACAATATGTACCATGCTAAGTCATGCATACACAAAAGCAATATTACGATATATTGAAAACATTCTAAAAAGAACATTAAAAATGAGTAAAATGTCTTTTTTCGGCATCCTGAGGACCTCGAACGACAAGACACCTTTCGAGAGTCTTGATGTTAGGGTCGTTTTAGTGTGATCTCGAGAATTTCAGTACAATCTAAAACCAAAGGTTATGCGCTGCGAAATGTTACCCCATTTGGCGGCGCATATTAATGATATAAAAAGTGTGTTTAATGAAGTGACATTAGATTCAAACTTATATGCGTTATGCATAATTACATTTTGAGTGAAATAATATGCCTTAAAACAATATGTAACATGTTAAGTCATGCATACCAAAGGAATAATATGAAAAACGGTCAAAAGAGCGTCAAAACATAAAATAGGCAAAATTGAAGGTTTTCGAGGTCTCGTTTCGAAAAATATTTGGGACAAACCGCCTACGGCAGTTTGCCAATGTATAGATATCGAAAAAATACACGATTTCAAAAAAACAGTGAGTAAATCAGAGCTATGAATCAAAAGATACGATAGATCTAACATTTTGGCCAGAGACACAAAACACCAAGAACCACGAACCGTCGGCGGTGTTTCGTGCGTGGTGCGAATTTACGAGGGAAGATGTCTTTATCGGAATCTAGACAACCTAGAATGGCAAGCACGTCCATAAAGTCTTGCTCGTTGGGCGTTTTAGGGTGATCTTGAGAATTTCAGCACAATCTGAAACCGAAGGTTATGCGCCGCCAAATGGTACTCCATCTGGCGGCGCATACTAATGATATAAAAAACGTATTTAATTAAGTGACGTTAGATACAAATTTATACCCGTTATACATTATTACATTGCGAATGAAATAATAGACTTTAAAACGGTATATACCATGCTAAGTCATGTATACACAAAACTAATAATACGATATAAATTGAAAACGTTTAAAGAGAACATTAAAAATGAATAAAATGTCTTTTTTCGGCATCGTGACGACCTCGAATGTCAAGACACTATCCAGGAGTCTTGATGTTAGGGCCGTTTTAGGGTGATCTCGAGAATTTCAGTACAATCTGAAAGCGAAGGTTAAGCGCCGCCAAATCGTACTCCATCTGGCGGCGCATATTAATGATATAAAAAGCATGTTTAATGAAGTGACATTAGATTCAAAATGATATGAGTTATGCATAATTACAGTGTGAGTGAAATAATAGGCATTAAAACTGTATATACCATGCTTAGTCATGCATACACAAAAGTAATAATACGATATATATTGAAAAACGTTCTAAAAAGAACATTAAAAATGAGTAAAATGTCTTTTTCGGCATCCTGACGACCTCGAACGGCAAGACACCTTCCGAGAGTCTTGATGTTAGGGTCGTTTTATGGTGATCTCGAGAATTTCAGTACAATCTGAAACCAAAGGTTATGCGCTGATATCGGCTAAAAAGTCACATTTTCACCCCGGTATTAAGGCCCAAAAACGAGAAAGATTCAAACTTTATCAGCAAAATACTCACTTCATCAGTTAGAATTGAAGAACAAGTAATTACGAAGACGATGCAAAAAGAATCAAGAGAATCGGAGCTAAAACGAAGATTCTAGAGCGAAAACGGTGAAAAACAAGAAATCAAGTTACGATCCAAGAAATCAAGCCAAACGGCTTGCCAAACGGCCTGCCAAATGTCTTTCCTGGCTCAGAAAGGGCCTGTCAAATGGGCTCAGCAAACGGCCCCAGTAAACGGGCTGGCTTGGCAAACGGCCTCGGCAAATGGCCTGCCAAACGGCCTTCAAAACGGCCTGCCAGCCGTTTGCAGGCAAAAATCAAGTTTATTTAAAGGGCATTTTGTAGTGACCCGAACTTTTCCATGTTTATATATATATATTAAACGAAATTGTTATTTACATGATTAAGTGTTTCCAACATGTTAAGCAATCAAACTTGTTAAGAGTTGATTAATTGAAATAGGTTTCATATAGACAATTGACCACCCAAGTTGACCGGTGATTCACGAACGTTAAAACTTGTAAAAACTATACGATGACATATATATGGTTATATATATAGTTAACATGATTTTATTATAAGTATGTATCTCATTAAGTATTTTAACAATGAGTTATATACATAAAAATGAGACTATTAATTTAAGAAACTCAAAAACGATATATATAACGATTATCGTTATAACAACGTCTTACTAGGTACATATGAATCATATTAAGATATTGATACACTTGGTTAATTATGTTAAATGATAAGTAAATATATTATTAAGTGTATTAACAATGAAATACATATGTAAAAATAAGACTACTAACTTAATGATTTTTAAACGATTATCGTTGTAACGACATTTAACTATATATATATCATACTAAGATATATTATATATCATAATATCATGATAATATAACAATTTAACATCTCATTTGTTATAATAAACAATGGGTTAACAACATTCTACAAGATCGTTAACCTAAAGGTTTCAAAACAACATTTACATGTAACGACTAACGATGACTTAACGACTCAGTTAAAATATATATACATGTAGTGTTTTAATATGTATTCATACACTTTTGAAAGACTTCAAGACACTTATCAAAATACTTCTACTTAACAAAAATGCTTACAATTACATCCTCGTTCAGTTTCATCAACAATTCTACTCGTATGCACCCGTATTCGTACTCGTACAATACACAACTTTTAGATGTATGTACTATTAGTATATACACTCCAATGATCAGCTCTTAGAAGACCATATGAGTCACCTAACACATGTGGGAACCATCATTTGGCAACTAGCATGAAATATCTCATAAAATTACAAAAATATGAGTAATCATTCATGACTTATTTACATGAAAACAAAATTACATATCCTTTATATCTAATCCATACACCAACGACCAAAAACACCTACAAACACTTTCATTCTTCAATTTTCTTCATCTAATTAATCTCTCTCAAGTTCTATCTTCAAGTTCTAAGTGTTCTTCATAAATTCCAAAAGTTCTAGTTTCATAAAATCAAGAATACTTCCAAGATTGCAAGTTTACTTCCAAGTTTTCTAAATCCATTCCAAGTAATCATCCAAGATCAAGAAACCTTTGTTACTTACAGTAGGTTATCTTTCTAATACAAGGTAATAATCATATTCAAACTTTAATTTAATTTTTATAACTATAACAATCTTATTTCGAGCGGAAATCTTACTTGAAATTGTTTTCGTGTCATGATTCTGCTTCAAGAACTTTCAAGCCATCCAAGGATCCTTTGAAGCTAGATCTATTTTTTCTCATTCCCAGTAGGTTTATCCAAGGAACTTGAGGTAGTAATGATGTTCATAACATCATTCGATTCATACATATAAAGCTATCTTATTCGAAGGTTTAAACTTGTAATCACTAGAACATAGTTTAGTTAATTCTAAACTTGTTCGCAAATAAAAGTTAATCCTTCTAACTTGACTTTTTAAATCAACTAAACACATGTTCTATATCTATATGATATGCTAACTTAATGATTTAAAACCTGGAAACACGAAAAACACCGTAAAATCGGATTTACGCCGTCGTTGTAACACCGAGGGCTGTTTTGGGTTAGTTAAATAAAAACTATGATAAACTTTGATTTAAAAGTTGTTATTCTGGGAAAATGATTTTTATTATGAACATGAAACTATATCCAAAAATTATGGTTAAACTCAAAGTGGAAGTATGTTTTCTAAAATGGTCATCTAGACGTCGTTCTTTCGACTGAAATGACTACCTTTACAAAAACGACTTGTAACTTATTTTTCCGACTATAAACCTATACTTTTTCTATTTAGATTAATAAAATAGAGTTCAATATAAAACCATAGCAATTTTATTCACTCAAAACGGATTTAAAATGAAGAAGTTATGGGTAAAACAAGATTGGATAATTTTTCTCATTTTAGCTACGTGAAAATTGGTAACAAATCTATTCCAACCATAACTTAATCAACTTGTATTGTATATTATGTAATCTTGAGATACCATAGACATGTATACAATGTTTCGACCTATCATGTCGACACATCTATATATATTTTGGAACAACCATAGACACTCTATATGTGAATGTTGGAGTTAGCTATACAGGGTTGAGGTTGATTCTAAAATATATATAGTTTGAGTTGTGATCAATACTGAGATACGTATACACTGGGTCGTGGATTGATTCAAGATAATATTTATCGATTTATTTCTGTACATCTAACTGTGGACAACTAGTTGTAGGTTATTAACGAGGACAGCTGACTTAATAAACTTAAAACATCAAAATATATTAAAAGTGTTGTAAATATATTTTGAACATACTTTGATATATATGTATATATTGTTATAGGTTCGTGAATCAACCAGTGGCCAAGTCTTACTTTCCGACGAAGTAAAAATCTGTGAAAGTGAGTTATAGTCCCACTTTTAAAATCTAATATTTTTGGGATGAGAATACATGCAGGTTTTATAAATGATTTACAAAATAGACACAAGTACGTAAAACTACATTCTATGGTTGAATTATCGAAATCGAATATGCCCCTTTTTATTAAGTCTGGTAATCTAAGAATTAGGGAACAGACACCCTAATTGACTCGAATCCTAAAGATAGATCTATTGGGCCTAACAAACCCCATCCAAAGTACCGGATGCTTTAGTACTTCGAAATTTATATCACATCCGAAGGGTGTCCCGGAATGATGGGGATATTCTTATATATGCATCTTGTTAATGTCGGTTATCAGGTGTTCACCATATGAATGATTTTTATCTCTATGTAAGGGATGTGTATTGAAATATGAAATCTTGTGGTCTATTGTTATGATTTGATATAAATAGGTTAAACCTATAACTCACCAACATTTTTGTTGACGTTTAAAGCATGTTAATTCTCAGGTGAATACTAAGAGCTTCCGCTGTTGCATACTAAAATAAGAACAAGAATTGGAGTCCATGTTTGTATGATATTGTGTAAAAACTGCATTCAAGAAACTGATTTCGATGTAACATATTTGTATTGTAAACCATTATGTAATGGTCGTGTGTAAACATGATATTTTAGATTATCATTATTTGATAATCTACGTAAAGCTTTTTAAACCTTTATTTATGAAATAAAGGTTATGGTTTGTTTTAAAAATGAATGCAGTCTTTGAAAAACGTCTCATATAGAGGTCAAAACCTCGCAACGAAATCAATTAATATGGAACGTTTTTAATCAATAAGAACGGGACATTTCAGTTGGTATCCGAGCGTTGGTCTTAGAGAACCAGAAAATTTGCATTAGTGTGTCTTATCGAGTTTGTTAGGATGCATTAATGAGTCTGGACTTCGACCGTGTTTTCTTTAAAAATGATTGCTTAACATTTTTGTTGGAAACTATATATTATTAACATGTATATATTATGTGATATATTAATCTCTTAACATGTTTGATATTGTGTGATAGATGTCTACCTCTAGCACAAATCCCATTGACTCACCTAATAATAACGAAGAGTCGAATATATATTGGACTGATTCACAAGTTTCCGAAGAAGAACCGGAAGAAGAATCAGAACTGGAAGAAGAATCAGAACCGGAAGAGGAGGAACCGGAGGAGGAAATAGAACCGGTGGGGGAAATAATAAAACGGTTAAGTAAAAGAAAATCCTCAACCAACCGATCAAGGTTAATTATGGTCAATGGTGTTTCCGCCAAGGAAGCAAAATATTGGGAGGATTACCAATTCTCCGATGAATCGGATTTCGACGAGAATTCCGTTGATGTTATAGAAATTACCCCAACTAAATTTAAAAAGGCAAAAGAAAATAATAAGGGAAAGGGCATAAAAATAGAGAAATCTAATTTCAACCCCGATGAACTTTATATGTATCGTCAACCCCCGAAGCCCTTAAGTTGTAACAATGACCCGGGAATCTCTAAACCACCAGGTTTTTCTAAACCGTTGTGGAAAACGACAGTTCGTATTAGGGGAATATCATATATCCCTAGAAACTTGGCAAAACGAACCAAAACCGAAGAAGAAGAAACGAGCGAGTCGAAATAAGATAGTTGTATTCGTGTGGTGTAATATATGTAATATAGTGTGCTTATGCTTTATGATATATGTAAAAATGGCTTGTATTAATAAGTATTTTTTTTATGAATCTAACTCTTGTCTATTTTACAGTATAAAAACACAAAATGGATAGACAACCCAATATTTTAAGAGACCTACCCGGAGACATGATTGATGAAATCTTGTCTAGAGTCGGTCAGAATTCTTCGGCACAACTATTTACGGCGAAATCAGTTTGTAAGACATTCGAAGAACGTTCCAAGAATGTCTTGGTTTATAAGAGACTTTCGTTTGAAAGATGGGGGATATCACATTGGGAAACCCATAAGTTACGATGTGTTTACTTTGACGCATATTTTGCGGGGAACCTAAATGCTATTTTACGCAACGGGTTAAGAAATTATTTTGACTCAATGTATCCGAATATAGGACTTCATGATTTAGAAAAAGCGGCTAACATGCAACATAAGCATGCTATGCTTACGGGTTAGTAATGTTCGCTTCTCACCAAAGTGAGAAAAAGAACATCGGGCTACAACTATTAAACAAAACGTTCCCACAAGTGACGGAGTCGGTAATTGGGGTAAGAAATGAGGTTTTTAGGTTATTACGAGACTGTTGGTCGTTACGTAACCCTCGTCCCTTTGACGACGTTACAACACGCTATCTTATCAACGGCCATAACGGTTATGTTCCACAAGACCAAGGATGGGAAGTAGTCCTAGTAAAACCAAAATGCATGATTTGTTTCTGGACGTATGAATTACGTGTCTTTATTGCCTTTGCTGAACGACTTGTGTACTAGCTAGAATTATCTTCACAACTATCTTGTATCAAAGTTATTGTGTGCTATATTTCATGCTTTATGTAAAATAAGCGGTATTGTAAGTTTATAAAATATTGTATAAAAGTTTGAACGCGAAATATTATTATAATCAGTTTTTCATATAGAATTGTAGTAGTTGAATTGTATATTAGCTACTAAGTATGAACTTAACGGGTAGGTACTACCCGAATTTAAACTTATAAAATGCTAATATGAAGAAAAAGCTTTTATAAATGAGTTCATATTATGCTACGAAATACTATTAACTACTCTTAATATTCTGTATGATTAACTTGTTCCATTTGACTATTTTGAAGGAAATGGCACTGACTACTCGACACACCGTGAATATGAATGAAGAGGAATTCCGTACTTTTCTAGCTTCAAACATAGCCGCAGTACAGGCTGCGCTACATACCAACAATAACCTTGGATCTAGCAGTACAGGAAATCGTGTAGGATGCACCTACAAAGAATTCACTGCCTGCAAACCTTTGGAATTTGATGGAACCGAAGGACCGATCGGATTGAAACGGTGGACCGAGAAGGTCGAATCGGTGTTTGCCATAAGTAAGTGTACTGAAGAGGACAAAGTGAAGTACGCTACACATACCTTCACAGGTTCTGCGTTAACATGGTGGAATACCTATTTAGAGTAAGTGGGACAAGATGATGCGTACGCACTACCGTGGTCAGCATTCAAGCACTTGATTAATGAGAAGTACCGTCCCAGAACCGAGGTCAATAAGCTTAAGACAGAACTTAGAGGGTTACGAACCCAAGGATTTGATATTACCACGTACGAAAGGCGATTCACAGAATTGTGCCTATTGTGTCCGGGAGCGTTCGAAGATGAGGAAGAGAAGATCGACGCGTTTGTGAAAGGATTACCTGAAAGAATCCAAGAAGATATAAGTTCACACGAGCCCGCCTCCATACAACAGGCATGTAGAATGGCTCACAAACTAGTGAACCAGATTGAGGAAAGAATTAAAGAACAGACGGCTGAAGAGGCCAATGTGAAGCAAGTCAAAAGAAAGTGGGAGGAAAATGGTGATAAGAATCACCAATACAACAACAACAGTAATTACAATAATAATCGCAACAATTATCCCAACAATCGCAACATCAATCGCAACTACAACAAACGGCCCAACAACAACAACAACAACAACAACAACAGCAACTACAACAATCATCCCAACAACAGTAACAACCGCAACAACAACAACAATCAGAAGCAACTATGCCAAAGGTGTGAAAAGTATCACTCGGGGTTCTGCACCAAATTTTGCAACAAGTGTAAAAGAAATGGTCATAGCGCGGTGAAGTGTGAGGTCTACGGACCAGGGGTTAACAGAACGAAAGGAACAAATGGTGTCAGAACGAGTAATGGTGGAGCAAGTAGTGTCGGAGCAAGTTATGCCAATGTAGTTTGTTATAAATGTGGAAAACCGGGCCACATTATTAGAAATTGCCCGAACCAGGAGAACACGAATGGACAAGGCCGCGGAAGAGTTTTCAATATTAATGCGGCAGAGGCACAGGAAGACCCGGAGCTTGTTACGGGTACATTTCTTATTGACAATAAATCTGCTTACGTTTTATTTGATTCGAGTGCGGATAGAAGCTATATGAGTAGAGATTTTTGTGCTAAATTAAGTTGTCCATTGACGCCGTTGGATAGTAAATTTTTACTCGAATTAGCAAACGGTAAATTAATTTCAGCAGATAATATATGCCGGAATCGAGAAATTAAACTGGGTAGCGAAATATTTAAGATTGATTTGATACCAGTAGAGTTAGGGAGTTTTGATGTAATAGTTGGCATGGACTGGCTGAAGAAGGTGAAAGCAGAGGTCGTATGTTAAAAAATGCAATTCGCATTGTACGAGAAGAAGGAGAACCCTTAATGGTGTACGGAGAAAAGGGCAACACGAAGCTACATCTTATTAGTAATTTGAAGGCACAAAAACTAATAAGAAAAGGTTGCTATGCTGTTCTAGCACACGTCGAGAAAGTACAAACTGAAGAAAAGAGCATCAATGATGTTCCCGTCGCAAAAGAATTTCCCGATGTATTTTCGAAAGAATTATCGGGACTACCTCCACATCGATCTGTTGAATTTCAAATAGATCTTGTACTAGGAGCTGCACCAATAGCTCGTGCTCTTTATAGACTCGCACCCAGCGAGATGAAAGAACTGCAAAGCCAACTGCAAGAACTATTAGAACGTGGTTTCATTCGACCAAGCACATCACCATGGGGAGCTCCTGTTTTGTTTGTCAAGAAGAAGGATGGTACATTTAGGTTGTGTATTGACTACCGAGAGTTGAACAAACTTACCATCAAAAACCGTTATCCACTGTCGAGAATTGACGACTTATTTGATCAACTACAAGGCTCGTCGGTTTATTCGAAGATCGATTTACGTTCTGGATATCATCAAATGCGAGTAAAGGAGGATGATATTCCAAAAACTGCTTTTAGGACGCGTTATGGTCATTACGATTTTATGGTTATGCCGTTTGGATTGACTAAATTGACTAACGCACCAGCTGTGTTCATGGACCTTATGAACCGAGTGTGTGGGCCATATCTTGACAAGTTTGTCATTGTTTTCATCGATGACATACTTATTTACTCAAAGAATGATCAAGAGCACGAAGAACATTTGAGAAAAGTGCTAGAAGTATTGAGGAAAGAAAAACTGTACGCTAAGTTTTCAAAGTGTGCATTTTGGTTGGAAGAAGTTCAATTCCTCGGTCACATAGTGAACAAAGAAGGTATCCAGGTGGACCCGGCAAAGATCGAAACCGTTGAAAAGTGATAAACCCCAAAAACTCCGAAGAATATACGTCAATTTTTAGGATTGGCTGGTTACTACAGAAGATTCATCCAAGATTTCTCCAAAATAGCAAAACCCTTGACTGCATTAATGCATAAAGGGAAGAAATTTGAATGGAAGGATGAACAAGAGAAGGCGTTTCAATTATTGAAGAAAAAGCTAACTACGGCACCTATATTGTCATTGCCTGAAGGGAATGATGATTTTGTGATTTATTGTGACGCATCAAAGCAAGGTCTCGGTTGTGTATTAATGCAACGGACGAAGGTGATTGCTTATGCGTCTAGACAATTGAAGATTCACGAGCAAAATTATACGACGCATGATTTGGAATTAGGCGCGGTTTTTTTTGCATTAAAGACTTGGAGGCACTACTTATATGGGGTCAAAAGTATTATATATACCGACCACAAAAGTCTTCAACACATATTTAATCAGAAACAACTGAATATGAGGCAGCGTAGGTGGATTGAATTGCTGAATGATTACGACTTTGAGATTCGTTACCACCCGGGGAAGGCAAATGTGGTAGCCGACGCCTTGAGTAGAAAGGACAGAGAACCCATTCGAGTAAAATCTATGAATATAATGATTCACACTAACCTTACTACTCAAATAAAGGAGGCACAACATGGAGTTTTAAAAGAGTGAAATTTAAAGGATGAAATACCCAAAGGATCGGAGAAGCATCTTAATATTCGGGAAGACAGAACCCGGTATAGGGCTGAAAGAATTTGGGTACCAAAATTTGGAGATATGAGAGAAATGGTACTTAGAGAAGCTCATAAAACCAGATACTCAATACATCCTGGAACGGGGAAGATGTACAAGGATCTTAAGAAACATTTTTGGTGGCCAGGTATGAAAGCCGATATTGCTAAATATGTAGGAGAATGTTTGACGTGTTCTAAGGTCAAAGCTGAACATCAGAAACCATCAGGTCTACTACAACAACCTGAAATCCCGGAATGGAAATGGGAAAACATTACCATGGATTTCATTACTAAATTGCCAAGGACTGCAAGTGGTTATGATACTATTTGGGTAATAGTTGATCGTCTCACCAAGTCAGCACACTTCCTGCCAATAAGAGAAGATGACAAGATGGAGAAGTTAGCACGACTGTATTTGAAGGAAGTCGTCTCCAGACATGGAATACCAATCTCTATTATCTCTTATAGGGATGGCAGATTTATTTCAAGATTCTGGCAGACATTACAGCAAGCATTGGGAACTCGTCTAGACATGAGTACTGCCTATCATCCACAAACTGATGGGCAGAGCGAAAGGACGATACAAACGCTTGAAGACATGCTACGAGCTTGTGTTATTGATTTCGGAAACAGTTGGGATCGACATCTACCGTTAGCAGAATTTTCCTACAACAACAGCTACCATTCAAGCATTGAGATGGCGCCGTTTGAAGCACTTTATGGTAGAAAGTGCAGGTCTCCGATTTGTTGGAGTGAAGTGGGGGATAGACAGATTACGGGTCCGGAGATAATACAAGAAACTACCGAGAAAATCATCCAAATTCAACAAAGATTGAAAACCGCCCAGAGTCGACAAAAGAGCTACTCGGACAGTAAAAGAAAAGATATAGAGTTTGAAATTGGAGAAATGGTCATGCTTAAGGTTTCACCTTGGAAAGGTGTTGTTCGATTTGGTAAACGGGGGAAACTAAATCCAAGGTACATTGGACTATTCAAGATTATAGATCGTGTCGGACCAGTAGCTTACCAACTGGAGCTACCTCAACAACTCGCAGCTGTACATAACACTTTCCACGTCTCAAATTTGAAGAAATGTTTTGCTAAAGAAGATCTCACTATTCCGTTGGACGAAATCCAAATTAATGAAAAACTTCAATTCATTGAAGAACCCGTCGAAATAATGGATCGTGAGGTTAAGAGACTTAAACAAAACAAGATACCGATTGTTAAGGTTCGATGGAATGCTCGTAGAGGACCCGAGTTCACCTGGGAGCGTGAAGATCAGATGAAGAAGAAATACCCGCATTTATTTCCAGAAGATACGTCAACACCTCCAACTACTTAAAATTTTGGGACGAAATTTATTTAACGGGTAGGTACTGTAGTGACCCGAACTTTTCCATGTTTATATATATATTAAACGAAATTGTTATTTACATGATTAAGTGTTTCCAACATGTTAAGCAATCAAACTTGTTAAGACTTGATTAATTGAAATAGGTTTCATATAGACAATTGACCACCCAAGTTGACCGGTGATTCACGAACGTTAAAACTTGTAAAAACTATACGATGACATATATATGGTTATATATATAGTTAACATGATTTTATTATAAGTATGTATCTCATTAGGTATTTTAACAATGAGTTATATACATAAAAATGAGACTATTAATTTAAGAAACTCAAAAACGATATATATAACGATTATCGTTATAACAACGTCTTACTAGGTACATATGAATCATATTAAGATATTGATACACTTGGTTAATTATGTTAAATTATAAGTAAATATATTATTAAGTGTATTAACAATGAAATACATATGTAAAAATAAGACTACTAACTTAATGATTTCGAAACGAGACATATATGTAACGATTATCGTTGTAACGACATTTAACTGTATATATATCATATTAAGATATATTATATATCATAATATCATGATAATATAACAATTTAACATCTCATTTGTTATAATAAACAATGGGTTAACAACATTCAACAAGATCGTTAACCTAAAGGTTTCAAAACAACATTTACATGTAACGACTAACGATGACTTAACGACTCAGTTAAAATGTATATACATGTAGTGTTTTAATATGTATTCATACACTTTTGAAAGAATTCAATACACTTATCAAAATACTTCTACTTAACAAAAATGCTTACAATTACATCCTCGTTCAGTTTCATCAACAATTCTACTCGTATGCACCCGTATTCGTACTCGTACAATACACAGCTTTTAGATGTATGTACTATTGATATATACACTCCAATGATCATCTCTTAGCAGACCATATGAGTCACCTAACACATGTGGGAACCATCATTTGGCAACTAGCATGAAATATCTCATAAAATTACAAAAATATGAGTAATCATTCATGACTTATTTACATGAAAACAAAATTACATATCCTTTATATCTAATCCATACACCAACGACCAAAAACACCTACAAACACTTTCATTCTTCAATTTTCTTCATCTAATTGATCTCTCTCTAGTTCTATCTTCAAGTTCTAAGTGTTCTTCATAAATTCCAAAAGTTCTAGTTTCATAAAATCAAGAATACTTCCAAGATTGCAAGTTTACTTCCAAGTTTTCTAAATCTATTCCAAGTAATCATCCAAGATCAAGAAACCTTTGTTACTTACATTAGGTTATCTTTCTAATACAAGGTAATAATGTGACGCCCCGTACCAAATCATCATGTACGGACCATCAACAACAGGATCATTACAAGGTTAAGTACTATATGCGTTTCAAAACAAGTTGCATTCACGATAAAAAGTGACGTCATAACCGACATCAAATGTTTTACAATCCAAAAGCATGCTTCACTATGTAGAAGCAAATAATAAGTGTACGTGACCCCAATGGTCATTACATAACATAGTTTCATAAGTAAATAAGTTTGAATGCAAGATAAGTAGTTCATGCGTGGACAACTCTAAGCAGCGGGTGTCTACAGCACAACAAGTAAGACAGCGGAAGCAACCTCAAGCACCTGAGAAATACATGCTTTAAAACGTCAACACAAAGGTTGGTGAGCTATAGTTTAAGTATAACAGTATGTAAGGTAGGCCACGAGATTTCAGTGCTACAAAGAGCGTTTCAAAACAGTATGATAAAGTATATGTTAACGGTGGGCACTTGGTAACTAACTTAACGTTTATACCCCCTGAAAGTACACTTGGCAAGTGCGTATGTTTACGAAGTATTAAACACTCGTTAAATGCTAGCGCGACTAGCCCGAGTGGGGATGTCAAACCCTATGGATCCATATCTAAGATTTGCGTTCATGGTTCAAAAACCAATGATTAATCGTTACCGAGCTAAAGGGAATGTTTATGCCGTTGTATAACCCACACATATATAAGTTTAAGTACTCGTGCCAAGTATGTAAAACATAAAATCCGCATGTATTCTCAGTTCCTAAAATAAGTTAAAGTAAAAAGGGAATGCTATAACTCACAATGATGATGTAGTCGTAAAGTCGGTTCGGAAAAGGTGTGCAAGTAATCGGTCCGAAGGTCCTCAACCTAAGTCAAATAGTACTAATTCAGTAAATCATCTTAATAGGTTTAAAAGTATGTAAATAAGGTCTTAAGGGTCATCATCATTCATCATCAAACAAAAGACGTAAAGTAGGTTTCGTTTATGAAAGTAGTTTAAAACAAAGGCTGACTTCAATCAGTCACCACGGCCTCTACCCTTACTGAATTAAGGTGAGACCAGTGGCCATGGTTCCGTATATGAGTCCTTTAGGTGTGGTAAAATTTACAGAAGCAAACTCGTCTTCGTTTGACCGTGGCGACGGTCTAAGTACGAGTAGGTCAGAAATTTCTGCACAACGTTAAAGGACATAGTGACGATCGGAGGGCCATAAATCCTAAACCGTAACTCAGATTAAGACGAGTCCTATATGAAAAGTTATCTACTCGAACAGAGCTATTTGAAAATCATAATCACAACAGCCCAGGTCTACTGGTCTGTTACAGAAACAGCAGAACAGTAGGTAGAAGACAGAAAGCAGTAAAATAATGGGTTCCGGTGAGTTTGATGCTTGATGCTTATCACGGTTCTCATCCTTGATGCGTATAGCTTCAAGTGTACAACTCGTTGATGTGTTTGCATCATCTTGACCATGATTTGACCATCATAACCCAAGTGCAAGTCAAAGACATGAAGCACAACTCACTTAAGTGTTGCAAGTGTTTTGATGAACCAAAGTTACATCAAAGTCTTAGATCTAACACATACATGAACTTTAAGACTAATAATAAGTTACAAACTTGAAAATGAACTTATGAAATCAAGATCTTAAGTTGTAGAACATCGTTCTTAGTTTGATCTTGAAGATCCAAGACTCAAAAGTCTAGATCTAACATAAGTGTACAAAGTTATAATTAAAAAGTTTCATTTATATGTTCTTGAACTTTAAAGTTAACTTTAAGTTCAAGATTAATGAGATCAAGGTTAACTAGTAACGCTTGACCAATAATAATCAACAAACATGAATTTAAAGTGCAAGAATGAAGAAGTAAACTAAGTAAACATGTAAAAGGTTCATGGTTGTTTATACTTTTAAAGATTCAACCAAAGTTTGATCTTTAAGTAAAGTAAACATTAAGTTACTTCAAGAACTACAAGTATGAGTTCATCAACACATGAACATTAATCTTTTAAAAATAACAAATGTAGAACATATATAGAAAGTTTATGTTCTTGTTGTTCTTGTTATTACAAGATAAAAGAAGAATAAAACTAGTAAGTTAGATTCTTGAAACCAAGTAAGTAAATAACTAACAACAAGTAAGTAAGCAACAATAACCAACAAGAAATCAAACAACAACAAATGATGATGATGATTAAGGTGTGTAAGGTTCGGTTTTTAAGTCAAGAAGGAAGAAGAAAAACTTTGAATATTTTACTTACAAGTTGAGAGAAAAAAAAGAGAAGAAATGTTGAGAGAATGTATGTGTGTGTGTAAATGAAATAGGAGAATGAAGATACAAGTGATAAGTAATAAAAAAAAAATTGAACACTCCCTCTTGCAATAGTGGGCTGACGGTTTGGAAAGGAGAGGGGGAAAGGAGAGTGTCCACAAGATCATAGCATGTAAAGACTTAAAAAAAGATGGATATTAGAGTTGTTTTCATGGGGATTAAGTGCAACTAGATTCCAATTCTTTCAAACTAACAAGTTACATTTAAAATGATACTTACAAGTATTACTTACATATCTATATGGGCTAACTAGTTCAACTAAGGAGTGTAGGGTGGGCTTTATAAGCCCATGTTCAATTAAAAGCCCAAGTTGTGTGTAATTAACAAATGAATCCAAATAAAGCCCATGTAACTAACTAATCACCATAGTTAATTAAAATGATTAATAAAACTAATCATGAATATAAATAATATCTAAAAATATTATTCATTAAAGTTCCGGGTGTCACAAAGACGTTTCGGGCAATTAAAGTCAAGTTCGGGCAATCATGGCAACATGTAAATGTAATAACATACATTCGTCTAATCACACGTATTAATAATAATAATTATTAATAAATAAACGTTGGAAAATCCATGGTCGTTACATTTCCCACCTGTTAAAGAAAATTTCGTCCCAAAATTTTAAGCTGAGGTAGTTGGAGGAGTCGGGAAAAGGTGAGGATACTTTCGCATCATTTGATCCTCTCGCTCCCAAGTAAACTCAGGTCCTCGTTTGGCATTCCATCGTACTCGGACGATCGGAATCTTGTTGCGTTTCAAGGTTTTGATCTCACGATCCATAATTTCAACAGTTTCTTCCACAAAGTGAAGTTTGTCGTCAATCGTGAGTTCCTCAAGTGGTATGATAAGTTCCGGTGCAGCAAGACACTTCTTCAAGTTTGACACATGGAAGGTAGGATGAACTGAGCTCAATTGTGCTGGTAGATCCAAACGGTATGCAACGGGTCCAACACGTTCCAAGATTTCAAAAGGACCAATGTATCGTAGGTTTAACTTTCCACGTTTTCCAAAATGGATCACACCTTTCCAAGGTGCAACCTTCAACATTACATGATCACCAACATTGAATTCAAAGTCTTTACGTTTAAGATTAGCATAACTCTTTTGGCGATCACGGGCAGTCTTAAGTCTAGCTTGAATCTGAGCAATCTTTTCCGTTGTTTCGTGGACTACCTCGGGTCCGGTGATTTACTTTTCGCCTACTTCGGCCCAACAAATAGGAGAACGACACTTGCGGCCATACAATGCTTCAAAAGGCGCGTCATTAATGCTCGAGTGATAACTGTTGTTGTACGAGAATTCGGCTAGTGGCAAATGCCTTTCCCAGGCCTTTCCAAAATCAATGACACATGCACGCAACATGTCTTCCAACGTCTGAATCGTTCGTTCACTTTGTCCGTCAGTCCGAGGATGATAAGCAGTACTCATGTCAAGACGAGTTCCCATGGCTTCTTGCAAAGAACGCCAAAATCTAGAAGCAAAACGGGGATCGCGATCGGAGATGATCGATAAAGGTACACCGTGTCGTGATACAACCTCCTTAATGTAAAGTTGAGCAAGCCTCTCCATTGTATCAGTCTCCTTCATCGCTAGAAAGTGTGCAGATTTGGTAAGGCGGTCAACAATAACCCAAATAGTATCGTATCCGCCCACCGTCTTTGGTAGCTTGGTGATGAAATCCATCGTTATCCTTTCCCACTTCCATTGTGGGATTTCTGGTTGTTGAAGCAACCCAGAAGGTCTCTGATGCTCGGCTTTAACCTTCGAGCAAGTCAAACACTTACCAACATAAGTCGCAACGTCCTTCTTAAGATTCGGCCACCAATACTGTTCTTTAAGGTCGTGGTACATTTTGCCTGCTCCAGGGTGAATCGAATATCTCAATTTGTGTGCTTCATCAAGTATGAGGTTCCGTAGATCTCCATAGAGAGGTACCCAAATTCTTTCGGCATAACATCGGAGTCCAAATTCCCTAACCTCGAATCGAGAGACAAGTATGTTTAAATGTTCGTGAGATAAATTCTTCTCCTTGAGAACCTCATCTTGGGCTACTCTGATCTGGCTGTTGAGGTTCGAATGGATGGTGATGTTCAGAGCCCTAACACGAAGAGGTGCCGTCCTCTCCTTTCGGCTTAAAGCATCAGCTACAACATTGGTCTTGCCAGGGTGATAACGGAGTTCACAATCGTAGTCGTTGAGCGTCTCGATCCATCGACGTTGTCTCATATTCAGTTGCTTCTGATCAAAGATGTGCTGGAGACTCTTGTGATCGGTGAAAATAGTGCTCTTAGTTCCATACAAATAATGTCTCCACAATTTTAGCGCAAAGACAACGGTTCCAAGTTCAAGATCATGTGTAGTGTAGTTCCGCTCGTGAATCTTCAATTGTCGGGAGGCATAGGCAATAACTTTTGTTCGTTGCATCAGTACACAACCAAAACCACGCTTCGATGCATCACAATAAACAACGAAATTGTCACTGCCTTCGGGAAGCGATAGGATAGGTGCGGAGGTTAACTTCTTCTTCAAAGTTTGGAATGCTGATTCATGTGCGGGTTCCCAAATGAACTTCTTGCCCTTGTGAGTCAGCGCGGTTAAAGGACGCGCAATCAGAGAGAAACCTTCAATGAAGCTTCGATAGTAACCGGCGAGACCTAGGAATTGGCGAATATGCATTGGAGTAGTGGGGGTCTCCCACTTGCTGATGGATTCAATCTTGGTGGGATCAACTTTGATACCTTGGTCGCTCACAACATGACCCAAAAACTGTACTTCCTTCAACCAAAATTCGCACTTGGAGAATTTGGCGTAAAGTTGCTCTTGTCTTAAGAGTTCAAGCACTAATCGGAGGTGTTGCTCATGTTCTTCTTCGCTCTTAGAGTAGATGAGAATATTATCTATGAAGACGATAACGAACTTATCCAAGTACGGCTTGCAGACACGATTCATGAGGTCCATGAATATGGCAGGTGCATTTGTCAAATCGAATGGCATCACGAGAAACTCATAATGACCATAACGGGTCCTGAATGCAGTTTTCAGCACGTCACTTTCCTTTACTCTCAGCTGGTGATATCTGGATTGCAAATCGATCTTTGAGTAGACACTCGATCCTTGTAGTTGATCAAAAAGGTCGTCAATTCGTGGAAGAGGATACCGATTCTTGATTATCAATTTGTTGAACTCACGGTAGTCGATACACATACGGAAGGATCCATCCTTCTTCTTCATAAACAGAACAGGTGCGCCCCAAGGCGAGAAGCTTGGTTGAATAAACCCTCGATCTAACAGCTCTTGTAGTTGACTCTGTAATTCTTGCATCTCGGAAGGTGCGAGTCTATAAGGTGCGCGAGCTACAGGTGCAGCTCCTGGCACTAAATCAATCTGAAACTCTACTGCTCTCTGCGGCGGCAATCCAGGCAATTCCTCTGGGAAGACATCGGAAAATTTGTTCACAATTCGAACGTCGTTCACGCTCTTCACCTCAGTTTCTACCGCTTTCACATGTGCTAGGACAGCAAAACGTCCCTTCTTCATAATCTTTTGCGCTTTCACGCAACTAATGAGGTTCAACTTCGAGGTACATCTCTCTCCGTAGATCACCAGTGGTTCGCCATCTCCTTGTGGTATGCGAAGTGCTTTATCTCCACAAATAATATCGGCCCTTATCTTGCTCAACCAATCCATACCAACGATCACGTCAAAACTTCCCAGTTTGATAGGTATCAAGTCAATTTCGAAATCTGCGCTAGCTATGTTGATAATAGCTCCTCGACTAATGTGGTCAACCTTTTCAAGATTTCTATTGGCGAACTCGACAAGCATACTCTCTTTTAACGGGACTAATGACTAATTAATCTTATCGTAAAAATGTCTACATACATAACTTCTATCCGCACCAGTATCAAATAAGACAGAAGCTAAAAGATTATTGATTGTGAATATACCTGTCACCAAGTCGGGGTTATCGCATGCATCCCTTGCATTAACATTAAAAGCTCTACCACGAGGTGGCCCGCCATCTTTTAGCTTGTTTGGGCACGCATTTCTGTAATGGCCCGTCTGTCCACATTCGTAGCACTTCTTAGGTCCATTGGTGTTCGGCTTCCCATTTAAAGTGGTGACCTTACAGTCTTTCCCGATATGCCCAGCCCGTTGGCACTTCTCGCAGACAACATTTCAATACCCAGTGTGGTGTTTGTAACACCTCTTGCATTGTGGTAAGGTTCCTTTGTAGTTCGGGTTAAAGTTGGTGTTTTTGTTGGGGTTAGGGTTTCCACCGTTGTTGTGCCTCTTGGCGGGGGTTTGATCGTAGTTTCTCCCCCTGTTGTTGTTATTGTTGTGGTTGTTGTCCCATTTCCTCTTTTCGCTACTACCAGCCTCAAACTTAGCCTTCTCCGGCACATCAATAAGAATTTGATTCATCAAAGTTTGCGGCGCATCGCTTCGGGAACATTTGGGGGTTTGGATGAGGTGACGTTTCCTTTGATGCTCTTAGGGAGTCCCCAGAAGTATCTCTCCATTCGTTTGAATTCTGGGGTGACCATTGTCGGACACATAAGAGCTAGTTCCAAAAATCTCCTGTTGTAACCATCAAGGTCGTTCCCAACGGCCTTTAGCTGCATGAATTCCATCTCCATCTTTTGTATTTCGGTTCTCGGACAATACTCATCAATCATTGCCGCTTTGAATTCCTCCCATGGCATAGCATACGCCTCATCAATGCCTTTCTCTTGAGCTAACGTGTTCCACCACGTTAGCGCGCCGTCAGATAGCGTGCACGAAGCAAACTTGGTCTTGTTGTCCTCCGAACAGTTGCTAACTCGGAATACTGATTCAAGTTTCTCGAACCATCTGGTGAGACCAACCGGTCCCTCGGTTCCACTGAAGTTATGCGGTTTGCAGCTCTGGAATTCCTTGTAAGTACACCCATTTCGAATAGGTGGGATAACTGGTGGTGGTGGCGGTGGAGCTTGGAGATTTCTTTCTGCTAGGGCTGCAGCGACACGTTCTTGGATCATCTCTTCAATTTGAGCAGCAGTAGGTGTGGATCGACCGTTAGCCATGATGTTCTAAACAAAAATTTTGACTCAAGTCAAAATCCAGTATGCAAGTAGTAATAATACAGTATATAGTAACCAACATGGAATCAAAACATCACATGTTATTAAATAATGCATCTAGGTAGAAATACCACAGAATCATCGTACAGTAATGTAAATATAACATCGTGCAAGAATTAAATAACGCAAAGTTCCATTAATAATAATAAGTTCCATACATCTGAGTAAGTCCGTACAATACATGAATAATACAACAGCTACAACTAGATTACATAACGAAATCTAAATACAAAGTCCTACGGTGAAGGCGGGTGAACTGCTCCTCGAGCCAACTGCTCCTCGAGCTCAGTGACTCGAGCTCGGAGAGTCTCAATCTCCCTCATCAGTTCCTCGTTAGAGGGAGCTGGTAGGGCAGGCGGTGCAGGTGGGGCGGGTAGTGCGGGTGGTGCCGGTGGTGCTGATGTAGATGGTTCGGCTCCGGATGTAGATGGTACGTCTCTAGATGTAAGTGGTCCGTATCTAAATCTAGGTGGTACGGTTCAAGGAATAGTCATTACGTAACGGGGAACCTTACGTATCTGTGGGTCGGCAGGGTATGGCACAACTCGTTTACGAGCAGTAACCCTACGACGATGGCCAAATGCGTCAGTAAAAGCACGACCTCCATTCACCCCTGGAATGACGGTGCCGTCGAAACGGTACCGCTTCTTCGGCGGGGTGGAGGGTGCCTGAATAGGTCTAGTTACCACCAATGCGGGGCTGTGACCTCGAGGGTCCGGGAGCAGACACTGGGACATGTGTACTAGTACCAGCTCCGGAAGTAGAAGCGCCGGGATTACTAGTGGGTGTCGGGGCCGGTGTATCGGCAGTAGCAGCAGCAGGTGTAGCAGTAGGTAGGGCGATGGGGTCTGAGTCTGTACTGCCCGAAATGCCAGCAGGTGGAACATCCGACATCTGAACAAGGAAAAATAAATTTTCCATGTCAGTATGTCATAACGCAAGCAAATAATAGGCCAACAGTTTAAATCATGTATAATGGTAACTAGCATGGCAATAACAGTAATTCGTATGAAAGTAGCATGCAATCGAAAGCAAGTAGCATCATGCAGTAGTGAAATCATGTAGTAGCATACGGCATATAGTGAAAAAAGTAAGCAGTAGCATGCAGTAAATTCAGCGGAAACAAGTAAACTAGCAAGTTGTAGATTAGTCCTATTAGTGAATCCTACTCGGGTCGGTCTTAGACTCACTAATGCAACCTAATTCCCTACAACCAATGCTCTGATACCAAATGTGATGCCCCGTACCAAATCATCATGTACGGACCATCAACAACAGGATCATTACAAGGTTAAGTACTATATGCGTTTCAAAACAAGTTGCATTCACGATAAAAAGTGACGTCATAACCGACATCAAATGTTTTACAATCCAAAAGCAAGCTTCACTATGTAGAAGTAAATAATAAGTGTACGTGACCCCAATGGTCATTACATAACATAGTTTCATAAGTAAATAAGTTTGAATGCAAGATAAGTAGTTCATGCGTGGACAACTCTAAGCAGTGGGTGTCTACAGCACAACAAGTAAGACAGCGGAAGCAACCTCAAGCACCTGAGAAATACATGCTTTAAAATGTCAACACAAAGGTTGGTGAGCTATAGTTTAAGTATAACAGTATGTAAGGTAGGCCACGAGATTTCAGTGCTACAAAGAGCGTTTCAAAACAGTATGATAAAGTATATGTTAACCGTGGGCACTTGGTAACTAACTTAACGTTTATACCCCCTGAAAGTACACTTGGCAAGTGTGTATGTTTACGAAGTATTAAACACTCGTTAAATGCTAGCGCGACTAGCCCGAGTGGGGATGTCAAACCCTATGGATCCATATCTAAGATTCGCGTTCATGGTTCAAAAACCAATGATTAATCGTTACCGAGCTAAAGGGAATGTTTATGCCGTTGTATAACCCACACATATATAAGTTTAAGTACTCGTGCCTAGTATGTAAAACATAAAATCCGCATGTATTCTCAGTTCCCAAAATAAGTTAAAGTAAAAAGGGAATGCTATAACTCACAATGATGATGTAGTCGTAAAGTCGGTTCGGAAAAGGTGTGCAAGTAATCGGTCCGAAGGTCCTCAACCTAAGTCAAATAGTACTAAGTCAGTAAATCATCTTAATAGGTTTAAAAGTATGTAAATAAGGTCTTAAGGGTCATCATCATTCATCATCAAACAAAAGACGTAAAGTAGGTTTCGTTTATGAAAGTAGTTTAAAACAAAGGCTGACTTCAATCAGTCACCACGGCCTCTACCCTTACTGAATTAAGGTGAGACCAGTGGCCATGGCTCCGTATATGAGTCCTTTAGGTGTGGTAAAATTTACAGAAGCAAACTCGTCTTCGTTTGACCGTGGTGACGGTCTAAGTGCGAGTAGGTCAGAAATTTCTGCACAACGTTAAAGGACATAGTGACGATCGGAGGGCCATAAATCCTAAACCGTAACTTGGATTAAGACGAGTCCTATATGAAAAGTTATATACTCGAACAGAGCTATTTGAAAATCATAATCACAACAGCCCAGGTCTACTGGTCTGTTACAGAAACAGCAGAACAGTAGGTAGAAGACAGAAAGCAGTAAAATAATGGGTTCCGGTGAGTTTGATGCTTGATGCTTATCACGGTTCTCATTCTTGATGCGTATAGCTTCAAGTGTACAACTTGTTGATGTGTTTGCATCATCTTGACCAAGATTTGACCATCATAACCCAAGTGCAAGTCTAAGACATGAAGCACAACTCACTTAAGTGTTGCAAGTGTTTTGATGAACCAAAGTTACATCAAAGTCTTAGATCTAACACATACATGAACTTTAAGACTAATAATAAGTTACAAACTTGAAAATAAACTTATGACATCAAGATCTTAAGTTGTAGAACATCGTTCTTAGTTTGATCTTGAAGATCCAAGACTCAAAAGTCTAGATCTAACATAAGTGTGGAAAGTTATAATTAAAAAGTTTCATTTATATGTTCTTGAACTTTAAATTTAACTTTAAGTTCTAGATTAATGAGATCAAGGTTAACTAGTAACACTTGACCAATAATAATCAACAAACATGAATTTAAAGTGCAAGAATGAAGAAGTAAACTAAGTAAACATGTAAAAGGTTCATGGTTGTTCATACTTTTAAAGATTCAACCAAAGTTTGATCTTTAAGTAAAGTAAACATTAAGTTACTTCAAGAACTACAAGTATGAGTTCATCAACACATGAACATTAATCTTTTAAAAATAACAAATGTAGAACATATATAGAAAGTTTATGTTCTTGTTGTTCTTGTTATTACAAGATAAAAGAAGAATAAAACTAGTAAGTTAGATTCTTGAAACCAAGTAAGTAAATAACTAACAACAAGTAAGTAAGTAACAATAACCAACAAGAAATCAAACAACAACAAATGATGATGATGATTAAGGTGTGTAAGGTTCGGTTTTTAAGTCAAGAAGGAAGAAGAAAAACTTTGAATATTTTACTTACAAGTTGAGAGAATAAAAAGAGAAGAAATGTTGAGAGAATGTATGTGTGTGTGTAAATGAAATTGGAGAATGAAGATACAAGTGATAAGTAATAAAAAAAAAGTGAACACTCCCTTTTGCAATAGTGGGCTAACGGTTTGGAAAGGAGAGGGGGAAAGGAGAGTGTCCACAAGATCATAGCATGTAAAGACTTAAAAAAAGATGGATATTAGGGTTGTTTTCATGGGGATTAAGTGCAACTAGATTCCAATTCTTCCAAACTAACAAGTTACATTTAAAATGATACTTACAAGTATTACTTACATATCTAGATGGGCTAACTTGTTCAACTAAGGAGTGTAGGGTGGGCTTTATAAGCCCATGTTCAATTAAAAGCCCAAGTTGTGTGTAATTAACAAATGAATCCAAATAAAGCCCATGTAACTAACTAATCACCATAGTTAATTAAAATGATTAATAAAACTAATCATGAATGTAAATAATATCTAAAAATATTATTCGTGAAAGTTCCGGGTGTCACAAAGACGTTTCGGGCAATTAAAGTCAAGTTCGGGCAATCATGGCAACATGTAAATGTAATAACATACATTCGTTTAATCACACGTATTAATAATAATAATTATTAATAAATAAACGTTGGAAAATCCATGGTCGTTACAAATAATCATATTCAAACTTTAATTCAATTTCTATAACTATAACAATCTTATTTCGAGTGGAAATCTTACTTGAAATTGTTTTCGTGTCATGATTCTGCTTCAAGAACTTTCAAGCCATCCAAGGATCCTTTGAAGCTAGATCTATTTTTTCACATTTTTAGTAGGTTTATCCAAGTAACTTTAGGTAGTAATGATGTTCATAACATCATTCGATTCATACATATAAAGCTATCTTATTCGAAGGTTTAAACTTGTAATCACTAGAACATAGTTTAGTTAATTCTAAACTTGTTCGCAAATAAAAGTTAATCCTTATAACTTGACTTTTAAAATCAACTAAACACATGTTCTATATCTATATGATATGCTAACTTAATGATTTAAAACCTGGAAACACGAAAAACACCGTAAAATCGGATTTACGCCGTCGTAGTAACACCGCTGGCTGTTTTGGGTTAGTTAATTAAAAACTATGATAAACTTTGATTTAAAAGTTGTTATTCTGGGAAAATGATTTTTATTATGAACATGAAACTATATCCAAAAATTATGGCTAAACTCAAAGTGGAAGTATGTTTTCTAAAATGGTCATCTAGACGTCGTTCTTTCGACTGAAATGACTACTTTTACAAAAACAACTTGTAACTTATTTTTCTGACTATAAACCTATACTTTTTCTGTTTAGATTCATAAAATAGAGTTCAATATGAAACCATAGCAATTTGATTCACTCAAAACGGATTTAAAATGAAGAAGTTATGGGTAAAACAAGATTGGATAATTTTTCTCATTTTAGCTACGTGAAAATTGGTAACAAATCTATTCCAACCATAACTTAATCAACTTGTATTGTATATTATGTAATCTTGAGATACCATAGACACGTATACAATGTTTCGACCTATCATGTCGACACATCTATATATATTTCGGAACAACCATAGACACTCTATATGTGAATGTTGGAGTTAGCTATACAGGGTTGAGGTTGATTCCAAAATATATATAGTTTGAGTTGTGATCAATACTGAGATACGTATACACTGGGTCGTGGATTGATTCAAGATAATATTTATCGATTTATTTCTGTACATCTAACTGTAGACAAGTAGTTGTAGGTTACTAACGAGGACAACTGACTTAATAAACTTAAAACATCAAAATATATTAAAAGTGTTGTAAATATATTTTGAACATACTTTGATATATATGTATATATTGTTATAGGTTCGTGAATCAACCAGTGGCCAAGTCTTACTTCCCGACGAAGTAAAAATCTGTTAAAGTGAGTTATAGTCCCACTTTTAAAATCTAATATTTTTGGGATGAGAATACATGCAGGTTTTATAAATGATTTACAAAATAGACACAAGTACGTGAAACTACATTCTATGGTTGAATTATCGAAATCGAATATGCCCCTTTTTATTAAGTCTGGTAATCTAAGAATTAGGGAACAGACACCCTAATTTACGCGAATCCTAAAGATAGATCAATTGGGCCTAACAAACCTCATCCAAAGTACCGGATGCTTTAGTACTTCGAAATTTATATCATATCCGAAGGGTGTCCCAGAATGATGGGGATATTCTTATATATACATCTTGTTAATGTCAGTTACCAGGTGTTCACCATATGAATGATTTTTATCTCTATGTATGGGATGTGTATTGAAATATGAAATCTTGTGGTCTATTGTTACGATTTGATATATATAGGTTAAACCTATAACTCACCAACATTTTTGTTGATGTTTAAAGCATGTTTATTCTCAGGTGAATACTAAGAGCTTCTGCTGTTGCATATTAAAAAAAGAACAAGATTTGGAGTCCATGTTTGTATGATATTGTGTAAAAACTGCATTCAAGAAACTGATTTCGATGTAACATATTTGTATTGTAAACCATTATGTAATGGTCGTGTGTAAACAGGATATTTTAGATTATCATTATTTGATAATCTACGTAAAGATTTTTAAACCTTTATTTATGAAATAAAGGTTATGGTTTGTTTTAAAAATGAATGCAGTCTTTGAAAAACGTCTCATATAGAGGTCAAAACCTCGCAACGAAATCAATTAATATGGAACGTTTTTAATCAATAAGAACGGGACATTTCACATTTGTCATTCATTTTCAACACATACTTCAATTCATTTCTTTCTCTCTCTTGTACAATATTAGTCATACTTTCAAGGTCTTCGACTCCGTGGGGGAAACCTAGTACCCGGAGAAGAACGCCGAAGATTGTATTAGGAGCGGTCTGGAGTCTTGAAGTTGTCACTTTTGTATTCAGAACTCGTTTAATCCACTGGTACTTCTATCCCTTATCTTTATATAATGTCTTCAATTATTATGTTTTGTGATATTGTTGCCAGATTAGCGAGTAGTTATCTTTAGTGTATGCTATGACGTAATCAGTTATAATGCCAAAATTACATTATGGTTTATGTATGTTGTCGAAATGCTTTCCGATTAAGTCCACCGAGCCTTGGATATAAACTGAGGACTCTTTTGTAGTGAAACATTTGACTAGACCCCTAGTACATTTTCGGTCCTAGACCATGCTAGTGTAGTCACTAAGCATATAAACTTCCTATGTGCACGCTGAAGCACAACGGTTGTTGTAAGCTGTACATCTGCTAAGTAAGGCCATGGAACACGGTTAGTGTTGACTAGTACACTTCACCATAACGCGGTCTCAAGCATTGCACCCCGCTTAAGGGATTCTTGGTTAATTAAGGAACTGTTTGTTCGAACACATAAAGGATTGGACCGTTAGGATAGCCGAACGTTTTCATGGAAGTCAGCTTGACTTGGCCATGGTGTTCTTTATGGTTGAACTCTTTTGAGGGCCTAACTATCTTTTAAACCAATCATTAACGAAAGCATCGAGACCCATCACATCTCTCGGATATGGAAAACCATTTATTCTATTATACTTAAGAAAGTTTAGACCATTTCGGAATGTTAATATGTCACCCAACCGAGTCGCTCAATTAGATGAGCCGTCTGAACGTGTATGCCTATAGTCAGACTGCACGGGCGTCAGGGGTAAAGGACGTTGCTGTCTATTCAGAATCTTCAAGCCTATCGTATTACCCAGTGACATGTCTTATGATAGCGGCGTTTAGGACTAGTATAGTAAGTACAAGGTCACTGCCTATCCATGAGCCAGCATTCCATAATATCGGCAAAGTAACTGATGAAATCGTAACATGCACTTGTTTTAGCCTTATCTGAATTACAAATTTTATCGTATTTACTTTACTTTACTCTAGAAAAATACAAAATTAGGTAATCACCCACTACTCCTGCACCTTAGAATTATCTTAAGATGTATATATAGGTTCGATTATACTGATATCTCAAAAATACGACTCTAGGTCATACTTCCCTTACTCATAATAAGGAGTAGTACGATTTAGGCCCCGCTAAATATAAATTTAAAACAAGTACCTCCCTCTTGGTGGCTGACTCTGACGTACTGCAACCTAACGACACCGCACAAAATAAAACTGTCCATTTCGGTCATATCAAGAGGGAACCTAGTTTTTGGCGCCGCTGCTGGGGAACTGGTATCAGACAATACTGCTTTCTATCAAACTCATTCACAAAAATATAATTGGTGTCTAAGAAAGACAATTATACACGGACTTGGTTGTTGGATTTTCCGAACATTCTCCAATTATATTGGAACCAAAAGGATCCTGCCTCTCCGTAGTCGTCCTGGCCACTTGGTTTGTTGAATAATTCGTGCGAAGCTCTGTTATCGAAATACCAGGGAATCAGTAGCAAGAACCAAAAATGTATCAATAATTAGGATAATTAGAATACCTTAGCCTAGAATACCTTAGACTACTTCAGAATAAGAATACCACAGACTACCTTAGATTACTTTAGATTAATAATTAGATTACCTTAGACTAAGTTAGGAACCTATTTTATCTGTTTAAAATTTAAAACAACAAAAAGAGGCATACCCAGTGTATGACCCAAACCCGATCTAGACCAGGGCCATTGTTATTCGTACCTGATCCAGATGCCATAATCTCTAAAGCACGCAATGAAGCTCGATTCGAAAAACAAATGGCGTTACGCGTTACTTTAGCAGAAAACACTAAACCCTCGATTGAAGGTCGAGGAGGACCGATCAGATTCCCAGAGATTCAAGGACACTCGTTCGAGTAAAACATTACATCATTCAGCTCATCCAAAATGGCTGTCAATTCCATGGATTAGTGAATGACGATCCTAATTCTCACCTTGAAAAATTCATCTCGCTTTCGAACTCCTACAAGCAGCCGGGGATAGGACATGATATAGTCCGGCTATACTTGTTCCCCTATTCTCTCACACATCATGCACAGACATGGTTCGAAGGACTAGAAAAAGATTCCATCACGTCTTGGACGGAGATGGCTACTAAATTCCTCACCAAATATTTCCCTCCTTCTAAACAAACCAAGCTTAAGAATGACATCATTAACTTTAAACAAAGTTATGATGAATCTCTTTACATTGCATGGGAGCGATTCAAAACCCTGTTGAAGAAATGCCCTAACCACCAGTTAGAACGGTCAACCCAAATTTGCACCTTCTATAATGGTCTTACGGTAAATCATAGGACGACGATCCATGCCACCGCTCAAGGAAATCTGATGAACCAAACCGCAGACGAAGCATGGGAGGTGCTCGAAAACATGACAATCCATCATCATGACTGGAACAGTGGTGAAACAACTTCATCATCTGCACCACTCTCCGCACTTAATAATTAAACAGAGGCCATCAAATCTCTCACGGATAAGATGGAGTCTCTTGCCAAACAACTCGGAGAATTGAAGACGCAGCCGCATCAAGTTAACCAGGTCCAGGCCTGTGTTAACTGTACCAACCCCCAACCCACTGAAGAATATCAAGTTGAGTACGAAAACCCTGACGGTTCAGTCTGTTACATTCAATACCAACCTTTTCACTATCGATACCCACCTTATCCACCCCAACAATCTCAATTGAGCTACGATCAACCACTTCCACTTACTGGTCCACCAGCTGAGGAAAATTCCCCAACCACCCAAATTACAAAAGTAACCAACCCAACTCTCGGAACTGGTGATCAGTTGACACAATTCATTCAAGGACAACAACAGCTAAATCAGAAAACTGCATCTAGACAAGACCAGACAGAGATACTAATGAGAAATCAATTGGCTCTTTTCAAAAGTCTAGAAACACAGCTCGAATAGTTATCACAACACCTTGAAACCTAACCACAAGGAGGGTTACCTAGTAATACTATCCAAAATCCCCACATAGAGGAAGCTAAGCAAATGGACTCAGTAATCCCGGGAGAAGAACCACGGAGAAGGTCAGCTAGAATCAAGAACAAATCGACGTATACTCAGCAGTTGTCCACCGCAACTCTGGTTCGTGTACCCAATCCTGGAAGGTTACAGGAAGAACCGTCTAAGCTTGATTCCTTCAAACTTGATGGAAGATTCCTGGACACCGTGTCCAAAGTGCTTAATCAAAAGAAATACATCCGAAGGCTTCTCTCTACAAAGGAAAAGATACAAGATTCTAACAAAATTCCACTGAGTGAAGACTGCTCAGCAGTGCTCAGGAACTCTCTACCAAAGAAACTAGGAGATACGGGCCGCTTCATTTTCCCGTGTTCAATCTACCAATCTGGAACCATTCATGCGATAGCAGATTTAGGAGCAAGTATCAACCTAATCCCCTACTCTCTCTACAAGAGATTAGAGTTAGGAGACTTGTCACCAACCAAAATGACAATCCAACTTGCCGATCATACAATTCGATATCCTAAGGGCATAATTGAGAACATCTTGGTGAAAGTCGACAAATTCCTGTATCCTACGGATTTCGTAGTGATAGACATTCAGGAAGACCTACACACACCAATAGTGTTAGGAAGACCTTTCATGAATACTGCTAGATAAGTCATTAATGTGTACAATCAAACCCTAATCTTACGTCACATGGGGAGAGCGTTACCTTCAAAATTGATCGACCTACCGATCTTTCTGGACAGGCAGAGATGTTTGCTATTTCCACCAGACGGATCACTTCCGATGATGAGTCCCCACCACCAGCCGAAGATATTGAGATGGGTGTCGAATCACAGTCTGTTGACGACCCAGAAATGGAAGAAGAGGATCCCAGTGAAGAAATAGAGGAAGAGGAAGAACCTGAGGAGGAAGAGGAAATGGAAGACGTAAAAGAAACTGCGATAATACCATCTCCAAGCCCAGAGCGTCATGAAGAATTAATGAGGCTTGAGACTAAAGATCACAGTTTAATTATTCGCTTCAAGAAGAAGACTGATAAGGTTGACATTAAAGACATAGAAATTGACCCCGAAAGTGTCAAAGTGAAGAACCAAGATACTGCAGAGACCCGTTCATCGGACGAATCTTCAGACGATTATTCTACCGATAATGACGAGGAATAGAAACACGAAGACATTTCGGATAACTCATATTCTCCGTCCGAACCAGATCAGGAGGAGCTAGACTCTTCTTCAGATCAAATTCCGATCATATCCACTCACGCCAACATGATAACCTTCATCAATGACACCGATGAATTTGAAGAGATTCTAGAAGCCATCCATAAATCAACAATTGATTACACCCTACACTTAACAGAAAGAATCACCGCTATCAAGAACGAATACGATCGTTATCTCCAGAAAGAAGACATTAATGCTGAAATCCTAGAAGAACGCATTCAAGACTTTATCAATACCCTTCACAATCATATCTACCGCAAAGAAAGGCAATGAGAGCACGACTCAGTAGTTTGCACAATTCTAGAGACGAGATTTTATCGAGATCAGAAGATCATTTACTCTAAGGTTTACAACGCCTTAGCGGAATCTGCACTTCCGTTCTCAGCAAACCAACGAGCACTGCTGACTCTCATCCGGAAGCATATGGATCATTCCACCGGACGCCCGACTTATCACTTCAACTTACAAATGATCGAGGATATTCACAGCTTTTTCGCTCTCTTAGAGAGGGATAATTTTGAAAGCACACCAGAAAGGCTAGTAATTTACATAACAATTGATCACCAAGGCGATCTAATTATCAAAGAGTTACAAGACGTAGTCACAGAGGAAGTAAGACGCAACAATCCATTTTCTCACCTTGAACCAGACCGAGTCAACATTGCCACTGATAATGCTAAAAATGAACATATATTTCATAGCATTATTCCTCAAGAAAGACAAGCTTTTAGTTGCAATTGTCCTATTTACAAGTGATATTCGTTTAAATAATAAAAGGTGAAGACAAAAGACAGATTCGACGAATTGAAGACACAAACGACCAAAAAGCTCAAAAGTACAAAGTACAATCAAAGTGGTTCCAATTATTGATAAGAAACGTCTCAGAATTACAAGAGTACAAGATTTAAAACCCAAAGTACAAGATATTAAATTGTACGCAAGGACGTTCGAAAATCTGGAACCGGGACCAGAGTCAACTCTCAACGCTCAACGCAACGGACTAAAAATTACAAGTTAACTATGTATATAAATATAATATAATATATAATTAATTATATAAATTATATATATATATATATTATATTTATATATTAAAACCGTCGGCAAAGAAGATCCAAAAAGGGATGAGCTGTAAAAGCAAACTTCGCGACTTGTAGAGTTTGAAGGGCAAAAATACCGCGACTCACGGAGCCCCAAATTCTGAAACTGCCTATAAAAGCCAACGCATTTTGATCGTAAAAAATATCCTTTAATCTCTCTATCTAAACGTATATATATATATATACATATATATATATATATATATATATATATATATATATATATATATATATATATATATATATTAATTTTAATTTTAATTTCTAATAATAAGGGTATGTTAGCGAATGTTGTAAGGGTGTAAGTCAAAATTCTGTCAGTGTAACGCTACGCTATTTTTAATCATTGTAAGTTATGTTCAACCTTTTTAATTTAATGTCTCTAGCTAAGTTATTATTATGCTTATTTAAAACGAAGTAATCATGATGTTGGGCTAAATATTAAAATTGGGTAATTGGGCTTTGTACCATAATTGGGGTTTGGACAAAAGAACGATACTTGTGGAAATTAGACTATGGGTTATTAATGGGCTTTATATTTGTTTAACTAAATGATAGTTTATTAATTTTAATATAAAGATTTACAATTGGACGTCCCTATAAATAACCATATACACTCGATCGGACACGATGGGCAGGGTATTTATATGTACGAATAATCGTTCATTTAACCGGACACGGGAATGTATTAATAGTATATGGAATTATTAAAACAGGGGTGAAATTATGTACAAGGACACTTGGCATAATTGTTACACTCAGTCGATATCCTGGTGTAATTATTAAACAAAGTATTAAAACCTTGTTACAGTTTAAGTCCCCAATTAGTTGGAATATTTAACTTCGGGTATAAGGATAATTTGACGAGGACACTCGCACTTTATATTTATGACTGATGGACTGTTATGGACAAAAACCAGACGGACATATTGAATAATCCAGGACAAAGGACAATTAACCTATGGGCATAAAACTAAAATCAACACGTCAAACATCATGATTACGGAAGTTTAAATAAGCATAATTATTTTATTTCATATTTAATTTCCTTTATTTTATATTTAATTGCACTTTTAATTATCGTAATTTTATTTATTGTCATTGTATTTAATTGCACTTTTAATTATCGTACTTTTTAATTATCGCAAGTTTATTTTATCGCACTTTTATTTATCGCAATTTCATTATCGTTATTTATTTTACGCTTTAAATTAAGTCTTTTATTTATTTAATATTTTACATTAGGTTTTAACTGTGACTAAAGTTTTAAAATCGACAAACCGGTCATTAAACGGTAAAAACCCCCTTTTTATAATAATAATATTACATATATATATATATATATATATATATATATATATATATATATATATATATATATATATATATATATATATATATATATATATATATATATATATATTTGTATTTTTATAAATTAAAACTAATATAGTGTTAAGCTTTGTTTAAAGATTTTTCCCTATGGAACGAACCGGACTTACTAAAAACTACACTACTGTACGATTAGGTACACTGCCTATAAGTGTTGTAGCAAGGTTTAAGTATATCCATTCTATAAATAAATAAATATCTTGTGTAAAATTGTATCATATTTAATAGTTTTTCGTTGTAAAAATTAAGCTATTTTATATACACCTCTGCGCACATCAAATATTTTTGGCGCCGCTGCCAGGGATCTCAATTTCTTGCTTAAACGCTGGAAACGAAACGCCACACATATAAAAAAAAAAAAATTTTAAGTTTTATTTAGTTTTTGTAAAAATAAATTTTTTTTAAATATCAAAAATATAAAAAAAACCGAAAAAAATATATATAAAAATCTATTTTTAAGATTTTTATAAAATTATAAAGTATTTCTATTTTTATTTTAGTTTTTAAAACATAAGTTTTTATTTAATTAATATAAATATTTTATATAAATATTAAAAAAGAAAAATAAAAAATATAAATAAAAAAAAAATATTAAAAACCGAACGATTTTGGCCTGCACCTCATTTGAAAATTCAATCACCGCGACTCAAGGAGTTTTCTGGTACGTGGCACCGCGACTCGCAGAGCCACCCTGACACGCGTACACAGAAACCCTAACCAGCATCATTACGGAGTAATTATTATTATTATTATTTTATTTAAAACCCTAATTAGGTTTTTAGTTTTTAATTAGTTAATTTAAGTTATTATTTTGTTTAATTAGTTTAATTAGTTTAATTAATTTACAAAATTAATAGTTTTATAAAATAAATAATATAAAAATAATATTTTTATAAAAATTTTACTTTTTACAACTTTTACTATATTTTTATATTTTGTTTTTTTAATTGTTTTAGCGTAATTTGTTGTATTTTTCGCTCGTAATTAGTTTTAAGTCATAGTTTTTGCCTTAGTTTTTTTTTTATTTCTAGATTTTTAGGCTTTCCGTAAAATCCCTTAAGTGCTTTCTCTTTAGACTAAGATCTAGGTGCTTTAGAATTTTGCGACGCCTTTTTAAGTTTTAGTACCTTTTTAAGATATTGCCATTTGGGATATAGTTTTTCTTGTAAGCTTTAATAGTTTTTAGACGCAACTTTTAATTTTTTAGTTTTTAGTTCCTTTTTAAGTTTTAACGCACTACTTTCTTATTTTTATTTTTCGATGCCTTTTACCTATGTATCAATTATCACTCCAATTAGTAATCTCAATTTGAAATTTTAATTTTAAGTTAGTGATAGTAATAAGGTTGGGTTAGTCGAGTGTTTTAAAGTTTTATAAGTCACTCTTTTTCTTTCTTATTTTTCGACGCCTTTTATTTTTCAACCCTTTTCTTTTTTGACCTTTTTCGACGCGCTCTTTTTCTTTCTTATTTCTCGCCATTCTAGTTTTTAGGACATAGATTTTTTTTCTACTTCTTCTCTAAATTTCTTTAAATTACGAAAATTTATTTTAAGTGGTTAAATTGATAGACATCAAAATTTTCTGGTTCGTAGTAATAGTTGGATTTGTACGTGGACCGGGTTATTGGAGCCAAACAGTACTCAATTATATTGAGACCAAACGAATCCTGCCCCTCTGCTGCATCTTTTGGCTATTCGAAACGTGGGCAAAATCAGAAAAGTCTATTAATTGGATAACTTATATAATTTTTCTTTCTTTTTAAAAACTAATAGGATATTCAATGAATGCACCGAGCAAGACGTTCACCACCTTTTGTACGTTCACCACCTGTAACTAGATCAAGACATCTAGCTAATATTACCGCCGTTGATTTTTCTTTAGAATCGTCATTCAGTCGACCAAGTACTCCAATTCAAATTTCCGATAATCCATTTTTTGAACCCGACCTCACAATTGTGAATCCGAAAAATATTCAGGGACAATTCATAGATCCTGAACCATTAATTTTTCCTCCGGAACCACCAATCATTCAAACAGAGATTGTTGAGGAACAAACCATTAAATCAGAATCCTCTAGTGATTCAGATTCAACAAATTCAATCATGGAGAATCTGGAACCTTTAAGTATGGAAGACCGAATGAGAGCTAAACGCACTGGCCAAGGTCACGCAATTACTCATCCTGACATTAATGCGCTAGATTATGAAATCAAAGGACAAATTCTACATATGGTGACTAATCAATGCCAATTTAGTGGTGCGCCGAAGGAAGATCCAAACGAACATCTTCGTACCTTTAATAGGATCTGCACACTATTTAAAATTCGAGAAGTTGAGGATGAACAGATATATCTCATGTTATTTCCCTGGACTTTAAAGGGAGATGCCAAAGATTGGTTGGAATCGTTACCTGAAGGGGCGATCGATACATGGGACGTTTTAGTTGAAAAATTTCTTAAACAATTCTTTCCGGCATCTAAAGCCGTAAGACTTCAAGGAGAAATTGTTACGTTCACACAAAAACCGAATGAAACTCTATATGAGGCTTGGACAAGATTTGGAAAGTTATTAAGAGGATGTCCGCAACATGGTTTAGACACTTGTCAAATAGTACAAATATTCTACCAAGGATGCGACATCACTACAAGGAAATACATAGATATTGCAGCTGGTGGTTCTATTATGAAGAAAACCGAAACTGATGCTTATAAAATTATTGATAACACTGCTTCCCACTCACATGAGTGGCACCAAGAAAAAGATATCGTTAGATCATCTAAAGCAGCTAGAGCTGATTCTAGCCATGACTTAGATTCCATTTCCGCAAAGATAGAGGCTGTCGAGAGACGAATGGAAAAGATGACTAAAGATATTCACTCAATACGAATTAGTTGTGAGCAGTGTGGAGGACCACATTTGACAAAAGATTGTCTCGGTATTGAACTAACAATGGAACAAAGAGTGAATATTTCATACATAAACCAAAGGCCTGGAAATAATTATCAGAATAATTATCAACCGCCAAGACCAATTTACAATCAAAACCAGAATTATAACCGAAATATTCTATACAACAACCAACAAGGTCCTAGTAATCAACAAGTATCCAACAATACTTACAATCAGCAAAGACCTAATTTTCAAAACAAACCACCACAACCCGATGATAAAAAGCCAAATTTAGAAGATATGATGACGAAGCTAGTTGAAACTCAAACACAGTTTTTCACATCTCAGAAACAAACTAATGAACAAAATGCTCAAGCATTTAGAAATCAACAAGCTTCTATTCAAAATTTGGAACAAGAAGTAAGTAACCTAGCAAGGTTAATAGGTGAAAGAAAACCGGGAAGTTTACCTAGTGATACAAATGCTAACCCCCGGAATGAAACATCTAAAGCTATTACCACAAGAAGTGGTATTACACTTAAACCACCTGAAGTACCTGTAATTTCTGATGAAGCTATTCATACTCCACAAGAACCACAACCTGAACAATATAAGGAAACAGAACCGGTAGTTGAAAAGGTTAATGAAGATAACACAGTTAAGGCTAAACCTTATGTTAAACCATACCAACCACCACTTCCTTACCCGAGTAAAATGAAAAAAGAGAAACTTGAAGCCGAGCAATTCAAATTTTTGGATATGTTTAAACAGATAAATGTAAATCTTCCTTTCATTGATGTAATTTCAGGAATGCCTAGATATGCTAAATTCTTGAAAGATCTAATCACAAATAGAAAGAAAATGGAAGAACTCTCGGCCGTTACTATGAATGCTAATTGTTCTGCAGTGCTGTTGAATAAGATACCAGAAAAATTATCTGATCCAGGAAGTTTCACAATTCCTTGTTTTCTGGGTAGTCTTAGTTCAATAGAAGCATTGGCAGACTTAGGTGCTAGTATAAATTTAATGCCGTATTCACTATACGCTAAACTAGACCTTGGAGAATTGAAACCAACAAGAATAAGCATACAACTAGCAGATCGATCAATAAAATATCCTAGAGGGATAATGGAGAACATGCTAGTTAAAGTTGGTACTTTAGTATTTCCAGTAGATTTTGTTGTTCTGGACATGGAAGAAGATTCTCAAGTTCCTCTCATATTAGGAAGACCATTCTAAAATACGGCTAAAGTAATGATAGACGTGTTTGGTAAGAAACTGACCCTAAGTGAAATGTCCCGTTCATATTGATTATAAATGTTCCATATTAATTGATTTCGTTGAGAGGTTTTGACCTCTATATGAGACGTTTTTCAAAGACTGCATTCATTTTTAAAACAACCATAACCTTTATTTTATCAATAAAGGTTTCAAAAGCATTACGTAGATTATCAAATAATGATAATCTAAAATATACTGTTTACACACGACCATTACATAATGGTTTACAATAGAAATATATTACATCGACATATGTTTCTTGAATGGAGTTTTCACATAATATCATACAAACATGGACTCCAAATCTTGTCCTTATTTTAGTATGCAACAGCGGAAGCTCTTAATATTCACCTGAGAATAAACATGCTTTAAACGTCAACAAAAATGTTGGTGAGTTATAGGTTTAACCTATATATATCAAATCTTAACAATAGACCACAAGATTTCATATTTCAATATACATCCCATACACAGAGATAAAAATTATTCATATAGTGAACACCTGGTAACCAACATTAACAAGATGCATATATAAGAATATCCTCATCATTCCGGGACACCCTTCGGATATGATATAAATTTCGAAGTACTAAAGCATCCGATACTTTGGATGAGGTTTGTTAGGGCCAATAGATCTATCTTTAGGATTCGCGTCAATTAGGGTGTCTGTTCCCTAATTCTTAGATTACCAGAATTAATAAAAAGGGGCATATTCGATTTCGATAATTCAACCATAGAATGTAGTTTCACGTACTTGTGTCTATTTTGTAAATCATTTATAAAACCTGCATGTATTCTCATCCCAAAAATATTAGATTTTAAAAGTGGGACTATAACTCACTTTCACAGATTTTTACTTCGTCGGGAAGTAAGACTTGGCCACTGGTTGATTCACGAACCTATAACAATATATACATATATATTAAAGTATGTTCAAAATATATTTACAATACTTTTAATACATTTTGATGTTTTAAGTTTATTAAGAAAGCTGTCCTCGTTAGTAACCTACAACTAGTTGTCCACAGTTAGATGTACAGAAATAAATCGATAAATATTATCTTGAATCAATCCACGACCCAGTGTATACGTATCTCAGTATTGATCACAACTCAAACTATATATATATTTTGGAATCAACCTCAACCCTGTATAGCTAACTCCAACATTCACATATAGAGTGTCTATGGTTGTTCCGCAATATATATATATATAGATGGGTCGACATGATAGGTCGAAACATTGTATACGTGTCTATGGTATCTCAAGATTACATAATATACAATATAAGTTGATTAGGTTATGGTTGAAATAGATTTATTACTAACTTTCACGTAGGTAAAATGAGTAGTTTTTATCAATCTTGTTTTACTCGCCATTTCTTCGTTTCTAATCCGTTTTGAGTGATTCCAGTGGCCACCGTTTTTTATTGAACTTAACTTTATGAATCTAAATAGAAAAAGTATAAGTTTATAGTCGGAAATACAAGTTACAAGTTATTTTTGAAAGAGGTAGTCATTTTCGTCGAAAGAACGACATCTTGATGACCATTTTGAAAAACATACTTTCACTTTGAGTTTAACCATGATTTTTGGATATAGTTTCATTATCATAAGGAAAATCATTTTTCCAGAAGTATAGCTTTTAAATCAAAGTTCTTCTTAGCTTTTAATTATCCCAACCAAAACAGTCCCCGGTTTTACTGCGACGGCGTATATCCAGTTTTATGGTGTTTATCGTGTTTCCGGGTTTAAAATCATTAAGTTAGCATATCAAATAGATATATAACATGTGTTTAGTTGATTTTAAAAGTCTAGTTAGAAGGATTAACTTTATTTGCGAACAAGTTTAGAATTAACTAAACTATGTTCTAGTGATTACAAGTTTATAACGTTGAATAAGACAGCTTTTTATGTATGAATCGAATGATGTTATGAACATCATTACTACCTCAAGTTCCTTGGATAAACCTACTAGAAATGAGAAAAATGGATCTAGCTTCAAAGGATCCTTGGATGGCTTGAAAGTTCTTGAAGCAGAATCATGACACGAAAATAATTTCAAGTAAGATTTCCACTCGAAATAAGATTGTTATATTTATAGAAATTGAATTAAAGTTTGAATATGATTATTACCTTGTATTAGAAATATAACCTACTGTAAGTAACAAAGGTTTCTTGATCTTGGATGATTACTTGAATGGATTTAGAAAACTTGGAAGTAAACTTGCAATCTTGGAAGTATTCTTGATTTTATGAAACTAGAACTTTTGGAATTTATGAAGAACACTTAGAACTTGAAGATAGAACTTGAGAGAGATCAATTAGATGAAGAAAATTGAAGAATGAAAGTGTTTGTAGGTGTTTTTGGTCGTTGGTGTATGGATTAGATATAAAGGATATGTAATTTTGTTTTCATGTAAATAAGTCATGAATGATTACTCATATTTTTATAATTTTATGAGATATTTCATGCTAGTTTCCAAATGATGGTTCCCACATATGTTAGGTGACTCACATGGGCTGCTAAGAGCTGATCATTGGAGTGTATATATTGTAGTGACCCGAACTTTTCCATGTTTATATATATTAATTGAGATTGATATTTACATGATTAAATGTTTCCAACATGTTAAGCAATCAAACTTGTTAAGACTTGATTAATTGAAATATGTTTCATATAGACAATTGACCACCCAAGTTGACCGGCGATTCACGAACGTTAAAACTTGTAAAAACGACATGACGATATATATATGGATATACATATGGTTAACATGAGATTATGATAAGTAAGTATCTCCATAAGTATATTAACAATGAGTTATATACATATAAACAAGACTACTAACTTAAGGATTTCGAAACGAGACATATATGTAACGATTATCGTTGTAACGACATTTAAATGTATATATATCATATTAAGATATATTAATATATCATAATATCATGATAATATAATAATTTAACATCTCATTAGATATAATAAACAATGGGTTAACAACATTAATTGAGATCGTTAACTTAAAGGTTTCAAAACAACACTTACATGTAACGACTAACGATGACTTAACGACTCATTAAAATGTATATACATGTAGTGTATTTAGATGTATTAAAATACTTTTGGAAGACTTCAAGACATATATCAAAACACTCATACTTAATGAAAATGGTTACAGTTACTTTCCCATTCTTTTCTTTCATCAAGAATTCTAGTCGTATTCTTACCCGTATTATACACAGCTTCAAAACGTACTTACTATGGGTATATACCAATAGGAACTAGCATGGGATTCCACTCTTGATTATGTCATGTATGACTAATCAATTTTAACTTCTACCATGAGCTAGTCAACTAACTAGAACTCCTTTTAACCCCACTCACCACTCACCAATTACCACTCATCATTCACTCCATTTCACTTCCAATTCTCTTTCTAATTCTCTCTCAACACACAAACACACTATTATGAACGTATTTTTTCCAGTAGTTAATCATCATCTTCATCAAAAATCACTTCAAGAATCAAGCTATAATCATCATAGGAAGAACACTTCAAGAACACTTCAAAAATCCCTTCAAGTTTACTAATTTACTTCCAAGCTTTCTAATCCATTCCAAGTAATCATCTAAGATTAAGAAACCTTTGTTATATACAGTAGGTTATGTTTCTTATTCAAGTTAATATTCATATTCAAACTTTGATTCAATTTCTATAACTATAAACTATCTTAATTCGAGTAAAAATCTTACTTGAACTTGTTTTTGTGTCATGATCCTACTTCAAGAACTTTCAAGCCATCCAAGATCCTTTGAAGCTAGATCATTTCTTGTCACTTCCAGTAGGTTTACCTACTAAACTTGAGGTAGTAATGATGTTCATAACATCATTCGATTCATATATATAAAACTATCTTATTCGAAGGTTTAAACTCGTAATCACTAGAACATAGTTTAGTTAATTCTATACTTGTTCGCAAACAAAAGTTAATCCTTCTAACTTGACTTTTAAAAATAACTAAACACATGTTCTATATCTATATGATATGCTAACTTAATGATTTAAAACCTGAAAACACGAAAAACACCGTAAAACCGGATTTACGCCGTCGTAATAACACCGCGGGCTGTTTTGGGTTAGTTAATTAAAAACTATGATAAACTTTGATTTAAAATTTGTTATTCTGAGAAAATGATTTTTATTATGAACATGAAACTATATCCAAAAATTATGGTTAAACTCAAAGTGGAAGTATGTTTTCTAAAATGGTCATCTAGACGTCGTTCTTTCGACTGAAATGACTACCTTTACAAAAACGACTTGTAACTTATTTTTCCGACTATAAACCTATACTTTTTCTGTTTAGATTCATAAAATATAGTTCAATATAAAACTATAGCAATTGGATTCACTCAAAACGGATTTAAAATGAAGAAGTTATGGGTAAAACAAGATTGGATAATTTTTCTCATTTTAGCTACGTGAAAATTGGCAACAAATCTATTCCAACCATAATTTAATCAACTTGTATTGTATATTATGTAATCTTGAGATACCATAGATGCGTATACAATGTTTCGACCTATCATGTCGACACATCTATATATATTTCGAAACAACCATAGACACTCTATATGTGAATGTTGGAGTTAGCTATACAGGGTTGAGGTTGATTCTAAAATATATATAGTTTGAGTTGTGATCAATACTGAGATACATATACACTGGGTCTTGGATTGATTCAAGATAATATTTATCGATTTATTTCTGTACATCTAACTGTGGACAACTAGTTGTAGGTTATTAACGAGGACAGCTGACTTAATAAACTTAAAACATCAAAATATATTAAAAGTGTTGTAAATATATTTTGAACATACTTTGATATATATGTATATATTGTTATAGGTTCGTGAATCAACCAGTGGCCAAGTCTTACTTCCCGACGAAGTAAAAATCTGTGAAAGTGAGTTATAGTCCCACTTTTAAAATCTAATATTTTTGGGATGAGAATACATGCAGGTTTTATAAATGATTTACAAAATAGACACAAGTACGTGAAACTACATTCTATGGTTGAATTATCGAAATCGAATATGCCCCTTTTTATTAGGTCTGGTAATCTAATAATTAGGGAACAGACACCCTAATTGACGCGAACTCTAAAGATAGATCTATTGGGCCTAACAAACCCCATCCAAAGTACCGGATGCTTTAGTACTTTGAAATTTATATCATATCCGAAGGGTGTCCCGGAATGATGGGGATATTCTTATATATGCATCTTGTTAATGTCGGTTACCAGGTGTTCACCATATGAATAATTTTTATCTCTATGTATGGGATGTGTATTGAAATATGAAATCTTGTGGTCTATTGTTACGATTTGATATATATAGGTTAAACCTATAACTCACCAACATTTTTGTTGACGTTTAAAGCATGTTTATTCTCAGGTGAATATTAAGAGCTTCCGCTGTTGCATACTAAAATAAGGACAAGATTTGGAGTCCATGTTTGTATGATATTGTGTAAAAACTGCATTCAAGAAACTGATTTCGATGTAACATATTTGTATTGTAAACCATTATGTAATGGTCATGTGTAAACAGGATATTTTAGATTATCATTATTTGATAATCTACGTAAAGCTTTTTAAAACTTTATTTATGAAATTAAGGTTATGGTTTGTTTTAAAAATGAATGCAGTCTTTGAAAAACGTCTCATATAGAGGTCAAAACCTCGCAACGAAATCAATTAATATGGAACGTTTTTAATCAATAAGAACGGGGCATTTCAGTTGGTATCCGAGCGTTGGTCTTAGAGAACCAGAATTTTGCATTAGTGTGTCTTATCGAGTTTGTTAGGATGCATTAGTGAGTCTGGACTTCGACCGTGTTTACTTGAAAAATGATTGCTTAACAAATTTTGTTGGAAACTATATATTTTTAACATGTGAATATTATGTGATATATTAATCTCTTAACGCGTTTGATATTATGTGATAGATGTCTACCTCTAGAACAAGTCCCATTAACTCACCTAATAATAATGAAGAGTCAAATGTAAATTGGAATGATTCGTGGACTGATTCACAAGTTCCCGAAGAGGAACCGGAAGAAGTGTCGGAACCAGAAGAAGAATCGGAACCGAAAGAAGAATCGGAACCGGATGAAGAAATAGAACCGGTGGGGGAAATAATAAAACGGTTAAGTAAAAGAAAATCCTCAACCAACCGACCAAGGTTAATTATGGTCAATGGTGTTTCCGCTAAGGAAGCAAAATATTGGGAGGATTACCAATTCTCCGATGAATCGGATTCTGACGAGAATTCCGATGATGTTATAGAAATTACCCCAACTGAATTTAAAAAGGCAAAAGAAAATAATAAGGGAAAGGGCATAAAAATAGAGAAATCTAATTCCAACCCCGATGAACTTTATATGTATCGTCAACCCCCGAAGTCCTTAAGTTGTAACAATGACCCGGGAACCTCTAAACCACCAGGTTTTTCTAAACCAATGTGGAAAACGACGGCTCGTATTAGGGGAACATCATATATCCCTAGAAACTTGGCAAAACGAACCAAAACCGAAGAAGAAGAAACAAGCGAGTCGGAATAAGATAGTTGTATTCGTGTGGTGTAATATATGTAATATAGTGTGCTTATGCTTTATGATATATGTAAAAATTGCTTGTATTAATAAGTATTTTTTTTTATGAATCTAACTCTTGTCTATTTTACAGTATAAAAACACAAAATGGATAGACAACCCAATATTTTAAGAGACCTACCCGGAGACATGATTGATGAAATCTTGTCTAAAGTCGGTCAGAATTCTTCGGCACAACTATTTAAGGCGAGATCAGTTTGTAAGACATTCGAAGAACGTTCCAAGAATGCCTTGGTTTATAAAAGGCTTTCGTTCGAAAGATGGGGGATATCACATTGGGAAATCCATAAGTTACGATGTGTTTACTTTCACGCATATATTGCGGGGAACCCAAATGCTATTTTACGCAATGGGTTAAGAAATTATTTTGACTCAATATATCCGAATATTGGACTTCGTGATTTAGAAAAAGCGGCTAACATGCAACATAAAGAAGCATGTTATGCTTACGGATTAGTAATGTTCGCTTCTCACCAAAGTGAGAACAAGAACATCGGCCTACAACTATTAAACAAAACGTTCCCACAAGTGACGGAGTCGGTAATTGGGGTAAGAAATGAGGTTTTTAGATGGTTACGGGACTGTTGGACATTACGTAACCCTCGTCCCTTTGACGACGTTACAACAGACTGTCTTATCAACGGCCATAACGGTTATGTTCGACAAGACCAAGGATGGGAAGTAGTCCTAGTAAAACCAGAATGCATGACTTGTTTCTGGACGTATGAATTACGTGTCTTTATTGCCTTTGCTGAACGACTTGTGTACTAGCTAGAATTATCTTCACAACTATCTTGTATCAAAGTTATTGTGTGCTATATTTCATGCTTTATGTAAAATAAGCGGTATTGTAAGTTTGTAAAATATTGTATAAAAGTTTGAACGCAAAATATTATTATAATCAGTTTTTCATATAGAATTGTAGTAGTTGAATTGTAAATTAGCTACTAAGTATGAACTTAACGGGTAGGTACTACCCGAATTTAAACTTATAAAACGCTAATATGAAGAAAAAGCTTTTATAAATGAGTTCATATTATGCTACGAAATACTATTAACTACTCTTAATATTCTGTATGATTAACTTGTCCCATTTGACTATTTTGAAGGAAATGGCACCGACTACTCGACACACCGTGAATATGAATGAAGAGGAATTCCGTACTTTTCTAGCTTCAAACATAGCCGCAGTACAGGCTACGCTACATACCAACAATAACCTTGGATCTAGCAGTACAGGAAATCGTGTAGGATGCACCTACAAAGAATTCACTGCCTGCAAACCTTTAGAATTTGATGGAACTGAAGGACCGATCGGATTGATACGGTGGACCGAGAAGGTCGAATCGGTGTTTGCCATAAGTAAGTGTACTGAATAGGACAAAGTAAAGTACACCACGCATACCTTCACAGGTTCTGCGTTAACATGGTGGAATACCTATCTAGAGCAAGTGGGACAAGACGATGCGTACGCACTACCGTGGTCAGCATTCAAGCACTTGATGAACGAGAAGTACCGTCCCAGAACCGAGGTCAATAAGCTCAAGACAGAACTTAGAGGGTTACGAACCCAAGGATTTGATATTACCACGTACGAAAGATGATTCAAAGAATTGTGCCTATTGTGTCCGGGAGCATTCGAAGATGAGGAAGAGAAGATCGACGCGTTTGTGAAAGGATTACTGGAAAGAATCCAAGAAGATATAAGTTCACACGAGCCCGCCTCCATACAACAGGCATGTAGAATGGCTCACAAACTAGTGAACCAGATTGAAGAAAGAATTAAAGAACAGACTGCTGAAGAGGCCAATGTGAAGCAAGTCAAAAGAAAGTGGGAGGAAAACGGTGATAAGAATCACCAATACAACAACAACACCAATTACAACAATAATCGCAACAATTATCCCAACAATCGCAACATCAATCGCAACTACAACAAACGGCCCAACAACAACAACAACAACAACAACAACAACAACAGCAGCAACTACAACAATCATTCTAACAACAATAATAACCGCAACAACAACAACAATCAGAAACAGCTATGCCAACGGTGTGAAAAGTATCACTCGGGGTTCTGCACCAAATTTTGCAACAAGTGTAAAAGAAACGGTCATAGCGCGGTGAAGTGTGAGGTCTACGGACCAGGGGTTAATAGAACGAAAGGAACAAATGGTGTCGGAACGAGTAATGGCGGAGCAAGTAGTGTCGGAGCAAGTTATGCCAATGTAGTTTGTTATAAATGTGGAAAACCGGGCCACATTATTAGAAATTGCCCGAACCAGGAGAACACGAATGGACAAGGCCGCGGAAGAGTTTTCAATATTAATGCGGCAGAGGCACAGGAAGACCCGGAGCTTGTTACGAGTACGTTTCTTATTGACAATAAATCTGCTTACATTTTATTTGATTCGGGTGCGGATAGAAGCTATATGAGTAGAGATTTTTGTGCTAAATTAAGTTGTCCATTGACGCCTTTGGATAGTAAATTTTTACTCGAATTAGCAAATGGTAAATTAATTTCAGCAGATAATATATGTCGGAATCGAGAAATTAAACTGGTTAGCGAAACATTTAAGATTGACTTGATACCAGTAGAGTTAGGGAGTTTTGATGTGATAATCGGTATGGACTGGTTGAAAGAAGTGAAAGCAGAGATCGTTTGTTACAAAAATGCAATTCGCATTATACGAGAAAAAGGAAAACCCTTAATGGTGTACGGAGAAAAGGGCAACACGAAGCTACATCTTATTAGTAATTTGAAGGCACAAAAACTAATAAGAAAAGGTTGCTATGCTGTTCTAGCACACGTCGAGAAAGTACAAACTGAAGAAAAGAGCATCAATGATGTTCCCGTCGCAAAAGAATTTCCCGATGTATTTCCGAAAGAATTACCGGGATTACCCCCACATCGATCCGTTGAATTTCAAATAGATCTTGTACCAGGAGCTGCACCAATAGCTCGTGCTCCTTACAGACTCGCACCCAGCGAGATGAAAGAACTGCAAAGCCAATTACAAGAACTTTTAGAGCGACGTTTCATTCGACCAAGCACATCACCGTGGGGTGCTCCTGTTTTGTTTGTCAAGAAGAAAGATGGTACATTCAGGTTGTGTATCGACTACCGAGAGTTGAACAAACTTACCATCAAGAACCGCTACCCACTACCGAGAATCGACGACTTATTTGATCAACTACAAGGCTCGTCTGTTTATTCAAAGATTGACTTACGTTCCGGGTATCATCAAATGCGGGTGAAAGAAGATGATATTCCAACGACTGCTTTCAGAACACGTTACGGTCATTATGAGTTTATGGTCATGCCATTTGGTTTAACTAATGCACCAGCTGTGTTCATGGACCGTATGAACCGAGTGTGTGGACCATACCTTGACAAGTTTGTCATTGTTTTCATTGATGACATACTTATTTACTCAAAGAATGACCAAGAACACGGTGAACATTTGAGAAAGGTGTTAGAAGTATTGAGGAAGGAAGAATTGTACGCTAAGTTTTCAAAGTGTGCATTTTGGTTGGAAGAAGTTCAATTCCTCGGTCACATAGTGAACAAAGAAGGTATTAAGGTGGATCCGGCAAACATAGAAACTGTTGAAAAGTGGGAAACCCCGAAAACTCCGAAACACATACGCCAGTTTTTAGGACTAGCTGGTTACTACAGAAGGTTCATCCAAGACTTTTCCAGAATAGCAAAACCCTTGACTGCATTAACGCATAAAGGGAAGAAATTTGAATGGAAGGATGAACAAGAGAAAGCGTTTCGGTTATTGAAGAAAAAGCTAACTACGTCACCTATATTGTCATTGCCTGAAGGGAATGATGATTTTGTGATTTATTGTGACGCATCAAAGCAAGGTCTCGGTTGTGTATTAATGCAATGAACGAAGGTGATTGCTTATGCGTCTAGACAATTGAAGATTCACGAGCAAAATTATACGACGCATGATTTGGAATTAGGCGCGGTTGTTTTTACATTAAAGACTTGGAGGCACTACTTATATGGGGTCAAAAGTATTATATATACCGACCACAAAAGTCTTCAACACATATTTAATCAGAAACAACTGAATATGAGGCAGCGTAGGTGGATTGAATTGTTGAATGATTACGACTTTGAGATTCGTTACCACCCGGGGAAGGCAAATGTGGTAGCCGATGCCTTGAGCAGGAAGGACAGAGAACCCATTCGAGTAAAATCTATGAATATAATGATTCATAATAACCTTACTACTCAAATAAAGGATGAAATACCCAAAGGATCGGAGCAGCATCTTAATATTCGGGAAGATGGAATCCGGTATAGGGCTGAAAGGATTTGGGTACCAAAATTTAGAGATATGAGAGAAATGGTACTTAGAGAAGCTCATAAAACCAGATACTCAATACATTCTGGAACGGGGAAGATGTACAAGGATCTCAAGAAACATTTTTGGTGGCCGGGTATGAAAGCCGATGTTGCTAAATACGTAGGAGAATGTTTGACGTGTTCTAAGGTCAAAGCTGAGCATCAGAAACCATCAGGTCTACTTCAACAACCCGAAATCCCAGAATGGAAATGGGAAAACATTACCATGGATTTCATCACTAAATTGCCAAGGACTGCAAGTGGTTTTGATACTATTTGGGTAATAGTTGATCGTCTCACCAAATCAGCACACTTCCTGCCAATAAGAGAAGATGACAAGATGGAGAAGTTAGCACGACTGTATTTGAAGGAAGTCGTCTCCAGACATGGAATACCAATCTCTATTATCTCTGATAGGGATGGCAGATTTATTTCAAGATTCTGGTAGACATTACAGCAAGCTTTAGGAACTCGTCTAGACATGAGTACTGCCTATCATCCACAAACTGATGGGCAGAGTGAAAGGACGATACAAACGCTTGAAGACATGCTACGAGCATGTGTTATTGATTTCGGAAACAGTTGGGATCGACATCTACCGTTAGCAGAATTTTCCTACAACAACAGCTACCATTCAAGCATTGAGATGGCGCCGTTTGAAGCACTTTATGGTAGAAAGTGCAGGTCTCCGATTTTTTGGAGTGAAGTGGGGGATAGACAGATTACGGGTCCGGAGATTATACAAGAAACTACCGAGAAGATCATCCAAATTCAACAACGGTTGAAAACCGCCCAAAGTCGACAAAAGAGCTACGCTGACATTAAAAGAAAAGATATAGAATTTGAAATTGGAGAGATGGTCATGCTTAAAGTTGCACCTTGGAAATGCGTTGTTCGATTTGGTAAACGAGGGAAATTAAATCCAAAGTATATTGGACCATTCAAGATTATTGATCGTGTCGGACCAGTAGCTTACCGACTTGAGTTACCTCAACAACTCGCGGCTGTACATAACACTTTCCACATCTCAAATTTGAAGAAATGTTTTGCTAAAGAAGATCTCACTATTCTGTTAGATGAAATCCAAATCAACGAAAAACTCCAATTCATCGAAGAACCCGTCGAAATAATGGATCGTGAGGTTAAAAGACTTAAGCAAAACAAGATACCAATTGTTAAGGTTCGATGGAATGCTCGTAGAGGACCCGAGTTCACCTGGGAGAGTGAAGATCAGATGAAGAAGAAATACCCACATCTATTTCCAGAAGATTCGTCAACACCTTCAACAGCTTAAAATTTCGGGACGAAATTTATTTAACGGGTAGGTACTGTAGTGACCCGAACTTTTCCATGTTTATATATATTAATTGAGATTGATATTTACCTGATTAAATGTTTCCAACATGTTAAGCAATCAAACTTGTTAAGACTTGATTAATTGAAATATGTTTCATATAGACAATTGACCACCCAAGTTGACCGGCGATTCATGAACGTTAAAACTTGTAAAAACGACATGACGATATATATATGGATATACATATGGTTAACATGAGATTATGATAAGTAAGTATCTCCATAAGTATATTAACAATGGGTTATATACATATAAACAAGACTACTAACTTAAGGATTTCGAAACCAGACATATATGTAACGATTATCGTTGTAACGACATTTAAATGTATATATATCATATTAAGATATATTAATATATCATAATATCATGATAATATAATAATTTAACATCTCATTAGATATAATAAACAATGGGTTAACAACATTAATTGAGATCGTTAACTTAAAGGTTTCAAAACAACACTTACATGTAACGACTAACGATGACTTAACGACTCAGTTAAAATGTATATACATGTAGTGTATTTAGATGTATTAAAATACTTTTGGAAGACTTTAAGACATATATCAAAACACTCATACTTAACGAAAATGGTTACAGTTACTTTCCCATTCTTTTCTTTCATCAAGAATTCTAGTCGTATTCTTACCCGTATTATACACAGCTTCAAAACGTACTTACTATGGGTATATACCAATAGGAACTAGCATGGGATTCCACTCTTAATTATGTCATGTATGACTAATCAATTTTAACTTCTACCATGAGCTAGTCAACTAACTAGAACTCCTTTTAACCCCACTCACCACTCACCAATTACCACTCATCATTCACTCCATTTCACTTCCAATTCTCTTTCTAATTCTCTCTCAACACACACACACTATTATGAACGTATTTTTTCCAGTAGTTAATCATCATCTTCATCAAAAATCACTTCAAGAATCAAGCTATAATCATCATAGGAAGAACACTTCAAGAACACTTCAAAAATCCCTTCAAGTTTACTAATTTACTTCCAAGCTTTCTAATCCATTCCAAGTAATCATCTAAGATCAAGAAACCTTTGTTATATACAGTAGGTTATCTTTCTTATTCAAGGTAATATTCATATTCAAACTTTGATTCAATTTCTATAACTATAAACTATCTTAATTCGAGTAAAAATCTTACTTGAACTTGTTTTGTGTCATGATCCTACTTCAAGAACTTTCAAGCTATCCAAGATCCTTTGAAGCTAGATCATTTCTTGTCACTTCTAGTAGGTTTACCTACTAAACTTGAGGTAGTAATGATGTTCATAACATCATTCGATTCATATATATAAAACTATCTTATTCGAAGGTTTAAACTCGTAATCACTAGAACATAGTTTAGTTAATTCTAAACTTGTTCGCAAACAAAAGTTAATCCTTCTAACTTGTCTTTTAAAATTAACTAAACACATGTTCTATATCTATATGATATGCTAACTTAATGATTTAAAACCTGGAAACACGAAAAATACCGTAAAACCGGATTTACGCCGTCGTAGTAACACCGCGGGCTGTTTTGGGTTAGTTAATTAAAAACTATGATAAACTTTGATTTAAAAGTTGTTATTCTGAGAAAATAATTTTTATTATGAACATGAAACTATATCCAAAAATTATGGTTAAACTCAAAGTGAAAGTATGTTTTCTAATATGGTCATCTAGACGTCGTTCTTTCGACTGAAATGACTACCTTTACAAAAACGACTTGTAACTTATTTTTACGACTATAAACCTATACTTTTTCTGTTTAGATTCATAAAATAGAGTTCAATATGAAACCATAGCAATTTGATTCACTCAAAACGGATTTAAAATGAAGAAGTTATGGGTAAAACAAGATTGGATAATTTTTCTCATTTTAGCTACGTGAAAATTGGTAACAAATCTATTCCAACCATAACTTAATCAACTTGTATTGTATATTATGTAATCTTGAGATACCATAGACACGTATACAATGTTTCGACCTATCATGTCGACAAATCTATATATATTTCGGAACAACCATAGACACTCTATATGTGAATGTTGGAGTTAGCTATACAGGGTTGAGGTTGATTCCAAAATATATATAGTTTGAGTTGTGATCAATACTTAGATACGTATACACTGGGTCGTGGATTGATTCAAGATAATATTTATCGATTTATTTCTGTACATCTAACTGTGGACAACTAGTTGTAGGTTATTAACGAGGACAGCTGACTTAATAAACTTAAAACATCAAAATATATTAAAAGTGTTGTAAATATATTTTGAACATACTTTGATATATATGTATATATTGTTATAGGTTCGTGAATCAACCAGTGGCCAAGTCTTACTTCCCGACGAAGTAAAAATCTGTGAAAGTGAGTTATAGTCCCACTTTTAAAATCTAATATTTTTGGGATGAGAATACATGCAGGTTTTATAAATGATTTACAAAATAGACACAAGTACGTGAAACTACATTCTATGGTTGAATTATCGAAATCGAATATGCCCCTTTTTATTAGGTCTGGTAATCTAAGAATTAGGGAACAGACACCCTAATTGACGCGAACTCTAAAGATAGATCTATTGGGCCTAACAAACCCCATCCAAAGTACCGGATGCTTTAGTACTTCGAAATTTATATCATATCCGAAGGGTGTCCCAGAATGATGGGGATATTCTTATATATGCATCTTGTTAATGTCGGTTACCAGGTGTTCACCATATGAATGATTTTTATCTCTATGTATGGGATGTGTATTGAAATATGAAATCTTGTGGTCTATTGTTACGATTTGATATATATAGGTTAAACCTATAACTCACCAACATTTTTGTTGACGTTTAAAGCATGTTTATTCTCAGGTGAATATTAAGAGCTTCCGTTGTTGCATACTAAAATAAGGACAAGATTTGGAGTCCATGTTTGTATGATATTGTGTAAAAACTGCATTCAAGAAACTGATTTCGATGTAACATATTTGTATTGTAAACCATTATGTAATGGTCGTGTGTAAACATGATATTTTAGATTATCATTATTTGATAATCTACGTAAAGCTTTTTAAACCTTTATTTATGAAATAAAGGTTATGGTTTGTTTTAAAAATGAATGCAGTCTTTGAAAAACGTCTCATATAGAGGTCAAAACCTCGCAACAAAATCAATTAATATGGAACGTTTTTAATCAATAAGAACGAGACATTTCATATACCAATAGTACATACATCTAAAAGCTGTGTATTGTACGAGTACGAATACGGGTGCATACGAGTAGATTTGTTGATGAAACTGAACGAGGATGTAATTGTAAGCATTTTTGTTAAGTAGAAGTATTTTGATAAGTGTCTTGAAGTCTTTCAAAAGTGTACGAATACATATTAAAACACTACATGTATATACATTTTAACTGAGTCGTTAAGTCATCGTTAGTCGTTACATGTAAATGTTGTTTTGAAACCTTTAGGTTAACGATCTTGTTAAATGTTGTTAACCCAATGTTTATAATATCAAATGAGATTTTAAATTATTATATTATCATGATATTATGATGTACGAATATCTCTTAATATGATCTATATACATTAAATGTCGTTACAACGATAATCATTACATATATGTTTCGTTTCAAAATCATTAAGTTAGTAGTCTTATTTTTACATATGTAGTTCATTGTTAATACACTTAATGATATATTTACTTATCATTTAACATAATTAACCAAGTGTATCAATATCTTAATATGATTCATATGTACCTAGTAAGACGTTATAACGATAATCGTTATATATATCGTTTTCGAGTTTCTTAATTTAATAGTCTCATTTTTATGTATATAACTCATTGTTAAAATACCTAATGAGATACATACTTATAATAAAATCATGTTAACTATATATATAACCAAATATATGTCATCGTATAGTTTTTACAAGTTTTAACGTTCGTGAATCACCGGTCAACTTGGGTAGTTATTTGTCTATATGAAACTTATTCCAATTAATCAAGTCTTAAGAAGTTTGATTGCTTAACATGTTGGAAAAACTTAATCATGTAAATATCAATTTCATTTAATATATATAAACATGGAAAAGTTCGGGTCACTACAGTACCTACCCGTTAAATAAATTTCGTCCCAAAATTTTAAGCTGTTGAAAGTGTTGACGAATCATCTAGAAATGGATGCGGGTATTTCTTCTTCATCTGATCTTCACGCTCCCAGGTGAACTCGGGTCCTCTGCGAGCATTCCATCGAACCTTAACAATCGGTATCTTGTTTTGTTTAAGTCTCTTAACCTCACGATCCATTATTTCGACGGGTTCTTCAATGAATTGAAGTTTTTCATTGATTTGGATTTCGTCCAACGGAATAGTGAGATCTTCTTTAGCGAAACATTTCTTCAAATTCGAGACGTGGAAAGTGTTATGTACAGCCGCAAGTTGTTGAGGTAGCTCCAGTTGGTAAGCTACTGGTCCGACACGATCTATAATTTTGAATGGTCCAATGTACCTTGGATTTAGTTCCCCCGTTTACCAAATCGAACAACGTCTTTCCAAGGTGAAACCTTAAGCATGACCATCTCTCCAATTTCAAACTCTATATCTTTTCTTTTACTGTCCGCGTAGCTCTTTTGTCGACTCTGGGCAGTTTTCAATCTTTGTTGAATTTGGATGATTTTCTCGGTAGTTTCTTGTATTATCTCCGGACCCGTAATCTGTCTATCCCCCACTTCATTCCAACAAATTGGAGACCTGCACTTTCTACCATAAAGTGCCTCAAACGGCGCAATCTCAATACTAGAATGATAACTGTTGTTGTAGGAAAATTCTGCTAACGGTAGGTTTCGATCCCAACTGTTTCCGAAATCAATAACACATGCTCGTAGCATGTCTTCAAGCGTTTGTATCGTCCTTTCGCTCTGCCCATCAGTTTGTGGATGATAGGCAGTACTCATGTCTAGACGAGTTCCTAATGCTTGCTGTAATGTCTGCCAGAATCTTGAAATAAACCTGCCATCCCTATCAGAGATAATAGAGATTGGTATTCCATGTCTGGAGACGACTTCCTTCAAATACAGTCGTGCTAACTTATCGATCTTGTCATCTTCTCTTATTGGCAGGAAGTGTGCTGATTTGGTGAGACGATCAACTATTACCCAAATAGTATCAAAACCACTTGCAGTCCTTGGCAATTTAGTGATGAAATCCATGGTAATGTTTTCCCATTTCCATTCCGGGATTTCGGGTTGTTGAAGTAGACCTGATGGTTTATGATGCTCAGCTTTGACCTTAGAACACGTCAAACATTCTCCTGCGTATTTAGCAATATCGGCTTTCATACCCGGCCACCAAAAATGTTTCTTGAGATCCTTGTACATCTTCCCCGTTCCAGGATGTATTGAGTATCTAGTTTTATGAGCTTCTCTAAGTACCATTTCTCTCATATCTCCAAATTTTGGTACCCAAATCCTTTCAGCCCTATACCGGGTTCCGTCTTCCTGAATATTAAGATGCTTCTCCGATCCTTTGGGTATTTCATCCTTTAAATTTCTCTCTTTTAAAACTCCATGTTGCGCCTCCTTTATTTGAGTAGTAAGGTTAGTGTGAATCATTATATTCATAGATTTTACTCGAATGGGTTCTCTGTCCTTTCTGCTCAAGATGTCGGCTACCACATTTGCCTTCCCCGGGTGGTAACGAATCTCAAAGTCGTAATCATTCAACAATTCAATCCACCTACGCTGCCTCATATTCAGTTGTTTCTGATTAAATATGTGTTGAAGACTTTTGTGGTCGGTATATATAATACTTTTGACCCCATATAAGTAGTGCCTCCAAGTCTTTAATGCAAAAACAACCGCGCCTAATTCTAAATCATGCGTAGTATAATTTTGTTCGTGAATCTTCAATTGTCTAGACGCATAAGCAATCACCTTCATTCGTTGCATTAATACACAACCGAGACCTTGCTTTGATGCATCACAATAAATCACAAAATCATCATTCCCTTCAGGCAATGACAATATAGGTGCCGTAGTTAGCTTTTTCTTCAATAACTGAAACGCTTTCTGTTGTTCATCCTTCCATTCAAATTTCTTCCCTTTATGCGTTAATGCAGTCAAGGGTTTTGCTATTCTGGAAAAGTCTTGGATGAACCTTCTGTAGTAACCAGCTAGTCCTAAAAACTGGCGTATGTGTTTTGGAGTTTTCGGGGTTTCCCACTTTTTAACAGTTTCTATCTTTGCCGGATCCACCTTAATACCTTCTTTGTTCACTATGTGACCGAGGAATTGAACTTCTTCCAACCAAAATGCACACTTTGAAAATTTAGCGTACAATTCTTCCTTCCTCAATACTTCTAACACCTTTCTCAAATGTTCACCGTGTTCTTGGTCAATCTTTGAGTAAATAAATATGTCATCAATGAAAACAATGACAAACTTGTCAAGGTATGGTCCACACACTCGGTTCATAAGGTCCATGAACATAGCTGGTGCATTAGTTAAACCAAACGGCATGACCATAAACTCATAATGACCGTAACGTGTTCTGAAAGCAGTCTTTGGAATATCATCTTCTTTCACCCGCATTTGATGATACCCGGAACTTAAGTCAATCTTTGAATAAACAGATGAGCCTTGTAGTTGATCAAATAAGTCATCGATTCTCGGTAGTGGGTAGTGGTTCTTGATGGTAAGTTTGTTCAACTCTCGGTAGTCGATACACAACCTGAATGTACCATCTTTCTTCTTGACAAACAAAACAGGAGCTCCCCACGGTGATGTGCTTGGTCGAATGAAACCACGCTCTAAAAGTTCTTGTAATTGGCTTTGCAGTTCTTTCATCTCGCTGGGAGCGAGTCTATAAGGAGCACGAGCTATTGGTGCAGCTCCTGGTACAAGATCTATTTGAAATTCAACGGATCGATGTGGGGGTAATCCCGGTAATTCTTTCGAAAATACATCGGGAAATTCTTTTGCGACGGGAACATCATTGATGCTCTTTTCTTCAGTTTGTACTTTCTCGATGTGTGCTAGAACAGCATAGCAACCTTTTCTTATTAGTTTTTGTGCCTTCAAATTACTAATAAGATGTAGCTTCGTGTTGCCCTTTTTTCCGTACACCATTAAGGGTTTTCCTTTTTCTCGTATAATGCGAATTGCATTTTTGTAACAAACGATCTCTGCTTTCACTTCTTTCAACCAGTCCATACCGATTATCACATCAAAACTCCCTAACACTACTGGTATCAAGTCAATCTTAAATGTTTCGCTAACCAGTTTAATTTCTCGATTCCGACATATATTATCTGCTGAAATTAATTTACCATTTGCTAATTCGAGTAAAAATTTACTATCCAAAGGCGTCAATGGACAACTTAATTTAGCACAAAAATCTCTACTCATATAGCTTCTATCCGCACCCGAATCAAATAAAACGTAAGCAAATTTATTGTCAATAAGAAACGTACCCGTAACAAGCTCCGGGTCTTCCTGTTCCTCTGCCGCATTAATATTGAAAACTCTTCTGCGGCCTTGTCCATTCGTATTCTCCTGGTTCGGGCAATTTCTAATAATGTGGCCCGATTTTCCACATTTATAACAAACTACATTGGCATAACTTGCTCCAACACTACTTGCTCCGCCATTACTCGTTTCGACACCATTTGTTCCTTTCGTTCTATTACCCCTGGTCCGTAGACCTCACACTTCGCCGCGCTATGACCCTTTCTTTTACACTTGTTGCAAAATTTGGTGCAGAACCCCGAGTGATACTTTTCACACCTTTGGCATAGCTGCTTCTGATTGTTGTTGTTGTTGCGGTTATTATTGTTGTTAAGATGATTGTTGTAGTTGCTGCTGCTGTTGTTGTTGTTGTTGTTGTTGTTGTTGTTGTTGTTGTTGTTGTTGTTGTTGTTGTTGTTGTTGTTGTTGTTGTTGTTGTTGTTGTTGTTGTTGTTGTTGTTGTTGTTGTTGTTGTTGTTGGGCTTGTTGTTGTTGTTGGGCCATTTGTTGTAGTTGCGATTGATGTTGCGATTGTTGGGATAATTGTTGCGATTATTGTTGTAATTGCTGTTGTTGTTGTATTGGTGATTCTTATCACCGTTTTCTTTCCACTTTCTTTTGACTTGCTTCACATTGACCTCTTCAGCAGTCTGTTCTTTAATTCTTTCTTCAATCTGGTTCACTAGTTTGTGAGCCATTCTACATGCCTGTTGTATGGAGGCGGGCTCGTGTGAACTTATATCTTCTTGGATTCTTTCCGGTAAGCCTTTCACAAACGCGTCGATCTTCTCTTCCTCGTCTTCGAATGCTCCCGGACACAATAGGCACAATTCTGTGAATCGTCTTTCGTACGTGGTAATATCAAATCCTTGGGTTCGTAACCCTCTAAGTTCTGTCTTGAGCTTATTGACCTCGGTTCTGGGACGGTACTTCTCGTTCATCAAGTGCTTGAATGCTGACCACGGTAGTGCGTACGCATCGTCTTGTCCCACTTGCTCTAGATAGGTATTCCACCATGTTAACGCAGAACCTGTGAAGGTATGCGTAGCGTACTTCACTTTGTACTCTTCAGTACACTTACTTATGGCAAACACCGATTCGACCTTCTCGGTCCACCGTTTCAATCCGATCGGTCCTTCGGTTCCATCAAATTCCAAAGGTTTGCAGGCAGTGAATTCTTTGTAGGTGCATCCTACACGATTTCCTGTACTGCTAGATCCAAGGTTATTGTTGGTATGTAGCGCGGCCTGTACTGCGGCTATGTTTGAAGCAAGAAAGGCACGAAATTCCTCTTCATTCATATTCACGGTGTGTCGAGTAGTCGGTGCCATTTCCTTCAAAATAGTCAAATGGAACAAGTTAATCATACAGAATATTAAGAGTAGTTAATAGTATTTCGTAGCATAATATGAACTCATTTATAAAAGTTTTTTCTTCATATTAGCGTTTTATAAGTTTAAATTCGGGTAGTACCTACCCGTTAAGTTCATACTTAGTAGCTAATATACAATTCAACTACTGCAATTCTATATGAAAAACTGATTATAATAATATTTCGCGTTCAAACTTTTACACAATATTTAACAAACTTACAATACCGCTTATTTTACATATAGCATGAAATATAGCAAAAAATAAATTTGATACAAGATGGTTGTGAAGATAATTCTAGCTAGTACACAAGTCGTTCAGCAAAGGCAATAAAGACACGTAATTCATACGTCCAGAAACAAGTCATGCATTCTGGTTTTACTAGGATTACTTCCCATCCTTGGTCTTGTGGAACATAACCATTATGGCCGTTGATAAGACAGCGTGTTGTAACGTCGTCAAAGGGACGAGGGTTACGTAATGTCCAACAGTCCCGTAACAATCTAAAAACCTCATTTCTTACCCCAATTACCGACTCCGTCACTTGTGGGAACGTTTTGTTTAATAGTTGTAGCCCGATGTTCTTGTTCTCACTTTGGTGAGAAGCGAACATTACTAATCCGTAAGCATAACATGCTTCTTTATGTTGGATGTTAGCCACTTTTTCTAAATCACGAAGTCCAATATTCGGATATATTGAGTCAAAATAATTTCTTAACCCATTGCGTAAAATAGCATTTGGGTTCCCCGCAATATATGCGTCAAAGTAAACACATCGTAACTTATGGATTTCCCAATGTGATATCCCCCATCTTTCGAACGAAAGCTTTTTATAAACCAAGGAATTCTTGGAACGTTCTTCGAATGTCTTACAAACTGATCTCGCCTTAAATAGTTGTGCCGAAGAATTCTGACCGACTCTAGACAAGATTTCATCAATCATGTCTCCGGGTAGGTCTCTTAAAATATTGGGTTGTCTATCCATTTTGTGTTTTTATACTGTAAAATAGACAAGAGTTAGATTCATAAAAAAAAATACTTATTAATACAAGCAATTTTTACATATATCATAAAGCATAAGCACACTATATTACATATATTACACCACACGAATACAACTATCTTATTTCGACTCGCTTGTTTCTTCTTCTTCGGTTTTGGTTCGTTTTGCCAAGTTTCTAGGGATATATGATGTTCCCCTAATACGAGCCGTCGTTTTCCACATTGGTTTAGAAAAACCTGGTGGTTTAGAGGTTCCCGGGTCATTGTTACAACTTAAGGACTTCGGGGGTTGATGATACATATAAAATTCATCAGGGTTGGAATTAGATTTCTCTATTTTTATGCCCTTTCCCTTATTATTTTCTTTTGCCTTTTTAAATTCAGTTGGGGTAACTTCTATAACATCATCGGAATTCTCGTCGGAATCCGATTCATCGGAGAATTGGTAATCCTCCCAATATTTTGCTTCCTTGGCGGAAACACCATTGACCATAATTAACCTTGGTCGGTTGGTTGAGGATTTTCTTTTACTTAACCGTTTTATTATTTCCCCCACCGGTTCTATTTCTTCATCCGGTTCCGATTCTTCTTCCGGTTCCAATTCTTCTTCCGGTTCCGACTCTTCTTCCGGTTCCTCTTCGGGAACTTGTGTATCAGTCCACGAATCATTCCAATTTACATTTGACTCTTCATTATTATTAGGTGAGTCAATGGGACTTGTTCTAGAGGTAGACATCTATCACATAATATCAAACGCGTTAAGAGATTAATATATCACATAATATTCACATGTTAAAAATATATAGTTTCCAACAAAATTTGTTAAGCAATCATTTTTCAAGTAAACACGGTCGAAGTCCAGACTCACTAATGCATCCTAACAAACTCGATAAGACACACTAATGCAAAATTCTGGTTCTCTAAGACCAACGCTCGGATACCAACTGAAATGTCTCGTTCTTATTGATTAAAAACGTTCCATATTAATTGATTTCGTTGCGAGATTTTGACCTCTATATGAGACATTTTTCAAAGACTGCATTCATTTTAAAACAAACCATAACCTTTATTTCATCAATAAAGGTTTAAAAAGCTTTACGTAGATTATCAAATAAAGATAATCTAAAATATCCTGTTTACACACGACCATTACATAATGGTTTACAATACAAATATGTTACAACAAAATAAATTTCTTGAATGCAGTTTTTACACAATATCATACAAGCATGGACTCCAAATCTCATCCTTATTTAAGTATGCGACAGCGGAAGCTCTTAATAATCACCTGAGAATAAACATGCTTAAAACGTCAACAAAAATGTTGGTGAGTTATAGGTTTAACCTATATATATCAAATCATAATAATAGACCACAAGATTTCATATTTCAATACACATCCCATACATAGTGATAAAAATCATTCATATGGTGAACACCTGGTAACCGACATTAACAAGATGCATATATAAGAATATCCCCATCATTCCGGGACACCCTTCGGATATGATATAAATTTCGAAGTACTAAAGCATCCGGTACTTTGGATGGGGTTTGTTAGGCCCAATAGATCTATCTTTAGGATTCGCGTCAATTAGGGTGTCTGTTCCCTAATTCTTAGATTACCAGACTTAATAAAAAGGGGCATATTCGATTTCGATAATTCAACCATAGAATGTAGTTTCACGTACTTGTGTCTATTTTGTAAATCATTTATAAAACCTGCATGTATTCTCATACCAAAAATATTAGATTTAAAAGTGGGACTATAACTCACTTTCACAGATTTTTACTTCTTCGGGAAGTAAGACTTGGCCACTGGTTGATTCACGAACCTATAACAATATATACATATATATCAAAGTATGTTCAAAATATATTTACAACACTTTTAATATATTTTGATGTTTTAAGTTTATTAAGTCAGCTGTCCTCGTTAGTAACCTACAACTAGTTGTCCACAGTTAGATGTACAGAAATAAATCGATAAATATTATCTTGAATCAATCCACGACCCAGTGTATACGTATCTCAGTATTGATCACAACTCAAACTATATATATTTTGGAATCAACCTCAACCCTGTATAGCTAACTCCAACATTCACATATAGAGTGTCTATGGTTGTTCCGAAATATATATAGATGTGTCGACATGATAGGTCGAAACATTGTATACGTGTCTATGGTATCTCAAGATTACATAATATACAATACAAGTTGATTAAGTTATGGTTGGAATAGATTTGTTACCAATTTTCACGTAGCTAAAATGAGAAAAATTATCCAATCTTGTTTTACCCATAACTTCTTCATTTTAAATCCGTTTTGAGTGAATCAAATTGCTATGGTTTCATATTGAACTCTATTATATGAATATAAACAGAAAAAGTATAGGTTTATAGTCGGAAAAATAAGTTACAAGTCGTTTTTGTAAAGGTAGTCATTTCAGTCGAAAGAGCGACGTCTAGATGACCATTTTAGAAAACATACTTCCACTTTGAGTTTAACCATAATTTTTGGATATAGTTTCATGTTCATAATAAAAATCATTTTCTCAGAATAACAACTTTTAAATCAAAGTTTTTAATTAACTAACCCAAAACAGCTCGCGGTGTTACTACGACGGTGTAAATCCGGTTTTACGGTGTTTTTCGTGTTTCCAGGTTTTAAATCATTAAGTTAGCATATCATATAGATATAGAACATGTGTTTAGTTGATTTTAAAAGTCAAGTTAGAAGGACTAACTTTTGTTTGCGAACAAGTTTAGAATTAACTAAACTATGTTCTAGTGATTACAAGTTTAAACCTTTGAATAAGATAGCTTTATATATATGAATCGAATGATGTTATGAACATCATTACTACCTTAAGTTCCTTGGATAAACCTACTAAAAAAGAGAAAAATGGATCTAGCTTCAACGGATCCTTGGATGGCTCGAAGTTCTTGAAGCAGAATCATGACACGAAAACAAGTTCAAGTAAGATCATCACTTGAAATAAGATTGTTATAGTTATAGAAATTGAACCAAAGTTTGAATATGATTATTACCTTGTATTAGAATGATAACCTACTATAAGATACAAAGATTTCTTGAGGTTGGATGATCACCTTACAAGATTGGAAGTGAGCTAGCAAACTTGAAAGTATTCTTGATTTTATGTAACTAGAACTTGTAGAATATATGAAGAACACTTAGAACTTGAAGATAGAACTTGAGAGAGATCAATTAGATGAAGAAAATTGAAGAATGAAAGTGTTTGTAGGTGTTTTTGGTCATTGGTGTATGGATTAGATATAAAGGATATGTAATTTTGTTTTCATGTAAATAAGTCATGAATGATTACTCATATTTTTGTAATTTTATGAGATATTTCATGCTATTTTCCAAATGATGGTTCCCACATGTGTTAGGTGACTCACATGGGCTGCTAAGAGCTGATCATTGGAGTGTATATACCAATAGTACATACATCTAAAAGCTGTGTATTGTACGAGTACGTATACGGGTGCATACGAGTAGAATTGTTGATGAAACTGAACGAGGATGTAATTGTAAGCATTTTTGTTAAGTAGAAGTATTTTGATAAGTGTATTGAAGTCTTTAAAAACTGTATAAATACATATTAAAACACTACATGTATATACATTTTAACTGAGTCGTTATGTCATCGTTAGTCGTTACATGTAAGTGTTGTTTTGAAACCTTTAGGTTAACGATCTTGTTAAATGTTGTTAACCCAATGTTTATAATATCAAATGAGATTTTAAATTATTATATTATCATGATATTATCATGTATGAATATCTCTTAATATGATATATATACATTAAATGTCTTTACAATGATAATCGTTACATATATGTCTCGTTTAAAAATCATTAAGTTAGTAGTCTTGTTTTTACATATGTAGTTCATTGTTAATATACTTAATGATATGTTTACTTATCATAGTATCATGTTAACTATATATATATCCATATATATGTCATCATATAGTTTTTACAAGTTTTAACGTTCGTGAATCACCGGTCAACTTGGGTGGTCAATTGTCTATATGAAACATATTTCAATTAATCAAGTCTTAACAAGTTTGATTGCGTAACATGTTGGAAACATTTAATCATGTAAATATCAATCTCAATTAATATATATATATAAACATGGAAAAGTTCGGGTCACTACAGTTTAACCCCTAAACACCATGCTCATAGTGTCGTTTGGAAATTAAACAAATGTGGTCGAAACTCATGATTTATACGAAACTCGTAAAATGGCCGATGTGGGCCCCACTTTGTAAAACTCATTTTATGATTGAATCGTATGAGTTTTTCATATTAGAACATGTTGTGAAAAGCGTTTCGTCTAAAAATGTCGGGAAGTGGCAGATCTTTATTTGAAAATGGACAAAACCGGACAGAAGCCGTTGGGGCTTGTGCACGCCGCGCACCTTAAGGTGTGCCCGCCGCGCACTCTCCTTGTGTAAAAAAAAATAAAAAAAAATTTGTTTCGCGTAATCGTTTGGTTATTGGTTTGGGTTGTTACAATAACCTTCGGTCTCAGATTGTGCTGAAATTTTCGAGATCACCCTAAAAAGACCCTAACATCAAGACTCCTGGATAGTGTCTTGACATTCGAGGTCGTCAGGATGCCCAAAAAGACATTTTACTCATTTTTAATGTTCTCTTTGAACGTTTTCAATTTATATCGTATTATTAGTTTTGTGTATGGGTGACTTAGCATGGTATATATCGTTTTAAGGCCTATAATTTCACTCGCAATGTAATTATGTATCACAGGTATAAATTTGAATTTAATATAACTACATTAAACACGTTTTTTAAAATCATTAGTATGCGCCGCCAGATGGAGTACCATTTGGCGGCGCATAACCTTTGGTTTAAGATTGTACTAAAATTCTCAAGATCACCCTAAAACGGCCGAACCAGCAAGACTCTCTGAACGTGATTGCCAATCGAAGTCGTCTAGATTCCAAAAAGACATCTTTACTCGCAAAATCGCACCATGCACCAAACACCATCGACGGTTCGTGGTGCTTGGTGTTTTGTGACTTTGGCCAAAATCTTCGATCTATCATATCTTTTGACTCGTAGCTCCGATTTAGTCACCGTTTTTTTTAAATCATGTATTTGTTCAGGATCTATCCGTTGCCAAACTGCAGTAGGCGGTTTTTCCTAAATATTTTTCGAAATGAGACCTCGAAAGCCTTCAATTTTGCCTTTTTTCGATTTTGACCGTTTTGAATTTCATTCATATTATTCCTATTGTGTATGCATGACTTAGCATGGTACATGTCATTTTAAGGGCTATTATTTCACTCGCAATGTAATTATGTATAACGCATATAAATTTGAATCTAATGTCACTTCATTAAACACGCTTTTTTAAATCATTAATATACGCCGCCAGATGGAGTACCATTTGGCGGCGCATAACCTTCGGTTTCAGATTGTGTTGGAATTCTCGAGATCACCCTAAAACGGCCGAACGAGCAAGACTCTCTGAACGTGCTTGCCAATCGTGGTCATCTAGATTCCAAAAAAGACATCTTTCCTCGCAAAATCGTACCACGCACCAAACACCACTGACGGTTAGTGGTGCTTGGTTTTTTGTGTCTTTGCCAAAATGTTCGATCCATCGTATCTTTTAACTCGTAGCTCCGATTTAGTCACCGTTTTTTTTAAAATCGTGTACTTTTTTCGAGATCTATCCGTTGGCAAACTGTCATAGGCGGTTTGTCGCAAATATTTTTTGAAACGAGACCTCGAAAGCTTTCAATTTTACATTTTTTCGATTTTGACCGTTTGAATTTCATTCATATTACTCCTTTTGTGTATGTATGACTTAGCATGGTACATATTGTTTTAAGGCCTATTATTTCATTCGCGATGTAATTATGTATAACGCATATAAATTTGAATCTAATGTCACTTCATTAAACACGCTTTTTTAAATCATTAATTTGCGCCGCCAGATGGAGTACCATTTGGCGGCGCATAACCTTCGGTTTCAGATTGTGCTGAAATTCTCGAGATCACCCTAAAAAGACCGTAACATCAAGACTCCTAGATAATGTCTTGACATTCAAGGTCGTTAGGATGTCGAAAAAAGACATTTTACTCATTTTTAATGTTCTCTTTGAACGTTTTCAATGTATATCGTATTATTAGTTTTGTGTATGCATGACTTAGCATTGTATATATCATTTTAAGGCCTATTATTTCACTCGCAATGTAATTATGTATAACGGGAATAAATTTGAATTTAATGTCACTTCATTAAACACGTTTTTTAAAATCATTAGTATGCGTCGCCAGATGGAGTACGATTTGGCGGCGCATACCCTTCGGTTTAAGATTGTGCTGAATTTCTCAAGATCACCCTAAAACAGGCGAACGAGCAAGACTCTCTGAATATGCTTGCCAATCGAGGTCGTCTAGATTCCAAAAAAGACATCTTTTCTCGCAAAATCGCACAACGCACCAAACACCATCGAAGGTTCGTGGTGCTTGGTGTTTTGTATCTTTGGCCAAAATGTTCGATCTATCGTATCTTTTGACTCGTAGCTCCAATTTAGTCACCGTTTTTTTTTCAAATCATGTATGTTTTTGAGATCTATCCGTTGGCAAACTGCCATAGGTGGTTTGTCCGAAATATTTTTCGAAACGAGACCTCGAAAGCCTTCAATTTTGCATTTTTTCGATTTTGACCGTTTTGAATTTCATTCATATTATTCCTTTTGTGTATGCATGACTTAGCATGGTACATATTGTTTTAAGGCCTATTATTTCACTCGCAATGCAATAATGTATAACGCATATAAATTTGAATCTAATGTCACTTCATTAAACACGGTTTTTTAAGTCATTAATATGCGCCGCCAGATGGAGTACCATTTGGCGGCGCATAACCTTCGATTTCAGATTGTGCTGAAATTCTCGAGATCACCCTAAAATGACCCTAATATCAAGACTCCTGGATTGTGTCTTGACATTTGAGGTCGTCAGGATGCCGAAAAAATACATTTTACTAATTTTTAATGTTCTCTTTGAACGTTATCAATTTATATCGTATTATTAGTTTTGTGTATGAATGACTTAGCATGGTATATATCATTTTAAGGCCTGTTATTTCACTCGCAATGTAATTATGTATAACGGGTATAAATTAGAATCTAATGTCACTTCATTAAACACGTTTTTTAAATCATTAGTATGCGCCACCAGATGGAGTACCATTTGGCGGCGCATAACCTTCGATTTAAGATTGTGCTGAAAATCTCAAGATCACCCTAAAACTGCCGAACGAGCAAGACTCTCTGAACGTACTTGCCAATCGAGGTCGTCTAGATTCCGTGTAAGACATATTTCCCCGCAAAATCGCACCACGCACCAAACACCACCGACGGTTCGTGGTGCTTGGTGTTTTGTGTCTTTGGCCAAAATGTTCAATCGTATTTCCGATTTAGTCACCTTTTTTTTTCAAATCGTGTATTGTTTCGAGATCTATCCGTTAGCAAACTGCCATAGGCGGTTTGTCCCAAATATTTTTCGAAACGAGACCTCGAAAGCCTTCAATTTTGCATTTTTTCGATTTTGACCGTTTTGAATTTCATTCATATTATTCCTTTGTGTATGCATGACTTAGCATGGTACATATTGTTTTAAGGCCTATTATTTCACTCGTAATGTAATCATATATAACGCATATAAATTTGAACCTAATGTCACTTCATTAAACACACTTTTTTAAATCATTAATATGCGCCGCCAGATGGAGTACCTTTTGGCGGCGCATAACCTTCAGTTTCAGATTGTGCTGGAATTCTCGAGATCACCCTAAAACGATCCTAACACCGAGACTCCTGGATAGTGTCTTGACGTTCGAGGTCGTCAGGATGCCGAAAAAAGACAGTTTACTCATTTTTAATGTTCTCTTTGAATGTTTTCAATTTATATCGTATTATTAGTTTTGTGTATGCATGACTTAGCATGGTATGTATTGTTTTAAGGCTTATTATTTCACTCGCAATGTAATTATGTATAACGGGTATAAATTTGAATCTAATGTCACTTCATTAAACACATTTTTTTAAATCATTAGTATGCGCCGCCAGATGGAGTACCATTTGGCGGTGCATTGAAATGCCCCGTTCATATCGATTATAAACGTTACATAATAATTGATTTCATTGCGAGGTATTTCACCTCTAAATGATACATTTTACAAACATTGCATTCGTTTTTAAAAGACAAACTTTCATTGCATCGAAAGTTGACAGCCATGCATACCATTTCATAATATATCCAAACTATAAATGACTTAATAAAAATCTTGTTGAACTCAACGACTCGAATGTAACGTATTTTGAAATATGCCATGAATGACACCAAGTAATATCTTTAAAATGACCAAATGCACTGCGGAAGATTTCTTTAATACCTGAGAATAAACGTGCTTAAAAGTGTCAACTAAAAGGTTGGTGAGTTCATTAGTTTATCGTAATCAATTATTTCCATAATTTTAATAGACCACGATATTTTCATTTCCATTTTTCATAAACATTATATAGCAATCTGCATAAAAATCATTCATATGGATTGAACACCTGGTAACCGACATTACCTTTAATGCATACAATATCCCCAAACAGAGCCTCTCGTCTGTATAATATAAACCTCGAAGTACTAAAGCCATCCATAAACTGAATTGGGGTTGTTAGGCCCAATAGATCTATCTTTAGGATTCGCGTCAATTAGTGGCAATTATAAGGTCCAACTAATTCTTAGGCTACCAAGCTAAAAAGGGTGATATTCGGTAATAATAATCCAACCATAGAATGTAGTTTCGAGTACTTGTGTCTATTTTGTCAAACATTTATAAAAGCAGCGCATGTATTCTCAGTCCCAAAAATATATATTGCAAAAGCATTTAAAAAGGGAGTAATGAATCTCACGATACTGTATTTTGTAGCAATAATGCAAATGACGGCACTGAACAAGTGCAGGGTTGGCACCGGATTCACGAACCTATATTAAGTATATATATATATATATATATATATATATATATATATATATATATATATATATATATATATATATATTGGTCAATATCTGTCTAACAATTTAGGTCAAGTCGTAGTGTATTACAATCCTAATGCCCAAGATTGATATGCAAAAGTCAACTTGACCCAAAATGACTTTCAAAATCTATACATATTTATTATATAACTTAAATATAGTCGTTTTATATATTTAAATATATTTATCATATTTTATTAAAGTAAATAATACAAGTCATTTATTAATAACTAAAATATTATATTAAAATTTATATATGATAAAAATATACTTTTATATATCTCAAGTAATAAAATTTATACAGTTCACTCAATATCATAAAAGTATAGTGATATGTATTATTAATGTAATTATATTACGTGTGGTAAAAATATATTTGTATCACATATTTATTTAATAAAATAATATTGATAATAATAATAATGAATAAAAGTTGTATTATTTTGTAATAATAATAATTATTATTATTCTACTAACAATAATAATAACAATATTTATATTTACTAATGATGACATTAATTATAATAAAATGATAATTTTAATCATGATAATTTTAATAATAATGATACTTTTTAATATTAACTGTAATAATAATAATATTTTATATAAAAATAATAATTCTATTCAAAATGATAATTTTTAATAATAATAATACTAAAATGATAATAATAATGATATTTTATAATAACAATGATATTTCTATTAAAAATGATAATTTTAATAAAAATGATAGTTTTAATATTAATGCTACTTTTAATAATAATAATAATGATAAAAATAATGAAAACAATATTTTTATCTAAATGAATATCTTACAATATTTTAATTTCATCATGATACTTATACTCATTATTTTCTAATCGACTTGTTTAATATCTTTTAGGCCTCTTTTATATTGCATTCATAATAATGATAATAATAGTAATCATAATATTTAGATGATACTAATATTAGTTTTAATGATAATGATACTAATAATAATAAATATTATAATAATATTAATGATAATACTAATAGTAGTAATAATAATAATAATAATAATAATAATAATAATAATAATAATAATAATAATAATAATAATAATAATAATAATAATAATAATAATAATAATAATAATGATAATATTAATAATAACCTTAATAATAATAACGATAGTAATAATAATAACAATAACAATTCTTAATGATAATACCTATATCAATAATGATAATGATAATAATAATAATAATAATAATAATAATAATAATAATAATAATAATAATAATAATAATAATAATAATAATAATAATAATAATAATAATAATAAGATAATAATAATAACGATGATAATAACGACGATAGTAATAATAATAATAATCCTTTTAATAATAATATTAAAATTAATGATAATTCAGTTGACTATATCTTTTAATCCGTTCATCGAAACCATACACTTTCTAAATGAAAAGTTATTAATTTTTCGCCTGCTTTCCAATGACATGCATATCATATACCTTATCTCAGTAGCATATGTATTAAATTCATGATTTATCATAAACTATTTAACGACGAAATTAAGCATACACGCATGCATAATCATATATACTCGAGCAATAGTCAGGGATACTCTATTAATATATAAAAGATAAGATATGAATGCTCACGTATCAATATTGTGATTCAATATTGCAGAAAAGTACGTAGACGCAACGGAGATGATAAACACTAGGTTTGACTCACGAAAAATACCCCCAAATAATACTCATAACCTTCATAGCTATAACCCATAATTTCTTTAGCTCTATCCTGCTCGAAAAACCCGTTTTGAGATACTCGCTCATGACCTCGTCGTAGTATTTTATGTATAATAATATTATTAATACTACTAATAATAATATTAGAATTAATAAGAATAATAATAATATTAATAATAATAATAATAATAATAATAATAATAATAATAATAATAATAATAAATATTATTATATATATAGGGAGTCTGAGAGATCGAGAGATAGTTTTTGTGAATGAATTCAGCTGAAACCTCGAGTTTTATAGGCTCAGACCTGACCCCACCAGCTCCGCGATCGCGGAGTGTTTGAGGGGAAAGGGGTCGCGATCGCGAAGTGCCCGACTCCAGCTCACACTACAATAATTCGTGGCTGCCGACAGTTTTATTTATATATTATATATGTAGTGACCCGTCCTAATCCATCTAGATGAATACATTACATTTGGTTACATCGCGAGGTACTTGACCTCTATATGATATATTTTACAAACATTGCATTCTTTTTTAAAAGACAAACTTTTATTTCATCGAAAGTTGATGGCATGTATACCATGTCATAATATATCCAACTATAATTGACTTAATAATAATCTTGATGAACTCAACGACTCTAATGTAACATCTTTTGAAATATGTCATGAATGACTGCAAGTAATATCTCTAAAATGAGCAAATGCACAGCGGAAGATTTCTTTCATACCTGAGAATAAACATGCTTAAAAGTGTCAACTAAAAGGTTGGTGAGTTCATTAGTTTATCATAATCAATATTCATTTTCATCATTTTAATAGACCACAAGATTTCCATTTTCATTTCTCATAAACATACATCCCATACATAGAGATAAAAATCATTCATATGGATTGAACACCTGGTAATCGACATTCACAAGATGCATATAGAATATCCCCATCATTCCGGGACTCCCTTCGGACATGATAAATTTCGAAGTACTACAGCATTCGGTACTTTGGATGGGGCTTGTTGGACCCGATAGATCTATCTTTAGGATTCACGTCAATTAGGGTGTCTATTCCCTAATTCTTAGATTACCAGACTAAAAGGGGCATATTCAATTTAGATCATTCAACCATATAATGTAGTTTCGATTACTTGTGTCTATTTCGTAAAACATTTATAAAAGCAGCGCATGTATTCTCAGTCCCAAAAATATATATTGCAAAAGCATTTAAAAAGAGAGCAAATAAAACTCACAATACTGTATTTTGTAGTAAAAATACATATGACGATATTGAACAAGTGCAGGGTTGGCCTCGGATTCATGAACCAATATCATTTGTATATATATTAACACACATAATTGCAATTGTACAAATTTATATATATATAAATTTATTAGTTATATCATTTTTATATTAATATCCTATATGTTTCATATATTCTTTTTATATATTTAAAATAAAAATTATTACTTTTGTTATGTTATATGTATTAAATATATTTTTGTATATATATATATATATATATATATATATATATATATATATATATATATATCGTTTGTTTGTTAAAATTATAATAATATTAAAATATTAGTAGTAATGGTAAAAATAATAATAATGATAATAGAGTTAGAAATGATACTTGTAATATTAATGATAAAAATGATAACTTAAATAAAAATGATACACTTAATAAATATGTTAATTTTAATAATAATGAATTCTAATAATAATAACTATAAAAATAATGATTTTACTAATAATAATAATGATACTAATATTTATATTTTTAATATTTGTGATAACATAATAATAATAATAATTACTAATAACAATAATAATAATAATAATAATAATAATAATAATAATAATAATAATAATAATAATAATATTAAGTAATAATAATAATAATAATAATAATAATAATAATAATAATAATAATATTAAGTAATAAGTAAACTACCTCAAAGAAGTAGCCCTTAAAAAAATGCCCAAGTCCGGGTTTGAACACGCGACGTCCCGATAACTCGATAACATCCTAAACATTCCATCGCCACTTCATTTTTGATTTAACCACTACCCTAATTCATTTAAACTCAAATGAATCTGCTCCCTTCTTCTTCATAGTTCCTATGAAATCGTCATCATCATTTTATGTTCATAATATCATTATCATCGTGACCAATATCATCAACATATTCGCTTAACCCCATCTTATTATTATCATGATTTGCAGTCCATTAAAAGCCCAATAACTACTTTCAAATTCACAGCCCAAGTAATAAAATAACAGCCCAGTAAAAATACGGCAGCCCAACAAATCCGCTAAAATCCTAATTTGTGAGATTAATTGGTTTCAAGGAATAGCCCATTTAGTATTTAATAAAACGCTTTCCTTGTTATATGGTTTTAAAATTCGACAGCAAGCAGAAGTCTCCAATATATAATGCATCATCTTAACCTTATCTACACATCATCATCAACTTTAATCATGCTCATGATCATCTTTATATATATCATGTTAAATTATTATTTTCGTTACTAACTTTCTTCGCCATGGCTCATCATAGTTACTTTAAAAAAATAACATAACCTCACTTTGTGACTTAATTTGGTCCAAATTCTCTTCACTTTGCCCCACATATATTATTGAAACATAAAGCATAAATTATACCATTAGGCAACTTTATATTGTGAACATAATCTCCACCATTCTTTTTGTTAATTATCTCGACGGAAGAAGGAAGGAAAGTTTAGTTCACAGTAGCAGCTGTAGTAAGTTCATGTGGGTTGTTGTGGTAGAGAGGTATGGCATCATGGAGGTGGTGACTGGTCCGACGGTCAGTAGTAGGAGGCAGTAGCAGTTGTTGTTAATGGTTTGGTTTACAGTGGTGCCCGATGATGGTGGAGTCTTTTACTCGATGGTGTCTGATTAATAAATAAAAAAACCGTAGTAGAAGTGGTGGTGTTAGTGATGATTTTAGTTGGTGGTTTTTATGGTTTTAAGTGGTTATCGTGTCGGTCAAGAAATAGAAAACAAAACAAATGGGTTATCAAAGTTTAATAGAAATATGCAGGAGTTCGATGGTTTATGATGAAGATGTCAATGGTGGTGACGAGGGTACTCAAACGAACAGAAACATAGTATGCATCGATAGTTGGGTGAAGACAGAAACAGTTAACAACAAAGGTGAGTTAGTGTGTATTGTTTATGGGTTGCCACCGAAAACAGTAGCGGTTTTTCATGATGGGTGTTTGATTAGATTGTGGCTATGATGGTGTGGTCGAAGGGTGATAACAGAAACAATAAGGAGCAGGTGGTTGTTTGGGTTGGATCTCGCGAGGATACATGAAGAAATCTTGAATTCCAGTTATGAGCATGATCGAATATGAGTATATCGAATGGGTTGTTGATTTAAGTATCAAGTAAGAAAGAGGAAAAAGAAAAACAACGGTAGTAGTAGATGATAGTGGTGATAATCATGGCTCTCAAGTGTATCTATATATGTATATTATATATTTAGAGATAGTGGAACGAATCAATCACATAACAAGATTTAGAAAGTTAGATTAGGATGCTACTTTTAAAACATAAGGTCAAGAGTAGAATAGGATGACAACAAAATCAGATAGTGATTTGTAACAACTTACTTGATATTATCCTATATGTGTTTATTTATTTTTTTAATTTTTTTATATTAATAACAATAATAATACAGTTAATATTAATAATAATTATAATAATAATAATAATAATAATAATAATAATAATACAAATAATAATATAATAATAATATTAATAATAATAATAATAATGAGAGTAATAATAATAATATTGATATAACACTATACTTAAACTTGTAATTAAATTTAATATATTAATATTACATATGTCATTTTTAATAGGTATATATATATATATATATATATATATATATATATATATATATATATATATATATATATATATATATATAATAACATATTTTTAATATTTAATATTTATACATTTTAATATATTACATTATAGATATAATAATAATTATGTACAGAAATCATATATATATTTATATATATAGATTTATTTTAATAACAACTTTATTATATCGTTTATTATTTTACAATTTAGTTCTTACAATTAAATTATATATTATTTCAACTCATATTAATATATATATATATATATATATATATATATATATATATATATATATATATATATATATATATATATATATATATATATATATATATATATATATTTACAAATAGTTGTTCGTGAATCGTCGAGAACAGTCGAATGGTAATTGAATCTATGTAAACAGTTCGAAAATTTTGAGACCCAACATTACAGACTTTGCTTATCGTGTCGGAAACATATAAAGATTAAGTTTAAATTTGGTCAGAAATCTCCGGGTCGTCACAGTACCTACCCGTTAAAGAAATTTCGTCCCGAAATTTGAATATTATCGTCATGGCTAATAATAAGAATGTTTTCATGACGAATATGAGTTGATAAATAGAGTTTTATCATCATTGAGTAATATAGATAAAACGATTCAATTATGTGAAGCGTACGAGTGAAGCTGTCACAAAAGATTGAGATAGAGATTTAACTTTTGACGTAGTCACGGTGGCTTTTCAGAATTCAAGGGATTTAGGGGAAATCTTCGTAATAAGATTTGATTTCTTGAGAAAATTAGAATCCTCTCTGGTTAAATGTGATGATCTATTTCGATTGCTCTGTTGGATATTTCACTATAAATCCACCCTCTTCGTTTCCTTTATATTTTGGAGTTCCATCCTTTTGTTTTCTATTCCCGACTTTAAGTCAAGCGAATAATGGTCCAGAATTCGTAGGTATGAAGTTTCAAATGAACATGACTAATGTTCTAAGAGAGAGATTGTAATAGCACGATCTTGATTGGTTAAATTACCAGAATTCAAGAGAAAATATAGGACTATCAAGAAAATATATTTTTGATACGTTTATAGATTAAATAGAATATAAGAGTCATGTAACATGGCACATGATGACGTTATGATCTGTGAATCATCATGATCCATTAGAAACTCAGCATGACTTACTATAATATAATCACTTTGATCAATTGTCATTATATTATACTAACTCATGCTTCAATTCCCAACACTACTTCAATAACATTCATATTTTAAGTTCGAACTTTTCAGAATTTAGAAACTAAAATAGTTTCCTTTCTGATGTAACACTGATATCACGAAGAGATAAATGATTTCAGATAAGTATAGTTATGAAAATATCTTCAGAAAAATCGAGGATATTTATAATGAAAGATATGATGATATCTTAGAATTTCTAATATCGATGGATGATGATGAAGATTTGTCCATAAAGGTTTAGAGTCAGGAGTAAGGTGTTCGCTAAAGATTTCAGCAGATACTGAATCATTTGGATTCTTTGAAGGTAGATTTCGTCTTTGTGATTTGTCCACAGCCTCCTTCATGGTTTGCTCAATCTGTTTTCCAGTTCCAAACCTTCTCTTTTTCTGAGCTTTTCCAACTCACTATTCTTTATCATCAAACTTTTTACTGTTAAGGTCATTCACAGTTTTTTGCTGCTTCATCAGCATTTTTCAAAATTTCGAGAACTAGTTCGCAGTTTATGATGTTTTTCAGAAACTTCACATTCGAAGTATGTAAGTCCAGGATATAGATGTTATATGTATACATATAACTGTTAGCGTAGACATGCTACAAGATTTCAAAATACTGATTGCTAATTCCCGATGATTCGTATGGCAATTCTTGTTACAAGATGCAGATGAGTAAATGATGGGGTTTTGATAAATATAATGATTTTTCGGAAGTTCAAAGATCAGTGAAGTTGTTGGTAAGTTTATTGTTAATGTGGTGGAACATAGACGGTTCCCCGGTAACGATGGCGAAAGGGCAACGTATATATCAAGGTTATAATAAGGCTGTTTCGATTGAAAAATTGAAGTTGACTTACTGGAGCTGTGACAAAACTGACTACTTTGGAAAAGAATTGAAAAGTTATTTTAGCTAATAAATGCCAAAGGGTCTGACAAGAATACGTGTTAAACTATGACATTGATTTCGAGAGTTTTTCATGTGTATAACTGTGGGTAACATGTGGTTGGATCATCATCTCGATTGCTCATTATTTGAAGTGTCTTCGAAAATTTTGGAGAGTTTGAACATAGATTGTACTCGTTAATATACATATGATGTTCTAACACAGTTTTGAAGTCAAAGTATAGCTTTGAAAGATGTAAGGATCTAAGAGTGAGGATTATAGTTATATCTTGAGTTGAATTCTGAGATTTCAAAATCAGAATATGTAATTAGATTTTGAATGAGTATGGTTGTCTTGATTTCTATAAAAGAATGTATATTGTGGTGGAAGTAGGGAGTATAATGGATGATTTGCTGAATCAGATTCGAAGAATGTAACATATTAATTGTGAATTTATATATCTCTCGGGTATTACCTACCCGTTAAAAAAAATTTACAATTAATATTTTGTACAAAAGAATTTTATTACAGTCTTTAGGAAAATATATATGTGTATATTTTCTTCAGATGTAACATAGATTTAATGAGTTAATATTAAATTAAACTCATTTGATTTACGGTTGAAACTGGAATTGAAGAATCCCTAAACTTTAGAAATTACATAACTTTTACAGAGTATTTCTTCAATGAAATTGAAATTATGAATCAATACTTTGTTATTTGTTGATGTATGATGTTTGATTCGTAGAATTCTTGTGAATTTCGCAAGGTACGAATGATGTTATCTGAAAAGTTTCAAGTACATCGATGATGAAAGTGTAAAATCAAACATATATTTGAATAATACACTTGATTTATTATGAATTGGAATTTATTCAATTGAGACAGAGATTGTAGTTAACAATGGTTAAGTAGCGGACGAATGACGTACACTATTGCATATTAGTAATACGAATTAACCGAATAGTTAAGATTCGCACATAATAGCTTAGTACGGAAAGATTTATTATGGTTTAAAAATTTATATATGTAAGATATACATATAAATCCTTCGATGGAAATGAGTTAATACTTCATAATTTGTTGATACGCTATAGTTGTTGTTGATTCGTAATAATGTCTACAGTGATTCTTGAGCTGTCGGGGCTTGTGATGTTATAGGTGCTACTAGTGCTGATGATGCTGACGGTACTGACGGTGCTGGTGATACTAACGATACTGTTGATGCTGCTGGTAAAACAAGTCTGGCTTGTAAATCACGCACCATCCTTGTCAGGGTTTTACTCTTCCTTTTATCATCTCGATCCACACACCTGATTTATGGTTAAGGCTAGAATAGATAATCTCTAAGACTTTAGAGATTATATATTCATCGTAGAAGGTTTCTCCAATGAAGTGATGGATTAATACTTCATCGGTTATTGTTGTTGGTACTCTATGATGCGTATGACGTTGACACTCTAGGTACAGATTGTATAGTTGAGGTTTACGACGCGGTTGTTGTTAGGGGTGGTATTGGTACTGTTGGCGTTGATGATGGTGGTACTGGTTATGCTGCTGGTGCTGCTGCTGGTGTTTGTAACCTTTGCATCATATTCTCCAAAGCCACTACCCGAGCGCGAAGCTCGTTGACTTCTTCTATTACACCGGGGTGATTGTCGGTTCGAATGAGCGGATAAATAAGATCTAGAATTTGGTATAGTATATAATCATGATGAGATACTCTGGAAATGAGCAAGAAAATGGTGTTTCGGACAGGTTCGCTGGTAAGTGCTTCAGGTTCTTCGCCAAGAGGGCAATGTGGTGGATGGAAAGGATCGCCTTCTTTTTGTCTCTAACGATTAAGGAGGCTACGAACTCATCCCCAATTCATCCATAATAGATGATGGTTGATTGGTTGATCCATTCCAGTCACACTGCATTCGGAGCTCGAGTGAGATTCCATATCAGAATTCGAGGGACTTGAACTAATGACGAATTCCATTTCGTACGATTGAATAAAGGATTTTTCGATATGAAATGATTTTCTGGCTATCAGGTGATATTCTAATTACATAGAATATCTATATATATAGCACAAAAGATTTCGTAGATTACGAAGGAATTTACGGCATATGTCAGGCAAGTCTACAGTAACAGATTCGCTAAGATATGAATTTTTGTCTATACACTATTCATGCAATCAATGCAATAAGATGTGTCTAGACTAAGAATGATAAGTAGGTAATTTCCGACAAAAATGATAAGCAAAACTTTTGACATGCAGACACGGTCAAAGTCCAGACTCACTAATGCATCCTAACGACTTATCAGTTAGACACACTAATGCAGACATGGTTCGCTAAGACCACCACTCTGATACCAACTGTAGTGACCCATCCTAATCCATCTGGACGAATACATTACATTTGGTTACATCGCGAGGTACTTGACCTCTATATGATACATATTACAAACAATGCATTCATTTTTAAAAGACAAACTTTCATTTCATCGAAAGTTGATGGCATGCATACCATTTCATAATATATCCAACTGTAATTGACTTAATAATAATCTTGATGAACTCAACGACTCGAATGCAACGTCTTTTGAAATATGTCATGAATGACTCCAAGTAATATCTCTAAAATGAGCAAATGCATAGCGGAAGATTTCTTTCATACCTGAGAATAAACATGCTTAAAAGTGTCAACCAAAAGATTGGTGAGTTCATTAGTTTATCATAATCAATATTCATTTTCATCATTTTAATAGACCACAAGATTTCCATTTTCATTTCTCATAAACATACATCCCATACATAGAGATAAAAATCATTCATATGGATTGAACACCCGTAATCGACATTCACAAGATGCATATAGAATATCCCCATCAATCCAGGACTCTCTTCGAACATGATAAATTTCGAAGTACTAAACCATCCGGTACTTTGGATGGGGCGTGTTGGGCCTGATAGATCTATATTTAGGATTCGCGTCAATTAGGGTGTCTGTTCCCTAATTCTTAGATTACCAGACTAAAAGGGGCATATTCAATTTCGATCATTCAACCATATAATGTAGTTTCGATTACTTATGTCTATTTCGTAAAACATTTATAAAAGTAGCGCATGTATTCTCAGTCCCAAAAATATATATTGCAAAAGCATTTAAAAAGGGAGCAAATGAAACTCACAATACTGTATTTTGTAGTAAAAATACATATGACGATATTGAATAAGTGTAGGGTTGGCCTCGGATTCACGAACCTATATCATTATATATATATATATATATATATATATATATATATATATATATATATATATATATATATATATATATATATATATATATATATATATATATATATATATATATATATATATATATATATATTAACACACATAAATGTAATCGTACAAATTTATATATATATAAATTTATTAGTTATATCATTTTTATCTTAATAACCTATATGTTTCATATATTCTTTTTATTTATTTAAAATAAAAATTATTACTTTTATTATGTTATATGTATTAAATATATTCTTGTGTATATATATATATCGTTTGTTTGTTAAAATTATAATAATATTAAAATATTAGTAGTAATGGTAAAAATAATAATAATAATGATAATAGAGTTAGAAATGATACTTGTAATATTAATGATAAAAATGATAACTTAAATAAAAATGATACACTTAATAAAAATGTTAATTTTAATAATAATGAATTCTAATAATAATAACTATAAAAATAATGATTTTACTAATAATAATAATGATACTAATATTTATATTTTTAATATTTGTAATAATATAATAATAATTACTAATAATAATAATAATAATAATAATAATAATAATAATAATAATAATAATAATAATAATAATAATAATAATAAGTAATAATAATAATAATATTAGTAATAATAATAATAATAATAATAATAATATTAAGTAATAAGTAAAGTACTCAAAGAAGTAGCCCTTAAAAAAATGCCCAAGTCCGAGTTTGAACCCGCGACGTCCCGATAACATCCTAAACATTCCATCGCCACTTCATTTTTGATTTAACCACTACCCTAATTCATTTAAACTCAAATGAATCTGCTCCCTTCTTCTTCATAGTTCCTATGAAATCGTCATCATCATTTTATGTTCATAATATCATCATCATCGTGACCAATATCATCAACATATTCGCTTAACCCCCATCTTATTATTATCATGATTTGCAGTCCATTAAAAGCCCAATAACTACTTTCAAATTCGCAGCCCAAGTAATAAAATAACAGCCCAGTAAAAATACGGTAGCCCAACAAATCCGTTAACAACCTAATTTGTGAGATTAATTGGTTTCAAGGAATAGCCCATTTAGTATTTAATAAAACGCTTTCCTTGTTATATGGTTTTAAAATTCGACAGCAAGCAGAAGTCTCCAATATATAATGCATCATCTTAACCTTATCTACACATCATCATCAACTTTAATCATGCTCATGATCATCTTTATATATATCATGTTAAATTATTATTTTCGTTACTAACTTTCTTCGCCATGGCTCATCATAGTTACTTTAAAAAAATAACATAACCTCACTTTGTGACTTAATTTGGTCAGCCAAATGCTCTTCACTTTGCCCCACATATATTATTGAAACATAAAGCATAAATTATACCATTAGGCAACTTTATATTGTGAACATAATCCCCACCATTTTTTTCGTTAATTAGCTCGACGGAAGAAGGAAGGAAAGTTTAGTTCACAGTAGCAGCTGTAGTAAGTTCATGTGGGTTGTTGTGGTAGAGAGGTATGGCAGCATGGAGGTGGTGACTGGTCCGACGGTCAGCAGCAGGCGGCAGTAGCAGTTTGATGTTGATGGTTTGGTTTACAGTGGTGACCGATGATGGTGGAGTCTTGTACTCGATGGTGTCTGATTAATAAACAGAAAAACCGTAGTAGAAGTGGTGGTGTTAGTGATGATTTTAGTTGGTGGTTGTTATGGTTTTAAGTGGTTATGGTGTCGGTCAAGAAATAGAAAACAAAACAAATGGGTTGTCGAAGTTTAACAGAAATATGCAGGAGTTCTGTAGTGACCCGAACTTTTCCATGTTTATATATATATTAAATGAAATTGTTATTTACATGATTAAGTGTTTCTAACATTTTAAGCAATCAAACTTGTTAAGACTTGATTAATTGAAATAGGTTTCAGATAGACAATTGACCACCCAAGTTGACCGGTGATTCACGAACGTTAAAACTTGTAAAAACTATACGATGACATATATATGGTTATATATATAGTTAACATGATTTTATTATAAGTATGTATCTCATTAGGTATTTTAACAATGAGTTATATACATAAAAATGAGACTATTAATTTAAGAAACTCGAAAACGATATATATAACGATTATCGTTATAACAACGTCTTACTAGGTACATATGAATCATATTAAGATATTTATACACTTGGTTAATTATGTTAAATGATAATTAAATATATTATTAAGTTTATTAACAATGAAATACATATGTAAAAATAAGACTACTAACTTAATGATTTCAAAACGAGACATATATGTAACGATTATCGTTGTAACGACATTTAACTGTATATATATCATACTAAGATATATTATATATCATAATATCATGATAATATAAAAATTTAACATCTCATTTGTTATAATAAACAATGGGTTAACAACATTCAACAAGATCGTTAACCTAAATGTTTCAAAACAACATTTACATGTAACGACTAACGATGACTTAACGGCTCAGTTAAAATGTATATACATGTAGTGTTTTAATATGTATTCATACACTTTTGAAAGACTTCAAGACACTTATCAAAATACTTCTACTTAACAAAAATGCTTACAATTACATCCTCGTTCAGTTTCATCAACAATTCTACTCGTATGCACCTGTATTCGTACTCGTACAATACACAGCTTTTAGATGTATGTACTATTGGTATATACACTCTAATGATCAGCTCTTAGCAGCCCATGTGAGTCACCTAACACATGTGGGAACCATCATTTGGCAACTAGCAGGAAATATCTCATAAAATTACAAAAATATGAGTAATCATTCATGACTTATTTACATGAAAACAAAATTACATATCCTTTATATCTAATCCATACACCAACGACCAAAAATACCTACAAACACTTTCATTCTTCAATTTTATTCATCTAATTGATCTCTCTCAAGTTCTATCTTCAAGTTCTAAGTGTTCTTCATAAATTCCAAAAGTTCTAGTTTCATAAAATTTAGAATACTTCCAAGATTGCAAGTTTACTTCCAAGTTTTCTAAATCCATTCCAAGTAATCATCCAAGATCAAGAAACCTTTGTTACTTACAGTAGGTTATCTTTCTAATACAAGGTAATAATCATATTCAAACTTTAATTCAATTTCTATAACTATAACAATCTTATTTCGAATGAAAATCTTACTTGAACTGTTTTCGTGTCATGATTCTGCTTCAAGAACTTTCAAGCCATTCAAGGATCCTTTGAAGCTAGATCTATTTTTCTCATTTCCAGTAGGTTTATCCAAGGAACTTGAGGTAGTAATGATGTTCATAACATCATTCGATTCATACATATAAAGCTATCTTATTCTAAGGTTTAAACTTGTAATCACTAGAACATAGTTTAGTTAATTCTAAACTTGTTCGCAAATAAAAGTTAAATCCTTCTAACTTGACTTTTAAAATCAACTAAACACATGATTTTTATTATGAACATGAAACTATATCCAAAAATTATGGTTAAACTCAAAGTGGAAGTATGTTTTCTAAAATGGTCATCTAGACGTCGTTCTTTCGACTAAAATGACTACCTTTACAAAAACGACTTGTAACTTACTTTTCCTACTATAAGCCTATACTTTTTCTGTTTAGATTCATAAAATAGAGTTCAATATGAAACCATAGCAATTTGATTCACTCAAAACGGATTTAAAATGAAGAAGTTATGGGTAAAACAAGATTGGATAATTTTTCTCATTTTAGCTACGTGAAAATTGGTGACAAATCTATTCCAATCATAACTTAATCAACTTGTATTGTATATTATGTAATCTTGAGATACCATAGACACGTATACAATGTTTCGACCTATCATGTCGACACATCTATATATATTTCGGAACAACCATAGACACTCTATATGTGAATGTTGGAGTTAGCTATACAAGGTTGAGGTTGATTCCAAAATATATATAGTTTGAGTTGTGATCAATACTGAGATACGTATACACTGGGTCGTGGATTGATTCAAGATAATATTTATCGATTTATTTCTGTACATCTAACTGTGGACAACTAGTTGTAGTTTACTAACGAGGACAGCTGACTTAATAAACTTAAAACATCAAAATATATTAAAAGTGTTGTAAATATATTTTGAACATACTTTGATATATATTTATATATTGTTATAGGTTCGTGAATCAACCAGTGGCCAAGTCTTACTTCCCGACGAAGTAAAAATCTGTGAATGTGAGTTATAGTCCCACTTTTAAAATCTAATATTTTTGGGATGAGAATACATGCAGGTTTTATAAATGATTTACAAAATAGACACAAGTATGTGAAACTACATTCTATGGTTGAATTATCGAAATTGAATATGCCCCTTTTTATTAAGTCTGGTAATCTAAGAATTAGGGAACAGACACCCTAATTGACGCGAATCCTAAAGATAGATCTATTGGGCCTAACAAACCCCATCCAAAGTACCGGATGCTTTAGTACTTTGAAATTTATATCATATCCGAAGGGTGTTCCGGAATGATGGGGATATTCTTATATATGCATCTTGTTAATGTCGGTTACCAGGTGTTCACCATATGAATGATTTTTATCTCTATGTATGGGATGTGTATTGAAATATGAAATCTTGTGGTCTATTGTTACGATTTGATATATATAGGTTAAACCTATAACTCACCAACATTTTTGTTGATGTTTAAAGCATGTTTATTCTCAGGTGAATACTAAGAGCTTCCGCTGTTGCATACTAAAATAAGGACAAGATTTGGAGTCCATGTTTGTATGATATTGTGTAAAAACTGCATTCAAGAAACTGATTTCGATGTAACATATTTGTATTGTAAACCATTATGTAATGGTCGTGTGTAAACAGGATATTTTAGATTATCATTATTTGATAATCTACGTAAAGCTTTTTAAACCTTTATTTATGAAATAAAGGTTATGGTTTGTTTTAAAAATGAATGCAGTCTTTGAAAATTGTCTCATATAGAGGTCAAAACCTCGCAACGAAATCAATTAATATGGAACGTTTTTAATCAATAAGAACGGGACATTTCAAGTTCAATGGTTTATGATGAAGATGTCAATGGTGGTGACGAGGGTGCTCGAACGAACAGAAACATAGTATGCATCGATAGTTGGGTGAAGACAAAAACAGTTAACAACAAAGGTGAGTTAGTGTGTATTGTTTATGGGTTGCAACCGAAAACAGTAGCGGTTTTTCATGATGGGTGTTTGATTAGATTTTGGCTATGATGGTGTGGTCGAAGGGTGATAACAGAAACAATAAGGAGCAGGTGGTTGTTTGGGTTGGATATCGCGAGGATACACGAAGAAATCTTGAATTCCAGTTATGAGCATGATCGAATATGAGTATATCGAATGGGTTGTTGATTTGAGTATCAAGTTAGAAAGAGGAAAAAGAAAAACAACGGTAGTAGTAGATGATAGTGGTGATAACCATGGCTCTCAAGTGTATCTATATATATTATATATTTAGAGATAGTGGAATGAATCAATCACATAACAAGATTTAGAAAGTTAGATTAGGATTCTACTTTTGAAACATAAGGTCAAGAGTAGAATAGGATGACAACAAAATCAGATAGTGATTTGTAACAACTTACTTGATATTATCCTATATGTGTTTATTTATTTTTTTATTTTTTTATATTAAAAACAATAATAATACTGTTAATATTAATAATAATAATAATAATAATAATAATAATAATAATAATAACACAAATAATAATATTAATATTAATATTAATAATAATAATGAGAGTAATAATAATAATAATATTGATATAACACTATACTTAAACTCGTAATTAAATTTAATATATTAATATTACATATGTCATTTCTAATATGTATATATATATATATATATATATATATATATATATATATATATATATATATATATATATATATTTATATATATAACATATTTTGAATATTTAATATTTATACATTTTAATATATTACATTATACATATAATAATAATTATGTACAGAAATCATATATATATTTATATACATAGATTCATTTTAATAACAACTTTATTATATCATTTATTATTTTACAATTTAGTTCTTACAATTAAATTATATATTATTACAATTCATATTAATATATATATTTATATATTTAAATATATATATATATATATATATATATATATATATATATATATATATATATCTATCTATCTATCTATTTACAAATAGTTGTTCGTGAATCGTCTAGAACAGTCGAAGGGTAATTGAATCTATGTAAACAGTTCGAAAATTTTGAGACCCAACATTACAGACTTTGCTTATCGTGTCAGAAACATATAAAGATTAAGTTTAAATTTAGTCAGAAATCTCCGGGTCGTCACAATATATATATATATATATATATATATATATATATATATATATATATATATATATATATATATATATATATATATATATATATATATATTTATATCTATTTAATTTATATAATTATATATATATATATATATATATATATATATATATATATATATTATATTCTCGTTTAACTTGTAATTTTTGTTCTGATGACTTGTTCATTGACGCTCGACTAATGTTCCGGTTCCAGTTTATCAAACATCGTTACGTACACTTAGAAAACTTGTACTTTACGCTTCGTGACTCGTACTCTTGTCAAAATATAAACTTAAATTACCAATAAACTATATCACTCAAAATGTAACTTTAACGTTCGAGTGTTTGGTTATTTGCTTCTTTAAATAATCGTTCTCGTTATATATATATATATATATATATATATATATATATATATATATATATATATATATATATATATATATATATATATATATATATATATAATAGTATTGTTTTAAATCAAAACGTTTTATAACAAAAATATTATATTTTATCATATTGTAAAATCTCTATTTTCATTTCGAAATATGTATTCGAAATATTTATTTAATAATATAATATTTAGTTTTCAAAACTAATTATATTTCAAAGTTCATTATATAATTTAAAATCGTTTCGAAATTATTATTTAGTAATACTTTTATCTTTTTGAAACAATAAAAATATATTTGCAAATTTTTAATACAAAGCTTTAATTAAATTCTTCAAATTTTATATTCATAAACAAATTATCTTATAAAACGTTTTAATAATAAAATTCTTTTTAAATTGAAAATGTTTTAGTACGTTTGAAACTAAATCATATAAATATGAAAATTTTATTTTCCAAAACTGAATATGTTTAGGAATCAGTTTGTTAAAATAATGGAAATCGTTATATCATAAAATGTTTTAGAAAACTAAAATTATATCTATTCATAATAGCTTTCATGTTTTTAAATTACTGTTTGATGATGAAGCGTGGGATAAAGTTCAATGGTCAAATAAATGTATGAAATCATCTTAATGTAAAACGTCGATTTACTTAACTTGTTGATATCCAACATCTAAGTTATTTACCCTCCACGTTCTTACTTTCACAATAAATAAAATGAAAGTTAAAATAGTTATCTTTTACAAAGTCACGAGGAAATATTGTAAAGCATGAATTGGAAGTCAAACAGGAATCTCTACTAACATTTGTCTAACTTTCGTCAATTAACACATTTGTTCTTACTTGAAAAATCACTTTACCATTTTCCAAATATTGTTAAAAATAACATATTTCTTAAATCATAGTGGACCTCTCAACAGGAACCCGTAATCACATCACAATGAATCTTGATAATTCAATCATTTGATATTATCTTTTTAATTCCATTGATAAATATATAGTAACAAATACGTTCATGTAAAGTATTATAGATCTAATACTTTGTTAACGTTTTCAATTAATATAACTATATATCATATATACATATCTATATACACATAAATGTTTGTGAATCATCGGGAATGGCCAAAGATTAATTGAATGTATGACAATAGTTCAAACCTTTTTGAGACTTAACATAACAGACTTTGCTTATCTTGTCGGAAACATATAAAGATTAAGTTTAAATTTGGTCGGAAATTTCCGGGTTGTCACAGTACCTACCCGTTAAAGAAATTTCGTCCCGAAATTTGAGTGGGATCGTCATGGCTGACAATAAGTATGTTTTCATGACGCATACGGGCTGGAAATTAGAGTTTTCTCATCAATGAATAATATGGATAAAACAATTTGATTTTGTGACGAGTACGAATGAAGCTATCACAAAAGAGTGAAATGAGAAAAGTAAATTTTCGTCATATCTTTTGACGTAGATATGGTTGATTTTTGGAGTTCAAGGGATTTAGAGAAAATCTTTGTAATAAGATTTGATTCTTCGGTAATTAAGGAAATTAGAATCCTTTTTGGTTAAATGCGATAATTTGTCTCGATTGCTATGTCCGTTATTTCGCTATAAATCAACCTCTTCCGTTCCATTATTTTCATCACCCCTACATCTTCTTCCTCATTTCATACTTTTAAAAGATTGTGAAAATGCTTCATCCAGTTCTGATCCTTGATCTCTTTCTGACTATCATCACAATCATCCTTCTGCTCCAACTCCCATCGAATGAATCTACTTACTTCTACTTCGCTCTTGGAGTAGTGGTTTTCATAATCCTTCCTTGCATTTGTCTTTCCATAATTATTGACATCTACGGTTAATGATCCCTTCTGTTTGCTGTGATTTATACTCCTATATTTCAAAGTTTGTGCGATTATTTTCTCTCCTCGACTTTGTGTGAAGCAAGTAATGGTCCAGAATTCGTAGGTATGAAGCTTCGGATGAACATAACTAATGTTCTAAGAAAGAAATGGTAATAGCACGATCTGACTTGTTAAATTACCAGAAAATCACGGGAAAAGACCGAATCATCAAGAAAAATATTTTCTTGATATTTTTAGAGTTTAAATAGAATGAAAGAGTTATGTAACATGGTACATGATGACGGTATGGTCTGTGAATCATCATGTTCCATTAGAAACTCAGCATGACTTACTATAATATAATCACATTGATCAAGTGTCATTATATTATACTAACTCATGCTTCAATTCCCAACACCACTTCAAAACATTCAAATTTTAAATTCAAATTTTTCAAAATCTAGAAACTAACCAGTTTCCTTTATGATGTAACACAGATAATCGCGAGGAATAAATAATTTCGGATAATAATAGTTATGAAGATATCTTCAGAAATATCAAAGATATTTATAATGAAAGATATGATGATATCTTAGAATATCTAAGATCAGAGGATGATGAAAAATATTGTCCGCAAGGGTTTAGAGTAAGGAGCAAGGTATTCGCTAACTACTTCAGCAGACACTGAATCATTTGGATTCTTTGAAGGCATGTTTAGTCGTTGTGATTTGTCCACAGCCTCCTTCATGGTTTGCTCAATCCGTTTTCCAGTTCCAACGTTTCTGAGCTTTGCCAACCCACTATTCTTATCATTAAACTTTTGGTTGTTAAAGTTGTCTATAGTTTTTGCTGCTTCGTTCAGCTTTTTTAAAACTTCATAGTACTGATTCGTAGGCTGAGGTGCTATTCCGAATTTTAGAATTATAATTCCAGGAGATAACGTTATATGTATGTATATATATATATAACTGTTATCATAGAAATGTTGTGATATTCAAGAATAATTATTGATACTTCCTGGTATTTGGCATGGCACTTATCGTTACAAGATGAATATGGGTACATGACAGGGTTTTGTAGTGATTTTTCAGAGATATTTAAGTCAAAGAGCAATAAAGTTGCTGGTAAGTTTACTGCTAATGTGATGGGATATAAAAAGTTCCCCGGTAACAATGATGGGAAGGGCAATCGTATATATCAATGTTATAATAAGGCTACTTCGGATGAAAAGTCGAAGTTGTCTTGTTGGAGCTGTGACAAAATTTGCTTCTTTGAAAAGGGATTGCAAAGTTATTTTGGGTAATAATAATGCTAAAGCATCTGACACGGATATGTGTTAAACTTTTACTTAGGTTCCAATTGTTCTCCAGGTGCATAACTATATGCATATATTCTTCGTATATATCATGTGATTAGTTCATTCTTTCGGTTGTTCCTTAGATGAGGTGTTTTCAAGAATTTTGAAGGGTTTAGATGCAGGTTATCATCGTCAATATCCGTATGATGAATTCATCGTGAATCTTGAATGATACGAATACCTTTTATGAGTTTTGTGAATAAAAGTGATGTTCTAGTATAGTTTGAATTTAAAGTATGATTTTGAAAGATGTAGGGATCTAAGAGTGATGTCTTCTGATTTGTCAAAATCAGAATATGTAATTGGATTTGTATGAAAATGGTTGTTCTGATTTTTATGAAAGAATGTGTATCGCTGTGAAAATGGTGAGTATAGTTGATGATTTTTGATTTAGAATTTAAGAATGTACAGTGTAACATATTAATTGTGAACTTAAACATTTCTCGGGTATTACCTACCCCTTAAAAAAATTTCACAAGTAACATTTTTGTACAAATGAATTTTATTACAGTCTCTATGAAAATATATATATGTATGTATATTTTCTTCAGATGTAATATAGATTTAATGAGTTAATATTAAATTAAACTCATTTGATTTACGGTTGGAAATAGAATTGAATAATTCCTAAAACTTTAGAAATTACGTAACCTTTGCTGAGTATTTCTTCCACTTGCATGAAATTATGAATTAATACTTCATTATTCATCCATTGATATTTCTTCGGTGAATAATGTTGGTGTTCGTGGAATTCTTGTGAACTTCGCAAGACACTAATATCGGCTAAAAAGTTACGTTTTCACCCCAGTATTAAGGCCCAAAAACAAGAAACAGTCGAACTTTATCGTCAAAATACCCATTTCATTAGTTAGAATTGAAGAACAAGTAATTACGAAGACGATGCAAAAAAGAATCAAGAGAATCGGAGCTAAAACTAAGATTCTAGAGCGAAAACGGTGAAAGACAAGAAATCAAGTTACGATCCAAGAAATCAAGCTGACCAGGCAAGCCAAACGGCCTGCCAAACAGGCTCAGCAAATGACCTCAGCAAATGACCTCAGCAAACAGGCTGGCTTGGCAAACGGGCTTGGCAAACGGCCTGCCAGCCCTTTGCAGGCAAAAATCAAGTTTATTTAAAGGGCATTTGTCATTCATCTTCAACACACACTTCAATTCACTTCTTTCTCTCTCGAACAATATTAGTCATACTTTCAAGGTCTTCGACTCCGTGCGAGAAACCTAGTACCCGGAGAAGAACGTTGAAGATTGTATTAGGAGCGGTCTGGAGTCTTGAAGTTGTCACTTTTGTATTCAGAACTCGTTTGATCTACTGGTACTTCTATCATTTGTCTTTATATAATGTCTTCCATTATTATGCTTTATGATATTGTTGCCATGATTAGCGAGTAGTTATCTTTAGTGTATGTTATGACGTAATCAGTTATAATGCCGAAATTACATTATGGTTTGTGTATGTTGTCGAAATGCTTTCCGATTATGCTTTGAACTCAATCACTTTTCCAACTAATAGAACGTAGTTATTGGCTCTGTTATTGAGAAGTCACGAACCCCGATTTAGAGTACATTATCTGTGTCACCCTTTGGTAAGAGAAGTTTGTCGGATACAACGTGAGTTTGACTGAGGCACACCGGTTGTAGTAAGTTCACCAAGCTTTGGATTTTGACTGAGGACTCTTTCGTATTGAAACATCTGACTAGACCCCTAGTACATTGTCGGTCCTAGACCATGCTAGTGTAGTCACTAAGCATATAAATTTCGTACGTACACGCTGAAGTACAACGGTTGTTGTAATATGTACCTCTGCTAAGTAAGGCCATGGAACACGGTTAGTGTTGACTAGTACACTTCACCATAACGCGGTCTCAAGAATTGCACCCCGTTTGAGAGATTCTTGGTTAATTAAGGAACTGTTTGTTTGAACACATAAAGGATTGGACCGTTAGGATAACCGAACATTTTCATGGAAGTCAGCTTGACTTGGCCTTGGTGTTCTTTAGGGTTGAACTCTTCTAAGGGCCTAGCTATCTTTTAAACCAAACATTAACGAAAGCATCGAGACCCATCACGTCTCTCAGATATGGAAAACCATGTATTCTATTATACTTAAGAAATTTTAGACCATTTCGGAATGTTAATACGTCTCCCAACCGAGTCGCTCAATTGGATGAGCCGTCTGATCATGTATGCCTGTAGTCAGACTGCACGGGCGTCGGGGGTAAGGGACGTTGCTGTCTATTCAGAATCTTCAAGCCTATCGCATTACCCAGTGACATGTCTTATGACAGGGGCGTTTAGGACTAGTATAGTAAATACAAGGTCACTGCCTATCCATGAGCCAGCATTCCATAATATCGGCAAAGTAACTGATGAAATTGTAACATGCACTTGTTTTAGCCTTATCTGAATTACAAATTTTATCGTATTTACTTTACTTTACTTTAATCTAGAAAAATACAAAATTAGGTAATCACCCACTACTCCTGCACCTTAGAATTATCTTAAGATGTATATATAGGTTCGATTCTATTGATATCTCAAAAATATGACTCTAGGTCATACTTCCCTTACTCATAATAAGGAGTAGTACGATTTAGGCCCCGCTAAATATAAATTTAAAACAAGTACCTCCCTCTTGGTGGCTGACTCTGACGTGCTGCGACCTAACGACACCGCACAAAATAAAACCATCTGTTTCGGTCATATCAAGAGGGAACCTAGTTTTTGGCGCCGCTGCCAGGAACTGGTATCGAAAAATACAGCTCTCTATCAAACTCATTCACAAACATTTAAGTGGTGTCTAAGAAAGACAATAATACACGGACTTGGTTGTTGGATTTTCTGAACAGTCTCTAATTATATTGGAACCAAAAGGATCCTACCTCTCTGTAGTTGGCCTGGCCACTTGGTTTGTTGAATAGTTCGTGCGAAGCTCTGTTATCAAAATACCAGGGAATCAGTAGTAAGAACCAAAAACATATCTATATTTAGGATAATTAGAATACCTTAGCCTAGAATATCTTAGACTACTTTAGAATAAGATTACCTTAGATTACTTTAGATTAATCATTAGCTTGCCTTATACTAAATTAGGAAACTAGTTTATCTGTTTAAAATTTAAAACAAAAAAAAGAGGCATACCCAGTGTATGACCCAAACTCGATCTAGAGCAGGGCCGTTGTTATTCGTACCTGATCCAGACGCCATAATCTCTAGAGCACGCAACGAAGCTCGATTCAGGAAACAAATGGCGTTACGCATTACTTTAGCAGAAAACACTAAGCCCTCGATTGAAGGTCGAGAAGGACCGATCAGATTCCCAGAGATTCAAGGACACTCGTTCGAGTTAAAACATCACATCATTCTGCTCATCCAGAATGGCTGTCAATTCCACGGATTACCGAATGACGATCCTAATTCTCACCTCAATAAATTCATCTCTCTTTCGAACTCCTACAAGAAGCCAGGGATAGGACAAGATATAGTCCGACTATACTTGTTCCCCTATTCTCTCACTCATCATGCACAAACATGGTTCGAATGACTAGAAAAATATTCCATCACGTCTTGGACGGAGATGGCTACTAAATTTCTCACCAAATATTTCCCTCCTTCTAAACAAACCAAGATTAAGAATGACATCATTAACTTCAAACAAAGTTATGATGAATCTCTTTACACTGCATGGGAGTGATTCAAAACCCTGCTGAAGAAATGCCCTAATCACCAGTTAGAACGGTCAGCCCAAATCTGCACCTTCTACAATGGTCTTACGGTAAATCATAGGACGACGATCGATGCCGCCGCTCAAGGAAATCTGATGAACCAAACCGCAGACGAAGCATGGGAGTTGTTCGAGAACATGACAATGCATCATCATAACTGGAACAGTGGTGAAACAACTTCATCATCTGCACCACGCTCCGCGCTTAATAATCAAAATGAGGCCATCAAATCTCTCACAGACAAGATGGAGTCTCTTGCCAAACAACTCGGAGAATTGAAGACGCAGCCGCAACAAGTAAACCAGGTATAGGCCTGTGTTAACTGTACCAACCCACAACCTACTGAAGAATATCAAGTTGAGTACAAAAACCCTGACAGTTCAATCTGTTATGTTCAATACCCAGGTCGCCAATCAAATCTCAGCTTCAATCAACAACCTAGGGTTAACCAATTCCAAAGAAACAACCAACCTTTTCGCTATCGATACCCACCTTATCCACTCCAATAATCTAAATTGACATACGATCAACCACTTCATTCACTGGTCCACCAGCTGCGGAAAATTCCCCAACCACCCAAATTATAAAAGTAACCAACCCCACTCTCGGAACTGATGATCAGTTAACACAGTTCATTCAAGGACAACAACAGCTAAATCAGAGAACTGCATCTAGACAAGACCAGACAGAGATACTAATGAGAAATCAACTGGCTCTTCTCAAAGTCTAGAAACGCAGCTCGGATAGTTATCACAACGCCTTGAAACCCGACCACAAGGAAGGTTACCTAGTAATACTATCCAAAACCCCCACATAGAGGAAGCTAAACAAATGGACTCAGTAATCCCAGGAGAAGAACCACGGAGAAGGTCAGCTAGAATCAAGAACAAATCGACATATACTCAGCAGTTGTCCACCGCAACTCCGGTTCGTGTACCCTATCCTGGAAGATTACAGGAAGAACCATCCAAGCTTGATTCCTTCAAACTTGATGGAAGATTCCTGGACACCGTGTCCAAAGTGCCTAATCAAAAGAGATATATCCGAAGGCTTCTCTATACAAAGGAAAAGATACCAAATTCTAACAAAATTCCACTGAGTGAAGACTGCTAAACAGTGCTCAGGAACTCTCTACCAAAGAAGCTAGGAGATACGGGCCGTTTCATTTTCCCGTGTTCCATCTATCAATCTGGAACCATTCATGCGCTAACAGATTTAGGAGCAAGTATCAACCTAATCCCCTACTCTCTCTACAAGAGATTAGAGTTAGGAGACTAGTCACTAACCAAAATGACAATCCAACTTGCCGATCATTACAATTTGATATCCTAAGGGCATAGTTGAGAACGTCTTGGTGAAAGTCGACAAATTCTTGTATCCTACGGATTTCGTAGTGATGGACATTCAGGAAGACCCACACACACCAATAGTGTTCGGAAGACCTTTCATGAATACGGCTAGAACAGTCATTGATGTGTGCAATCAAACCCTGATCTTACGATCACATGTGGAGAGCATTACCTTCAAAATTGACCGACCTACCGATCTTTATGGACAGGCAAAGATGTTTGCTATTTCCACCAGACAAATCACTTCCGATGATGAGTCCCCACCACCAGCCGAAGATATCGAGATGGGTGTCGAATCACAGTTTGTTGATGACCCAGAAATGGAATAAGAGGATCCCAGCGAAGAAATAGAGGAAGAGGAAGAACCTGAGGAGGAAGAGGAAATGGAAGACGTAAAAGAAACTGCGATAATATCATCTCCAAGCCCGGAGCATCATGAAGATTTAATGAGGCTCGAGACTAAAGATCACAGTTTAATCATTCGATTCAAGAATAAGACTGATAAGGTTGACGTTAAGGATATAGAAATTGACCCCGGGAGTGTCAAAGTGAAGAACCATGATACTGCAGAGACCCATTCATTGGAGAAATCTTCAGAAGATTATTCTACCGATGGTGATGAGGAAGAGCAACACGAAGACATTTTCTCATATTATCCATCCGAACCAGATCAAGAGGAGCCGAACTCTTCTTCAGATCGGATTCCGATCATATCCACTCACGCTGACATGATAACCTTCATCAATGACACCGATGAATTTGAAGAGATTCTTGAACCCATCCATAAATCAACAATCGATTACACGCTACGCTTAATCGAAAGAATCACGGCTATCAAGAACGAATAAGATCGTTATCTCCAGAGAGAAGACGATAATGTTGAAATCCTAGAAGAACGCATTCAAGACTTTATCAATACCCTTCACGATCATATCTACCGCGAAGAAAGGCAACGAGAGCATGACTCAGTAGTCCGCACTATTCTAGAGACGAGATTTTATCGAGATCAGAAGATCATTTACTCTAAGGTTTACAATGCCTTAGCTGTAACGACCTGACCAAAACTGTTATTGACGGCGCCGTTAACTTAGGTCCCGTTGCGTGGTCGTAGTCCCTATATGAGACTCGTTTGACCAAAATTATGTCGCATTCATTTGAAAGGTACAAGACTTGCAAGTTTAGTTTACAAAACCGTTCGACAACAAGTCTAAGTTTACAAAAGTCATAAAGTATAAATGAAATAACTTGCGACATAATTAGTTTAAAAACACAGTTGCTATAAATAGCGTAAGTATGTAAACAAAAGTTTGAATCCAAAAGTGCTATCCCTAGCGTATGCATGCATGGTTGACTCCAATCAAGTAATCAAAGAGTGCGGAAGCATGTATCAAGTAGCCAAGTATGAACCTGAGAAAACATGTAGAAAACTGTCAACGAAAAACGTTGGTGAGATCATAAATGTATTTGTAAAAGTATGTTTTTGAATCACAAGGTTTAGTATCAAGCGTATACATCTCTAAAGATGTGTTTGTATCAAAAAGTATACATCTCAAAAGATGTTATTTGTAAACCATAAGATTTAGTATAAAGTGAATATCAAGCGTATACATCCCAAAAGATGTTGTCTGTATCACGAGCACCCAATTACCAAAACTTAACTGAATCTTACCTCTGCATAATAGTGTTAGAACCTACACTATATACCGAAAATACGTTTCATCCGTCAGATGAGGGTTCGTCAAACCCGCATGGCCACACAACATAATTTCTCGCTCACACCCTACAAGTGTAACTAATAGTAATTGAACTTGAGGATTTTCGTTCTAACTCGTATGTATCTTTGCTCTTGTATTCGCATTTATATTCAAAGTATGAAAGTATAAACCGTATAAATGTATATAAAGTATATGTTTCTCAGCCCACGATTTAAAAGTATAAAAGTATTTGCAAAGGTGGGACTATGATCTCACCTCGAGTGCACGAGTATAAAAGTACTTCACAAAGTAACGTATGCATGAAAGTTGCTTAGCCTTGACCTAAACAAGTAAGTTGTATCAATTAACCGGTTACGATACAAGGTCGGGTGAAATGTGTTCAATTAGTCCTATGGCTCGTTACTACTCGATTAAATATAGCATGTGAATCAATTTGTCAAGTTTCATACAAGAATCCCGTATAAAAGCATGTTAGAACGATTGCATAAAAGTTTGGTTAAGTTTGACTAAAAGTCAAACTTGGTCAAAGTCAACGAAAAAGTCAACACGTTCGGGTCGGGTCCCGAACTATTTTTCTGAGGTTTTTATTCATATATAAGCATGTTAGAACAAGTTTCATGTGAATCGGAGGTCGGTAGCTAGTCAAACATTTCACGTGAAATGGGTCCAAGAGGTCAGAATCTGGCCAGGTGATTCTGCGCGCCGCGCGGGGATGTGGCGCGCCGCGCCACTACCTGGGCAGAGAATTCTGGTCAGTTTTTCCAAGTGTGCACGAACCAAAACCTTTTCTAACACAACACTTGACCCGCAAACACTTATAATGCCTATCATACATCGTTGGAAAGGTATTTTGACGAGGAATGCAACTAAGTACATATTATCAATCAAAACATGCATTTAAAATAATCAAATTCTCATCAAATGTTCAATGAACGTTCATAATCAAAGTTTCAAGTTTGTAAAACGCATTTCATGATTCGGGCAACCAATTTACATGTATGATATGCCGTTTTGAAGGTAATGAAGCATACATTACTACTAAACACTAACAATTAACATTTCATGGCATTCAAGCATCAAAAGTTCATGTCAAGAACTATCAAACCCTAGTCAAACATCACAAAATCCTTAATCGGGTTTTTGAAGTTTTCTTAATCAACCTACACATCAAAATGTAGCTAATGATACTAGTAACACAATTAAAACATGAACTTTAACAATTAAACAACTTTTAATCATCCAAAATCAAAGATTAAGCTAACCCACTTCAAAAGTTCAAACTAGTTACTCAAATCAACAAATCGAGCAAACAAAACATATATTCATGCTAGACACGAGCCATAGACACTAACTAACACAATTTCAAGTCAAAAACACGAATTTAAAGAAATCTAGAGTTTTAGAAATGTTACCCAAAATCAATGAAGTTAGTATCCAATCGTAGAGGATGATGAGAGGATCACGAAAATGTAATTTGTTTTGTGATGAACTTCCTTGATTGAATTTAGATGATAAATCTTTGATGTTGGGGTTTGAGAGAAATTATGGAAGTAGTAAGAATGAGGGAGGTGGAATGGATGGAGGAGGAGGCCACTTTGACTATTTGACCTAGTCAAATTTTTGCCCACTTGGCAAGTTTAGTCCCTCAAGTTTCAAGCGGGTGCGGGAATTAACCAAACGAATATTTTTAAAACGCAAGTTAACGAGAGATGTTGTAATCGAGTAACGGGATTATCAAGAACATTAGTTAACGAAGTGTACTAATATAGGTGACGAAAGATGTTATTAAAAAAAAAGACGGTATTAAAATAAATTTAACGGAAAAACGCGGGATGTTATATTATCCACACCTCAAAAGAAATTTCATCCCGAAATTTAGTTGGAAGTAGTAGTTGTTGAATCTTCCTCGAGATCTTGTGTTGCCAATTCTACGAGTGAGGGAGGAGTACGTTCTAGGGTATTTCAACGAACTTTGACGGTCGGGGTTTAACGTCGTCTTAAAGTTTGGGTTCACAATTCATGGTTTCAACCGGTCCTCCTAGGAATGAAGTTTATCGTCGATAGTAAGCTTATCGAAAAGGAATGACAAGTTCTTGTTTCGCAAAACACATCTTTAAGTTGATACATCGAATGTAGGATAAACGGAGACTCGAAATGAGTCGGAAAATCTAGATGACAAGCAACGAGTACAATACGCTCCATGGTTTCAAAAAGGATTAGTATATCGCGGATTTAGCATTCCTATGTTTCCCGAAACGGTTTACACCTCCTCAAGGTGCGACTTTTAACGTGACGCGGTTTCCCATGGAATTCGAAAGGTTTACGTGTAACATCGGCATAGCTCCTGGTGATTACGAGTCACGTTGGGTCTTGCTTGAATATGAATAAATCCTCTCGATTGCTCATGAATAAGCTCGGCCCCGGTGAATTGATCATCGTTTAATTGGTTTCGACAAAAAGGAGGATGACGTTTCCGGTCACATGTGGTTTCAAAAGGTGTGACGTTAAGAATCGAATGATAACTATCGTGGTAAGAGATTCTGGTTAAAGGCAAGACTTTTCTCAAATGGTTTGAAGTTGGTAACACAAATTCGTATTACGGTTTCCAAGGTTTGAATCGTATGTTTGTTCGGTCCGTCGGGTTTTGGATGGTACGCGGTACTCATGTCTAAACGTGGTCCCGAGGCTTTTTGTAAGGCACTCCGAAATCTAGAAGTGAAACGAGGATCTCGATCCGAAACAAAGTACATTCCGTAAGGTATATTTGAACAAGTTTGTTAGGACAAGTTTCTCAAGAAAATTCGCGTCGCGGAAGATTTATCGGTTTCCAAATACGTTCGTCGAGACTATTCACCCTCGAGGCGAATACTAGTATAACGTGAAGAGTCTCTCTCCATTGAGAATTTAAAATAAAAGATTTCCTGAACCAGAATTACGAGTGTAAGGCGAGAGAAGTTTCCGCCTCGATGCGAGCATAACGAGTAAATTGTAGTTAGTTAATAAGACTGTGCGAGGACGAGATAGTATACACGTGTAACATACGGTTGAAGTCGAAAGGAATCGGTAATTCATTCGGAAGCATAAGTATAGTTCGACAAAAATCGAAGGTGTGTCCCCGGTATGGTTGTTATCAATATTCTCGGAGTTTTCAGATGTTCAACATGAATAGATGAAGTCATGTACATGGCTCATGGTGGTGTTTAGGTTGATCGAGTCTAACCACCATCACGTGTCACTAGAACTTTGGTATGTCTTACCGTAATATAACCACGTTGATTGAGTGTCGTTATATTACGCTAACTCATACCTCCATTCCCACATCACTCTATAGATTCAAGTTCGTGTAATCGTGAAGTTTAAAATAAACAAAGTGTAACGACGTCTTTAACGTGACTCGTATTGAATCGAAAGAATTAGTGCAACTATAAAGAAGCGTTCCCCGAGGGAAGTGTATAAATGATTGTTCACGTCAATGTGGTTCGAGTCAGACAATAAGGTATTCAGGTATGAAAAGAGTAACGAGTCATGATAACGAGTAGCACGCAACCGTAGTGATAAATGTTGATGACGATACTCACCTAGAGTAGTGATGGTAGTAACACCAAAAAGTAGATAGTAAGAAACACCAGCGGGAAACTGATAGTAAGTTGAAACGGTGGCAAATAACAATCCGGGAGACAGAGTTCCCGAACAAGTGTGACTAATGAAGTCGTCGTCATCCATACGTGTATGAATCATGAATTTACGTGTGTTACCAAAAAGTGGCGGAATACGAGTTCGTATGATGAAGGTTGGGTACCATTAAAAAGTTTGCCTAAGAATGATTCAAGTATAATGCACAAGTAGTCAAGTAAGTGCTATCTATAGCAAATGTATGTCAGAATGCAAATGCTAACTATCCGGTTGTAGTCTAGATTCACTAATGCGTCCTAACGACTCTGTCAGACACACTAATGCACATCCTAGTTCCCTACAACCAACACTCTGATACCACTTGTAACGACCTGACCAAAACCGTTATTGACGGCGCCGTTAACTTAGGTCCCGTTGCGTGGTCGTAGTCCCTATATGAGACTCGTTTGACCAAAATTATGTCGCATTCATTTGAAAGGTACAAGACTTGCAAGTTTAGTTTACAAAACCGTTCGACAACAAGTCTAAGTTTACAAAAGTCATAAAGTATAAATGAAATAACTTGCCACATAATTAGTTTAAAAACACAGTTGCTATAAATAGCGTAAGTATGTAAACAAAAGTTTGAATCCAAAAGTGCTATCCCTAGCGTATGCATGCATGGTTGACTCCAATCAAGTAATCAAAGAGTGCGGAAGCATGTATCAAGTAGCCAAGTATGAACCTGAGAAAACATGTAGAAAACTGTCAACGAAAAACGTTGGTGAGATCATAAATGTATTTGTAAAAGTATGTTTTTGAATCACAAGGTTTAGTATCAAGCGTATACATCTCTAAAGATGTGTTTGTATCAAAAAGTATACATCTCAAAAGATGTTATTTGTAAACCATAAGATTTAGTATAAAGTGAATATCAAGCGTATACATCCCAAAAGATGTTGTCTGTATCACGAGCACCCAATTACCAAAACTTAACTGAATCTTACCTCTGCATAATAGTGTTAGAACCTACACTATATACCGAAAATACGTTTCATCCGTCAGATGAGGGTTCGTCAAACCCGCATGGCCACACAACATAATTTCTCGCTCACACCCTACAAGTGTAACTAATGGTAATTGAACTTGAGGATTTTCGTTCTAACTCGTATGTATCTTTGCTCTTGTATTCGCATTTGTATTCAAAGTATGAAAGTATAAACCGTATAAATGTATATAAAGTATATGTTTCTCAGCCCACGATTTAAAAGTATAAAAGTATTTGCAAAGGTGGGACTATGATCTCACCTCGAGTGCACGAGTATAAAAGTACTTCACAAAGTAACGTATGCATGAAAGTTGCTTAGCCTTGACCTAAACAAGTAAGTTGTATCAATTAACCGGTTACGATACAAGGTCGGGTGAAATGTGTTCAATTAGTCCTATGGCTCGTTACGACTCGATTAAATATAGCATGTGAATCAATTTGTCAAGTTTCATACAAGAATCACGTATAAAAGCATGTTAGAACGATTGCATAAAAGTTTGGTTAAGTTTGACTAAAAGTCAAACTTGGTCAAAGTCAACGAAAAAGTCAACACGTTCGGGTCGGGTCCCGAACTATTTTTCTGAGGTTTTTATTCATATATAAGCATGTTAGAACAAGTTTCATGTGAATCGGAGGTCGGTAGCTAGTCAAACATTTCACGTGAAATGGGTCCAAGAGGTCAGAATCTGGCCAGGTGATTCTGCGCGCCGCGCGGGGATGTGGCGCGCCGCGCCACTACCTGGGCAGAGAATTCTGGTCAGTTTTTCCAAGTGTGCACGAACCAAAACCTTTTCTAACACAACACTTGACCCGCAAACACTTATAACGCCTATCATACATCGTTGGAAAGGTATTTTGACAAGGAATGCAACTAAGTACATATTATCAATCAAAACATGCATTTAAAATAATCAAATTCTCGTCAAATGTTCAATGAACGTTCATAATCAAAGTTTCAAGTTTGTAAAACGCATTTCATGATTCGGGCAACCAATTTACATGTATGATATGCCATTTTGAAGGCAATGAAGCATACATTACTACTAAACACTAACAATTAACATTTCATGGCATTCAAGCATCAAAAGTTCATGTCAAGAACTATCAAACCCTAGTCAAACATCACAAAATCCTTAATCGGGTTTTTGAAGTTTTCTTAATCAACCTACACATCAAAATGTAGCTAATGATACTAGTAACACAATTAAAACATGAACTTTAACAATTAAACAACTTTTAATCATCCAAAATCAAAGATTAAGCTAACCCACTTCAAAAGTTCAAACTAGTTACTCAAATCAACAAATCGAGCAAACAAAACATATATTCATGCTAGACACGAGCCATAGACACTAACTAACACAATTTCAAGTCAAAAACACGAATTTAAAGAAATCTAGAGTTTTAGAAATGTTACCCAAAATCAATGAAGTTAGTATCCAATCGTAGAGGATGATGAGAGGATCACGAAAATGTAATTTGTTTTGTGATGAACTTCCTTGATTGAATTTAGATGATAAATCTTTGATGTTGGGGTTTGAGAGAAATTATGGAAGTAGTAAGAATGAGGGAGGTGGAATGGATGGAGGAGGAGGCCACTTTGACTATTTGACCTAGTCAAATTTTTGCCCACTTGGCAAGTTTAGTCCCTCAAGTTTCAAGCGGGTGCGGGAATTAACCAAACGAATATTTTTAAAACGCAAGTTAACGAGAGATGTTGTAATCGAGTAACGGGATTATCAAGAACATTAGTTAACGAAGTGTACGAATATAGGTGACGAAAGATGTTATTAAAAAAAAAGACGGTATTAAAATAAATTTAACGGAAAAACGCGGGATGTTACATTAGCCGGATCTGCACTTCCGTTCTCAGCAAACGAACGAGCACTGCTGACTCTCATCTGGAAGCATATGGATCATTCCACCGGATGCCCGACTTATCACTCTGACTTTCAAATGATCGAGGATATTCACAACTTTTTCACTCTATTAGAGAGGGATAATTTCGAAAGCACACCAGAGAGGCTAGTAATTTACGTAACAATTGGTCACCACACCAATCTAATTATCAAAGAGTTACAAGATGTAGTCACAGAGGAAGTAAGACGTAACAATCCGTTTTCTCACCTTGAACCAGACCGATTCGATATTGCCACCTACGTTACAAAGCATATAGCACGTATCTTCCAAGAATCCATGGATCCTAGTTTCACATTTAAGGCTGGATGTAGGGAGATATACTCAAAGACGGTGACATTAATTCTTGGATCAGGGCTGCTCTTCACTTCTTTTCAGCTTCGCCTTTTGACTACTCTGTGCAAAGCTATGGACTCCTACTGTGGAGACCACCGATCGAAAGATTTTGAAATACTAAAGATACAATTTCTGACATTATTTGAAGATCTCTGAAATGAGCATCCTATCAGAGTGATAATCACCACCAACACTGCCTCAATGATCGACATTCATGGGTCAATCAGCAGAGCAGTAGATCACATTCTTATCGGACTTCAAGATTTGTCACGAGCCGAAACAGTACACTATCTTTCTTCCAGAAGATCTTCAAAAAAGGTACCGGACCTGTTACCACTTTTGGTCCGACACTTTCTCAGAATTTATCCACCAAGACTCACATTCCCTCAAGAAGACCAAGATCACGACTACCAGAAGAGAATGACTACTTTTTGAGCATCACTATGGTCGAGCCAACGACCTTAAACAAAAGCGCTTCTCGGGAGGTAACCCGTGCAATAAAGTAGAGTAGAAGAATAAAGGATGACAAGTGAGCCGATGAATAAAGGATGAAACTTCCAAGCCAGCAAGCTCTTCACAAGCAACCACGTCTGCTGGGGTACCCTTTCTTTCCTCTATTAGCTCAAATTTTCATGCCACATCCTAAGCTTATCACTAAGTGTGGGATTCCAACCCAAATGAACACTAAACGACTAATCCCAAATCTTCAACTAAAACTCCTAAGTGTGGGATACACTAGGAACATTGAGGACAATGTTCGTTTAAGTGTGGGATGTTGGTATAATCCTTTTTATGCTGTATTAAAATAACCCATTAGAAAGATTCCAAGTTTTAAAGCCAAATTTCAAATTTTTAACAAAAGAAAGCCTTTTCGAAAAAGTATTTTTGAAAACCTGAAATGTTTGTAAATAAAAATAAGGCTTAAGTAAGGTCGAAATCTTGTTAGGACGAACCAAATCTCTAAAAGAGCATTGCATGACTAGGCATTATCGACCTAAATTGATTATGATGAGGCACCCAAATAAGACCAACATTCATCTTTAATGGTTTACTATTTTCCGTTGAGAGTGCCGATGTCTGTGCTCGGAATCAGAACTTGCTTTAGATCTGCATTTCCAAGTAACAGAATGTTATTCGGTTATAATCAGAAGAGCTAGACATTTTTCAAACAACCCCCATCGTACTTCCGATACTTCTACTACACCACCTCATCCAATCATCTTTACTATCACCCAGAAATCCAAAAAATGAGATTACTTCCGTAAACCCGATGTTACAAACTTCTCAAGTATCACGGAAAAGGTCTTGAAAAAGTTTACCGGCAAAAAGTTTCTCGAGATGAAATCTCCAATAAAAAAAATAAAAATAAAAATCTTCAAAGTTCTGAGAAAAGGAGCAGAACTTATAAAGAGAAACGCCGAAGAAGAACTTGACCACAAATGCCTATCGCTTCAAAAAGAAGTATACTTCAAAAGTGCTTCTCAAAAATACCAGCACTCATATCTATCTTAAATATTCCGATATAAAAGTCTTTTGAGACTATGTAACCCTTTTCCACCCCTTAAAACAACTTCACCACCACTCCAAAATTCCTTTCCATCACTGACAAATGACCTAGAAGCTATGGTTACTACTGATTTCATATTAGTAGCAAGAATTTGAGTCTTTATCAAGCCTATGATGATGAGTACAACATGACTGGCTATGAGTGAAATTCATTTCTTAGATCTATAGGGAACCCTAAACACTTGAGTAATTTGAGTGACCCGTGAAAGCTAGCCTAAGTCATGTAACCTCCTCCGTGCTTGCAGAGATAGTTTCAACCCTAACATAGATGACTCACCTTATCTTTCGCTCTTATCATAAAAAGTAAACCGCTTAGGCTATTAGAAAAAAAACTCCGAAAAGATTTCTTGAATTAAAAACGAGAAGTTTGCTTGAGGACAAGCGAAGTCTAAGTGTGAGATATTTGATATCGGCTAAAAAGTCACATTTTCACCCCGGTATTAAGACCCAAAAACAAGAAAGATTCGAACTTTATCAGAAAATTACCCATTTTGTCAGTTAGAATTGAAGAACAAGTAATTACGAAGACGATGAAAAAAGAATCAAGAGAATCGGAGCTAAAACGAAGATTCTAGAGTGAAAACGGTAAAAGACAAGAAATCAAGTTACGATCCAAGAAATCAGGCTGACCAGGCAAGCCAAACGGCCTGCCAAACGGCTTGCCTGGCTCAAAAACGGCCTGCCAAATGGGCTTAGCAAACGGCCTCAGCAAACGACCTCAGCAAACGAGCTGGCTTGGCAAACGGCCAGCCAGCCATTTGCAGGCAAAAATCAAGTTTATTTAAAGGGCATTTGTCATTCATTTTCAACACACACTTCAATTTACTTCTTTCTCTCTCTTGTACAATATTAGTCATACTTTCAAGGTCTTCAACTCCTTGCGGGAAACCTAGTACTCAGAGAAGAACGCCGAAGATTGTATTAGGAGCGGTCTTGAGTCTTGAAGTTGTCACTTTTGTATTCAGAACTCGTTTAATATACTGGTACTTCTATCCCTTGTCTTTATATAATGTCTTCCATTATTATGCTTTGTGATATTGTTGCCATGATTAGTGAGTAGTTATCTTTAGTGTATGTTATGACGTAATCAGTTATAATGCCGAAATTACATTATGGTTTGTGTATGTTGTCGAAATGCTTTCCGATTATGCTTTGAATTCAATCGCTTTTCTAACTAATAGAACGTAGTTATTGGCTCTATTATTGGGAAGTCGCGAACCCCGATTTAGAGTACACTATTTATGTCACCCCTTAGTAAGAGAATTTTGTCGGATAAAACGTGAGTTTGACTGAGGCACACCGGTTGTAGTAAGTCCACCAAGATTTAGATTCTGACTGAGGACTCTTTCGTAGTGAAACATCTGAATAGACCCCTAGTACATTGTTGGTTCTAGACCATGCTAGTGTAGTCACCAAGCATATAAACTTTATACGTACACGTTGAAGCACAACGGTTGTTGTAAGCTGCACCTCTGCTAAGTAAGGCCATGAAACACGGTTAGTGTTGACTAGTACACTTCACCATAATACGGTCTCAAACATTGCACCCCGCTTGAGGGATTCTTAGTTAATTAAGGAACTGTTTGTTTGAACATATAAAGGATTGGACCGTTAGGATAACCGAACGTTTTCTTGGAAGTCAGCTTGACTTGGCCATGGTGTTCTTTATGGTTGAACTCTTCTAAGGGCCTAACTATCTTTTAAACCAATCATTAATGAAAGCATCGAGACCTATCACGTCTCTCGGATATGGAAAACCATGTATTCTATTATACTTAAGAAAGTTTAGACCATTTCGGAATGTTAATACGTCACCCAACTGAGTCGCTCAATTGGATGAGCCGTCTGAACGTGTATGCCTGTAGTCAGACTGCACGGGCTTCGGGGGTAAGGGACGTTGCTGTCTATTCAGAATCTTCAAGCCTATCGCACTACCCAGTGACATGTCTTATGACAGGGTCGTTTAGGACTAGTATAGTAAATACAAGGTCACTGCCTATCCATGAGCCAGCATTCCATAATATCGGCAAAGTAACTGATGAAATCGTAACATGCACTTGTTTTTGCCTTATCTGAATTACAAATTTTATCGTATTTACTTTACTTTACTTTAATCTAGAAAAATACAAAATTAGGTAATCACCCACTACTCCTGCACCTTAGAATTATCTTAAGCTTTAGATATAGGTTCGATTCTACTGATATCTCAAAAATACGACTCTAGGTCATACTTCCCTTACTCATAATAAGGAGTAGTACGATTTAGGCCCCGCTAAATATAAATTTAAAACAAGTACCTCCCTCTTGGTGGTTGACTCTGACACGCTAAGACCTAATGACACCGCACAAAATAAAACCGTCCATTTCGGTCATATCAGACACGAATGATGATTTCTAGAAAGTTTCGAGCATATTGAAAATGAAAGTGTAAAATCAAACATGTATTTGAATATTACACTTGACTTAATATGAAATGGAATTTATTGAGTTGAAGCAGAGATTATAGTTAACGACTGTCAAATCATTAACGATGGATGTACATCATAGCATATTAGTAATATGAATTAACCGAGTAATATCTTCCCTTTAACATTCACACGTAATAGCTTAGTACGAAAAGATATATTATGGTTTAAAAATTCATATATATAAAATATATAAATTCTTCAGAGGAAATGAGTTAATACTTCATAACTCGTTGATACGATATACTCGTTGTTGATTTGTGATGATATTGGTGATTAAGGAATTTACTGAGCTTGTGATGTTGTATATGACGCTGGTGCTGGTGATGCTGTCGGTAATGATGGTACTGGTGATGCTGACGGTACTGCTAGTGCTGGTGATGCTGATGATACTGGTGGTGTTGGTGAAAGTACTGCTGATGTTGGTGCTGCTTGTATAACAAGTCTATTTTGTAACACACGCACCATTCGTGTCAGGGTTTCAATTATCCCTTCTATCATCTCCATCCATCCACTCATCTTGATTTACGGTTATGATTAGAATAAATAATCTCTAAAACTTTAGAGATTACATAATCGCCGCAGAATGGTTCTCCAATGAAGTTATGAATTAATACTTTATCGGTTATTGTTGTTGGTACTCCTTGTTGTCTATGGTGTGTATGCCGTTGATGCTCGTGGGACAGTTTATGATGTTGAGGTATGGGATGCGGATGTTGTTGTTGGTGGTAATGGTACTGTTGGTGTTGATGATGGTGCTATTGTTGATGTCGGTGATGCTGCTGGTGCTTGTAACCTTTGCACCATATTCTCCAAAGCCACTACTCAAGCGTGAAGCTCATTGACTTCTTCTATTACACCGGGATGATTGTCGATTCGGATGAGCGGGTGAATAAGATCTAGAATCTGAGATAGTATATAATCGTGACAAGATACTCTGGAAATGAGAGAGAAAATGGTGACTCGAACAGGTTCACCAGTAAGTGCTTCAGATTCTTTGCCAAGAGGGAAATGTGGTGGATGGAAGGGATCACCTTCTTCTTATCTTCAATGATTAAGTAAGCTACGAACCCATCCCCAATTCATCCAGAATAGATGATGTCTAATTGGTTGATCCATTCCAGTCACACTGCTTTCGGAGCTCGAGTGGAAATCCATATCGGAATAGGTGTCGGAATCTAAGGAATTTGAACTAGATACAGGATCCATCTTGTATAATCAAGAAAATGATTTTTGATATGAAATAGATTATAGGATTTAGATTGATATTCTTCAATACATATTTTACATATGTATATATAATACCAAGATCCCAAAAGTTAAGGAGAAATTTTTAAAATATGTCAGACAGAGTTTACTGTAATAGATATGTAAAGATATGAATTTGTCTATACACTATCTATGCAATGAATGCAGTAAGACGCGTCTAGACTTAAGATGATAAGCAGGTAATTTTCGACAAAAATGATAAGCAAAACTTTTGACATGCAGACACGGTCAAAGTCCAGACCCATTAATGCATCTTAATATCTCTCAGTTAGACACACTAATGTAATACCTGGTTTGCTAAGACCACCGCTCGGATACCAACTGAAATGCCCCGTTCATATCGATTATAAACGTTACATAATAATTGATTTCATTGCGAGGCATTTGACCTCTAAATGATACATTTTACAAACATTGCATTCGTTTTTAAAAGACAAACTCTCATTACATCGAAAGTTGACAGGCATGCATACCATTTCATAATATATCAAAACTATAAATGACTTAATAAAAATCTTGTTGAACTCAACGACTCGAATGCAACGTCTTTTGAAATATGCCATGAATGACTCCAAGTAGTATCTTTAAAATGAGCAAATGCATAGTGGAAGATTTCTTTAATACCTGAGAATAAACATGCTTAAAAGTGTCAACTAAAAGGTTGGTGAGTTCATTAGTTTATCGTAATCAATTATTTCCATAATTTTAATAGACCGCAAGATTTTATTTTCCATTTTTCATAAACATCATATAGAAATCTGCATAAAAATCATTCATATGGATTGAACACCTGGTAACCGATATCAACTTTAATGCATAAAATATCCCCAAACAGAACCTCTCGTCTGTATAATATAAACCTCGAAGTACTAAAGCCATCCATAACCTGAATGGGGGTTGTTATGCCCAATAGATCTATCTTTAGGATTCACGTCAATTAGTGGCAATTATAACATCCAACTAATTCTTAGGCTACCAAGCTAAAAAGGGTGATATTCGGTAATAATAATTCAACCATAGAATGTAGTTTCGGGTACTTGTGTCTATTTCGTCAAACATTAATAAAAGCAGCGCATGTATTCTCAGTCCCAAAAATATATATTGCAAAAGCATTTAAAAGGGGAGTAATGAAACTCACGATACTGTATTTCGTAGCAATAATGCAAATGACGGCACTGAACAAGTGCAGGGTTGGCCTCGGATTCACGAACCTGTATTAAGTGTATATATATATATATATATATATATATATATATATATATATATATGTATATATATATATATATATATATATATATATGTATATATATATATATATATATATATATATATATATATATATATATATATTGGTCAATATCTGTCTAACAATTTAGATCAAGTCGTAGTGTATCACAATCCTAATGCTCGAGATCGATATGCAAAAGTCAACAAAAGTCAACTTGACCCAAAATGACTTCCAAAAAATCTATACATGTTTATTATATAACTTAAATATAGTCGTTTTATATATTTAAATATATTTATTAGATTTTATTAGAGTAAATAATAAAAGTCATTTATTAATAAATAAAAATTTATATTAAAATTTATATATGATAAAAATATACTTTTATATATCTCAAGTAATAAAATTTATACAGTTCACTCAATATCATAAAAATATAGTGATATGTATTATTAATGTAATTATATTATGTGTGGTAAAAATATCTCTGTATCACATATTTATTTAATAAAATAATATTGATAATAATAATAATGAGTAAAAGTTGTATTATTTTGTAATAATAATAATTATTATTATTATTCTACTAATAATAATAATAATAACAATATTTATATTTACTAATGATGATATTAATTATAATAAAATGATAATTCTAATCATGATAATTTTAATAATAATGACACTTTTTAATATTAACTGTAATAATAATAATAATATTTTATATAAAAATAATAATTCTATTCAAAATGATAATTTTTAATAATAATAATACTAAAATGATAATAATAATGATATTTTATAATAACAATGATATTTCTATTAAAAATGATAATTTTAATAAAAATGATAGTTTTAATATTAATGATACTTTTAATAATAATTATAATAATGATAAAAAATAATGAAAACAATATTTTTATCTAAATCAATATCTTACAATATTTTAATTTCATCATGATAATTATACTCATTATTTTCTAATTGACTTGTATAATATCTTTTAGGCCTCTTTTATATTGTATTTATAATAATGATAATAATAGTAATCATAATAATTAGATGATACTAATATTAGTTTTAATGATAATGATACTAATAATAATAAATATTATAATAATATTAATGATAATACTAATAATAATAATAATAATAATAATAATAATAATAATAATAATAATAATAATAATAATAATAATAATAATAATATTAATAATAATAATATTAATAATAATAATGATAATATTAATAATAGCCTTAATGATAATAACGATAGTAATAATAATAACAATAACAATTTTTAATGATAATACTTATATTAATAACAATAATGATAATAATAATAATAATAATAATACTAATAATAAAAATAATTAGATAATAATAATAACGATGATAATAACGACGATAGTAATTATAATAATTATTTTAATAATAATATTAAAATTAATGATAATTCATTTGACTATATCTTTTAATCCGTTCATCGAAACCATACGCTTTCTAAATGAAAAGTTATTAATTTTTCGCCAGCTTTCCAACAACATGCATATCATATACCTTATCTCAGTAGCATATGTATTAAATTCATGATTTATCATAAACTATTTAATGACGAAATTAAGCATACACGCATGCATAATTATATGTACTCGAGCAATAGTCAGGGATACTATATTAATATATAAAAGATAAGATATGAATGCTCATGTATCAATAATGTGATTAAATATTGCAGGGAAAGTACGTAGACGCAACGGAGATGATAAACACTAGGTTTGACTCACGAACAATACCCCCGAATAATACTCATAACCTTCATAGCTATAACCCATAATTTCCTTAGCTCTATCCCGCTCGAAAAACCCGTTTTGAGATACTCGCTCATGACCTCGTCGTAGTATTTTATGTATAATAATATTATTAATACATAATAATATTAGAATTAATAATAATAATAATATTAATAATAATAATAATAATAATAATAATAATAATAATAATAATAATAAATATTTTTATATATAGGGAGTCTGAGAGATCAAGAGATAGTTTTTGTGAATGAATTCGGCCGAAACCTCGAGTTTTATAGGCTCAGACCTGACCCCACCAGCTCCGCGATCGCAGAGTGTTTGAGGAGAAAGGGGTCGCGATCGCGAAGTGCCCGACTCCAGCACACACTACAATAATTCGTGGCTGCCGATAGTTTTATTTATATATTTTATATATATATATATATATATATATATATATATATATATATATATATATATATATATATATATATATATATATATATATATATATATATATATATATATATATCTAATTTATATAATTATATATATATTATATTATATTCTCGTACCTAGTTAACTTCTAGTTTTTGTTCCTATGACTTGTTCGTTGGCGCTCGACTAATGTCCCCGTTCCGGTTTATCGAACATCATTACATACGCTTAGAAAACTTGTACTTTACGCTTCGTGACTCGTACTGTTGTCAAAATATAAACTTAAATTACCAATAAACTATATCACTCGAAAAGTAACTTTAACGTTCGAGTGTTTGGTTATTTGCTATTTAAATCATCGTCTCGTTATATATATATATATATATATATATATATATATATATATATATATATATATATATATATATATATATATATATATATATATATATATATATATATATATATATATATTATTTAGTAATACTTTTTAATACAAAGCTTTAATTAAATTCTTCAAATTTTATATTTACAAATTTTTAATACAAAGCTTTAATTAAATTCTTCAAATTTTATATTCATAAACAAATTATCTTATAAAACGTTTTAATAATAAAGTTCTTTTTAAATTTAAAACGTTTTAGTACGTTTGAAACTAAATCACATAAATATGAAAATTTTGTTTTCCAAAATTGAATATGTTTAGGAATCATTTTGTTAAAATAATGGAAATCGTTATATCATAAAATGTTTTAGAAAAGTAAAATTATATCTATTCATAATAGCTTTCAAGTTTTTAAATTACCGTTTGATGATGAAGCGTGGGATAAAGTCCAATGGTTAAATAAACGTATGAAATCATCTTAATGTAAAACGTCGATTTACTTAACTTGTTGATATCCAAAATCTAAGCTATTTACACTCCACGTTCTTACTTTCACAATAAATAAAATGAAAGTTAAAATAGTTATCTTATCAAAGTCACGAGGAAATATTGTAAAGCATGAATTGAAGTCAAACAGGAATCTCTACTAACATTTGTCTAACTTTCGTCAATTGACACATTTGTTCTTATTTGAAAATCACACTACCATTTTCCAAATATTTTTAAATATAACAGATTTCTAAAATCATAGTGGACCTCTCAATAGGGACCCGTAATCACATCACAATGAATCTTGATAATTCAATCATTTGATATTATCTTTTTAATTCCGTCGATAAATATATTGTAACAAATACGTTCATGAAAAGTATTATACATCTAATACTTTGTTTACATTTTCAATTAATATAAGTATATATTATATATACATATCTATATATACATAAATATTCGTGAATCGTCGGGAATGGCCAAAGAATAATTGAATGTATGACAATAGTTCAAACCTTTTTGAGACTTAACATAATAGACTTTGCTCATCGTGTTGGAAACATATAAAGATTAAGTTTAAATTTGGTCGGAAATTTCCGGGTTGTCACACGCATAACCTTCGGTTTAAGATTGCGTTGAAATTCTCAAGATCACCCTAAAACGGTCGAACGAGCAAGATTCTCTGAACGTGCTTACCAATCGAGGTCGTATAGATTCTGAAAAAGACATCTTTCCACGCAAAATCACACCACCCACCAAACACCACTGACTGTTCGTGGTGCTTGGTTTTTTGTGTCTTTGGCCAAAATGTTCCATCTATCGTATCTTGTGGCTCGTAGCTCCGATTTAGTCACCGTTTTTTTTTCAAATCATGTATTTTTTTAAGATCTATTCGTTGGAAAACTGCCATAGGCGGTTTGTCCCAAATATTTTTCGAAACGAGACCTCGAAAGCCTTTAATTTTGCATTTTTTCGATTTTGACCGTTTTGAATTTCATTCATATTATTCCTTTTGTGTATGCATGACTTAGCATGGTACATATTGTTTTAAGGCCTATTATTTCACTCGCAATGTAATTATGTATAACGCATATAAATTTGAATCTAATGTCACTTCATTAAACACGCTTTTTTAAATCATTAATATGTGCCGCCAGATGGAGTACCATTTGGCGGCGCATAACCTTCGATTTCAGATTGTGCTGAAATTCTCGAGATCACCCTAAAACGACCCTAACATCAAGACTCCTGGATAGTTTCTTGACATTCGAGGTCATCAGGATGCCGAAAAAAGACATTTTACTTATTTTTAATGTTCTCTTTGAACGTTATCAATTTATATCTTATTATTAGTTTTGTGTATGCATGACTTAGCATGGTATATATAGTTTTAAGGCCTATTATTTTACTCACAATGTAATTATGTATAACGGTATAAATTTGAATCTAATGTCACTTCATTAAACACGTTTTTTAAATCATTAGTATGCGCCGCCAGATGGAGTACCATTTGGCGGCGCATAACCTTCGATTTAAGATTGTGCTGAAATTCTCAAGATCACCCTAAAACGGCCGAACGAGCAAGACTCTCTGAGCGTACTTCCCAATCGAGGTTGTCTGGATTCCATAAAAGACATATTTCCTCGCAAAATCGCACCATGCACCAAACACCACCGACGGTTCGTGGTGCTTGGTGTTTTGTGTCTCTGGCCAAAATGTTCGATCTATCGTATCTTTTAACTCGTAGTTCCAATTTAGTCACCGCTTTTTTTTCAAATCGTGTATTTTTTCGAGATCTATCCGTTGGCAAACTGTCATAGGCGGTTTATCCAAAATATTTTCGACATCGAAAGCCTTCAATTTTGCATTTTTTTGATTTTGACCGTTTTGAATTTCATTCATATTATTCCTTTTGTGTATGCATGACTTAGCATGGTACATATTATTTTAAGGCCCATTATTTCACTCGCAATTTAATTATGTATAATGCATATAAATTTGAATCTAATGTCACTTCATTAAACACGATTTTTTAAATAATTAATATGCGCCGCTAGATGGAGTACCATTTGGCGGCGCATAACCTTCAATTTCAGATTGTGCTGAAATTCTCGAGATCACCCTAAAATGACCCTAACATCAAGACTCCTGGATAGTGTCTTCATAATCGAGGTCATCAGGATGCCAAAAAAGAAATTTTACTCATTTTAAAGGTTCTCTTTGAACGTTTTCAATTTATATCGTATTATTAGTTTTCTTTATGCATGACTTAGCATGGTATATATCGCTTTAAGGCTTATTATTTCACTCGCAATGTAATTATGTATAACGGGTATAAATTTGAATATAATGTCCGTTCATTAAACACGTTTTTTAAATCATTAGTATGCGCCGCCAGATGGAGCACCATTTGGCGGCGCATAACCTTCGGTTTAAGATTGTGCTGAAATTCTCAAGATCACCCTAAAACGGCCGAACGAGAAAGACTCTATGAACATGCTTGCCATCTTTCCTTGCAAAATCGAACCACGCACCAAACACCACCGACGATTCATGGTGCTGGTTTTTTGTGTCTTTGGCCAAAATGTTCGATCTATCGTATATTTTGACTCATAGCTCCGATTTAGTCACCGTTTTTTTCAAATTATGTATTTTTTTCGAGATCTATCCGTTGGCAAACTGTCTTAGGCAGTTTGTTCCAAATATTTTTTGAAACGAGACCTCGAAAGCCTTCAATTTTTAATTTTTTTTCGATTTTGACCGTTTTGAATTTCATTTGTATTAGTCTTTTTGTGTATGCATGACTTAGCATGGTACACATTGTTTTAAGGCCAATTATTTCACTCGCAATGTAATTATGTATAACACATATAAATTTGAATCTAATGTCATTTTATTAAACACGCTTTTTTAAATCATTAATATGCGCCGCCAGATTGAGTACCATTTGGCGGCGCATAACCTTCGGTTTCAGATTGTGCTGAAATTCTCGAGATCACCCTAAAACGACCCTAACATCAAGACTCCTAGATAGTGTCTTAACATTCGAGATCGTCAGGATGCCGAAAAAGACATTTTACTCATTTTTAATGTTCTCTTTAAATGTTTTCAATTTATATCGTATTATTAGTTTTGTGTATGCATGACTTTGCATGGTATATATCGTTTTAAGGCCTATTATTTCACTCAAAATGTAATTATGTATAACGGGTATAAATTTGTATGTAATGTCACTTCATTAAACACGTTTTTTAAATCATTAGTATGCGCCGCCAGATGGAGTACCATTTGGCGGCGCATAACCTTCGATTTAAGATTGTGCTGAAATTCTCAAGATCAACCTAAAACGGCCGAACAGGCAAGACTCTCTGAACGTACTTGCAAATCGAGGTCGTCTAGATTCCGTAAAAGACATATTTCCTCGCAAAATCGCACCATGCACCAAACACCACCGACGGTTCGTGGTGCTTGGTGTTTTGTGTCTTTAGCCAAAATGTTCGTTCTATCGTATCTTTTGACTAGTAGTTCCGATTTAGTCACCCGTTTTTTTTTCAAATCCTGTATTTTTTTTTAGATCTATCCGTTGGCAAACTGCCATAGGCGGTTTGTCCCAATTATTTTTTAAACGAGACCTCGAAAGCCTTCAATATTGCATTTTTTCGATTTTGACCGTTTTAAATTTCATTCATATTATTCCTTTTGTGTATGGATGACTTAGCATGGTACATATTGTTTTAAGGGCTATTATTTCACTCGCAATGTAATTATGTATAACCATATAAATTTGATTCTAATGTCACTTCATTAAACACGCTTTTTTAAATCATTAATATGCGCTGCCAGATGGAGTACCATTTGGCGGCGCAAAACCTTCGGTTTCAAATTGTGCTGGAATTCTCGAGATCACCCTAAAACGACCCTAACATCAAGACTCCTAGATAGTGTCTTGACATTCGAGGTCACCAAGATGCCTAAAAAAGACTTTTTACTCATTTTTAAAGTTCTCTTTGAACGTTATCAATTTATATCATATTATTAGTTTTGGGTATGCATGACTTAGCATGGTATATATCGTTTTAAGGCCTATTATTTCACTCGCAATGTAATCATGTATAACGGTATAATTTTGAATCTAATGTCACTTCATTAAACATGTTTTTTAGATTATTAGTATGCGCCGCCATATGGAGCACCATTTGGCGGCGCATAACCTTCGATTTAAGATTGTGATGAAATTCTCAATATTACCCTAAAACGGCCGAATGAGCAAGACTCTCTGAACGTACTTGCCAATCAAGGTCGTCTAGATTCCGTAAAAGACATATTTCCTTGCAAAATTGCACCACGCACCAAACACCACCGATGGTTCTCGTGGTGCTTGGTGTTTTGTGTCTTTGGCCAAAATGTTAGATCTATCGTATCTTTTGACTCGTAGTTCCGATTTAGTCACCCATTTTTTTTCCAAATCGTGTATTTTTTCGGGATCTATCCATTGGCAAACTGCCATAGACGGTTTGTCCCAAATATTTTTCGAAATGAAACCTCGAAAGCCTTCAATTTTACATTTTTCGATTTTGACCATTTTGAATTTCATTCATATTATTCCTTTTGTGTATGCATGACTTAGCATGGTTCATATTGTTTTAAGGCCTTTTATTTCACTCGCAATGTAATTATGTATAACGCATATAAATTTGAATCTAATGTCACTTCATTAAACACGCTTTTTAAAATCATTAATATTAGCCGCCAGATGGAGTACCATTTGGCGGCGCATAACCTTCGGTTTCAGATTGTGCTGTAATTCTCGAGATCACCCTAAAACGACCCTTACATCAAGACTCCTGGATAGTGTATTGACATTTGAGGTCGTCAAGATGCAGAAAAAAGACATTTTACTCATTTTTAATGTTCTCTTTGAACGTTAGCAATTTATATCGTATTATTAGTTTTGTGTATGCATGACTTAGCATGGTATATATCGTTTTAAGGCCTATTATTTCACTCGCGATGTATTTATGTATAATGGTATAAATTTGAATCTAATGTCACTTCATTAAACACGTTTTTTAAATCATTAGTTTGCGCCACCAGATGGAGTACCATTTGGCGGTGCATAACCTTCGATTTAAGATTGTGCTGAAATTCTCAAGATTACCCTAAAATGGCCGAACGAGCAAGACTCTCTGAACGTACTTGCCAATCGAGGTCTTCTAGATTCCGTCAAAGACATATTTCCTCGCAAAATCGCACCACGCACCAAACACCACCGACGGTTCGTGGTGCTTGGTGTTTTGTGTCTTTGGCCAAAATGTTCGATCTATCGTATCTTTTGACTCGTAGTTCCGATTTAGTCACTGTTTTTTTCAAATCGTGTATTTTTTCGAGACTATCCGTTGGCAAACTGTTTTGTCCCAAATATTTTCTAAACGAAACCTCGAAAGCCTTCAATTTTGCATTTTTTCGATTTTGACCGTTTTGAATTTCATTCATATTATTCCTTTTGTGTATGCATGACTTAGCATGGTACATATTGTTTTAAGGCCTATTATTTCACTCGCAATGTAATTATGTATTGAAGCAACCCGTCCTAATCCATAAGGACGAATACAATAACATATGATTACATCGCGAGGTATTTAACCTCTATATGATACATTTTACAAACATTGCATTCGTTTTTAAAAGACAAACTTTCTTTACATAGAAAATTGACGGCATGCATACCATTTCATAATATATCCAACTATAATTGACTTAGTAATAATCTTGATGAACTCAACGACTCGAATGTAACATCTTTTGAAATATGTCATGAATGACTCCAAGTAATATCTCTAAAATGAGCAAATGCACAGCGAAAGATTTCTTTCATACCTGAGAATAAACATGCTTTAAAGTGTCAACCAAAAGGTTGGTGAGTTCATTATTTTATCTTAATCAATCATTTCCATAATTTTAATTGACCACAAGATTTCATTTTTCCATAAATATACATCTCATATCAGGCATCTGGCAAACTGCATAGAGATAAAAATCATTTATATAGTGAACACCTGGTAACCGACCTTAACAAGATGCATATAGAATATCCTCATCATTCCGGGACACCCATCGGACATGATAAAATCGAAGTACTAAAGCATTCCAAATTCCAAAATGGGGCTTGTTGGGCCCGATAGATCTATCTTTAGAATTCGCGTCAATTAGGGGGTCTGTTCCCTAATTCTTAGGCTACCAAGCAAAAATGGGCATATTCGGCTTCGATCCATTCAACCATATAATGTAGTTTCAATTACTTGTGTCTATTTCATAAAACAGTTATAAAAATAGCGCATGTATTCTCAGTCCAAAAAATATATATTGCAAAAGCATTTAAAAAGGGAGCAAATGAAACTCACAATAATGTATTTAGTAGTAAAAATACATATGACGATTTTGAACAATGCATGGTTGGCCTCAGATTCACGAACCTATATCAAGTATATATATATATATATATTAAAACATACACTTGTAATTGACAAGTTCATGTATTACCATTAATTGTTATTTTTGTAATTTATATGTTTTATTAATAACTAATTTAACTATATTTATTTTATATACTTTATTTATTATGAAATTATTAGTGTTATTATGTGATATATATAAAATATATTCTTTTATAGCTATTTATTTGGTAACATAATGTAAGTAGCAATTTGTATCTCTTTATGATAATAATAATAATACTAATAACTAGATTTTTTTTAGCAATGATATTGATATTAATAGTTTTGATAATAGTAATAAAAGTAATGTTAATTATAATAAAAGTAATGATAACAATGATAAGATAAAATGTTAGTTTTCATAAAATATTACTTTTAATAATAATGGTGATTTTTATAAAAAAGATGATTTTATTAGAAGTTTTAATAGTCATGTTAATGAAAATATCAATATTAATGTTAAATGATAATTCTAATACTATTATTAATAAAAATGTTACTTTTAGTAATAATGGTTACTACAATTATATTGATAATAATAATAATAATAACTATAGTAATATAAATTTTAATATCAAAGATACTGGTTTCATTCGTAATGCTATTACTAAATATAACCTACTTGATAGTACTAATAATAATACTTATACTAATAATAGAAATAAAAATCTTATTATTAATATTAGTGATAATAATTATTACAATATTAATTCTTATGATAATAATACTAATGATAGTCATAATACTAATTTTAATGATAATAATCTAAACTATATAAAAAAATCATGATAATACTTGCTAACATAATAATAATAATAATAATAATAATAATAATAATAATAATAATAATAATAATAATAATAATAATAATAATAATAATAATAATAATAATAATAATTATAATAATAATGATAATGATAATGATAATGATAATGATAATAATAATAATAATAATAATAATAATAATAATAATAATAATAATAATAATAATAATAATAATAATAATAATAATAATAATAATAATAATAATAATAGCAACAACAATTATAATGAAATAATAATAATAATAATAATAAGTTTGAAAGTACAACCTTTGAAGAAACCAAAAAAAAATTCGCCACAGAAGGGACTCGAACCCGTGACCTCTCAAAACCCGACACCCCCTCCAACCGTTACTCTGCTTTGTGTCTGTCTGTTTTAATTTATAACTTATTAATATTTAACCAGGCTATTTGTGTTATCTTCTTCCTCCTTAACACAGCTAGTCGACCAGAAGCGTTTTCAATAATCATGAAATTTGTTTTAGGATTTCATAACAACACATAACGCTTGTAATCGTTATTTTAATTTAATAAACACTTGAAAGAAAAAAAATTATAAAACAGCTCCATACGTTTGCTGATGTCGCTGCTATGTAGAGGAAAAAAATTGATTTTGAAATTGAGTACGTTATAGATCAAAGTTACAACACGAAATAGTTTTCTAAACATGTCTAGAAACTATTAGAATCGCCAATTGAACCATAAATCTTAAAACAAGCTTGAATTTCACCAAGAACAAAACGTTTGACTTTTAAATCCTAAACTTTGACTCCAAAATTTGTAGTTGATAGAAAGAATTGGAACAAGAATTTTTGCAGAAAGATCATTTGAAATATTCCTAACAAAACAACATTAATACTTTTTAAATTTAATTTCAATTTCGAACATTTTTAAAACACAAAATGGGAGCAGAGCAGGTACATGTTCTTCCCCTTTTTAAAAAAAAAAAATTAATCAACTGTATAATTAAAAGTGATAACTGATATGGGAAAGTTACCTCATTCATTTACCACTAAAGTGAATCGATTTATATGGAAATTTTATGGGTAATTATAATTATTCGGTCAGAGTAAAAACAAAAGAACAGATACAAGAAAATTAAAAGCAGATTCCATTCTTTAACAAAAATTGTTTGTATTATGGAGATGAAATCGACTGGTAACCAAATGGAGACAATAACAAGAATCATATACAGCTTGACAAGGATGTAAAATAGATTCTGATGTCCAAAATCCATATATACGATTTTTAATATTAATAAATAATTAAATGGATTAATAATAATAATAATTTTATAAATAATAATAATTAATAACAATATTATCAATAATGTTAATAATAATAATTTATAACAATAAAAATGACATTATTAATGAATATATCATAATATTGATTTTTATTTTAATGGGTATTATAAAAATAATAATAATTCTGTTATATTAGTTATATTCTAACTTGTAATTTTACATTATATATTAACTTTACATTTCATTTCTTATGTAATTATAACATATTTGAATTTTTAACATTTATAAATATTTCAATATAATAATATAAATCATATATATATTTATATGTATTCATTTTAATAATAACTTAATTCTTTTATTTATCATTTTACATCTTTTTAATTCCAATTGATTAAAGTGTACCTTCTTAACTCAAAATATTATATATATATATATATATATATATATATATATATATATATATATATATATATATATATATATATATATATATATATATATATATATATATATATATATATATATATATATATGTATGTATGTATGTATATATATGTATATATATATATATATATATATATCCTTATATTTATTTTGATATATTTATGTATATATATATATATTTACATATTTATTTACACATACATATTCGTGAATCGTCGGGAGCAGCCTAAGGGTTATTATATATACATATTTATTTACAACAATTGTTCGTGAATCGTCGGAAATGGTCGAAGGTCAATTGAATATATTAAACAGTTCAAAATTTTTGAAACTCAACCTAACAGACTCTGCTTATCGTGTCGAGATCATATAAAGATTAAGTTTAATTTTGGTCAAAAATTTTCGGGTCGTCACAGTACCTACCCGTTAAAAAAATTTCGTCCCGAAATTTGAGTGAGGTCGTCATGGCTAACAATAAAAATGTTTTCGTGATGAATATGAGTTGATAAATACAGTTTTATCATTATTGAGTAATATGAATAAAATAATTCAATTATTCGAAGAGTACGAATGAGGCTATTACAAAAGATTGAGAAGAGTAAATGCAGATTTGTCTTAACCGGTGACGTAGTTATGGTTGGTTTTCAGAATTCAAGGGATTTGGAGAAAATCTTCGTAATAAGATTTGATTCTTCGGTAATTAAGGAAACTAGGATCTTCTTTGGTTAAATGCAATGATTTATTTCAATTGCTCTGTCGGATGTTTCACTATAAATCCACCCTTTTTTCACATCTCCTATCTTCTATACTTTCTTTCTTAATTCATAATTTTGTTTTCTCTTCCCGACTTTAAGTCAAGCGAATAATGATCCAGAATTCGTAGGTCTAAAGTTTCGAATGAACATGACTAATGTTCTAAGAGAGATTGTAATAGCACGATCTTGATTGGTTAAATTACTAGAATTCAAGAGAGGAGGTAGAACTACCAGGAAGATACGTTCTTGATATGTTTGGAGATTAGGTAGAATGTAAGAGTCGTGTAACATGAAACATGATGACGGTAGGGTCTGTGAATCATCACGTTCCATTAAAAACTCGGCATGACTTACTGTAATATAATCACGTTGATCAAGTGTCATTATATTATACTAATTCAAGCATCAATTTCCAACACTACTTCAAAAACATTCATAATTTAAATTTGAATTTTTCAGAATTTTAGAAACTAAAACAGTTTCTTTTATGATATAACACAGATAGAGCGGAGAGATAACTAATATCGGGCAAGAATATTTATGAAGATATCTTCAGAAATATTGAGGATATTTATAATGAAAGATACCATGATATCTAATAATTGTAAAACCAAAGTGTGATGAAGAAATTCATTCACAATGATTTGAAATGATTAAGGAGCAAGGTAATCGCCAAAGATTTTATCAGAAACATAATCATCAGGACTCTTTAAATATAGAGTTTGGCCCTTGTATTTGTCGTTTGTCTCCCTCATGGTTTGCTCAATCCATTTTCCGGTTCTAACTTTTCTGAGCTTTGTTAATATACTATTCTTTATTATCAAACTTTCGACGGTTAAGGTCGTATACGACTGTCTACAGTTGCTGCTGCTTCATTCAGTTTTTTTTTTTTTAAATTTCGAGAACTGATTCTCAGACTGGGTGCTTTTCAGAATTTCAGAATGGATATCATAATTCTAGGAAGTGAACGTTATATGTATATATATAACTGTTGATGCAGAAACGTTGTGAGATTCAAAATGCTGATTACTAATTCTCGGTAATTGGTATGGCAATTCTCGTTACAAGATGCGGATGAGTATATGATAGGGTTTTAATGAACAAATATAATGGTTCTTCGGAGAGATTTATGTCAATGAGAAATGAGGTTGCTGGTAAGTTTAATGCTAGTGTGGTGGAATATAAACGGTTCCCTGGTAACGATGATGAAAGGCAACTTATATAACAAGGTTATAATAAGGCTAATCCGACTGAAAAGTCGAAGTTGACTTGTCGGAGCTGTGACAAAATTGGCTACTTTGGAAAGGAATTGCAAAGTTATTTTCGGTAATAACAATGCCAAAGGAGCTAGCACAGATACGTGTTAAACGTTTACTCATGTTCTGAGTGTTTTCAGGTGCATAACTATATACATCAATCTTTTCTCCCGTAGATGAAGTGCGGTTGGTTTATCCTCTCGATTGAGGTGTTTTCAAGAATCATGAAAGGTTTGAACACAGATTGTAATCGTCAAGATACAAATGAGGTTTAAGATGAAATCAAGTGGCAAACTTGAAGAAATTTTTTAGTTTCATATGTTATAATTAATATTTTAATTCATTTTAATTGTCCAATGTTATTAGTACACAGTCGATAGTCCACAGTTAACAGTCCAATAATTCATATATAGTTTAATATATAATATTCGAATTAATTAATATGTATCGTGACCCGAGTACATGTCTCAGACTCGATCACAACTCAAAGTATATATACTATTATAGAATCAACCTCAACCCTGTATAGCTAACTCTCACATTACTGCATATAGAGTGTCTATGGTTATTCCAAATAATATATATAGATGCGTTGATATGATATGTCAAAACCTTGTATACGTGTCCCGATATTTAAAGTGCGTAAAATAAATAACAGAAATTAAATGATGATAAATAAAATTGCGAGAATAAAAATTGCGATAATAAATTGCGATAAATAAATTGCGATAATTAAATTGCGATAATGTAAGAGGGAATTAACAGTTAGCTAGGAACAGTTAGCTAGGATTTTGTTAGAGTGGATTCTTAACACAATTTCTCATAGTTAATTTGTTTGTTTCTAACAAATTTTATTTTATTCAATGTTTTCTTCATTATGCCACTTGTTGGATTCTGATAGGTCAAAATTCAAATATGAAATTGAATGAAAATAGTTATTCTGTGATGAACGGATTCGTACTTCTGTGGTTGTAAGTAGGATAGTAAATGACTATTGAATCAGATTCGAAGAATGTACAGTGTAACTTATTAATGTGAAATCTAACTATTTCTAGGGTATTACCTACCCGTTAAAGTATTTTCACCATTAACAGTTTGTACAAAAGAATTTTTAATTACAATCTTTATGAAAATATACTTACATATATATTTTCCTCAGATGTAATCATGGATTTAATGAGTTAATATGATATTAACTCATCTGATTTACCGTTAGAACAAGAATATATAATCTCTAAAACATTAGAGGTTACATAACCATCATGTTGAACGAAGATAAATGATGTAGAACGTCATGTAGAACAGTGATTATACTCGAGGTACAGAATGAGATGTTGAGGCATGGATTGTTGATGGTACTGGTGCTATTATTGATGGTATTGTTGGTGCCTGTGATGTTGCTGAAGCTGGTAAATTTTGCACCATATTCTCCAAATTGATTACTCGAGCGCGAAGTTCGTTGACTTCTTCTATTATTCCGGAATGATTTGTCGGTCGGAACGAGCGGATGAAGAAGATTTAGAATTATGGATAGAATATAATCATGTCAAGCTACTCTAGAAATGAGGGTAAAAATGGTGTTTCGGATTGATTCACCGGTAAGTGCTTCAGGCTATTCGTCAAGAGGGCAATTTGATTGGTGGAAAAGATCTCCTTCTTCGCGTCTACATTGATTAAGTCGACTACGAACCCATCTCCAATTTATCCAGAATAAATGATGGCTAATTGTTTGATTCATTCCGGTTACACTGCTTTCGGAGTTCGAGTGGAAATCCATATCGGAATAGCTGTCGGAATAACTATCGGAATAGCTATCGAAATCTGAGGGATTCGAACTGGTTGAGGGATTCATCTCGTACAATTAAATGAAGTATTTTCGATAAGAATTAGATTATAGGATGTAGATTAGTACCCTGCAATACATAATTTACATATGCATATATAATACTAAAATCCCATTAGTTACGGAGGAATCTACGGAAGCTGTCAGGCAAAGGTAACAATAGCATATACGCTAAGATATGAATTTATCTATACACTGTCTATGCAATAGAGGTAGTAAGACGTGTCTAGACTTTAAAGATGATAAGCAAATAATTTTCGACACGAAATGATAAGCAAAACTTTTGACATGCAGACGCGGTCGAAGTCCAGACTCACTAATGCATCTAAACAACTACCAGTTAGACACACTAATGCAAGACCTGGTTCGCTAAGACCACCGCTTTGATACCACATGAAGTGACCCATCCTAATCCATAAGGATGAATACAATAACATATGATTACATCGCGAGGTATTTGACCTCTATATGATACATTTTACAAACATTGCATTCGTTTTTAAAAGACAAACTTTCTTTACATCGAAAATTGACAGCATGCATACCATTTCATAATATATCCAACTATAATTGACTTAGTAATAATATTGATGAACTCAACGACTCGAATGCAACGTCTTTTGAAATATGTCATGAATGACTCCAAGTAATATCTCTAAAATGAGCAAATGCACAGCGGAAGATTTCTTTCATACCTGAGAATAAATATGCTTTAAAGTATCAACCAAAAGGTTGGTGAGTTCATTAGTTTATCGTAATCAATCATTTTCATAATTTTAATAGACCACAAGATTTCATTTTTCCATAAATATACATCTCATATCAGGCATTTCGCAAACTGCATAGAGATAAAAATCATTCATATGGTGAACACTTGGTAACCGACCTTAACAAGATGCATATAAAATATCCCCATCATTTCGGGACACCCATCGGACATGATAAAATCGAAGTACTAAAGCATTCCAAATTCCAGAATGGGGCTTGTTAGGCCCGATAGATCTATCTTTAGGATTCGCGTCAATTAGGGGGTCTGTTCCCTAATTCTTAGGCTACCAAGCAAAAAGGGGCATATTCGGCTTCGATCCATTCAACCATATAATGTAGTTTCAATTACTTGTATCTATTTCGTAAAACAGTTATAAAAATAGCGCATGTATTCTCAGTCCCAAAAATATATATTGCAAAAGTATTTAAAAAGGGAGCAAATGAAACTCACAATAATGTATTTTGTAGTAAAAATACATATGACGATTTTGAACAATGCATGGTTGGCCTCGGATTCACGAACCTATATCAAGTATATATATATTAAAACCTACACTTGTAATTGACAAGTTCATGTATTATCATTAATTGTTATTTTTGTAATTTGTATGTTTTATTAATAACTAATTTAACTATATTTATTTTATATACTTTATTTATTATGAAATTATTAGTGTTATTATGTGATATGTACAAAATATATTCTTATATAGCTATTTATTTGGTAACATAATGTAAGTAGCAATTTGTATCTCTTTATCATAATAATAATAATAATAATAATAATAATAATAATAATAATAATAATAATAATAATAATAATAATAATAATAATAATACTAATAACTAGATTTTTTTAGCAATGATATTGATATTAATAGTTTTGATAATAGTAATAAAAGTAATTTTAATTATAATAAAAGTAATGATAACAATGATAAGATAAAATGTTAGTTTTCATAAAATATTACTTTTAATAATAATGGTGATTTTTATAAAAAAAGATGATTTTATTAGAAGTTTTAATAGTCATGTTAATGAAAATATCAATATTAATGTTAAATGATAATTCTAATACTATTATTAATAAAAATGTTACTTTTAGTAATAATGGTTACTACAGTTATACTGATAATAATAATAATAATAACTATAGTAATATAAATTTTAATATCAAAGATACGGGTTTCATTCGTAATGTTATTACTAAATATAACCTACTTGATAGTACTAATAATAATACTTATAATAATAATAATAGAAATAAATATCTTATTATTAATATTAGTGATAATAATTATTACAATATTAATTCTTATGATAATAATACTAATGATAGTCATAATACTTATTTTAATGATAATAATCTAAACTATATAAAAAAAATCATGATAATACTTGCTAACATAATAATAATTATTATTATTATAATAATAATGATAATGATAATGATAATGATAATAATAATAATAATAATAATAATAATAATAATAATAATAATAATAATAATAATAATAATAATTATAACAATTATAATGAAATAACAATAATAATAAGTTTGAAAGTACAACCTTTGAAGAAACCAAAAAAAATTTCGCCACAGAAGGGACTCGAACCCGTGACCTCTCGAAACCCGACACCCCCTCCAACCGTTACTCTGCCTTGTGTCTGTCTGTTTTAATTTATAACTTATTAATATTTAACCAGACTATTTGTGTTATCTTCTTCCTCCTTAACACAGTTAGTCGACCAGAAGGGTTTTCAATAATCACGAAATTTGTTTTAGGATTTCATAACAACACATAACGCTTGTAATCGTTATTTTAATTTAATAAACACTTGAAAGAAATAAAAATTATAAAACAGCTCCATACGTTTGCTGCTGTCGCTGCTATGTAGAGAGAAAAAAAATTGATTTTGAAATTGAGTACGTTATAGATCAAAGTTACAACACGAAATAGTTTTCTAAACATGTCTAGAAACTATTAGAATCGCCAATTGAACCATAAATCTTAAAACAAGCTTGAATTTCACCAAGAACAAAACGTTTGACTTTTAAATCATAAACTTTGACTCCAAAATTTGTAGTTGATAGAAAGAATTGGAACACGAATTTTTGCAGAAAGATCATTTGAAATATTCCTAACAAAATAACATTAATACTTTTTGAATTTAATTTCAATTTCGAACATTTTTAAAACACAAAACGGGAGCAGAGCAGGTACATGTTCTTCCCCTTTTTTTAAAAAAGAAATTAATCAACTGTATAATTAAAAGTGATAACTGATATGGGAAAGTTATCTCATTCATTTAACACTAAAGTGAATCGATTTATATGGAAATTTTGTGGGTAATTATAATTATTCAGCCAGAGTAAAAACAAAAGGAAAGATAAAAGAAAATTAAAAGCAAATTCAATTCTTTAACAAAAATTGTTTGTATTATGGAGATGAAATCGACTGGTAACCAAATGGAGACAATAACAAGAGTCATATACAGCTTGACAAGGATGTAAAATAGATTCTGATGTCCAAAATCCATATATACGATTTTTAATATTAATAAATAATTAAATGAATTAATAATAATAATAATTTTATAAATAATAATGATTAATAACAATATTATCAATAATGTTAATAATAATAATTTATAACAATAAAAATGACATTATTAATGAATATATCATAATATTGATTTTTATTTTAATGGGTATTATAAAAATAATAATAATTCTGTTATATTAGTTATATTCTAACTTGTAATTTCACATTATATATTAACTTTACATTTCATTTCTTATGTAATTATAACATTTTTGAATTTTTAACATTTATAAATATTTCAATATAATAATATAAATCATATATATATTTATATGTATTCATTTTAATAATAACTTAATTCTTTTATTTATCATTTTACATTTTTTTAATTCCAATTGATTAAAGTGTATCTTCTTAACTCAAAATATTATATATATATATATATATATATATATATATATATATATATATATATATATATATATATATATATATATATATATATATATATATATATATATATATATATATATATCTATATATATATATATATATATACCCTTATATTTATTTTGATATATTTATGTATATATATATATATATTTACATATTTATTTACACATACATGTTCGTGAATCGTCGGGAGCAGTCTAAGGGTTATTATATATACATATTTATTTACAACAATTGTTCGTAAATCGTCAGAAATGGTCGAAGGTCAATTGAATATATGAGACAGTTCAAAATTTTTGAAACTCAACCTAACAGACTCTGCTTATCGTGTCGAGATCATATAAAGATTAAGTTTAATTTTGGTCGGAAATTTCCGGGTCGTCACATGTATAACGCATAGAAATTTGAATCTAATATCACTTCATTAATTACGTTTTTTTAAATCATTAATATGCGCCGCCAGATGGAGTACCATGTGGCGGCGAATAACCTTCGGTTTCAGATTATACTGGAATTCTCGAGATCAACCTAAAATGACCCTAACATCAAGACTCCTGGATAGTGTCTTGACATTCGAGGTCGTCAGGATGCCTGAAATAGACATTTTACTCATTTTTAATGTTCTCTTTGAACGTTATCAATTTATATCATATTATTAGTTTTGTGTATGCATAACTTAGCATGATATATATCGTTTTAAGGCCTATTATTTCACTCGCAATATAATTATTTATAACGGTGTAAATTTGAATCTAATGTCACTTTATTAAACACGTTTTTTAAATCATTAGTATGCGCCGCCAGATGGATTACCATTTGGCGGCGCATAACCTTCGATTTAAGATTGTGCTGAAATTCTCAAGATCACCCTAAAACGGCCAAACGAGCAAGACTCTCTGAACATACTTACCAATCGAGGTCGTCTAGATTCCGTAAAAGACATATTTCCTCGCAAAATTGCACCACGCACCAAACACCACCAACGGTTCGTGGTGCTTGGTGTTTTAAGTCTTTGGCTAAAATGTTCTATCTATCGTATCTTTTGACTCGTAGTTCCAATTTAGTCACCGTTTTTTTCAAATCGTGTATTTTATCGAAATCTATCCGTTGGAAAACTGTCATACGCGGTTTGTCCCAAATATTTTCGAAACAAGACCTCGAAAGCTTTCAATTTTGCATTTTTTCGATTTTGACCGTTTTGAATTTCATTCATATTATTCCTTTTGTGTATGCATGACTTAGCATGGTACATATTATTTTAAGGGCTATTATTTCACTCGAAATGTAATTATGTATAACGCATATAAATTTGAATCTAATGTCACTTCATTAAACACGTTTTTTTAAATCATTAATATGCGCTGCCAGATGGAATACCATGTGGCGGCGCATAACCTTCGGTTTCAGATTGTGCTGGATTTCTTGAGATCACCCTAAAACGACCTTAACATCAAGACTACTGGATAGTGTCTTGACATTCGAGGTCGTCAGGATGCCGAAAAAAGACATTTTACTCATTTTTATTCTCTTTGAACGTTTTCAATTTATATCGTATTGTTAGTTTTGTGTATGCATGACTTAGCATGGTATATATCATTTTAAGGCTTATTATTTCATTCGCAATGTAATTATGTATAACAAGTATTAATTTGAATCTAATGTCCCTTCATTAAACACGTTTTTTTAAATCATTAGTATGCGCCTCCAGATGGAGTACCATTTGGCGGCGAATAACCTTTGGTTTAAGATTGTGCTGAAATTCTCAAGATCACCCTAAAATGGCCGAACCAGCAAGACTCTCTGAATGTGCTTGCCAATCGAGGTCGTCTAGATTCCAAAAAAGACATCTTTCCTCGCAAAATCGCACCACGCACCAAACACCACCGACGGTTCGTGGTGCTTGGTTTTTGTGTCTTTGGCTAAAATGTTCGATCAATCGTATTTTTTGACTCGTAGCTTCGATTTAGTCACCATTTTTTTTCAAATCGTATATTTTTCGGGATCTATCCATTGGTAAACTGCCGTAGGTGGTTTGTCCCAAATATTTTTTGAAACGAGAACTCGAAAGCCTTCAATTTTGCCTTTTTTTGATTTTAAGCGTTTTGAATTTCATTCATATTATTCCTTTTATGTATGCATATTATTTCACTCGCAAGGTAATTATGTATAACCCATATAAATTTGAATCTAATGTCACTTCATTAAAAACGCTTTTTTAAATCATTAAAATGCACCGCCAGATGGAGTACCATTTGGCGGCGCATAACCTTCGGTTTCGGATTGTGCTGAAATTCTCGAGATCACCCTAAAAAGACCCTAACATCAAGACTCCTGGATTGTGTCATGACATTCGATGTCGTCAGGATTTCGAAAAAAGACATTTTACTCATTTTTAATGTTCTCTTTGAACGTTTTTTCAATTTATATCGTATTATTAGTTTTGCTTATGCATTACTTAGCATGGTATATATCATTTTACGGCCTATTATTTCACTCGCAATGTAATTATGTATAACAGGTATAAATTTGAACCTAACGTCACTTCATTAAACACGTTTTTTTTAAATCATTAGTATGCGCCGCCAGATGGAGTACCATTTGGTGGCGCATAACCTTCGATTTAAGATTGTGTTGAAATTCTCAAGATCACCCTAAAACGGCCGAACGAGCAAGACTCTCTGAAAGTGCTTGCTAATCGAGGTCGTCTAGATTCCGAAAAAGATATCTTTCCTCGCAAAATTGCGTCACGCACCAAACACCACCAACGGTTCGTGGTGCTTGGTGTTTTGTGTCTTTGGCCAAAATATTCGATCTATCGTATCTTTTGACTCGTAGCTCCGATTTAGTCTCTGTTATTTTTAAATTGTGTTTTTTTCGGGATCTATCCGTTGGAAAACTTTCGTAGGCAGTTTTTCCCAAATATTTTTCGAAACGAGACCTCGAAAGCCTTCAATTTTGCCTTTTTCGATTTTGAGCGTTTTGAATTTCATTCATATTATTCCTTTTGTGTATGCATGACTTAGCAAGGTACATATTGTTTTAAGGGCTATTGTTTCACTCGCAATAGAATTATGTATAACGCATATAAATTTGAATCTATTGTCACTTCATTAAACATGCTTTTTTAAATCATTAATATGTGCCGCCAGATGGAGTACCATTTGGCGGCACATAACCTTCGGTTTCTGATTGTGCTGGAATTCTCCAGTTCACCCTAAAACGACCCTAACATTAAGACTCCTGGATAGTGTCTTGACGTTCGAGGTCATCAGGATGCCGAAAAAGACATTTTTCTCATTTTTAATGTTCTCTTTGAACTTTTTTAATTTATATCGTATCATTAGTTTTGTGTATGCATGACTTGGCATGGTATATATCGTTTTAAGGCCTATTATTTCACTCGCAATGTAATTATGTATAACAGGTATAAATTTGAATCTAATGTCACTTCATTAAGCACGTTTTTTTAAATCATTAGTATGCGCCGCCAGATGGAGTACTATTTGGTGGCGCATAACCTTCGGTTTAAGATTGTGGTAAAATTCTCAAGATCACCCTAAAACGGCCGAACAAGCAAGAGTCTCTGAACGTGCTTGCTAATTGAGGTCGTCTAGATTCCGAAAAAGACATCTTTCCTCACAAACTCGCACCACGCACCAAACACCACCGACGGTTCGTGGTGCTTGGTGTTTTGAGTCTTTGGCCAAAATGTTAGATCTATCGTATCTTTTGATTCGTAGCTCCGATTTATTCACCGTTTTTTTAAATCGTGTATTTTTTCGGGATCTATCCGTTGGAAAACTGCCGTAGGCGGTTTGTCCCAAATATTTTTCGAAACGAGACCTCGAAAGCCTTCAATTTTGCCTTTTTTCGATTTTGACCGTTTTGAATTTCATTCATATTATTCCTTTTGTGTATGCATGACTTAGCATGGTACATATTGTTTTAAGGGCTGTTATTTCACTCGCAATGTAATTATGTATAACGCATATAAATTTGAATCTAATGTCACTTCATTAAACACGCTTTTTTAAATCATTAATATGCGCCGCCAGATAGAATACGATTTGGCGGTGCATAACCTTCGGTTTCAGATGGTACTGGAATTCTCGAGATCACTCTAAAACGACCCTAACATTAAGACTCCTGGATAGTGTCTTGACGTTCGAGGTCATCAGGATGCTGAAAGAAGACATTTTACTCATTTTTAATGTTCTCTTTGAACGTTTTCAATTTATATGGTATTATTAATTTTGTGTGTGCATGACTTAGCATGGTATATATCGTTATAAGGTTTATTATTTCACTCGCAATGTAATTATGTATAACTGTTATAAATTTGAATCTAATGTCACTTCATTAAACACTTTTTTTAAAATCATTAGTATGCGCCGCCAGATGGAGTACCATTTGGCGGCGCATAACCTTTGGTTTAAGATTGTGTTGAAATTCTCAAGATCACCCTAAAACAGCCGAACGAGCAAGACTCTCTGAACGTGCTTGCTAATCGAGGTCGTCTAGATTCCAAAAAAGACAACTTTCCTCGCAAAATCGCACAACGCTCCAAACACCACCGATAGTTCGTGGTGGTTGGTGTTTTGTGTCTTTGGCCAAAATATTCAATCTATCGTATCTTTTGAATCGTAGCTCCGATTTAGTCACCATTTTTTTTAAATCGTGTACTTTTTCGGGATCTATCCGTTGGAAAACTGTCGTAGGCGGGTTGTCCCAAATATTTTTCGAAACGAGACCTCGAAAGCCTTCAGTTTTGCCTTTTTTCTATTTTGACCGTTTTGAATTTCATTCATATTATCCCTTTTGTGTATGCATGACTTAGCATGGTACATATTGTTTTAAGACCTATTATTTCACTCGTAATGTAATTATGTATAATGCATATAAATTTGAATCTAATGTCACTTCATTAAACACGCTTTTTTAGATAATTAATATGCACCGCCAGATGGAGTACTATTTGACGGCACATAACCTTCGATTTCGGATTGTGCTGAAATTCTCGAGATCACCCTAAAAAGACCCTAACATCAAGACTCCTAGATTGTGTCATGACATTTGATGTCGTCAGGATTCCGAAAAAAGACATTTTACTCATTTTTAATGTTCTCTTTGAACGTTTTCAATTTATATCGTATTATTAGTTTTGTGTATGCATTACTTAGCATGGTATATATCGTTTTACGGCCTATTATTTCACTCGTAATGTAATTATGTATAACAGGTATAAATTTGAACCTAATGTCACTTCATTAAACACGTTTTTTTTAAATCATTAGTATTCGCCGCCAGATGGAGTACCATTTGGCGGCGCATAACCTTCGGTTTAAGATTGTACTGAAATTCTCAAGATCACCCTAACACGGTTGAATGAGCAAGACTCTCTGAACGTGCTTGCCAATCGAGGTCGTCTAGATTCCGAAAATGACATCTTTCCTCGCAAAATCGCACCACCCACCAAACACCACCAACGGTTCATGGTGCTTGGTGTTTTGTGTCTTTGGCCAAAATGTTCGATCTATCGTATCTTTTGACTCGTAGCTCTGATTTAGTCTCCGTAATTTTTAAATGGTGTATTCTTTTGGGATCTATCCGTTGGAAAGCTATCGTAGGCGGTTTGTCCCAAATATTTTTCGAAACGAGACCTCGAAAGCCTTCAATTATGCCTTTTTCGATTTTGAGCATTTTGAATTTCATTCATATTATTCCTTTTGTGTATGCATGACTTAGCATGGTACATATTGTTTTAAGGGCTATTGTTTCACTCGCAATAGATATATGTATAACGCAAATAAATTTGAATCTAATGTCACTTCATTAAACACGGTTTTTTAAATCATTAATATGCGCTGCCAGATTGAGTACCGTTTGGCAGCACATAACCTTCGGTTTCAGATTGTGCTGGAATTCTCCAGATCACCCTAAAACGACCTTAATATTAAGACTCCTGGATAGTGTCTTGACGTTCGAGGTCATCAGGATGCCGAAAAAAGATATTTTACTCATTTTTAATGTTCTCTTTGAACTTTTTCAATTTATATCGTATTATTAGTTTTGTGTATGCATGACTTAGCATGGTATATATCGTTTTAAGGCCTATTATTTCACACGCAATGTAATTATGTATAACAGATATAAATTTGAATCTAATGTCACTTCATTAAACACGTTTTTTTAAATCATTAGTATGCGCCGCCAGATGGAGTACTATTTGGCGGCGCATAACCTTCGGGTTAAGATTGTGCTAAAATTCTCAAGATCACCCTAAAACGGCCGATCGAGCAAGAGTCTCTGAACGTGCTTGCTAATCGAGGTCGTCTAGATTCCGAAAAAGACATCTTTCCTCACAAAATTGCACCACGCACCAAACACCACCGACGGTTCGTGGTGCTTGGTGTTTTGAGTCTTTGGCCAAAATGTTCGATCTATCGTATCTTTTGACTCGTATCTCCGATTTAGTACACGTTTTTTTAAATCGTGTATTTTTCCGGGATCTATCCGTTGGAAAACTGCCGTAGGCAGTTTGTCCCATATATTTTTCAAAACGAGACCTCGGAAGCCTTCAATTTTGCCTTTTTTCGATTTTAACCGTTTTGAATTTCATTCATATTTTTCCTTTTGTGTATTTATGACTTAGCATGGTACATATTGTTTTAAGGGCTATTATTTCACTCTCAATGTAATTATATATAATGCATATAAATTTGAAACTAATGTCACTTCATTAAACACGCTTTTTTAAATCATTAATATGCGCCGCCAGATACAGTACCATTTGGCGGCGAATAACCTTCGGTTTCAGATTGTGCTGGAATTCTCGAGATCACCTAAAATGAACCTAACATCAAGACTCCTGGATAGTGGCTTGACGTTCGAGGTCATCAGGATGCCGAAAAAAGACATTTTACTCATTTTTAATGTTCTCTTTGAACGTTTTCAATTTATATCGTATTATTAGTTTTGTGTATGCATGACTTAGCATGGTATATATCGTTTAAGGCCTATTAGTTCACTCGCAATGTAATTATGTATAACGGGTATAAATTTGAATCTAATGTCATTTCATTAAACACGTTTTTTAAATCATTAGTATGCGCCGCCAGATGGAGTACCATTTGGCTTTGCATAACCTTCGGTTTAAGATTGTGCTGAAATTCTAAAGATCACCCTAAAACGGCCGAACGAGCAAGACTCTCTGAACGTGTTTGCCAATCGAGGTCGTCTAGATTCTGAAAAAAACATCTTTCCTCGCAAAATCGCCCCACCCACCAAACACCACCGACGGTTCGTGGTGCTTGGTTTTTTGTGTCTTTCGCCAAAATGTTCGATCTATCGTATCTTTTGACTCGTAGCTCCGATTTAGTCACTGTTTTTTTAAATCGTGTATTTTTTCGAGATATATCCGTTGGCAAACTGCCATAGGGGGTTGTCCCAAATATTTTTCGAAACGAGACCTCGAAACCCTTCAATTTTGCATTTTTTTTATTTAGACTGTATTGAATTTCATTCATATTTTTCCTTTTGTGTATGCATGAATTTACATGGTACATATTGTTTTAAGGCCTATTATTTCACTCGCAATGTAATTATGTATAACGCATATAAATTTGAATCTAGTGTCACTTCATTAAACACATTTTTTTTAAATCATTAGTGTGCGCCGCCAGGTGGAGTACCATTTGGTGGCGCATAACCTTTGGTTTAAGATTGTGCTAAAATTCTCGAGATCACCCTAAAACGACCCTAACATCGAGACTCCTGGATAGCGTCTTGACATTCGAGGTCGTCAGGTTGCCTATAAAAGACATTTTACTCATTTTTAATGTTCTCTTTGAACGTTTTCAATTTATATCGTATTATTAGTTTTTTGTTTGCATGACTTAGCATGGTATATATCGTTTTAAGGCTTATTATTTCACTCGCAATGTAATTATGTATAACGAGTATAAATTTGAATCTAATGTCACTTCATTAAACACGTTTTCTTAAATCATTAGTATGCGCCGCCAGATGGAGTACCATTTGGCGTTGCATAACCTTCGGTTTAAGATTGTGCTGAAATTCTCAAGATCACCCTAAAACGGCCGAACGAACAAGACTCTCTGAACGTGTTTGCCAATCGAGGTCGTCTAGATTCCGAAAAAGACATCTTTCCTCACAAAATCGCACCACCCACCAAACACCATCGACGGTTCGTGGTGCTTGGTTTTTGTGTCTTTCAACAAAATGTACGATCTATCGTATCTTTTGACTCATAGCTCTGATTTAGTCACCATTTTTTTCAAATCGTGTTTTTTTTCGAGATCTATCCGTTGGCAAACTGCCATACGCGGTCTGTCCCAAATATTTTTCGAAACGAGACCTCGAAAACCTTCAATTTTGCCTTTTTTCGATTTTGACCGTTTTGAATTTCATTCATATTATTCCTTTTGTGTATGCATGACTTAGCATGGTACATATTCTTTTAAGACCAATTATTTCACTTGCAATGTAATTATGTATAACGCATCTAAATTTTAAGTTAATTTCACTTCATTAAACACACTTTTTTAAATCATTAATATGCGCCGCCAGATGGAGTACCATTTGGCGGCGCATAACCTTCAGTTTCAGATTGTGCTGAAATTCTCGAAATCACCCTAAAACGACCTTAACATCAAGACTCCTGGATAGTGTCTTGACATTCGAGGTCGTCAGGATACCGAAAAAAGACATTTTACTCATTTTTAATGTTCTCTTTGAACGTTTTCAATTTATATCGTATTATTAGTTTTGTGTATGCATGACTTAGCATGGTATATATCGTTTTAAGGCCTATTATTTCACTCGCAATGTAATTATGAATAACGGGTATAAATTTGAAACTAATGTCACTTTATTAAACACGTTTTTTAAATCATTAGTATGCGCCGCAAGATGCAGTACCATTTTGCGGTGCATAAATTTCGGTTTAAGATTGTGCTGAAATTTTCAAGATCACCCTAAAGCGGCCGAACGAGCAAGACTCTCTGACCGTGCTTGCTAATCGAGGTCGTCTAGATTTCGAAAAAGACATCTTTCCTCGCAAAATCGTACCACGCACCAAACACAACATACGGTTCGTGGTGCTTGGTCTTTAGCGTCTTTGGCAAAAATGTTAGAGCTATCGTGTAGTGACCCGAACTTTTCCATATTTATATATATTAATTGAGAGTGATATTTACATGATTAAATGTTTCCAACATGTTAAGCAATCAAACTTGTTAAGACTTGATTAATTGAAATAGGTTTCATATAGACAATTGACCACCCAAGTTGACCGGTGATTCACGAACGTTAAAACTTGTAAAAACTATATGATGACATATATATGGTTATATATATAGTTAACATTATATTATTATAATTAAACATATCATTAAGTATATTAACAATGAACTACATATGTAAAAACAAGACTACTAACTTAATGATTTTGAAACGAGACATATATGTAACGATTATCGTTGTAACGACATTTAATGTATATATATCATATTAAGAGATATTCGTACATCATAATATCATGATAATATAATAATTTAAAATCTCTTTTGATATTATAAACATTGGGTTAACAACATTTAACAAGATCGTTAACCTAAAGGTTTCAAAACAACATTTACATGTAACGACTAACGATGACTTAACGACTCAGTTAAAATGTATATACATGTAGTGTTTTAATATGTATTTATACACTTTTGAAAGACTTCAATACACTTATCAAAATACTTCTACTTAACAAAAATGCTTACAATTACATCCTCGTTCAGTTTCATCAACAATTCTACTCGTATGCACCCGTATTCGTACTCGTACAATACACAGCTTTTAGATGTATGTACTATTGGTATATACACTCCAATGATCAGCTCTTAGCAGCCCATGTGAGTCACCTAACACATGTGGGAACCATCATTTGGCAACTAGCATGAAATATCTCATAAAATTACAAAAATATGAGTAATCATTCATGACTTATTTACATGAAAACAAAATTACATATCCTTTATATCTAATCCATACACCAACGACCAAAAACACCTACAAACACTTTCATTCTTCAATTTTCTTCATCTAATTGATCTCTCTCAAGTTCTATCTTCAAGTTCTAAGTGTTCTTCATAAATTCCAAAAGTTCTAGTTTCATAAAATCAAGAATACTTTCAAGTTTGCTAGCTCACTTCCAATCTTGTAAGGTGATCATCCAACCTCAAGAAATCTTTGTTTCTTACAGTAGGTTATCATTCTAATACAAGGTAATAATCATATTCAAACTTTGGTTCAATTTCTATAACTATAACAATCTTATTTCAAGTGATGATCTTACTTGAACTTATTTTCGTGTCATGATTCTGCTTCAAGAACTTCGAGCCATCCAAGGATCCATTGAAGCTAGATCCATTTTTTTCTTTTCCAGTAGGTTTATCCAAGGAAATTAAGGTAGTAATGATGTTCATAACATCATTCAATTCATACATATAAAGCTATCTTATTCGAAGGTTTAAACTTGTAATCACTAGAACATAGTTTAGTTAATTCTAAACTTGTTCGCAAACAAAAGTTAATCCTTCTAACTTGACTTTTAAAATCAACTAAACACATGTTCTATATCTATATGATATGCTAACTTAATGATTTAAAACCTGGAAACACGAAAAACACCGTAAAACCGGATTTACGCCGTCGTAGTAACACCGCGGGCTGTTTTGGGTTAGTTAATTAAAAACTATGATAAACTTTGATTTAAAAGTTGTTATTCTGAGAAAATAATTTTTATTATGAACATGAAACTATATCCAAAAATTATGGTTAAACTCAAAGTGGAAGTATGTTTTCTAAAATGGTCATCTAGACGTTGTTCTTTCGACTGAAATGACTACCTTTACAAAAACGACTTGTAACTTATTTTTCCGACTATAAACCTATACTTTTTCTGTTTAGATTCATAAAATAGAGTTCAATATGAAACCATAGGGCTCAAAACGGATTTAAAATAAAGAAGTTATGGGTAAAACAAGATTGGATAATTTTTCTCATTTTAGCTACGTGAAAATTGGTAACAAATCTATTCCAACCATAACTTAATCAACTTGTATTGTATATTATGTAATCTTGAGATACCATAGACACGTATACAATGTTTCGACCTATCATGTCGACACATCTATATATATTTCGGAACAACCATAGACACTCTATATGTGAATGTTGGAGTTAGCTATACAGGGTTGAGGTTGATTCCAAAATATATATAGTTTGAGTTGTGATCAATACTGAGATACGTATACACTGGGTCGTGGATTGATTCAAGATAATATTTATCGATTTATTTCTGTACATCTAACTGTGGACAACTAGGTGTAGGTTACTAACGAGGACAGCTAACTTAATAAACTTAAAACATCAAAATATATTAAAAGTGTTGTAAATATATTTTAAACATACTTTGATATATATGTATATATTGTTATAGGTTCGTGAATCAACCAGTGGCCAAGTCTTACTTCCCGACGAAGTAAAAATCTGTGAAAGTGAGTTATAGTCCCACTTTTAAAAATTTAATATTTTTGGGATGAGAATACATGCAGGTTTTATAAATGATTTACAAAATAGACACAAGTACGTGAAACTACATTCTATGGTTGAATTATCGAAATCGAATATGCCCCTTTTTATTAAGTCTGGTAATCTAAGAATTAGGGAACAGACACCCTAATTGACGCGAATCCTAAAGATAGATCTATCGGGCCCAACAAGCCCCATCCAAAGTACCGGATGCTTTAGTACTTCGAAATTTATATCATATCCGAAGGGTGTCCCGGAATGATGGGGATATTCTTATATATGCATCTTGTTAATGTCGGTTACCAGGTGTTCACCATATGAATGATTTTTATCTCTATGTATGGGATGTGTATTGAAATATGAAATCTTGTGGTCTATTGTTACGATTTGATATATATAGGTTAAACCTATAACTCACCAACATTTTTGTTGACGTTTTAAGCATGTTTATTCTCAGGTGATTATTAAGAGCTTCCGCTATCGCATACTTAAATAAGGACGAGACTTAGAGTCCATGCTTGTATGATATTGTGTAAAAACCGCATTCAAGAAACTTATTTTGTTGTAATATATTTGTATTGTAAACCATTATGTAATGGTCGTGTGTAAACAGGATATTTTAGATTATCATTATTTGATAATCTACGTAAAGCTTTTTAAACCTTTATTGATGAAATAAAGGTTATGGTTTGTTTAAAATGAATGCAGTCTTTGAAAAACGTCTCATATAGAGGTCAAAACCTCGCAACGAAATCAATTAATATGGAACGTTTTTAATCAATAAGAACGGGACATTTCAGTTGGTATCAGAGCGTTGGTCTTAGAGAACCAGAATTTTGCATTAGTGTGTCTTATCTAGTTTGTTAGGATGCATTAGTGAGTCTGGACTTCGACCGTGTTTACTTGAAAAATGATTGCTTAACAAATTTTGTTGGAAACTATATATTTTTAACATGTGAATATTATGTGATATATTAATCTCTTGACGCGTTTGATATTATGTGATAGATGTCTACCTCTAGAACAAGTCCCATTGACTCACCTAATAATAATGAAGAGTCAAATGTAAATTGGAATGATTCGTGGATTGATTCACAAGTTCCCGAAGAGGAACCGGAAGAAGAGTCGGAACCGGAAGAAGAATCGGAACCGGAAGAAGAATCGGAACCGGATGAAGAAATAGAACCGGTGGGGGAAATAATAAAACGGTTAAGTAAAAGAAAATCCTCAACCAACCGACCAAGGTTAATTATGGTCAATGGTGTTTCCGCCAAGGAAGCAAAATATTGGGAGGATTACCAATTCTCCGATGAATCGGATTCCGACGAGAATTCCGATGATGTTATAGAAATTACCCCAACTGAATTTAAAAAGGCAAAAGAAAATAATAAGGGAAAGGGCATAAAAATAGAGAAATCTAATTCCAACCCCGATGAACTTTATATGTATCGTCAACCCCCGAAGTCCTTAAGTTGTAACAATGACCCGGGAACCTCTAAACCACCAGGTTTTTCTAAACCAATGTGGATAACGACGGCTCATATTAGGGGAACATCATATAGCCCTATAAACTTGGCAAAACGAACCAAAACCGAAGAAGAAGAAACAAGCGAGTCGGAATAAGATAGCTGTATTCGTGTGGTGTAATATATGTAATATAGTGTGCTTATGCTTTATGATATATGTAAAAATTGCTTGTATTAATAAGTATTTTTTTTTTATGAATCTAACTCTTGTCTATTTTACAGTATAAAAACACAAAATGGATAGACAACCCAATATTTTAAGAGGCCTACCCGGAGACATGATTGATGAAATCTTGTCTAGAGTCGGTCAGAATTCTTCGGCACAACTATTTAAGGCGAGATCAGTTTGTAGGACATTCGAAGAACGTTCCAAGAATGCCTTGGTTTATAAAAGGCTTTCGTTCGAAAGATGGGGGATATCACATTGGGAAATCCATAAGTTACGATGTGTTTACTTTGACGCATATATTGCGGGGAACCCAAATGCTATTTTACGCAATGGGTTAAGAAATTATTTTGACTCAATATATCCGAATATTGGACTTCGTGATTTAGAAAAAGCGGCTAACATGCAACATAAAGAATCATGTTATGCTTACGGATTAGTAATGTTCGCTTCTCACCAAAGTGAGAACAAGAACATCGGGCTACAACTATTAAACAAAATGTTCCCACAAGTGACGGAGTCGGTAATTGGGGTAAGAAATGAGGTTTTTAGATTATTACGGGACTGTTGGACATTACGTAACCCTCGTCCCTTTGACGACGTTACAACACGCTGTCTTATCAACGGCCATAACGGTTATGTTCCACAAGACCAAGGATGGGAAGTAATCCTAGTAAAATCAGAATGCATGACTTGTTTCTGGACGTATGAATTACGTGTCTTTATTGCCTTTGCTGAACGACTTGTGTACTAGCTAGAATTATCTTTACAACTATCTTGTATCAAATTTATTGTGTGCTATATTTCATGCTATATGTAAAATAAGCGGTATTGTAAGTTTGTAAAATATTGTGTAAAAGTTTGAACACGAAATATTATTATAATCAGTTTTTCATATAGAATTGTAGTAGTTGAATTGTATATTAGCTACTAAGTATGAACTTAACGGGTAGGTACAACCCGAATTTAAACTTATAAAATGCTAATATGAAGAAAAAGCTTTTATAAATGAGTTCATATTATGCTACGAAATACTATTAACTACTCTTAATATTCTGTATGATTAACTTGTCCCATTTGACTATTTTGAAGGAAATGGCACCGACTACTCGACACACCGTGAATATGAATGAAGAGGAATTCCGTACTTTTCTAGCTTCAAACATAGCCTCAGTACAGGCTGCGCTACATACCAACAATAACCTTGGATCTAGCAGTACAGGAAATCGTGTAGGATGCACCTACAAAGAATTCACTGCCTGCAAACCTTTGGAATTTGATGGAACCGAAGGACCGATCGGATTGAAACGATGGACCGAGAAGGTCGAATCGGTGTTTGCCATAAGTAAGTGTACTGAAGAAGACAAAGTGAAGTACGCTACGCATACCTTCACAGGTTCTGCGTTAACATGGTGGAATACCTATCTAGAGCAAGTGGGACAAGACGATGCGTACGCACTACCGTGGTCAGCATTCAAGCACTTGATGAACGAGAAGTACCGTCCCAGAACCGAGGTCAATAAGCTCAAGACAGAACTTAGAGGGTTACGAACCCAAGGATTTGATATAACCACGTACGAAAGACGATTCACAGAATTGTGCCTATTGTGTCCGGGAGCATTCGAAGATGAGGAAGAGAAGATCGACGCATTTGTGAAAGGATTACCGGAAAGAATCCAAGAAGATATAAGTTCACACGAGCCCGCCTCCATACAACAGGCATGTAGAATGGCTCACAAACTAGTGAACCAGATTGAAGAAAGAATTAAAGAACAGACTGCTGAAGAGGCCAATGTGAAGCAAGTCAAAAGAAAGTGGGAGGAAAACGGTGATAAGAATCACCAATACAACAACAACAGCAATTACAACAATAATCGCAACAATTATCCCAACAATCGCAACATCAATCGCAACTACAACAAACGGCCCAACAACAACAACAACAACAACAACAATAACAACAACTACAACAATCATCCCAACAACAATAATAACCGCAACAACAACAACAATCAGAAGCAGCTATGCCAAAGGTGTGAAAAGTATCACTCGGGGTTCTGCACCAAATTTTGCAACAAGTGTAAAAGAAATGGTCATAGCGCGGTGAAGTGTGAGGTCTACGGACCAGGGGTTAATAGAACGAAAGGAACAAATGGTGTTGGAACGAGTAATGGCAGAGCAAGTAGTGTCGGAGCAAGTTATGCCAATGTAGTTTGTTATAAATGTGGAAAACCGGGCCACATTATTAGAAATTGCCCGAACCAGGAGAACACGAATGGACAAGGCCGCGGAAGAGTTTTCAATATTAATGCGGCAGAGGCACAGGAAGACCCGGAGCTTGTTACGGGTACGTTTCTTATTGACAATAAATCTGCTTACGTTTTATTTGATTCTTGTGCGGATAGAAGCTATATGAGTAGAGATTTTTGTGCTAAATTAAGTTGTCCATTGACGCCTTTGGATAGTAAATTTTTACTCGAATTAGCAAATGGTAAATTAATTTCAGCAGATAATATATGTCGGAATCGAGAAATTAAACTGGTTAGCGAAACATTTAAGATTGATTTGATACCAGTAGAGTTAGGGAGTTTTGATGTGATAATCGGTATGGACTGGTTGGAAGAAGTGAAAGCAGAGATCGTTTGTTACAAAAATGCAATTCGCATTATACGAGAAAAAGGAAAACCCTTAATGGTGTACGGAGAAAAGGGCAACACGAAGCTACATCTTATTAGTAATTTGAAGGCACAAAAACTAATAAGAAAAGGTTGCTATGCTGTTCTAGCACACGTCGATAAAGTACAAACTGAAGAAAAGAGCATCAATGATGTTCCCATTGCAAAAGAATTTCCCGATGTATTTCCGAAAGAATTACCGGGATTACCCCCACATCGATCCGTTGAATTTCAAATAGATCTTGTACCAGGAGCTGCACCAATAGCTCGTGCTCCTTACAGACTCGCACCCAGCGAGATGAAAGAACTGCAAAGCCAATTACAAGAAATTTTAGAGCGTGGTTTCATTCGACCAAGCACATCACCGTGGGGAGCTCCTGTTTTGTTTGTCAAGAAGAAAGATGGTACATTCAGGTTGTGTATCGACTACCGAGAGTTGAACAAACTTACCATCAAGAACCGCTACCCACTACCGAGAATCGATGACTTATTTGATCAACTACAAGGCTCGTCTGTTTATTCAAAGATTGACTTACGTTCTGGGTATCATCAAATGCGGGTGAAAGAAGATGATATTCCAAAGACTGCTTTTAGAACACGTTACGGTCATTACGAGTTTATGGTCATGCCGTTTGGTTTAACTAATGCACCAGCTGTGTTCATGGACCTTATGAACCGAGTGTGTGGACCATATCTTGACAAATTTGTCATTGTTTTCATCGATGACATACTTATTTACTCAAAGAATGATCAAGAGCACGAAGAACATTTGAGAAAAGTGCTAGAAGTATTGAGGAAAGAAAAACTGTATGCTAAGTTTTCAAAGTGTGCATTTTGGTTGGAAGAAGTTCAATTCCTCGGTCACATAGTGAACAAAGAGGGTATTAAGGTGGATCCGGCAAAGATAGAAACTGTTGAAAAGTGGGAAACCCCGAAAACTCCAAAACACATACGCCAGTTTTTAGGACTAGCTGGTTACTACAGAAGGTTCATCCAAGACTTTTCCAGAATAGCAAAACCCTTGACTGCATTAACGCATAAAGGGAAGAAATTTGAATGGAAGGATGAACAAGAGAAAGCGTTTCAGTTATTGAAGAAAAAGCTAACTACGGCACCTATATTGTCATTGCCTGAAGGGAATGATGATTTTGTGATTTATTGTGACGCATCAAAGCAAGGTCTCGGTTGTGTATTAATGCAACGAACGAAGGTGATTGCTTATGCGTCTAGACAATTGAAGATTCACGAACAAAATTATACGACGCATGATTTGGAATTAGGCGCGGTTGTTTTTGCATTAAAGACTTGGAGGCACTACTTATATGGGGTCAAAAGTATTATATATACCGACCACAAAAGTCTTCAACACATATTTAATCAGAAACAACTGAATATGAGGCAGCGTAGGTGGATTGAATTGTTGAATGATTACGACTTTGAGATTCGTTACCACCCAGGGAAGGCAAATGTGGTAGCTGATGCCTTGAGCAGGAAGGACAGAGAACCCATTCGAGTAAAATCTATGAATATAATGATTCATAATAACCTTACTACTCAAATAAAGGAGGCGCAACAAGGAGTTTTAAAAGAGGGAAATTTAAAGGATGAAATACCCAAAGGATCGGAGAAGCATCTTAATATTCGGGAAGATGGAACCCGGTATAGGGCTGAAAGGATTTGGGTACCAAAATTTGGAGATATGAGAGAAATGGTACTTAGAGAAGCTCATAAAACCAGATACTCAATACATCCTGGAACGGGGAAGATGTACAAGGATCTCAGGAAATATTTTTGGTGGCCGGGTATGAAAGCCGATGTTGCTAAATACGTAGGAGAATGTTTGACGTGTTCTAAGGTCAAAGATGAGCATCAGAAACCATCAGGTCTACTTCAACAACCCGAAATCCCGGAATGGAAATGGGAAAACATTACCATGGATTTCATCACTAAATTGCCAAGGACTGCAAGTGGTTTTGATACTATTTGGGTAATAGTTGATCGTCTCACCAAATCAGCACACTTCCTGCCAATAAGAGAAGATGACAAGATGGAGAAGTTAGCACGACTGTATTTGAAGGAAGTCGTCTCCAGACATGGAATACCAATCTCTATTATCTCTGATAGGGATGGCAGATTTATTTCAAGATTCTGGCAGACATTACAGCAAGCATTAGGAACTCGTCTAGACATGAGTACTGCCTATCATCCACAAACTGATGGGCAGAGTGAAAGGATGATACAAACGCTTGAAGACATGCTACGAGCATGTGTTATTGATTTCGGAAACAGTTGGGATCGACATCTACCGTTAGCAGAATTTTCCTACAACAACAGCTACCATTCAAGCATTGAGATGGCGCCGTTTGAAGCACTTTATGGTAGAAAGTGCAGGTCTCCTATTTGTTGGAGTGAAGTGGGGGATAGACAGATTACGGGTCCGGAGATTATACAAGAAACTACCGAGAAGATCATCCAAATTCAACAACGGTTGAAAACCGCCCAAAGTCGACAAAAGAGCTACGCTGACATTAAAAGAAAAGATATAGAATTTGAAATTGGAGAGATGGTCATGCTTAAAGTTGCACCTTGGAAAGGCGTTGTTCGATTTGGTAAACGAGGGAAATTAAATCCAAGGTATATTGGACCATTCAAGATTATTGATCGTGTCGGACCAGTAGCTTACCGACTTGAGTTACCTCAACAACTCGCGGCTGTACATAACACTTTCCACGTCTCGAATTTGAAGAAATGTTTTGCTAAAGAAGATCTCACTATTCCGTTAGATGAAATCCAAATCAACGAAAAACTTCAATTCATCGAAGAACCCGTCGAAATAATGGATCGTGAGGTAAAAAGACTTAAGCAAAACAAGATACCAATTGTTAAGGTTCGATGGAATGCTCGTAGAGGACCCGAGTTCACCTGGGAGCGTGAAGATCAGATGAAGAAGAAATACCCGCATCTATTTCCAGAAGATTCGTCAACACCTTCAACAGCTTAAAATTTCGGGACGAAATTTATTTAACGGGTAGGTACTGTAGTGACCCGAACTTTTCCATATTTATATATATTAATTGAGAGTGATATTTACATGATTAAATGTTTCCAACATGTTAAGCAATCAAACTTGTTAAGACTTGATTAATTGAAATAGGTTTCATATAGACAATTGACCACCCAAGTTGACCGGTGATTCACGAACGTTAAAACTTGTAAAAACTATATGATGACATATATATGGTTATATATATAGTTAACATTATATTATTATAATTAAACATATCATTAAGTATATTAACAATGAACTACATATGTAAAAACAAGACTACTAACTTAATGATTTTGAAACGAGACATATATGTAACGATTATCGTTGTAACGACATTTAATGTATATATATCATATTAAGAGATATTCGTACATCATAATATCATGATAATATAATAATTTAAAATCTCTTTTGATATTATAAACATTGGGTTAACAACATTTAACAAGATCGTTAACCTAAAGGTTTCAAAACAACATTTACATGTAACGACTAACGATGACTTAACGACTTAGTTAAAATGTATATACATGTAGTGTTTTAATATGTATTTATACACTTTTGAAAGACTTCAATACACTTATCAAAATACTTCTACTTAACAAAAATGCTTACAATTACATCCTCGTTCAGTTTCATCAACAATTCTACTCGTATGCACCCGTATTCGTACTCGTACAATACACAGCTTTTAGATGTATGTACTATTGGTATATACACTCCAATGATCAGCTCTTAGCAGCCCATGTGAGTCACCTAACACATGTGGGAACCATCATTTGGCAACTAGCATGAAATATCTCATAAAATTACAAAAATATGAGTAATCATTCATGACTTATTTACATGAAAACAAAATTACATATCCTTTATATCTAATCCATACACCAACGACCAAAAACACCTACAAACACTTTCATTCTTCAATTTTCTTCATCTAATTGATCTCTCTCAAGTTCTATCTTCAAGTTCTAAGTGTTCTTCATAAATTCCAAAAGTTCTAGTTTCATAAAATCAAGAATACTTTCAAGTTTGCTAGCTCACTTCCAATCTTGTAAGGTGATCATCCAACCTCAAGAAATCTTTGTTTCTTACAGTAGGTTATCATTCTAATACAAGGTAATAATCATATTCAAACTTTGGTTCAATTTCTATAACTATAACAATCTTATTTCAAGTGATGATCTTACTTGAACTTGTTTTCGTGTCATGATTCTGCTTCAAGAACTTCGAGCCATCCAAGGATCCATTGAAGCTAGATCCATTTTTCTCTTTTCCAGTAGGTTTATCCAAGGAAATTAAGGTAGTAATGATGTTCATAACATCATTCAATTCATACATATAAAGCTATCTTATTCGAAGGTTTAAACTTGTAATCACTAGAACATAGTTTAGTTAATTCTAAACTTGTTCGCAAACAAAAGTTAATCCTTCTAACCTGACTTTTAAAATCAACTAAACACATGTTCTATATCTATATGATATGCTAACTTAATGATTTAAAACCTGGAAACACGAAAAACACCGTAAAACCGGATTTACGCCGTCGTAGTAACACCGCGGGCTGTTTTGGGTTAGTTAATTAAAAACTATGATAAACTTTGATTTAAAATTTGTTATTCTGAGAAAATAATTTTTATTATGAACATGAAACTATATCCAAAAATTATGGTTAAACTCAAAGTGGAAGTATGTTTTCTAAAATGGTCATCTAGACGTTGTTCTTTCGACTGAAATGACTACCTTTACAAAAACGACTTGTAACTTATTTTTCCGACTATAAACCTATACTTTTTCTGTTTAGATTCATAAAATAGAGTTCAATATGAAACCATAGCAATTTGATTCACTCAAAACGGATTTAAAATGAAGAAGTTATGGGTAAAACAAGATTGGATAATTTTTCTCATTTTAGCTACGTGAAAATTGGTAACAAATCTATTCCAACCATAACTTAATCAACTTGTATTGTATATTATGTAATCTTGAGATACCATAGACACGTATACAATGTTTCGACCTATCATGTCGACACATCTATATATATTTCGGAACAACCATAGACACTCTATATGTGAATGTTGGAGTTAGCTATACAGGGTTGAGGTTGATTCCAAAATATATATAGTTTGAGTTGTGATCAATACTGAGATACGTATACACTGGGTCGTGGATTGATTCAAGATAATATTTATCGATTTATTTCTGTACATCTAACTGTGGACAACTAGTTGTAGGTTACTAACGAGGACAGCTAACTTAATAAACTTAAAACATCAAAATATATTAAAAGTGTTGTAAATTTATTTTAAACATACTTTGATATATATGTATATATTGTTATAGGTTCGTGAATCAACCAGTGGCCAAGTCTTACTTCCCGACGAAGTAAAAATCTGTGAAAGTGAGTTATAGTCCCACTTTTAAAAATTTAATATTTTTGGGATGAGAATACATGCAGGTTTTATAAATGATTTACAAAATAGACACAAGTACGTGAAACTACATTCTATGGTTGAATTATCGAAATCGAATATGCCCCTTTTTATTAAGTCTGGTAATCTAAGAATTAGGGAACAGACACCCTAATTGACGCGAATCCTAAAGATAGATCTATCGGGCCCAACAAGCCCCATCCAAAGTACCGGATGCTTTAGTACTTCGAAATTTATATCATATCCGAAGGGTGTCCCGGAATGATGGGGATATTCTTATATATGCATCTTGTTAATGTCGGTTACCAGGTGTTCACCATATGAATGATTTTTATCTCTATGTATGGGATGTGTATTGAAATATGAAATCTTGTGGTCTATTGTTACGATTTGATATATATAGGTTAAACCTATAACTCACCAACATTTTTGTTGACGTTTTAAGCATGTTTATTCTCAGGTGATTATTAAGAGCTTCCGCTATCGCATACTTAAATAAGGACGAGATTTGGAGTCCATGCTTGTATGATATTGTGTAAAAACTGCATTCAAGAAACTTATTTTGTTGTAACATATTTGTATTGTAAACCATTATGTAATGGTCGTGTGTAAACAGGATATTTTAGATTATCATTATTTGATAATCTACGTAAAGCTTTTTAAACCTTTATTGATGAAATAAAGGTTATGGTTTGTTTAAAATGAATGCAGTCTTTGAAAAACGTCTCATATAGAGGTCAAAACCTCGCAACGAAATCAATTAATATGGAACGTTTTTAATCAATAAGAACGGGACATTTCATATCGTATCTTTTGACTCGTAGCTCCAATTTAGTCACTGTTTTTTTTTATAATCGTGTATTTTTTCAGTATCTATCCGTTGAAAAACTGCCGTAGGCAGTTTGTCGCAAATATTTTTTGAAATGAGACCTCGAAAGCCTTCAATTTTGCCTTTTTCGATTTTGACCGTTTTGAATTTCATTCATTTTATTCCTTTTATGTATGCATGACTTAGCATGGTACATATTGTTTTAAGGCCTATTATTTCACTCGCAATGTAATTATGTATAACGCATATGAATTTGAATCTAATGTCACTTCATTAAACACGCTTTTTTAAATCATTAATATGCGCCGCCAGATGGAGTACCATTTGGCGGCGCATAACCTTCGATTTCAGATTGTACTGAAATTCTCGAGATCACCCTAAATGACCCTAACATCAAGACTCCTGGATAGTGTCTTGACATTCGAGATCATCAAGATGCCGAAAAAAGATATTTTACTCATTTTTGATGTTCTCTTTGAATGTTTTCAATTTATATCGTATTATTAGTTTTGTGTATGCAAGACTTTGCATGGTATATATCGTTTTAAGGCCTATTATTTCACTCGCAATGTAATTATGTATAACGGGTATAAATTTGAATCTAATATCACGTCATTAAACACGTTTTTTTTAATCGTTAGTAAGCGCCGCCAGATGGAGTACCATTTGGCGGCTCATAACCTTCGGTTTAAGATTGTGCTGAAATTCTCAAGATCACCCTAAAACGGCCGAACGAGCATGACTCTCTGAACGTTCTTGCCAATCAAGGTCGTCTAGATTCTGAAAAAGACAACTTTCCTTGCAAAATCATACCACGCTCCAAACACCACCGACGGTTCGTGGCGCTTGGTGTTTTGTGTCTTTAGCCAAAATGTTCGATCTACCGTATCTCTTGACTCGTAGCTCCGATTTTGTCACCGTTTTTTTCAAATCGTGTATTTTTTCAGGATATTTCCGTTTGCAAACTGGCGTAGGCAGTTTGTCCCAAATATTTATTGAAACGAGACCTGGAAAGCCTTTAATTTTGCCTTTTTCGATTTTGACCATTTTGAATTTCATTCATATTATTCCTTTTGTGTATGCATGACTTAGCATGGTACATGTTGTTTTAAGACCTATTATTTCACTCGCAATGTTATTATGTATAACGCACATAAATTTTAATTTAATGTCACTTCATTAAACACGCTTTTTAAATCATTAATATGCACCGCCAGATGGAGTACCATTTGGCGGCGCATAACCTCCGGTTTCAGATTGTGCTAAAATTCTCGAAATCACCCTAAAACGACCTTAACATTAAGACTCATGGATAGTTTCTTGACATTCGAGGTCGTCAGAATGCCAAAAAAGACGTTTTACTCATTTTTAATGTTGTCTTTGAACGTTTTCAATTTATATCGTATTATTAGTTTTGTGTATGCATGACTTAGCATGGTATATATCGTTTTAAGGCATATTATTTCACTTGCAATGTAATTATGAATAACGGGTATAAATTTGAAACTAATGTCACTTCATTAAACACGTGTTTTTAAGTCATTAGTATGCGCCGCCAGATGGAGTACCATTTGGCGGCGCATAAATTTCAGTTTAAGATTGTGCTGAAATTTTCAAGATCACCCTAAAGCGGCCGAACTACCAAGTCTCTCTGAACGTGCTTGCCAATCGAGGTCATCTAGATTCCAAAAAAGACATCTTTCCTCGCATAATCGTACGACGCACCAAACACAACAGACGGTTCATGGTGGTTGGTGGTTGGTGTTTAGTGTCTCTGGCCAAAATGTTAGATCTATCGTATCTTTTGACTCGTAGCTCTGATTTAGTCACCGTTTTTTTTCCAAATCATATATTTTTTCAGGATCTACCCGTTGGCAAACCGCCGTAGGCGGTTTGTCGCAAATATTTTTCGAAACGAGACCTCAAAAGCCTTCAATTTTGCCTTTTTCGATTTTGACCGTTTTGGATTTCATTCATATTATTCCTTTTATGTATGCATGACTTAGCACGGTACATGTTGTTTTAAGGCCTATTATTTCACTCGCAATGTAATTTTGTATAACGCTTATGAATTTGAATCAAATGTCACTTCATTAAACACGCTTTTTTAAATCATTAATATGCGCCGCAGATGGAGTACCATTTGGCGGCGCATAACCTTCGGTTTCAGATTGTGCTGAAATTCTCGAGATCACCCTAAACGACCCTAACATCAAGACTCCTGGATAGTGTCTTGACATTCGAGATCATCAAGATGCCTAAAAAAGACATTTTACTCATTTTTAATGTTCTCTTTGAACGTTATCAATTTATATCGTATTATTAGTTTTGTGTATGCATTATTTAGCATGATATATATCGTTTTAAGGCCTATTATTTCACTCACAATGTAATTATGTATAATGGGTATAAATTTGAATCTAATGTCACTTCATTAAACATGTTTTTTAAATCATTAGTATGCGCCGCCAGATGGAGTACCATTTGGCAGCGCATAACCTTCGATTTAAGATTGTGCTGAAATTCTCAAGATCACCTTAAAAAGGCCGAACGAGCAAGTCTCTCTGAACGTACTTCCCAATCGAGGTCGTCTAGATTCCGTAAAAGACATCTTTCCACGCAAAATCGCACCACGCACCAAACACCACCGACAGTTGGTGGTGCTTAGTATTTTGTTTCTTTGGCCAAAATGTTCGATCTATCGTATCTTTTGACTCGTAGTTCCGATTTTTTCACCGTTTTTTTTTCAAACCGTTTATTTTTTTGAGATCTATCCATTTGCAAACTGCCATAGGCGGTTTGTCCCAAATATTTTTCGAAACGAGACTTCGAAAACCTTCAATTTTGCATTTTTTCAATTTTGACCGTTTTGAATTTCATTCATATTATTCCTTTTGTGTATGCATGACTTAGCATGGTACATATTCTTTTAAGGCCTATTATTTCACTCGCAATGTAATTATGTATAACGCATATAAATTTGAATCTAATGTCACTTTATTAAACACACTTTTTTAAATCATTAATATGCGCCGCCAGATGGAGTAGCATTTGGCGGCGCATAACCTTCAGTTTCAGATTATGCTGAAATTCTCGATATCACCCTAAAATGAGCCTAACATCAAGACTCCTGGATAGTGTCTTGACATTCGAGATCGTCAGGATGTCGTAAAAAGTCATTTTACTCATTTTTAATGTTCTTTTTGAACGTTTTCAATTTATATCGTATTATTAGTTTTGTGTATGTATGACTTAGCATGGTATATATCGTTTTAAGGCATATTATTTCACTCGCAATGTAATTATGTATAACGGGTATAAATTTGAATCTAATGTCACTTCATTAAACACGTTTTTTTAAATCATTAGTATGCGCTGCCAGATGGAGTACCATGTGGCGGCGCATAACCTTCTATTAAAGATTGTGCTGAAATTCTCAAGATCACCCTAAAACGGCCGAACGAGCAAGTCTCTCTGAACGTACTTGCCAATCGAGGTCGTCTAGATTCCATAAAAGACATCTTTCCTCGCAAAATCGCACCACGCGCCAAACACCACCGACGGTTTATGGTGCGTGGAGTTTTGTATCTTTGGCCAAAATGTTCAATCTATCGTATCTTTTGACTCGTAGTTCCTATTTAGTCACCGTTTTTTTCAAATCGTGTATTTTTTTAGATCTATCCATTTGCAAACTGCCATAGGCGGTTTGTCCCAAATGCTTTTCGAAACGAGACATAGAAAGCCTTCAATTTTGCATTTTTTCAATTTTCACCGTTTTGAATTTCATTCATATTATTCCTTTTGTGTATGCATGACTTAGCATGGTACATATTCTTTTAAGGCCTATTATTTCACTCACAATGTAATTATGAATAACGCATATAATTTTGAATCTAATGTCACTTCATTAAACACACTTTTTTAAATCATTAATATGCACCGCCAGATGGAGTACCATTTGGTGGCGTATAACCATCAGTTTCAGATTATGCTAAAATTCTCAAGATCACCCAAAAACGACCCTAACATCTAGACTCCTGGATAGTGTCTTTGTAGTGACCCGAATTTTTCATGTTTATATATATTAAATGAAATTGTTATTTACATGATTAAGTGTTTCCAACATGTTAAGCAATCAAACTTATTAAGACTTGATTAATTGAAATAGGTTTCATATAGACAATTGACCACCCAAGTTGACCGGTGATTCACGAACGTTAAAACTTGTAAAAACTATATGATGACATATATATGATTATATATATATACTTAACATGATATTATGATAAGTAAGTATCTCATTAGGTATTTTAATAATGTGTTATATACATAAAATTGAGTTTATTGAATTAAGAAAACTCGAAACGATATATATAACGATTATCGTTATAACAACGTCTTACTAAATACATATGAATCATATTAAGATATTGATACACTATATTTAATCATGATAAATGATAAGTAAATATGTCATTAAGTGTATTAACAATGAACTACATATGTAAAAACAAGACTACTAACTTAATGATTTCGAAACGAGCATGAAATATCTCATAAAATTACAAAAAATATTAGTAATCATTCATGACTTATTTACATGTAAACAAATTTACACATCCTTTATATCTAATCCATATGCCAACGACCAAAAATACCTACAAACACTTTCATTCTTCAATTTTCTTCATCTAATTGATCTCTCTCAAGTTCTATCTTCAAGTTCTAAGTGTTCTTCATAAATTCTATAAGTTCTAGTTTCATAAAATCAAGAATACTTCCAAGTTTGCTAGCTTACTTCCAATCTTGTAAAGTGATCATCCAACCTCAAGAAATCTTTTTTATTTACAGTAAGATATCTTTCTAATACAAGGTAATACTCATATTCAAACTTTGATTCAATTTCTATAACTATAACAATCTTATTTCGAGTGAAAATTTTACTTGAACTTGTTTTCGTGTCATGATCCTGCTTCAAGAACTTTCAAGCCATCCAAGGATCCTTTGAAGTTGGATCTTTTTTTTCATTTCCAGTAGGTTTACCTACTAAAATTAAGATAGTAATGATGTTCATAACATCGTTCGATTCATACATATAAAACTATCTTATTCGAAGATTTAAACTTGTAATCACTAGAACATAGTTTAGTTAATTCTAAACTTGTTCGCAAATAAAGTTAATCCTTCTAACTTGAATTTTAAAATCAACTAAACACATGTTCTATATCTATATGATATGCTAACTTAATGATTTAAAACCTGGAAACACGAAAAACACCGTAAAACCGGACATACACCGTCGTAGTAACACCGCGGGCTATTTTGGGTTTGATAATTAAAAACTATGATAAACTTTGATTTAAAAGTTGTTATTCTGGGAAAATGATTTTTCTTCTGAACATGAAACTATATCCAAAAATCATGGTTAAACTCAAAGTGGAAGTATGTTTTTCAAAATGGTCATCAAGACGTCGTTCTTTCAACTGAAATGACTACCTCTTACAAAAATGACTTGTAACTTATATTTACAACTATAAACCTATACTTTTTCTGTTTAAATTCATAAAATAGAGTTCAATATAAAACCATAGCAATTTGATTCACTCAAAACGGATTTAAAACGAAGAAGTTATGGGTAAAACAAGATTGGATATTTTTTGATTGTTGTAGCTACGGGAAATATTGTAACAATTCTATACAAATCATATCCTAGCTAACTTATATTGTATTATATATGTATTCTAATATATTATGTAGTCTTGGGATACCATAGACACGTATGCAAATGTTTTGACATATCATATCGACCCATCTATATATATTATTTGGAACAACCATAGACACTCTATATGTAGTAATGTTGGATTAGCTATACAGGGTTGAGGTTGATTCCAAAAATATATATACTTTGAGTTGTGATCTAGCCTGAGACGTGTATACACTGGGTCATGGATTGATTCAAGATAATATACATCGATTTATTTCTGTACATCTAACTGTGGACAACTTGTTGTAGGTTACTAACGAGGACAGCTGACTTAATTAACTTAAAACATTAAAACGTATTAAAAATGTTGTATATATATTTTGAACATATTTTGATATATATGTACATATTTGTTATAGGTTCGTGAATCGAACAGTAGCCAAGTCTTACTTCCCGACGAAGTAAAAATTTGTGAAAGTGAGTTATAGTCCCACTTTTAAAATCAAATATTTTGGGATGAGAATACATGCAGTTTTGAAAATGATTTACAAAATAGACACAAGTATTGAAACTACATTCTATGTTGAATCGTTATACCGGATATCGCCCTTGTTGAACTTGGTAACCTAAGAATTGGTGTTTATTATAATTGCCACCAATTGACGTGAATCCTAAAGATAGATCTATGGGCCATTAACAAGCCCCAGTCAGAGAATTTGAACTGCTTTACTACTTTGATATATGGACAAGATTTGGTGTCAGCATGCTTGTATAATATTGTTTAAAACTGCATTCGAGATTTACTTTGTTGTAACATATTAATATTGTAAACCAATATGTATTGGTAGTGTGTAAGTGTGATATTTTTAGATTATCATTTCTGATAATCTAGGTGGTGTCCTTTTAACCTTGTCGATAAAATAAAGGTTACGGTTTGTTTTAAAAACGAATGCAGTCTTTGAAAAACATCTCATATAGAGGTCAAAACCTCGCAATGAAATCAATTAATATGGAATGTTTATAATCAATATGAACGGGACATTTCAGTTGGTATCCGAGCGTTGGTCTTAGAGAACCAGAAATTTGCATTAGTGTGTCTTATCGAGTTTTTTAGGATACATTAGTGAGTCTGGACTTCGACCGTGTTTTCTTTAAAAAAAAAACGATTGCTTAACATTTTTTGTTGGAAACTATATATTATTAACATGTAAATAGTATGTGATATATTAATCTCTTAACGTGTTTGATATTGTGTGATAGATGTCTACCTCTAGTACAAATTCCATCGACTCACCTAATAATAATGAAGAGTCGAATATACTTTGAGAAGATTCACAAATTCCCGAAGAGGAACCGGAAGAAGAGGAACCGGAAGAGGAGGAACCGGAAGAAGAGGAACCGGAAGAGGAGGAACCAGAAGAGGATGAACCGGAAGAAGAAGAGGTTTCGGAGGAAAAAATATTGATACCTACAGTAAATCAATTAAATAAAAGAAAATCCTCAACCAGCGGACCTAAGTTAAAAATGGTCAATGGTGTTTCCGCCGAGGAAGCAAAATATTGGGAAGATTACCAATTTTCTGATGAATCGGATCTCGATGAGGATTCCGATGATGTTATAGAAATTACCTCGACCCAATTTAATATAGCAAAAGAAAATAATAACGAAAAAGGTATAAAAATAGAGAAACCTGATTCCAACCCCGATGAACTTTATATGTATCGGCAACGTACGTATTTCCTAAATTGTAACAATAACCAAGGAACCTCTAAACCACCAGGTTTTTCTAAACCATTGTGGAAAATGACGGCTCGTATTAGAGGAGAACCATATATCCCTAGAAAATTAGGAAAACGAACCAAGTTCGAAGAAGAAGAAACCAGTGATTCAGATTAGAGGGTTGTAATCATGTTGTGTATTATATGTAATGTAGTATGCTTGTACTCTTATGTTCTATGTAAAAATTACTTGTATTGTTTGTTAATTATCTTTTACGAATCTAATCCTTGTCTATTTTACAGTATAAAAACACAAAATGGACGTTAAGGGTAGAAAATCGAATATTTTAGAAGACCTACCAGAGGATATGATTGATGAAATCTTGTCTAGAGTCGGTCAGAATTCATCAGCACAATTAGTTATGGTGAAATTAACTTGTCAAACATTTGAAAGACTTTCCAGAAATGCCTTAGTTTATAAAAGGCTTTCCTTTGATAGGTGGGGTATATCACATTGGGGAGACCGTAAGTTACGCCGTGTTTTCTTTAAAGCGTTAAGTGCGAGGAATCCAAATGCAATTTTACGCTACGGGTTAAGAACCTATTTTGACTCAACATATCCCAACATAGGATTTCGTGAATTAGAAAGAGCTTCTAACATGCAACATAAAGAAGCATGTTATGCTTACGGGTTAGTGATGTTCGCTTCTTACCAAAGTGAGAAAAATAACATCGGGTTGCAACTTTTAAATAAAACCTTCCCACAAGTGACGAATTCAGTAGTTGGGGTGAGAAACAAGGTTTTTAGATTATTACGGGGCTGTTGGACATTACGAAACCCTTGTCCTTTTGACGACATTACAACATTCTGTCTAGCCAATGGTCATAACGGTTATTTTCCACAAGGCCAAGGATGGGAAGTCATCTTAGTAAAACCAGAATGCATGACTTGTTTTTGGACTTATGAATTACGTGTCTTTATTTCTTTTGCTGAACAACTTGCGTATTAACTAGAAATGCCTTTATAGCTGCCGAGTAGCAAAGATATTATGTGCTATATTTCATCCTATATGTATAATAGTGGTATTATATGTTTGTAAAATATTGTATAAAGGTTTGAACGCGAAATATTATTGTAATAAGTTTTTCATATAGAAGCGTAGTAGTTGAGTTGTATAGTAGCTAGTAAGTATGAACTTAACGGGTAGGTACTACCCGAATTAAAACTATAAAATGCTAATATGAAGAAAAAGCTTTTATAAATAAGTTCATATAATGCTACGAGATACTATTGACTACTCTTAAATTCTATATGATTAACTCAATTCTTTTGGCTATTTTTGAAGGAAATGGCACCGGCAACTCGTCAGAATTTGAACATGAGCGAGGAAGACTTCCGTGTTTTCCTTGCTGCAAACATAGCCGTAGTGCAGGCTGCAATGCAAAATAACAACAATAACTCTGGTTCTAGTAGTAGAACTAATCCCACAAGAAATCGTGTAGGATGATCCTACAAAGAATTCACTGCCTGCAAACCTTTGGAATTTGATGGAACTAAAGGACCAATTGGATTGAAACGGTGGATCGAGAAAGTCGAATCGGTGTTTGCCATAAGTAAGTGTACTGAAGAGGACAAAGTTAAGTACGCTACGCATACCTTCATAGGTACTGCGTTAACGTGGTGGAACACCTATCTGGAACAGGTAGGACAAAATGCTGCTTACGCACTACCGTGGTCAGCATTCAAGCAACTGATGAACCAGCAGTATCGTCCTAGAAATGAAGTCAATAAGCTCAAGGTAGAGCTTAGAGATTTACGAACACAAGGGTTCAACATTACCACATATGAACGACGATTCACAGAGTTGTGCCTATTATGTCCAGGAACGTTCGAAGATCAAGAGGAGAAGATCGACGCGTTCATAAAAGTATTACCAGTAAGGATTCAAGAAGATGTGAGTTTACACGAGCCTTCTTCCATACAAAAGGCAAGTCGAATGGCTCATAAAGTCATAAATCAGATTGAGGGAAGAATTAAAGAACAGGCAGCCGAAGAAGCCAACACGAAACAACTCAAGAGGAAGTGGGAGGTAAACGGTGACAAGAATCACCAGTACAACAACAATAACAATCGCAACAACTAACCCAACAACCGCAATACGCCGTCGTAGTGAAACCGAGGGCTGTTTTTGTAGTGACCCGAACTTTTCCATTTTTATATATATTAATTGAGATTGATATTTACATGATTAAATGTTTCCAACATGTTAAGCAATCAAACTTGTTAAGACTTGATTAATTGAAATAGGTTTCATATCGACAATTGACCACCCAAGTTGACCGGTGATTCACGAACGTTAAAACTTGTAAAAACTATATGATGACATATATATGGTTATATATATAGTTAACATGATATTATGATAAGTAAACATATCATTAAGTATATTAACAATGAACTACATATGTAAAAACAAGACTACTAACTTAATGATTTTGAAACGAGACATATATGTAACGATTATCGTTGTAACGACATTTAATGTATATATATCATATTAAGAGATATTCGTACATCATAATATCATGATAATATAATAATTTAAAATCTCTTTTGATATTATAAACATTGGGTTAACAACATTTAACAAGATCGTTAACCTAAAGGTTTCAAAACAACATTTACATGTAACGACTAACGATGACTTAACGACTCAGTTAAAATGTATATACATGTAGTGTTTTAATATGTATTCATACACTTTTGAAAGACTTCAAGATACTTATCAAAATATTTCTACTTAACAAAAATGCTTACAATTACATCCTCGTTCAGTTTCATCAACAATTCTACTCGTATGCACCCGTATTCGTACTCGTACAATACACAGCTTTTAGATGTATGTACTATTGGTATATACACTCCAATGATCAGCTCTTAGCAGCCCATGTGAGTCACCTAACACATGTGGGAACCATCATTTGGCAACTAGCATGAAATATCTCATAAAATTACAAAAATATGAGTAATCATTCATGACTTATTTACATGAAAACAAAATTACATATCCTTTATATCTAATCCATACACCAACGACCAAAAACACCTACAAACACTTTAATTCTTCAATTTTCTTCCTCTAATTGATCTCTCTCAAGTTCTATCTTCAAGTTCTAAGTGTTCTTCATAAATTCCAAAAGTTCTAGTTTCATAAAATCAAGAATACTTTCAAGTTTGCTAGCTCACTTCCAATCTTGTAAGGTGATCATCCAACCTCAAGAAATCTTTGTTTCTTACAGTAGGTTATCATTCTAATACAAGGTAATAATCATATTCAAACTTTGGTTCAATTTCTATAACTATAACAATCTTATTTCAAGTGATGATCTTACTTGAACTTGTTTTCGTGTCATGATTCTGCTTCAAGAACTTCGAGCCATCCAAGGATCCATTGAAGCTAGATCCATTTTTCTCTTTTCCAGTAGGTTTATCCAAGGAACTTAAGGTAGTAATGATGTTCATAACATCATTCAATTCATACATATAAAGCTATCTTATTCGAAGGTTTAAACTTGTAATCACTAGAACATAGTTTAGTTAATTCTAAACTTGTTCGCAAACAAAAATTAATCCTTCTAACTTGAATTTTAAAATCAACTAAACACATGTTCTATATCTATATGATATGCTAACTTAATGATTTAAAACCTGGAAACACGAAAAACACCGTAAAACCGGATTTACGCCGTCGTAGTAACACCGCGGGCTGTTTTGGGTTAGTTAATTAAAAACTATGATAAACTTTGATTTAAAAGTTGTTATTATGAGAAAATTATTTTTATTATGAACATGAAACTATATCCAAAAATTATGGTTAAACTCAAAGTGGAAGTATGTTTTCTAAAATGGTCATCTAGACGTCGTTCTTTCGACTGAAATGACTACCTTTACAAAAACGACTTGTAACTTATTTTTCCGACTATAAACCTATACTTTTTCTATTTAGATTCATAAAATAGAGTTCAATATGAAACCATAGCAATTTGATTCACTCAAAACGGATTTAAAATGAAGAAGTTATGGGTAAAACAAGATTGGATAATTTTTCTCATTTTAGCTACGTGAAAATTGGTAACAAATCTATTCCAACCATAACTTAATCAACTTGTATTGTATATTATGTAATCTTGAGATACCATAGACACGTATACAATGTTTCGACCTATCATGTCGACACATCTATATATATTTCGGAACAACCATAGACACTCTATATGTGAATGTTGGAGTTAGCTATACAGGGTTGAGGTTGATTCCAAAATATATTTAGTTTGAGTTGTGATCAATACTGAGATACGTATACACTGGGTTGTGGATTGATTCAAGATAATATTTATCGATTTATTTCTGTACATCTAACTGTGCACAACTAGTTGTAGGTTACTAACGAGGACAGCTGACTTAATAAACTTAAAACATCAAAATATATTAAAAGTGTTGTAAATATATTTTGAACATACTTTGATATATATGTATATATTGTTATAGGTTCGTGAATCAACCAGTGGCCAAGTCTTACTTCCCGACGAAGTAAAAATCTGTGAAAGTGAGTTATAGTCCCACTTTTAAAATCTAATATTTTTGGGATGAGAATACATGCAGGTTTTATAAATGATTTACAAATTAGACACAAGTACGTGAAGCTACATTCTATGGTTGAATTATCGAAATCGAATATGCCCCTTTTTATTAAGTCTGGTAATCTAAGAATTAGGGAACAGACACCCTAATTGACACGAATCCTAAAGATAGATCTATTGGGCCTAACAAACCCCATCCAAAGTACCGGATGCTTTAGTACTTCGAAATTTATATCATATCCGAAGGGTGTCCCGGAATGATGGGGATATTCTTATATATGCATCTTGTTATTGTCGGTTACCAGGTGTTCACCATATGAATGATTTTTTATCTCTATGTATGGGATGTGTATTGAAATATGAAATCTTGTGGTCTATTATTATGATTTGATATATATAGGTTAAACCTATAACTCACCAACATTTTTGTTGACGTTTTAAGCATGTTTATTCTCAGGTGATTATTAAGAGCTTCCGCTATCGCATACTTAAATAAGGACGAGATTTGGAGTCCATGCTTGTATGATATTATGTAAAAACTGCATTCAAGAAACTGATTTCGATGTAACATATTTGTATTGTAAACCATTATGTAATGGTCGTGTGTAAACAGGATATTTTAGATTATCATTATTTGATAATCTACGTAAAGCTTTTAAACCTTTATTTATGAAAATAAAGGTTATGGTTTGTTTTAAAAATGAATGCAGTCTTTGAAAAACGTCTCATATAGAGGTCAAAACCTCGCAACGAAATCAATTAATATGGAACGTTTTTAATCAATAAGAACGGGACAATTTCAGTTGGTATCCGAGCGATGGTCTTAGAGAACCAGAATTTTGCATTAGTGTGTCTTATCTAGTTTGTTAGGATGCATTAGTGAGTCTGGACTTCGACCGTGTTTACTTGAAAAATGATTGCTTAACAAATTTTGTTGGAAACTATATATTTTTAACATGTGAATATTATGTGATATATTAATCTCTTAACGCGTTTGATATTATGTGATAGATGTCTACCTCTAGAACAAGTCCCATTGACTCACCTAATAATAATGAAGAGTCAAATGTAAATTGGAATGATTCGTGGACTGATTCACAAGTTCCCGAAGAGGAACCGGAAGAAGAGTCGGAACCGGAAGAAGAATCGGAACCGGAAGAAGAATCGGAACCGGATGAAGAAATAGAACCGGTGGGGGAAATAATAAAACGGTTAAGTAAAAGAAAATCCTCAACCAACCGACCAAGGTTAATTATGGTCAATGGTGTTTCCGCCAAGGAAGCAAAATATTGGGAGGATTACCAATTCTCCGATGAATCAGATTCCGACGAGAATTCCGATGATGTTATAGAAATTACCCCAACTGAATTTAAAAAGGCAAATGAAAATAATAAGGGAAAGGGCATAAAAATAGAGAAATCTAATTCCAACCCCGATGAACTGTATATGTATCGTCAACCCCCGAAGTCCTTAAGTTGTAACAATGACCCGGGAACCTCTAAACCACCAGGTTTTTCTAAACCAATGTGGATAACGACGGCTCGTATTAGGGGAACATCATATATCCCTAGAAACTTGGAAAAACGAACCAAAATCGAAGAAGAAGAAATGAACGAGTCGGAATAAGATAGTTGTATTCGTGTGGTGTAATATATGTAATATAGTGTTCTTATGCTTTATGATATATGTAGAAATTGCTTGTATTAATAAGTATTTTTTTTATGAATCTAACTCTTGTCTATTTTACAGTTTAAAAACACAAAATGGATAGACAACCCAATATTTTAAGAGACCTACCCGGAGACATGATTGATGAAATCTTGTCTAGAGTCGGCCAGAATTCCTCGGCACAACTATTTAAGGCGAGATCAGTTTGTAAGACATTCGAAGAACGTTCCAAGAATGTCTTGGTTTATAAGAGACTTTCGTTTGAAAGATGGGGGATATCACATTGGGAAACCCATAAGTTACGATGTGTTTACTTTGACGCATATATTGCGGGGAACCCAAATGCTATTTTACGCAACGGGTTAAGAAATTATTTTGACTCAATATATCCGAATATTGGACTTCGTGATTTAGAAAAAGCGGCTAACATGCAACATAAAGAAGCATGTTATGCTTACGGATTAGTAATGTTCGCTTCTAACCAAAGTGAGAACAAGAACATCGGGCTACAACTATTAAACAAAACATTTCCACAAGTGACGGAGTCGGTAATTGGGGTAAGAAATGAGGTTTTTAGATTATTACGGGACTGTTGGACATTACGTAACCCTCGTCCCTTTGACGACGTTACAACACGCTGTCTTATCAACGGCCATAACGGTTATGTTCCACAAGACCAAGGATGGGAAGTAATCCTAGTAAAACCAGAATGCATGACTTGTTTCTGGATGTATGAATTACGTGTCTTTATTGCCTTTGCTGAACGACTTGTGTACTAGCTAGAATTATCTTCACAACCATCTTGTATCAAATTTATTGTGTGCTATATTTCATGCTATATGTAAAATAAGCGGTATTGTAAGTTTGTAAAATATTGTGTAAAAGTTTGAACGCGAAATATTATTATAATCAGTTTTTCATATAGAATTGTAGTAGTTGAATTGTATATTAGCTACTAAGTATGAACTTAACGTGTAGGTACTACCCGAATTTAAACTTATAAAACGCTAATATGAAGAAAAAGCTTTTATAAATGAGTTCATATTATGCTACGAAATACTATTAACTACTCTTAATATTCTGTATGATTAACTTGTTCCATTTAACTATTTTGAAGGAAATGGCACCGACTACTCGACACACCGTGAATATGAATGAAGAGGAATTCCGTACTTTTCTAGCTTCAAACATAGCCGCAGTACAGGCTGCGCTACATACCAATAATAACCTTGGATCTAGCAGTACAGGAAATCGTGTAGGATGCACCTACAAAGAATTCACTGCCTGCAAACCTTTGGAATTTGATGGAACCAAAGGACCGATCGGATTGAAACGGTGGACCGAGAAGGTCGAATCGGTGTTTGCCATAAGTAAGTGTACTGAAGAGGACAAAGTGAAGTACGCTACGCATACCTTCACAGGTTCTGCGTTAACATGGTGGAATACCTATCTAGAGCAAGTGGGACAAGACCATGCGTACGCACTACCGTGGTCAGCATTCAAGCACTTGATGAACGAGAAGTACCGTCCCAGAACCGAGGTCAATAAGCTCAAGACAGAACTTAGAGGGTTACGAACCCAAGGATTTGATATTACCACGTACGAAAGACGATTCACAGAATTGTGCCTATTGTGTCCGGGAGCATTCGAAGATGAGGAAGAGAAGATCGACGCTTTTGTGAAAGGATTACCGGAAAGAATCCAAGAAGATATAAGTTCACACGAGCCCGCCTCCATACAACAGGCATGTAGAATGGCTCACAAACTAGTGAACCAGATTGAAGAAAGAATTAAAGAACAGACTGCTGAAGAGGCCAATGTGAAGCAAGTCAAAAGAAAGTGGGAGGAAAATGGTGATAAGAATCACCAATACAACAACAACAATCGCAACATCAATCGCAACTACAACAAACGGCTCAACAACAACAACAACAACAACAACAACAGCAACTACAACAATCATCCCAACAACAATAATAACCGCAACAACAACAACAATCAGAAACAGCTATGCCAAAGGTGTGAAAAGTATCACTCGGGGTTCTGCACCAAATTTTGCAACAAGTGTAAAAGAAATGGTCATAGTGCGGTGAAGTGTGAGGTCTACGGACCAGGGGTTAATAGAACAAAAGGAACAAATGGTGTCGGAATGAGTAATGGCGGAGCAAGTAGTGTCGGAGCAAGCTATGCCAATGTAGTTTGTTATAAATGTGGAAAACCGGGCCACATTATTAGAAATTGCCCGAACCAGGAGAACACGAATGGACAAGGCCGCGGAAGAGTTTTCAATATTAATGCGGCAGAGGCACAGGAAGACCCGGAGCTTGTTACGGGTACGTTTCTTATTGACAATAAATCTGCTTACGTTTTATTTGATTCGGGTGTGGATAGAAGCTATATGAGTAGAGATTTTTGTGCTAAATTAAGTTGTCCATTGACGCCTTTGGAGAGTAAATTTTTACTCGAATTAGCAAATGGTAAATTAATTTCAGCAGATAATATATGTCGGAATCGAGAAATTAAACTGGTTAGCGAAACATTTAAGATTGATTTGATACCAGTAGAGTTAGGGAGTTTTGATGTGATAATCGGTATGGACTGGTTGAAAGAAGTGAAAGCAGAGATCGTTTGTTACAAAAATGCAATTCGCATTATACGAGAAAAAGGAAAACCCTTAATGGTGTACGGAGAAAAGGGTAACACGAAGCTACATCTTATTAGTAATTTGAAGGCACAAAAACTAATAAGAAAAGGTTGCTATGCTGTTCTAGCACACGTCGAGAAAGTACAAACTGAAGAAAAGAGCATCAATGATGTTCCCGTCGCAAAAGAATTTCCCGATGTATTTCTGAAAGAATTACCGGGATTACCCCCACATCGATCCGTTGAATTTCAAATAGATCTTGTACCAGGAGCTGCACCAATAGCTCGTGCTCCTTACAGACTCGCACCCAGCGAGATGAAAGAACTGCAAAGCCAATTACAAGAACTTTTAGAGCGTGGTTTCATTCGACCAAGCACATCACCTTGGGGAGCTCCTGTTTTGTTTGTCAAGAAGAAAGATGGTACATTCAGGTTGTGTATCGACTACCGAGAGTTGAACAAACTTACCATAAAGAATCGCTACCCACTACCGAGAATCGACGACTTATTTGATCAACTACAAGGCTCGTCTGTTTATTCAAAGATTGACTTACGTTCCGGGTATCATCAAATGCGGGTGAAAGAAGATGATATTCCAAAGACTGCTTTCAGAACACGTTACGGTCATTACGAGTTTATGGTCATGCCGTTTGGTTTAACTAATGCACCAGCTGTGTTCATGGACCTTATGAACCGAGTGTGTGGACCATACCTTGACAAGTTTGTCATTGTTTTCATTGATGACATACTTATTTACTCAAAGAATGACCAAGAACACGGTGAACATTTGAGAAAGGTGTTAGAAGTATTGAGGAAGGAAGAATTGTACGCTAAGTTTTCAAAGTGTGCATTTTGGTTGGAAGAAGTTCAATTCCTCGGTCACATAGTGAACAAAGAAGGTATTAAGGTGGATCCGGCAAAGATAGAAACTGTTGAAAAGTGGGAAACCCCGAAAACTCCGAAACACATACGCCAGTTTTTAGGACTAGCTGGTTACTACAGAAGGTTCATCCAAGACTTTTCCAGAATAGCAAAACCCTTGACTGCATTAACGCATAAAGGGAAGAAATTTGAATGGAATGATGAACAAGAGAAAGCGTTTCAGTTATTGAAGAAAAAGCTAACTACGGCACCTATATTGTCATTGCCTGAAGGGAATGATGATTTTGTGATTTATTGTGACGCATCAAAGCAAGGTCTCGGTTGTGTATTAATGCAACGAACGAAGGTGATTGCTTATGCATCTAGACAATTGAAGATTCACGAGCAAAATTATACGACGCATGATTTGGAATTAGACGCGGTTGTTTTTGCATTAAAGACTTGGAGGCACTACTTATATGGGGTCAAAAGTATTATATATACTGACCACAAAAGTCTTCAACACATATTTAATCAGAAACAACTGAATATGAGGCAGCGTAGGTGGATTGAATTGTTGAATGATTACGACTTTGAGATTCGTTACCACCCGGGGAAGGCAAATGTGGTAGCCGATGCCTTGAGCAGGAAGGACAGAGAACCCATTCGAGTAAAATCTATGAATATAATGATTCATAATAACCTTACTACTCAAATAAAGGAGGCGCAACAAGGAGTTTTAAAAGAGGGAAATTTAAAGGATGAAATACCCAAAGGATCGGAGAAGCATCTTAATATTCGGGAAGACGGAACCCGGTATAGGGCTGAAAGAATTTGGGTACCAAAATTTGGAGATATGAGAGAAATGGTACTTAGAGAAGCTCATAAAACTAGATACTCAATACATCCTGGAACGGGGAAGATGTACAAGGATCTCAAGAAACATTTTTGGTGGCCGGGTATGAAAGCCGATGTTGCTAAATACGTAGGAGAATGTTTGACGTGTTCTAAGGTCAAAGCTGAGCATCAGAAACCATCAGGTCTACTTCAACAACCCGAAATCCCGGAATGGAAATGGGAAAACATTACCATGGATTTCATCACTAAATTACCAAGGACTGCAAGTGGTTTTGATACTATTTGGGTAATAGTTGATCGTCTCACCAAATCAGCACACTTCCTGCCAATAAGAGAAGATGACAAGATGGAGAAGTTAGCACGACTGTATTTGAAGGAAGTCGTCTCCAGACATGGAATACCAATCTCTATTATCTCTGATAGGGATGGCAGATTTATTTCAAGATTCTGGCAGACATTGCAGCAAGCATTAGGAACTCGTCTAGACATGAGTACTGCCTATCATCCACAAACTGATGGGCAGAGCGAAAGGACGATACAAACGCTTGAAGACATGCTACGAGCATGTGTTATTGATTTTGGAAACAGTTGGGATCGACATCTACCGTTAGCAGAATTTTCCTACAACAACAGCTACCATTCAAGCATTGAGATGGCGCCGTTTGAAGCACTTTATGGTAGAAAGTGCAGGTCTCCAATTTGTTGGAGTGAAGTGGGGGATAGACAGATTACGGGTCCGGAGATTATACAAGAAACTACCGAGAAGATCATCCAAATTCAACAACGGTTGAAAACCGCCCAAAGTCGACAAAAGAGCTACGCTGACATTAAAAGAAAAGATATAGAATTTGAAATTGGAGAGATGGTCATGCTTAAAGTTGCACCTTGGAAAGGCGTTGTTCGATTTGGTAAACGAGGGAAATTAAATCCAAGGTATATTGGACCATTCAAGATTATTGATCGTGTCGGACCAGTAGCTTACCGACTTGAGTTACCTCAACAACTCGCGGCTGTACATAACACTTTCCACGTCTCGAATTTGAAGAAATATTTTGCTAAAGAAGATCTCACTATTCCGTTAGATGAAATCCAAATCAACGAAAAACTTCAATTCATCGAAGAACCCGTCGAAATAATGGATCGTGAGGTTAAAAGACTTAAGCAAAACAAGATACCAATTGTTAAGGTTCGATGGAATGCTCGTAGAGGACCCGAGTTCACCTGGGAGCGTGAAGATCAGATGAAGAAGAAATACCCGCATCTATTTCCAGAAGATTCGTCAAGACCTTCAAAAGCTTAAAATTTCGGGACGAAATTTATTTAACGGGTAGGTACTGTAGTGACCCGAACTTTTCCATTTTTATATATATTAATTGAGATTGATATTTACATGATTAAATGTTTCCAACATGTTAAGCAATCAAACTTGTTAAGACTTGATTAATTGAAATAGGTTTCATATCGACAATTGACCACCCAAGTTGACCGGTGATTCACGAACGTTAAAACTTGTAAAAACTATATGATGACATATATATGGTTATATATATAGTTAACATGATATTATGATAAGTAAACATATCATTAAGTATATTAACAATGAACTACATATGTAAAAACAAGACTACTAACTTAATGATTTTGAAACGAGACATATATGTAACGATTATCGTTGTAACGACATTTAATGTATATATATCATATTAAGAGATATTCGTACATCATAATATCATGATAATATAATAATTTAAAATCTCTTTTGATATTATAAACATTGGGTTAACAACATTTAACAAGATCGTTAACCTAAAGGTTTCAAAACAACATTTACATGTAACGACTAACGATGACTTAACGACTCAGTTAAAATGTATATACATGTAGTGTTTTAATATGTATTCATACACTTTTGAAAGACTTCAAGATACTTATCAAAATATTTCTACTTAACAAAAATGCTTACAATTACATCCTCGTTCAGTTTCATCAACAATTCTACTCGTATGCACCCGTATTCGTACTCGTACAATACACAGCTTTTAGATGTATGTACTATTGGTATATACACTCCAATGATCAGCTCTTAGCAGCCCATGTGAGTCACCTAACACATATGGGAACCATCATTTGGCAACTAGCATGAAATATCTCATAAAATTACAAAAATATGAGTAATCATTCATGACTTATTTACATGAAAACAAAATTACATATCCTTTATATCTAATCCATACACCAACGACCAAAAACACCTACAAACACTTTCATTCTTCAATTTTCTTCCTCTAATTGATCTCTCTCAAGTTCTATCTTCAAGTTCTAAGTGTTCTTCATAAATTCCAAAAGTTCTAGTTTCATAAAATCAAGAATACTTTCAAGTTTGCTAGCTCACTTCCAATCTTGTAAGGTGATCATCCAACCTCAAGAAATCTTTGTTTCTTACAGTAGGTTATCATTCTAATACAAGGTAATAATCATATTCAAACTTTGGTTCAATTTCTATAACTATAACAATCTTATTTCAAGTGATGATCTTACTTGAACTTGTTTTCGTGTCATGATTCTGCTTCAAGAACTTCGAGCCATCCAAGGATCCATTGAAGCTAGATCCATTTTTCTCTTTTCCAGTAGGTTTATCCAAGGAACTTAAGGTAGTAATGATGTTCATAACATCATTCAATTCATACATATAAATCTATCTTATTCGAAGGTTTAAACTTGTAATCACTAGAACATAGTTTAGTTAATTCTAAACTTGTTCGCAAACAAAAATTAATCCTTCTAACTTGACTTTTAAAATCAACTAAACACATGTTCTATATCTATATGATATGCTAACTTAATGATTTAAAACATGGAAACACCAAAAACACCGTAAAACCGGATTTACGCCGTCGTAGTAACACCGCGGGCTGTTTTGGGTTAGTTAATTAAAAACTATGATAAACTTTGATTTAAAAGTTGTTATTATGAGAAAATTATTTTTATTATGAAAATGAAACTATATCCAAAAATTATGGTTAAACTCAAAGTGGAAGTATGTTTTCTAAAATGGTCATCTAGACGTCGTTCTTTCGACTGAAATGACTACCTTTACAAAAACGACTTGTAACTTATTTTTCTGACTATAAACCTATACTTTTTCTGTTTAGATTCATAAAATAGAGTTCAATATGAAACCATAGCAATTTGATTCACTCAAAACGGATTTAAAATGAAGAAGTTATGGGTAAAACAAGATTGGATAATTTTTCTCATTTTAGCTACGTGAAAATTGGTAACAAATCTATTCCAACCATAACTTAATCAACTTGTATTGTATATTATGTAATCTTGAGATACCATAGACACGTATACAATGTTTCGACCTATCATGTCGACACATCTATATATATTTCGGAACAACCATAGACACTCTATATGTGAATGTTGGAGTTAGCTATACAGGGTTGAGGTTGATTCCAAAATATATTTAGTTTGAGTTGTGATCAATACTGAGATACGTATACACTGGGTCGTGGATTGATTCAAGATAATATTTATCGATTTATTTCTGTACATCTAACTGTGGACAACTAGTTGTAGGTTACTAACGAGGACAGCTGACTTAATAAACTTAAAACATCAAAATATATTAAAAGTGTTGTAAATATATTTTGAACATACTTTGATATATATGTATATATTGTTATAGGTTCGTGAATCAACCAGTGGCCAAGTCTTACTTCCCGACGAAGTAAAAATCTGTGAAAGTGAGTTATAGTCCCACTTTTAAAATCTAATATTTTTGGGATGAGAATACATGCAGGTTTTATAAATGATTTACAAATTAGACACAAGTACGTGAAGCTACATTCTATGGTTGAATTATTGAAATCGAATATGCCCCTTTTTATTAAGTCTGGTAATCTAAGAATTAGGGAACAGACACCCTAATTGACACGAATCCTAAAGATAGATCTATTGGGCCTAACAAACCCCATCCAAAGTACCGGATGCTTTAGTACTTCGAAATTTATATCATATCCGAAGGGTGTCCCGGAATGATGGGGATATTCTTATATATGCATCTTGTTATTGTCGGTTACCAGGTGTTCACCATATGAATGATTTTTTATCTCTATGTATGGGATGTGTATTGAAATATGAAATCTTGTGGTCTATTATTATGATTTGATATATATAGGTTAAACCTATAACTCACCAACATTTTTGTTGACGTTTTAAGCATGTTTATTCTCAGGTGATTATTAAGAGCTTTCGCTATCGCATACTTAAATAAGGACGAGATTTGGAGTCCATGCTTGTATGATATTATGTAAAAACTGCATTCAAGAAACTGATTTCGATGTAACATATTTGTATTGTAAACCATTATGTAATGGTCGTGTGTAAACAGGATATTTTAGATTATCATTATTTGATAATCTACGTAAAGCTTTTAAACCTTTATTTATGAAATAAAGGTTATGGTTTGTTTTAAAAATGAATGCAGTCTTTGAAAAACGTCTCATATAGAGGTCAAAACCTCGCAACGAAATCAATTAATATGGAACGTTTTTAATCAATAAGAACGGGACATTTCAGTTTTGGTTTGGATAATTAAAAACTATGATAAACTTTGATTTAAAAGTTGTTCTTCTGAAAAAATGATTTTTAATATGAACATGAAACTATATCCAAAAATCTTGGTTAAACTCAAAGTGAAAGTATGTTTTTCCAAAGAGACCTCTTAGGAGCTGTTAAGATCTAGCTAATGCCTTGACTGTATGACCCGAACCTATTGTACATTCTTTTTTGATTGTTGCCCTAGGATTAAATCATATCAACTGTCTAGGTACCTACTAGGTTTCGATCTGCTTAACTTTCAGTATACCAACTTTAATGTTGTATAATATTTGTCTTGGTTTGATCTCATTAGTATGATGAAAATGGTTGTTAGTTTTCATTTAAAGTTTTGTCAACTTAACCAGACGGACTCCTTCCGTTTGTGATCAGTATTTTATCAACACGGCATGTTGTTATTCAGTTAACCAAACTGATAATGAGGGTTAGGATTAGAACTCAACTCACTAATAAACCTAGTGCTTTACCAAGGATAACCTCTAAGGTTTAGTCACGTTTCAATTATACAATCACGTGACATACTTTTCACTACTCAACGAGAACTCTGAGAGTCTAGAGATAAGTAGGTCTGTGTAATTGGCTCATCCAACCAGATCTACACCATTTCAATCATAAGCTTTAATATCAACATAATTACCTTTCCCTAACCCAAACTAATATCTTGGTCAACATTTCCTTGATCTGCACACTCCGGACATCCTCCTACTTGATTTACCTTTCCACAATTAGGACTTTAGTTTAAACCAACTACTATCTTTTATCCAGGTAATTTAAATAAAATAAAATTATCCATTTAATTTTCAATTCGTTAAACAATTTAAAAGCACGACCCTAGGTTAACTTACACCTTCTACATTAGAAAGTTAAAAGTAAATTTAGGCCCCACACAATATAAATTAAACGACAACTTCTGCGTGCTATACCAAATTTGACGCTCTGCGACCTAACGACACCGCACGAACAAAACCGTCCGTTTTGGCTATATCATTGTAGAAGTAAAATCTTTTGGCGCCGCTGCCGAGGATCGAATATTTTGATTGAGAAAGATTTTAAGCAGGCAAAAGTATTGTTTGGTGGTGTCTAAGAAAGACATTTATACACGGACTTGGTTGTTGGATTTTCCGAACAGTCTCCAATTATATTGGAACCAAAAGGATCCTGCCTCTCCGTAGTCGGCCTGGCCACCTAGATACCCAGTAATCTATAAGAAATCCTATCAATTGGAATATCGATAAGGTTAGCGACCGAATTTCAAGAATAATTGTTTTTATTAAATTATCGATCCTTTTAGTAAATTAACATTTCTAAAAGTTAGTTTCAAGTCTTTTTAAATAGAAAATCAAAAAAATGGAACAACAAAACACCCTTGCTTCTATGCAAAAATCATGCTTAGAAGAAAGAGGAGGACCAATCACCTTAGGAACAGAAGGAACTCCTGAAATCAGTTCACATATGATCAAGCTGGTCAGTATGATCTGTAAATTTCAAGGATTACCGACTGACGATCCAAAATTTCACTTAAACAAATTTATCAGTCTGGTTGACTCTTTTAAGAAGGAAGAAAATGAGAAAAATCTTTTAAAACTTCATCTTTTCCAATATTCCCTGTCTTCACACGCTTTAACATGGTTTGACGGTCTTAACCCGAATTCAATAAATTCGTGGGAAGAATTAGCCACTAAGTTTTTAAACAAATTTTATCCACCTTCCCTGCAAACCTGTTTAAGAAATGACATCACCAACTTTTCTCAAAAAGAAGACGAGTCATCGTGTCTAGCTTGGAATAGAGTAAAAGTGATGCTTAAAAGATGTCCGAATCATTCATTAAGTCGGGCAGACATAATATGCACGCTTTAAAATGGTTTGACCAAGGATGATAAGTCTCTCCTAGGCATGGCCTCGCAAGGCAATTTCATGTCCCGAACAGCAGACGAAGCATGGGATCTTTTGGTCACAATAGCTGCAGAGCAGGAGGATTGGAACAATGAAGCAGCTGAGAAGGATGACATATTCGCTCATACGGTACAAATGCTGGAAACCAGGTTACAAGATCTCACCCTCACACTTCAAAGTTTATCAATTCCTAAAAGTACAGACGCTACTAGAACCAATCTAAGGTATCCTTACCCTAGATGGGCATACAAACAGCAGAATAGCTCAGACTTTAATATACTCCTCCCACTACACCAATCTGCTATCCCCTCTAAAGAAACTTTGGTTGAATTTAGGAAAAAGCAATACATGATAAATCTTCAAGTCATAGAATGCCAGAACAAATTTGATACCTTGATAAAGACTTTTGAAGAGTTAATAATCAATTTTCAGCTTACAAATTTGATAAAGACTTTCCCAGGTAGGCTTAGGAAGGAAAAACAAGAATCACAATTCGCTAAGTATTGAGATATTATTAAGAATTTACATTTGAATGTGCGACTAGTAGATGCTTTAGTAGAAATGCCAAACCGCAATAATTTTTTCAAAGAACTACTTTCGAACAAAGAGAGATTAAGAGAGATAGTTAGCTTGCCCTTAAGTGAAGAATGCTCATTAGTGTTACAACATGGTATTCCTCCTTAGTTAGGAGATACAGGAAGATTTACGGTACCTTGCTACCTGCAAGATGTCCAGATTAGCAATGCTTTAGCAGACTTAGGAGCCAGTGTAAACCTAATGACCTATTCGTTATTCCAAAAGCTAGGATTAAAAGATTTAAGACCAACTAGAATGACTATCCAACTCGCTGACAGATCAGTTAAGATTCCTCGATGGATAGCTGAGGATGTCCTAGTCAGAGTGGATAAGTTCGTATTCCCCGTCGATTTCGTCATTATGGACATTGAGGAAGACACGAAGGTCCCCCTCATACTTGGCAGATCATTCCTAAATAATGCCAAGGCCATAATCGATATTCACGACAAATCATTAAAGTTAAGAGTTGAAAGTGAAGAAGTCACATTTAATGTCGACCGACTCATGAGCCACCCCCGCGAGGAAGATATCAATCTCACTGATTCTTTTCAAGAACTCGTCAACAAATATCTGGAGGATACCATGGCTATATGCAGTCAAGATCAAATTTCTAAGGATCTATTCTTTACACCTCCTGAAGGAAATCTCGACACCCATTTTGCCATAGATCCTGGTAAAAATAAATCTCCCCTCTCTAAAAGTAACTTTCTCGGCAAAACTATCCAAATAGCACCACTAGGTCAAGGAATTCCCCTACCTTTATTAAGGAGAAGACCGAATGAAGAAACAGATTTCATTCCGGTATTCCAGGAACCCCAGTCAGAAGAAGACTGTATGGGAAATCCTGAACCCATCTTCGAAACTAAAGAAGACGTTTCTGAAGAAGAAGCTTTAAGAAGAACAATTTCCAGAAACAAAGAACAGATAGCATCAGTGACTGCTATTAAGGAGGAAGAATCAGAATTTCAAGAGAGGTATGACTTGTTAGACAAGGCAGAAATAGCTAGAATGAAGCCATCTATTGAGGAACCTCCGGAATTAGAATTGAAAAAGTTATTCGAACATCTGGAGTATGCATTCTTAGAAGAAGAATCACAACTCCCTGTAATCATCTCGAAAGACCTCACGCCACATGAGAAGGTGAAATCGATTCAAGTTCTGAAATCACATAAGAAAGCAATTGCTTGGAAGATTTCCGACATAAAAGGGATCAGTCTCAACTATTGCACCCACAAGATCTTCATGGAAGATGATTTCAGACCATCAATTCAGAGGCAAAGAAGGGTCAATCCTATGATTCCAGAACTCGTCCAGAAAGAAGTAATCAAATTTCTGGACGTCGGTCTGATCTATCCCATTTTCAATTCACCATGGGTCAGTCCTGATCAAGTCGTACCCAAGAAATGAGGAATGACCGTAATCCAAAATGAGAATAATGAACTTATTCCAACACAGGAGGTCACTGGTTAGAGGGTCTGCATAGATTATCGTAAACTTAATGATACAACCTGGAAGGATCTTTTCCCATTACCTTTCATCAATCAAATGTTGGAACGTCTATCAGGAAATGAGTTCTATTGTTTCCTTGACAGTTTTTCCGGCTACTTTCAAATTCCTCTCGATCCAAAGGACCAAGAAAAGACAACCTTCACAAGTCCTTATGGAACATTCGCCTATCGACACATGCTCTTTGGGTTATGCAATGCACCAGCTACATTCCAGCGATGCATGGTAGCAATATTCCACGACATGATTGAATGTGGTATAGAAGTCTTCATGGATGACTTCTCAGTTTTTGGTAGTACCTTTAATTCGTGTCTTTCTAACCTTGACAAGATGCTCACCGGGTGTGAAGATTCAAATTTAGTTCTAAATTGGGAAAAATGTCACTTCATAGTTAAAGAAGGGATAGTTTTAGGACATAAAATTTCAAAAGAAGGAATAGAAGTTGATAAGGCTAAGATTGAGACCATTACTAAACTTCCAGAACCTACCACTGTAAAAACGGTAAGGAGTTTCCTTGGAGACACCGGTTTTTACCGACGTTTCATTAAAGATTTTTCAAAGGTCACTTGACCTCTCACTCATCTCCTCGGAAAGGAAGTTCCGTTTGTCTTCGATGAAGAATGCAGAAAAGCATTCAACTATATGAAGGAACAGCTCACACATGCGCCCATCATGATTGCTCCTTATTGGAGTTTACCATTCGAAATCATGTGTGATGTAAGTGACTTTGCAGTTAAATATGTACTAGGACAACGGAAAGATAAACACTTTCATCCAATCTATTACACAAGCAAAACCTTGACCGGAGCTCAAGAGAATTATACCACCACGGAAAAGGAGCTGCTAGCTGTAGTTTTCGCCTTCGACAAATTCCGTTCCTATCTCATCCTGTCCAAAACTACAGTTTACACAGATCACTCCCCCCTTAAATATCTATTCACTAAGCAAGACCCTAAACCAAGACTACTATGATGGATCTTACTCCTACAAGAATTCGATATTGAGATCAAAGATAAGAAAGGAGCAGAGAACGTCGCAGCAGACCATCTCAGTCGTTTGGAGAACCCAGCGATGGAACAACTTGCTGAACAAGATATCAGAAACAAATTTCTGAAAGAACAGCTTATGAGCTTAGGAGAAGCTAACATAGTATCGCAGTTTACTGACACCCCTTGGTATGCTAACATAGCCAACTACCTAGTTGCTGGAGTAATACAGAAGGGAATGAGCACATCCCAAAGACGAAAGTTCTTCTGGGATGCCAAGTACTACTACTGGGAAGATCCATACCTGTTTAGAATTTGCCCTGATCAAATAATCAGGATGTGCGTAGATGAGAAACAAGTGATGTTATGCGAGGTGTATATAAAATAGTTTATATTTTACTAGGAAAAACTATTAAATACGATACAATTTTACACAAGATATTTATTTATTTATAGAATGGATATACTTAAACCTTGCTACAACACTTATAGGCAGTGTACCTAATCGTAAAGTAGTGTAGTTTTTTGTAAGTCCGGTTCGTTCCACAGGGAATCTTTTTTTTAAACAAAGCTCAACGCTATATTAGTTTACTTTTATAAAAATACAAATATATATAAGTAATATTATTATTATAAAGGGGAGTTTTTACCGTTTAATGACCGGTTTGTTGATTTTAAGACTTTAGTCGCAGTTAAAACCTAATGTAAAATATAAAATAAATACAAGACTTCAATTAAAGCGTAAAGTAAATAACGATAATGAAATTGCGAATAATAAAAGTGCGATAAAATAAACTTGCGATAATTAAAAAGTACGATAATTAAAAGTGCGATTAAATAACAATAAATAAAAGTGCGATAATTAGAAGTGCAATTAAATATAAAATAAAGGAAATTAAATATGAAATAAAAGAATTATGCTTATTTAAACTTCCGTAATCATGATGTTCGACGTGTTGATTTTAGTTTTATGCCCATGGGTTAATTGTCCTTTGTCCTGGATTATTTAATCTGTCCGTCTGGTTTTTGTCCATAACAGTCCATCAGTCATAAATATAAAGTGCGAGTGTCCTCGTCAAATTATTATTATACCCGAAGTTAAATATTCCAACTAATTGGGGATTCGAATTGTAACAAGGTTTTAATACTTTGTTTAATGAATACACCAGGTTATCGACTGCGTGTAAACCAAGGTTTTACTACTTTGTTAACAATTACACCAATTACCCTTGAATGTAATTTCACCCCTGTTTTAATTATTCTAGTGGCTATTAATCCATTCCCGTGTCCAGTTAAATGAACGATTATTCGTACATATAAATATCCCGCCCATCGTGTCCGATTGAGTGTATATGGTAATTTATAGGGACGCCCAATTGTAAATCTTTATATTAACATTAACAAACTTTCATTTAGTTAAACAAATATAAAGCCCATTAATAGCCCATAGTCTAATTTCCACAAGTGTCGTTCTTTTGTCCAAACCCCAATTATGGTACAAAGTCCAATTACCCAATTTTAGTAATTAGCCCAACATCATGATTACTTCGTTTTAAATAAGCATAATAATAACTTAGCTACGAGACATTAATATAAAAAGGTTGAACATAACTTACAATGATTAAAAATAGCGTAGCGTTACACGGACAGAATTTCGACTTACACCCTTACAACATTTGCTAACATACCCTTATTATTAGAATTATAATTAAAATTAAAATATAAAATATAAATATATATATATATATTTTACGATATAGATAGAGAGATGGATGGATATATTGTAATTTTTGCGATCAGAATTCGTTTGCTTTTATAGGGATTTTTGACTTTTGGGGCTCCGCGACTCGCGGTGAAATCCTCTTCAAACTCCGCGAGTCGCGGAGAATGAATTTACAGCTCAGTCCTTGGAGTCTTTCTCTGCCGACGGTTTTTTTATTTATAAATATAATATATATATAATTAATATAATTAATTATATATTATATTATATTTATATACATAGTTAACTTGTAATTTTTAGTCCGTTGCGTCGAGCGTTAAGAGTTGACTCTGGTCCCGGTTCCGGATTTTTGAACGTCCTCGCGTACAATTTTATATTTTGTACTTTGCGTTTTGAATCTTGTACTCTTGTAATTTCGAGACGTTTCTTATCAATAATTGGAACCTCTTTGATTGTCTTTTGTTCTTTTGAGCTTTTTGGTCGTTTGCGTCTTCAATTCGTCGAATCTGTCTTTTGTCTTCACCTTTTATTATTTAAACGAATATCACTTGTAAATAGAACAATTGCAACTAAAAGCTTGTCTTTCTTGAGGAATAATGCTATGAAATATATGTTCGTTTTTAGCATTATCAAATATTCCCACACTTGAGAGTTGCTTGTCCTCAAGCAATATCGTTTTGAAATACTAGAATCACTTCTTTATTCTTCACACTTTGTACATCAGTGATTTTCTATACGGCGGTATAAACAATGGTAGTAACGATATGGTTTACAGTCCCACATGACTATAAAAATTTAGATCCATTAAGGAAATTGGATCTTTATGAAAACATTTGATCTTTTGAAAATTAAATCTAGTTTTTACCCTAGATAAGTTTTCCGGGATAACCCTTTACCGGTGTTTGCAAAATATTTTTGTGGGTTTGGTGGGTTTCAGATTTGAAAATTTTAGCTCAAAACTTGCGGTTTTGTGTCACCCACTTGCTAACCTTGTATTTGGAAAGCAACACGTCCAGTTTACTTGTCCCGTATATTACCTTTCGGTAAACTACCGTCCGGTTGAAAGGAAAGCGTTGAACAAGCAACTGTTAAGGCAATGTCCCCTGACATGCTTTTAATTATGGTCTATAACGTGTCGGACGCAATTACTATCCTTTGTAGGAGCAATAGTAAAGCTCACCCTTATAATTTTTCGGTCTGGCACAAGGTCCTGTCTTCGACCATGCTATGCAACCACCGTTCTTACGGTTGACACCCGATTTAGTTCAGGTGACCTAATGAATTCCAGGTGAATTCCTAGGATTTTACGTTCAATGGTAATGAACGCATTGAAAATAGGGTTTTCAGAAAACAAATCGGTTTTAATTTTGATCAAAATATTTTCTCGTTCAAGCTCGAGTTTAGATATCATTGAATTCCATGAGTTTGTAATTCTCAATCTTTAAAGTCAATCTCAAGGATTGAGTAATATCAGTTTTAAAAGCTGATTTTTAATCTTTAATTGGAGATTATCCTTTCTGGGGGTCTGATTCATTAGTCTTATCCAGCTAATTTGCATGGTGCCCCCCCATTATACAAGATAAATCCTTCTCATGGTTAGGATAAATCTGACCACATGGCGACCCTGTTTAATGCTGAGGTCCGTGGATTTCCTGCTGATTTTAGTGATGACTTTTCTAGATTTTTCGTCAACCTACAGCTGGTCTGGACGACAACTTCATGACCTAAATCAAGAAGCGCGTGTCTTTTTCGGAAGACTTTACTTCCTTTTAATGATGGAATTGATTCATCATGTAGATCCATCTCTTCTTTTCTTTCATCGGGTAAAAACAGTTTAGTTTAGTCCAAAGCAAAAGTATTTTCAGTTATTTGTTACAGATATATGTGACATATGTTTAAGATAACTTGGTAAATTTTCCCACACTTGGCTTTTATTTTCCTTTTTATCGTCCTCTATTCCATTTTAAATGAATTTTAACATTTTAGTTTGTTTCTTAATTTATGTCCTTTCCGAGGTAACAATAATTTCGGTGTTAAAACCTAGTTTTATCGTTCATAAATATGTATAAACATGATTTTGAATTCATTTAATTGAAAATTTTGAAAAATTTTACTAGAATTGGGTAGTCAGTATATAAGACTAGGGCTGTTCTTTTTTATCAGAGAGCACTAGATTCTAATACAACTACTGCTTTACTAGTATTTTTAATGGTAACCAAGTGTATAAAGTAAAAAATTTTAAAATCCGAAAGAATTTAACCCCTTCCCACACTTAAGATCTTGCAATGCCCTCATTTGCAAGAAATCAGTAACAATTTAAATTATTGAGGGTGATTTGTGTGAAAATGATTAAATTTTACCAAAGTTTCCAAATATATTGGCGTTTGTTTGCTGAATGATAAATGGTGCACATCATTTGTTCATTCCGTCTTGTTGTTATTTCACATATATTTTGCATCTTGTCATCAAAATTAGTTGCTTTTGCTGAACTTAATGCCAGTCTTTGAAAATGCGTTGTTTTACCCTGTTGTGTACATAAGATAAACTGCAAATATATATACATATTTTTGAAGTTTGGTATATTACCCCACATTCAAAAATTATTAAAATCTAAGAATAAAAGTTAGACAATTATAAAAATGATTACAATATTAACAAAAGTATTAAACGTATCAATAATTACAAATTACAAAAAAAAATAATAATAAGTAAACTAAGGATGATATTGGTACCAATAGGGGTTCCAGGCATAACCATAAGTGCTATTGATGTTTCGCGAGGTGTATATAAAATAGTTATTATTTTACTAGGAAAACACTATTAAATACGATACAATTTTACACAAGATATTTATTTATTTATAGAATGGATATACTTAAACCTTGCTACAACACTTATAGGCAGTGTACCTAATCGTACAGTAGTGTAGTTTTTAGTAAGTCCGGTTCGTTCCACAGGGAAATCTTTAAACAAAGCTCAACGCTATATTAGTTTACTTTTATAAAAATACAAATATATATATAAGTGATATTATTATTATAAAGGGGGGTTTTTACCGTTTAATGACCGGTTTGTCGATTTTAAAACTTTAGTCGCAGTTAAAACCTAATGTAAAATATAAAATAAATACAAGACTTTAAATTAAAGCGTAAAGTAAATAACGATAATGAAATTGCGAATAATAAAAATGCGATAAAATAAAATTGCGATAATTAAAAAGTACGATAATTAAAAGTGCGATAAAATAAAATAACAATAAATAAAAGTGCGATAATTAGAAGTGCAATTAAATATAAAATAAAGGAAATTAAATATGAAATAAAAGAATTATGCTTATTTAAACTTCCGTAATCATGATGTTTGACGTGTTGATTTTAGTTTTATGCCCATGGGTTAATTGTCCTTTGTCCTGGATTATTCAATATGTCCGTCTGGTTTTTGTCCATAACAGTCCATCAGTCATAAATATAAATTGCAAGTGTCCTTGTCAAATTATTATTATACCCGAAGATAAATATTCCAACTAATTGGGGATTCGAATTGTAACAAGGTTTTAATACTTTGTTTAATGAATACACCAGGTTATCGACTGCGTGTAAACCAAGGTTTTACTACTTTGTTAACAATTACACCAATTACCCTTGAATGTAATTTCACCCCTGTTTTAATTATTCTAGTGGCTATTAATCCATTCCCGTGTCCGGTTAAATGAACGATTATTCGTACATATAAATACCCCGCCCATCGTGTCCGATCGAGTGTATATGGTAATTTATAGGGACGCCCAATTGTAAATCTTTATATTAACATTAACAAACTTTCATTTAGTTAAACAAATATAAAGCCCATTAATAGCCCATAGTCTAGTTTCCACAAGTGTCGTTCTTTTGTCCAAACCCCAATTATGGTACAAAGCCCAATTACCCAATTTTAGTAATTAGCCCAACATCATGATTACTTCGTTTTAAACAAGCATAATAATAACTTAGCTACGAGACATTAATATAAAAAGGTTGAACATAACTTACAATGATTAAAAATAGCGTAGCGTTACACGGACAGAATTTCGACTTACACCCTTACAACATTCGCTAACATACCCTTATTATTAGAATTATAATTAAAATTAAAATATAAATTATAAATATAAATATATATTACGTATATATTGAGAGAGATTGAAAAATAAGATGTAAAATTCGATCAGAATTCGGTTGGCTTTATAGCCAGAAATGAATTTTGGGGCTCCGCGACTCGCGGCAAAAAGCCCTTCAAACTCCGCGAGTCGCGGAGAGGTATTTTCATTTCACACCCTTGAAGTTTCTGGCTGCCGACGGTTTTAATAATATATATATATAATATATATATAATTAATATAATTAATTATATATTATATTATATTTATATACATAGTTAACTTGTAATTTTTAGTCCGTTGCGTCGAGCGTTAAGAGTTGACTCTAGTCCCGGTTCCGGATTTTCGAACGTCCTCGCGTATAATTTAATATCTTGTACTTTGCGTTTTGAATCTTGTACTCTTGTGATTTCGAGACGTTTCTTATCAATAATTGGAACCTTTTTGATTGTCTTTTGTTCTTTTGAGCTTTTTGGTCGTTTGCGTCTTCAAATCGTCGAATCTGTCTTTTGTCTTCACCTTTTATTATTTAAACGAATATCACTTGTAAATAGAACAATTGCAACTAAAAGCTTGTCTTTCTTGAGGAATAATGCTATGAAATATATGTTCGTTTTTAGCATTATCAAATATTCCCACACTTGAGCGTTGCTTGTCCTCAAGCAATATCGTCTTGAAATACTAGAATCACTTTTTTATTCTTCACACTTTGTACATCAGTGATTTCTATACGGCGGTATAAACAATGGTAGTAACGATATGGTTTACAGTCCCAAATGACTATAAAAATTTAGATCCATTAAGGAAATTGGATCTTTATGAAAACATTTGATCTTTTGAAAATTAAATCTAGTTTTTTACCCTAGATAAGTTTTCCGGAATAACCCTTTACCGGTGTTTGCAAAATATTTGTGGGTTTGGTGGGTTTCAGATTTGAAAATTTTAGCTCAAAACTTGCGGTTTTGTGTCACCCACTTGCTAACCTTGTATTTGGAAAGCAACACGTCCAGTTTACTTGTTCCGTATATTACCTTTCGGCAAACTACCGTCCGGTTGTAAAGGAAAGCGTTGAACAAGCAACTTGTTTAAGGCAATGTCCCGTGACATGCTTTTGATTATGGTCTATAACGTGTCGGACGCAATTACTATCCTTGGTAGGAGCAATAGTAAAGCTCACCCTTATAATTTTTCGGTCTGGCACAAGGTCCTGTCTTTGACCATGCTATGCAACCACCGTTCTTACGGTTGACACCCGATTTGGTTCAGGTGACCTAATGAATTCCAGGTGAATTCCTAGGATTTTACGTTCAATGGTAATGAACGCATTGAAAATAGGGTTTTCAGAAAACAAATCGGTTTGTATTTTTATCAAAATATTTTCTCGTTCAAGCTCGAGTTTAGATATCATTGAATTCCATGAGTTTGAATTCTCAATCTTTAAGGTCAATCTCTAGGATTGAGTAATATCAGTCTTAAAAGCTGATTTTTAATCTTCAAGGAGATTATCCTTTCTGGGGATCTGATTCATTAGTCTTATCCAGCTAATTTGCACGGTGCCTCCCCATTGTACGAGATAAATCCTTCTCATGGTTAGGATAAATCTGACCACTTGGCGACCCTGTTTAATGCTGAGGTCCGTGGATTTCCTGCTGATTTTAGTGATGACTTTTCTAGATTTTTCGTCAACCTACAGCTGGTCTGGACGACAACTTCCTGACCTAAATCAAGAAGCGCGTGTCTTTTTCGGAAGACTTTACTTCCTTTTAATGATGGAATTGATTCATCGTGTAGATCCATCTCTTCTTTTCTTTCATCGGGTAAAACAGTTTAGTTTAGTCCAAAGCAAAAGTATTTTCAGTTATTTGTTACAGATATATGTGACATATGTTTAAAATAACTTGGTAAATTTTCCCACACTTGGCTTTTATTTTCCTTTTTATCGTCCTCTATTCCATTTTAAATGAATTTTAACATTTTAGTTTGTTTCTCAATTTATGTCCTTTCCGAGGTAACAATAATTTCGGTGTTAAAACCTAGTTTTATCGTTCATAAATATGTATAAACATGATTTTGAATTCATTTAATTGAAAATTTTGAAAAATTTTACTAGAATTGGGTAGTCAGTATATAAGACTAGGGCTGTTCTTTTTTATCAGAGAGCACTAGATTCTAATACAACTACTGCTTTACTAGTATTTTAATGGTAACCAAGTGTTTAATAAAAATTTTTTAAAATCCGAAAGAATTTAACCCCTTCCCACACTTAAGATCTTGCAATGCCCTCATTTGCAAAAAATCAGTAACAATTTAAATTATTGAGGGTGATTTGTGTGAAAATGATTAAATTTTTACCAAAGTTTCCAAATATATTGGCGTTTGTTTGCTGAATGATAAATGGTGCACGTCATTTGTTCATTCCGTCTTGTTGTTATTTCACATGTATTTTGCATCATTGTCGTCAAAATTACTTGCTTTTGCTGAACTTAATGCCAGTCTTTGAAAATGCGTTGTTTTACCCTGTTGTGTACATAAGATAAACTGCAAACATATATACATATTTTTGAAGTTTGGTTTATTACCCCACATTCAAAAATTATTAAAATCTAAGAATAAAAGTTAGATAATTATAAAAATGATTACAATATTAACAAAAGTATTAAACATATCAATAATTACATATTACAAAATAATAAAAATAAAAAGTAAACTAAGGATGATATTGGTACCAATAGGGGTTCCACGCATAACCATAAGTGCTATAGAATGCTTCGGCAGGGTCATACGTAGGATATGGTGGCTGCATCTCTATCGACCAAGGAGGGAAGACGGGTTTCGGTGTAGGAATATAGTTTCTACCTATGTGTTGGCAATGCGCTATGATCTGGTTCTGATGAACTTGCCAATCTTCAAATGCTCTCTGTCTAGCATTTTCGTATTCCTGAGAAGCTATAAACCTTTGCATTTCTTGCATCTGGTTCCCCCCTCCTACATTACCTTGTTCCTGGTTTCTCTCTACCTGTGGATGTCTACCATTGTATCGTACTGCGGCGTTATTTCGCCGCTTCAACACTTTCGCACCATGGTATACATTTAAACCTATAGTGTCGCGGGGTTCCGGCTCTTCTACTAATAATCCCCCCCGACTTATATCCACACCGAGATATTCACCAATCAAAGTAATAAAAATACCACCCCCTATTATGCTATGTGGACGCATCCCTCGAACCATAGCTGATAAATAATAACCCACACAATATGGTATACTTACAGCGCTGTGTGGGTCTCGAATACACATATGGTAAAACAAATCTTGTTCATTTACCTTTTCTTTGTTTTTACCCCTTTGTGTAATCGAATTAGCTAAAAACCTATGTATTACTCTTAATTCGGCTCTATCTATATCCAAATAAGAGTAGTTTCCTCCTTTAAAACGGTGATGGCTTGTCATTTGACTCCACACACCGTGTGTATCAAAATTCTCATCTATTTTCCTACCGTTTAGTATCAATCCTCTACAATCGGCAGACGCTAATTCCTCAGGCGTATATATACGTAAAGCCTGAGCCATGTCCAGTAAAGACATGTGGCGCATCGAACCGCCTAACAAAAATCTAATAAAAGAACGATCGGTTAAACTGGCTACCCGATCATTCAACTCTATACTACATAACAACTCTTCACACCATACTTTATATACAGGTCTGCGTATGGTGAATAAACATATCCAGTCATTAAAAGAAGAATTACCATACCTCTGTACCAGTAATTCCCTAATTGGCCCGGCCAATTCTACAGCTTCCAAGGGTCCCCATTCTATGACCCTTGGTACCTCAACAACCTTAGAGTGAAGAGTATGCAAACCCCGTTGATATTTTGGATAATCTATCCAAAGTCTGTCAAATCGCAGGTTCGGGTGTAACTGTTCCAAGTGCATATCTGAAAAGGTCATGACTGGATGAGGTACATCCTGCTTGTAGTAGTTATCTACCTCCTGTTGTTCCAAGTTCTCAGCAGGAGCATGGCGGGCTTGGGATGAAGATTCACCCCTTTCAGTCTGCAAAACACATCAAACACAAATTTTGTGCATCCAAATATGCATTAGTGTCAGCAAAATCATCAATCAAAATAATTACAATGACATTATCAATTTATATCAAACTTAAGCTTATTTTCACATTTTTATCAAATCTACACTTTTTCAAATAAGCATATACGAAAATTTTCGCCAAGTTCATAAGCATTCAACTCAAATAACATGTCAAAATAATCATTACTAGCAAATAAACAAGTCTCAAATGGCATTATCTTTCAAAAATCAAGTTCATGAATTTTGGACTTGAAAAAGTCCACTTTAATTCTCAAAATCATGTTTAGGCTCAAAGTTTGGATCATTTAACTACCTAGACATGTTACACTACTCAATTTAGCAACAATTCATGACAAAAATCGGCCATAACCTGTTTATATCAAAAAGCCCCAAATTGCTCAAGAACACAAACCCTAGATTCTAAAGATTTTGAAGTTTTTGGCTTCAAATCATGTTAACAAGCATCAATCTAGGTTATACATGCATAATATACTAACAATTTAACACTAATTACACTAAAAATTAACAAAATTCAAATTATGAAAATATGCTCAAGAACACACTAAAATTCGGATTTAAAGGTGATTTGGGGTGTAATTGTACCTGTTTTCTTGAGTAGTTCCTAGATATCATCCTTCTCAACATGATTGTAGTGAAAAATTTGAAGATTAACGGTGAAAAATTGAGTTTTTGGGATGATTTTTGTGGGTTTTTTTCGGGTTTTTTCGAAGTGCAGTATGTGTGTGTGTGTTATTCTGTTCGTGCAGCTGGTTATATTTTTTTTCTGTAATTTTGTCCCTCCGCGAGTCGCGGAGGTTTTCACTTAAAACTCCGCGAGTCGCGGAGTTATTTTTTTTTTTTTTTTTTTTTTTTTTTTTTTTTTTTTTTTTTTTATATAATCATTAACTTATAAAACAATTAAGAAATTAATTTTAAAATTTTGTTTCCCTTGTTATTTAGGACGAGGTCGTTTCGGATCGATGTCCTAGTCCGTCCCTCGACAAAATTTTAAAATTTGTCTTTTTGTAGCGATTGTTTTAAAAGCTAAGATTTTTGGGTTTTTTCAATGTTTTTGGCATACTTTAAATCAATAAGATTAAAAATAATGATAATAAAAGTTCTCGTCCCTCCCTCGGGTAAAGCAATTTCGGTTCAAAGACCTAGTCTTCAACTTACGACGAATTTTTAAAAATCATATTTTTAACTTAATGAGATAAAGTAAATTTTTGTTTTTAAATTCACACAACTTAAATATAAAATTCAAAATTAAAATTAAAAATTCACACCAAACTCAAAATTTAAAATGCATAAAATTAAAAATTAATATTTTAAAAATTAAAAATTCACACCAAACTTAATTTAAAAATTTATAAATTCATACCAAACTTATATTAATTTTTCAAATATTTACAATTTTAAAAATATTGTTTATATAAAGTTTACAATATTAATTTAAGGTTTAAATATTAATTTTAAAAACATGGTAAAAATAAAATTAAAAATTTTTTTTCTTTTTATCCCTCTGTAATCAATCAAATATTATCAAAAATATGCGCCCCTCTTTTCGGTAACGTAATTTCGGTTCCAAGACCTAATTTAACTCATGACGAATTTTTGAAATATTTTGGTTTGATTGTTTAAAGATATTTATACCTTAAGAATAAACGTTAAATTTCGCAGTGATGTAATAAATTTTTGAATGATATCAATAATTTCGGTCGCCAAACCTAATTTTATTTAATACCAATTTAATACTTTTTAGCGAACAAATTAGCGTTTATTATCAAAAGGTTAAAAATAAAAATAAAAATAAAAACTGTACAGACATACCTGTGAAATAGATTTCTTAGTTATATGATCTATTATATTCATAAGATAGTCGGTTTAATTGGTCTTCCATGGCTGCATAGGCGTAACCTCGAGCATTCATTGTCTTTTCTTCTAAACATATGAACGGTCCGTCTCTGCATAAAGTAACAAATTCGGTATTTGAATAGGTTTGATTATTTGAACATTTACCTCCATGTGACCATTTTCCGCATTTGTGACATTTTTCTAGGTGTCGTGCTCTTCTTTTCGCTGCGGATTTTGATTTTCCTTTACCAAATTGTAACTTATTATCTTCGCATCTGGATCCTTTTCTAACTCCGTCCATTCTTTCTCTGATTACTGATACTAATTCACTCGGTAGTATGTCATTATTTCTTTTAGTGATCAAAGCGTGTAGCATTAGACCATGGTTTAGTTCACAGGCAGTCTTCATTTCGTAAAAACCTAAAAAAAATAAAAATTCAGAATGGGGGGAGAAGACTAGTTCTTTAGGGTCTGCTAGGGAAAGACCATACGTGTTCCATTTTCGAGAACTACACGAAAACAGACAATCTAACTCTAACAGAAATTCATATTATTCTTTAAAGACTTGATTCTCCCCACACTTAGTTAGCTGTGGTGTCGAAATTGTGATTAACTTCATTGTCGACTTCCATCGGACCATGTATGTAATGTTTAACTCTGTGACCATTAACTTTAAATTCAATCCCATTTGAATTTATCAATTCTATCGTTCCGTATGGGAAAACTCTTTTGACTATGAATGGTCCAGACCATCTTGATTTCAATTTTCCAGGAAATAGCTTGAATCGTGAATTGAAAAGAAGAACTCTGTCTCCTTCTTTAAATTCTTTTGAACTTCTGATTCTTTTATCATGCCATTTCTTCGTTCTTTCTTTATAGATTAACGAATTTTCGTATGCTTCATGTCTTAATTCTTCTAATTCGTTTAGTTGACTTAATCGTAGACGTCCGGCTTCATGTAAATCAAGATTACATGTCTTCAAAGCCCAAAATGCTTTGTGTTCAATTTCTACTGGAAGATGACATGCTTTTCCATACACAAGTCTAAAAGGTGTGGTTCCAATTGGAGTTTTGTAGGCTGTTCTAAAAGCCCAGAGTGCATCCTCCAATTTAATGGACCATTCCTTCGGATTTGATCCTACGGTTTTCTCTAGAATACGTTTTAAAGCTCGGTTTGTATTTTCAACTTGTCCACTTGTTTGTGGATGATATGCGGTGGAGATTTTATGAGTTACTCCATATCTTTTAAGAACTTTCTCAAGTTGATTATTACAGAAATGAGTACCCCGATCACTTATTAAAGCTTTCGGTGTTCCAAACCTTGCAAAAAGACGTTTTAAAAAGTTGACTACAACTCGTGCATCGTTAGTTGGGAGAGCTTGTGCTTCCGCCCATTTAGATACATAATCAATGGCTACGAGTATATATAGATTATTATGAGATTTTGGAAATGGACCCATAAAGTCAATACCCCAAATGTCAAATACTTCACATACTTGGATGACATTTTGTGGCATTTCATCACGTTGACTTATTCTTCCGGCCCTTTGACATGCATCACAGGATTTGCAAAGAAGGTGTGCGTCTTTGTAAATTGTAGGCCAATAGAATCCAGCTTCATAAACTTTTCTTGCTGTTAGTTGAGGCCCATAATGCCCTCCTGTTGGTCCTGTGTGACAATGGTTTAATATTTTACTAGCTTCATCTCCAAATACACATCGGCGTATTATTCCATCGGGACAACTTTTAAACAGATGTGGATCTTCCCAGAAATAGTGTTTTATATCACTGAAGAATTTCTTTCGTCTTTGGTACGATAATCCTTTTTCAAGGAATCCACAAACTAAGTAGTTTGCATAGTCCGCAAACCATGGGATTTCTTTATAATCTATCTTCAATAGATATTCATCAGGAAAGTTGTCTTGTATGGCCGATTCATTTAGAACTTCTAATTCGGGATTTTCAAGACGAGAAAGATGATCAGCGGCGAGATTTTCTGCTCCTTTTTTATCTCGGATTTCAATATCAAACTCTTGTAAGAGTAAGATCCAACGGATTAATCTTGGTTTAGCATCTTGTTTTGAAAATAGGTATCTAAGAGCAGAATGGTCGGTATAGACCACCGTTTTTGCTAGAACGAGATATGATCGAAATTTGTCAAAAGCAAAGACAATAGCAAGGAGTTCTTTTTCAGTAGTTGTATAGTTCGTTTGTGCTCCTTGTAATGTCTTACTAGCATAATATATAGGTTGAAATCGTTTTTCAATCCTTTGTCCTAAAACGGCTCCCATTGCAAAATCACTTGCATCGCACATTAGTTCAAATGGTAGATTCCAATTTGGTGTTATCATAATTGGCGCATTAGTGAGTTTTTCTTTAAGAATATTAAAAGATTTGATACATTCATCTGAAAAGATGAATGGCGCATCCTTTTCTAGGAGTTTATTCATAGGAGTGGCAATTTTAGAAAAATCTTTTATGAAACGTCGGTAAAAACCGGCATGCCCTAGAAAACTCCTAACTCCTCTAACATTGGTGGGATGTGGAAGTTTAGCAATTACATCTACTTTAGCTCTATCCACTTCAATTCCTTCTTTTGAAATTTTATGTCCAAGAACGATGCCTTCTTTAACCATGAAATGGCATTTCTCCCAATTAAGTACTAGATTTGATTTTTCGCATCTAATTAGCATTCGTTCCAGATTAACTAGACATGATTTAAATGTATCACCGAAGACTGAAAAGTCATCCATGAATACTTCCATGCATTCTTCTATCATGTCGTGAAAAATCGCCATCATACACCTTTGAAAGGTTGCAGGGGCGTTGCAAAGTCCAAATGGCATTCTTTTGTAAGCAAAAGTACCATAAGGGCACGTGAATGTTGTTTTCTCTTGATCTTCGGGTGCTATTGGAATTTGAAAATATCCGGAAAATCCATCTAGAAAACAATAGTAACTATTTCCGGCTAATCTTTCCAACATTTGATCTATGAAAGGTAAGGGAAAGTGATCTTTTCTGGTGGCGTCATTTAATTTTCTATAATCAATACATACACGCCATCCTGTTACAGTCCTAGTAGGAATAAGCTCATTTTTCTCATTTGTGATGACAGTCATGCCACCCTTCTTAGGCACGCATTGAACTGGGCTTACCCATGGACTATCAGAGATTGGATATATTAAACCTGCATCTAGCAGTTTAATAATCTCTTTCTTAACTACATCTTGCATATTAGGATTTAGTCTTCGTTGGCGTTGCACATACGTTTTATGACCTTCTTCCATAAGGATTTTATGTGTGCAATACGAAGGACTTATTCCTTTAATATCATGAATCTTCCATGCAATGGCTGGTTTATGAGCTTTCAACACAGAAATGAGCTGTGATTTCTCATTTTCAGTAAGAGAAGACGATATTATTACAGGTAATTCAGATTCACCATGTAAATAAGCGTATTCCAAATGGTTTGGAAGTGGCTTTAACTCTAATTTCGGAGGTTCTTCTATCGATGATTTATATCGATATCTGTCTTCTTCTTTTAGCATTTGAATTTCTTCTGTTGTTGGTTCATATCCATTAGCTATTAGTGTAGCTAACATTTCAGCTTCATCAATTGGTTCATTTCCTTCTCCTAAGGAACATTCTCCTGTTCCTTGTAATTCTGGAAATTCTTTTAATAATTCTGCATGTGCATCTATAGTTTGAACATAATAACATGTATCATCTGCAGATTGTGGTTGTTGCATTGCTCTATCAACTGAAAAGGTAACACTCTCATCCTCTATACTTAGGGTCAGTTTCTTACCGAACACGTCTATCATTGCTTTAGCCGTGTTTAAGAATGGTCTTCCTAATATGAGAGGAACTTGAGAATCTTCTTCCATGTCCAAAACAACAAAATCTACTGGAAATACTAAAGTACCAACTTTAACTAGCATGTTCTCCATTATCCCTCTAGGATATTTTATTGATCTATCGGCTAGTTGTATGCTTATTCTGGTTGGTTTCAATTCTCCAAGGTCTAGTTTAGCGTATAGTGAATACGGCATTAGATTTATACTAGCACCTAAGTCTGCCAATGCTTCTATTGAACTAAGACTACCCAGAAAACATGGAATTGTGAAACTTCCTGGATCAGATAGTTTTTCTGGTATCTTATTCAACAGCACTGCTGAACAATTAGCATTCATAGTAACAGCCGAGAGTTCTTCCATTTTCTTTCTATTCGTGATTAGATCTTTCAAGAATTTAGCATATCTTGGCATTCCTGAAATTACATCAATGAAAGGAAGATTTACATTTATCTGTTTAAACATATCCAAGAATTTGGATTGCTCGGCTTCAAGTTTTTCTTTCTTCATTTTACTCGGATAAGGAAGAGGTGGTTGGTATGGTTTAACATAAGGTTTATCCTTAACTTTATTATCTTCATTAACCTTTTCAACTACCGGTTCTTTTTCCTTATCTTGATCAGGTTGTGGTTCTTGTGTAGTAGGAATAGTTTCATCAGAAGTTACAGGTATTTCAGGTGGTTTAAGTGTTGTACCACTTCTTGTGGTAATAGCTTTAGCTGTTTCATTCCGGGGGTTAGCGTTTGTATCGCTAGGTAGACTTCCCGGTTTTCTTTCACCTATTAACCTTGCTAGGTTACTTACTTCTTGTTCTAGATTTTGAATAGAAGCTTGTTGATTTCTAAATGCTTGAGCATTTTGTTCATTGGTTTGTTTTTGAGATGTGAAAAACTGCGTTTGAGTTTCAACTAGCTTCGTCATCATATCTTCTAAATTCGGCTTTTTATCATCGGTTTGTTGTGGTGGTTTGTTTTGAAAATTAGGTCTTTGCTGATTGTAAGTATTATTGGATACTTGTTGATTGCTAGGACCTTGTTGGTTATTGTATGGAATATTTCGGTTATAATTCTGGTTTTGATTGTAAATCGGTCTTGGCGGTTGATAATTATTCTGATAATTATTTCCAGGCCTTTGGTTTATGTATGAAATATTCTCTCTTTGTTCCATTGTTAATTCAATACTGAGACAATCTTTTGTCAAATGTGGTCCTCCACACTGCTCACAACTAATTCGTATTGAGTGAATATCTTTAGTCATCTTTTCCATTCGTCTCTCCACAGCATCTATCTTTGCGGAAATGGAATCTAAGTCATGGCTAGAATCGGCTCTAGCTGCTTTAGATGATCTAATGATATCTTTTTCTTGGTGCCACTCATGTGAGTGGGAAGCAGTATTATCAATAATTTTGTAAGCATCAGTTTCGGTTTTCTTCATAATAGAACCACCAGCTGCTATATCTATGTCTTTTCTTGTAGTGATGTCGCATCCTCGGTAGAATATTTGTACTATTTGACAGGTGTCTAAACCATGTTGCGGACATCCTCTTAACAACTTTCCATATCTTGTCCACGCCTCATATAGAGTTTCATTTGGCTTCTGTGTGAACGTAACAATTTCTGCTTGAAGTCTTACGGCTTTAGATGCAGGAAAGAATTGTTTAAGAAATTTGTCAATTAAAACGTCCCATGTATCGATCGCCCCTTCAGGTAACGATTCCAACCAATCTTTGGCTTCTCCCTTTAAAGTCCAGGGAAATAACATGAGATATATTTGTTCATCCTCCACTTCTCGGATTTTAAATAGTGTGCAGATCCTATTAAAGGTACGTAGATGTTCATTTGGATCTTCCTTCGGCGCACCACTAAATTGGCATTGATTAGTCACCATGTGTAGAATTTGTCCTTTGATTTCATAATCTGGCGCATTAATGTCTGGATGGGTAATTGCGTGACCTTGGCCAGTGCGTTTAGCTCTCATTCGGTCTTCCATACTTAAAGGTTCCAGATTCTCCATAATTGAATTTGTTGACTCGGTATCACTAGATGCTTCAGATTTAATGGTTCGTTCCTCAACAATCTCTGGTTGAATGATTGGTGGTTCCGGAGGAAAGTTTAATGGTTCAGGATCTATGAACCGTTCCTGAATATTTTCTGGATTCTCAATTGTGAGGTTTGTTTCAAAAACTGGATTATCGGAAATTTGAACTGAAGTACTTGGTCGACTGGATGACGATTCTAAAGAAAAATCAACGGCGGTTATATTTGTTAAACGATGTCTTGATCTAGTTACAGGTGGTGAACGTATTAAAGGTGGTGAACGTCTTGCTCGGTGCATTCACAGAATATCCTATTAGTTTTTAAAAGGAAAGAAAAATTATAATAAGTTATCCAATCAATAGACTTTTCTGATTTTGCCCACGTTTCGAATAGCCAAAAGATGCAGCAGAGGGGCAGGATTCGTTTGGTCTCAATATAATTGAGGACTGTTTGGCTCCAATAACCCGGTCCACGTACAAATCCAACTATTACTACGAACCAGAAAATTTTGATGTCTATCAATTTAACCACTTAAAATAAGTTTTCGTAATTTTTAGAAATTTAGATAAGAAGTAGAAAAAAAATTCTATGTCCTAAAACTAGAATAGCGAGAAATAAGAGAGAAAAAGATTGCGCGTCGAAAAATGTCGAAAAAGAAAAAAAATGGTTGAAAAATAAAAGGTGACGGAAAAATAAAAGAAACTTATCAAAACTTAAAAATACTTAACTAATTTATCCTTATTACTACAACTAACTTAAAATTATAATCACAAATTGAAATTACTAATTGGAATGATAATTGGTACATAGTAAAAGGTCTCTAAAAATATTAAAGCTTACAGGAAAAACTAAATCCCAAATGGAAATAACTTAAAAAGAAACTAAAACTTAAAAAGGCGTCGCAAAATTCTAAAGCACCTAAATCTTAGTATAAAGAAAAAGCACTTAAGGAATTCTACGGCAAAGCCTAAAAATATAGGAGTAAAAATAACTATAGCAAAAACTAAGTTTAAAATTAATTATGAGCTAAAAATACAAATATTACGCTACAACGATTAAAAAGGTACAAAATATAAAAATATACAAAAAGTTGTAAAAAGTACAATTTTTATAAAAATATTATTTTTATATTATTTATTTAATAAAACTACAAATAATACAATTTTATTAAAACTAATTTAACAAAATACAACAAATTAAATAAAAAGTAAAATTAAATTTAATAATAATAATAATAGTAATTAGGTTTTAATAATAATAATAATAATAATAAATAATAACCCGTGATTAGGGTTTTTGTCCGAGTGTCAGAGACCCTCCGCGAGTTGCGGTGAATAAAGAGGAAAACCCCGCGAGTCGCGGGGTTCAGGAATTCAGTTGACAGGTTTTGTTTTTACGCGTTTTTCTTTATTTTTTTTTTTTTTTTTTATTTTCTTTTTTTCTGTTTTTAGTTTAAATAAACGATTTTTAATAAAATTTATATTTTTATAAATTAAAATAAAGATAAAGAAACTTATAAAACTTAAATATTTAACAAAATCCTAAAAATACTTATATTTTTGTTTTTTCTTTTTATATTTTTGAATAATTAAAACGTAATTTTTACAAAAACGACTTTTAATAAAAGTAAATAAAAATCTTTTTTTTTTTTTTTTTTTTTATATTAGCGTTGCGCTTCCGGCTTTTAAGATGTGTTCCCCGGCAGCGGCGCCAAAAATACTTGATGTTTCGCGAGGTGTATATAAAATAGTTATTATTTTACTAGGAAAACACTATTAAATACGATACAATTTTACACAAGATATTTATTTATTTATAGAATGGATATACTTAAACCTTGCTACAACACTTATAGGCAGTGTACCTAATCGTACAGTAGTGTAGTTTTTAGTAAGTCCGGTTCGTTCCACAGGGAAATCTTTAAACAAAGCTCAACGCTATATTAGTTTACTTTTATAAAAATACAAATATATATATAAGTGATATTATTATTATAAAGGGGGGTTTTTACCGTTTAATGACCGGTTTGTCGATTTTAAAACTTTAGTCGCAGTTAAAACCTAATGTAAAATATAAAATAAATACAAGACTTTAAATTAAAGCGTAAAGTAAATAACGATAATGAAATTGCGAATAATAAAAATGCGATAAAATAAAATTGCGATAATTAAAAAGTACGATAATTAAAAGTGCGATAAAATAAAATAACAATAAATAAAAGTGCGATAATTAGAAGTGCAATTAAATATAAAATAAAGGAAATTAAATATGAAATAAAAGAATTATGCTTATTTAAACTTCCGTAATCATGATGTTTGACGTGTTGATTTTAGTTTTATGCCCATGGGTTAATTGTCCTTTGTCCTGGATTATTCAATATGTCCGTCTGGTTTTTGTCCATAACAGTCCATCAGTCATAAATATAAATTGCAAGTGTCCTTGTCAAATTATTATTATACCCGAAGATAAATATTCCAACTAATTGGGGATTCGAATTGTAACAAGGTTTTAATACTTTGTTTAATGAATACACCAGGTTATCGACTGCGTGTAAACCAAGGTTTTACTACTTTGTTAACAATTACACCAATTACCCTTGAATGTAATTTCACCCCTGTTTTAATTATTCTAGTGGCTATTAATCCATTCCCGTGTCCGGTTAAATGAACGATTATTCGTACATATAAATACCCCGCCCATCGTGTCCGATCGAGTGTATATGGTAATTTATAGGGACGCCCAATTGTAAATCTTTATATTAACATTAACAAACTTTCATTTAGTTAAACAAATATAAAGCCCATTAATAGCCCATAGTCTAGTTTCCACAAGTGTCGTTCTTTTGTCCAAACCCCAATTATGGTACAAAGCCCAATTACCCAATTTTAGTAATTAGCCCAACATCATGATTACTTCGTTTTAAACAAGCATAATAATAACTTAGCTACGAGACATTAATATAAAAAGGTTGAACATAACTTACAATGATTAAAAATAGCGTAGCGTTACACGGACAGAATTTCGACTTACACCCTTACAACATTCGCTAACATACCCTTATTATTAGAATTATAATTAAAATTAAAATATAAATTATAAATATAAATATATATTACGTATATATTGAGAGAGATTGAAAAATAAGATGTAAAATTCGATCAGAATTCGGTTGGCTTTATAGCCAGAAATGAATTTTGGGGCTCCGCGACTCGCGGCAAAAAGCCCTTCAAACTCCGCGAGTCGCGGAGAGGTATTTTCATTTCACACCCTTGAAGTTTCTGGCTGCCGACGGTTTTAATAATATATATATATAATATATATATAATTAATATAATTAATTATATATTATATTATATTTATATACATAGTTAACTTGTAATTTTTAGTCCGTTGCGTCGAGCGTTAAGAGTTGACTCTAGTCCCGGTTCCGGATTTTCGAACGTCCTCGCGTATAATTTAATATCTTGTACTTTGCGTTTTGAATCTTGTACTCTTGTGATTTCGAGACGTTTCTTATCAATAATTGGAACCTTTTTGATTGTCTTTTGTTCTTTTGAGCTTTTTGGTCGTTTGCGTCTTCAAATCGTCGAATCTGTCTTTTGTCTTCACCTTTTATTATTTAAACGAATATCACTTGTAAATAGAACAATTGCAACTAAAAGCTTGTCTTTCTTGAGGAATAATGCTATGAAATATATGTTCGTTTTTAGCATTATCAGCTATAGAATGCTTCGGCAGGGTCATACGTAGGATATGGTGGCTGCATCTCTATAGACCAAGGAGGGAAGATGGGTTTCGGTGTAGGAATATAGTTTCTACCTATATGTTGGCAATGATCTATGATTTGGTTCTGATGAACTTGCCAATCTTCAAATGCTCTCTGTCTAGCATTTTCGTATTCCTGAGAAGCTATAAACCTATGCATTTCTTGCATCTCATTCCCCCCTCCTACATTACCTTGTTGCTGGTTTCTCTCCACCTGTGGATGTCTACCATGGTATCGTACTGCGGCGTTATTTCGCCTCTTCAAAACTTTCGCACCATGGTATACATTTAAACCTATAGTATCGCGGGGTTCCGGCTCTTCTAGTAATAATCCCCCCCGACTTATATCCACACCGAGATATTCACCAATCAAAGTAATAAAAATACCACCTCCTATTATGCTATGTGGTCGCATCCCCCGAACCATAGCTGATAAATAATAACCCACACAATATGGTATACTTACAGCGCTTTGTGGGTCTCGAATACACATATGGTAAAACAAATCTTGTTCATTTACCTTTTCTTTGTTTTTACCCCTTTGTGTAATCGAATTAGCTAAAAACCTATGTATCACTCTTAATTCGGCTCTATCTATATCCAAATAAGAGTAATTTCCCCCTTTGAAACGGTGATGGCTTGTCATTTGACTCCACACACCGTGTGTATCAAAATTTTCATCTATCTTTCTACCGTTTAGTATCAATCCTCTACAATCGGCAGACGCTAACTCCTCAGGCGTATATATACGTAAAGCCTGAGCCATGTCCAGTAAAGACATGTGGCGCATCGAACCGCCTAACAAAAATCTAATAAAAGAACGATCGGTTAAACTTGCTACCCGATCATTCAACTCTATACTACATAACAATTCTTCACACCATACTTTATATACAGGTCTACGTATGGTGAATAAACATACCCAGTCATTAAAAGAAGAATTACCATACCTCTGTACAAGTAATTCCCTAATTGGCCCGGCCAATTCTACAGCTTCTAAGGGTCCCCATTCTATGACCCTTGGTACCTCAACAACCTTAGAATGAAGAGTATGCAAACCCCGTTGATATTTTGGATAATCTATCCAAAGTCTGTCAAATCTCAGGTTCGGGTGCAACTCTTCCAAGTGCATATCGGAAAAGGTCATGACTGGATGAGGTATATCCTGCTTGTAGTAGTTATCCACCTCCTGTTGTTCCAAATTCTCAGCAGGAGCATTGCGGGCTTGGGATGAAGATTCACTCCTTTCATTCTGCAAAACACATCAAACACAATTTTTGTGCATCCAAATATGCATTAGTGTCAGCAAAATCATCAATCAAAATAATTACAATGACATTATCAATTTATATCAAACTTAAGCTCATTTTCACATTTTTATCAAATCTACACTTTTTCAAATAAGCATATACGAAAATGTTCGCCAAGTTCATAAGCATTCAACTCAAATAACATGTCAAAATAATCATTACTAGCAATTAAACAAGTCTCAAATGGCATTATCTTTCAAAAATCAAGTTCATGAATTTTAGACTTGAAAAAGTCCACTTTAATTCTCAAAATCATGTTTAGGCTCAAAGTTTGGATCATTTAACTACCTAGACATGTTACACTACTCAATTTAGCAACAATTCATGACAAAAATTGGCCATAACCTGTTTATATCAAAAAGCCCCAAATTTGCTCAAGAACACAAACCCTAGATTACTCAAAATTTGAAGTTTAAGGCTTCTAATCATGTTAAACAGCATCAATCTAGGTTATACAAGCATAATACATAAACAATTTAAGCATAATTACACTAAAAAGCATCAAAATCAAATTGGGGAAAAAATTGCTCAAGAACACCAAATTTCGAATTAAATGGTGTTTAGGTGTAGAAATTTACCGTTTTTCTTGAGTAATTCTTAGATAGCATCCTTCTCAACATGATTTTAGCAAAAAATTTGGTGTTAAACGGTTAAAAATTGGGATTTTTGGGGGTGTTTTTCGGGTTTTTCGCGTGCAGAATTCGCTGTGTTTTTTTGCTGTTGTTTGAGTTGTGTGGTGCACTGATCTGTGTTTTTACGTTTTATTTTTTTCTGTAAATTGGTCCCTCCGCGAGTCGCGGAGATTAACCCTCCAAACTCCGCGAGTCGCGGAGTTTGGTATTTTTTTTTTTTTTTTATAATCATTAACTTATTAAAACAATTAAGTACTTAATTTTAAAATTTTGTTTCCCTTGTTATTTAGGACGAGGTCGTTTCGGATCGATGTCCTAGTTCGTCCCTCGACAAAATTTTAAAATTTGTCTTTTTGTAGCGATTGTTTTAAAAGCTAAGATTTTTGGGTTTTTTCAATGTTTTTGGCATACTTTAATTCAATAAGATTAAAAATAATGATATTAAAAGTTCTCGTCCCTCCCTCGGGTAAAGCAATTTCGGTTCAAAGACCTAGTCTTCAACTTACGATGAATTTTAAAAATCATATTCTTAACTTAATGAGATAAAGTAAATTTTTGTTTTTAAATTCACACAACTTAAATATAAAATTCAAAATTAATATTAAAAATTCACACCAAACTTAAAATTTGAAATGCATAAAATTAAAAATTCATATTTTTAAAAAAATTAAAAATTCACACCAATCTTAATTTAAAAATTCATATTATAAATTCATACCAAACTTATATTAATTTTTCAAATATTTACAATTTTAAATATATTGTTTTTACAAAGTTTACAATATTAATTTAAGATTTATATTAATTTTAAAAACATGGTAAAAATAAAATTAAAAATCTTTTTGTCTTTTTATCCCACTTTAATCAATCAAATATTATCAAAAATATGCGCCCCTCTTTTCGGTAAAGTAATTTCGGTTCCAAGACCTAATTTAACTCATGACGAATTTTTGAAATATTTTGGGTTGATTGATTAAAGATATTTATACCTTAAGAATAAACGTTAAATTTCGCAGTGATGTAATAAATTTTTGAATGATATCAATAATTTCGGTCGCCAAACCTAATTTTATTTAATACCAATTTAATACTTTTTAGCGAACAAATTAGCGTTTATTATCAAAAGGTTAAAAATAAAAATAAAAACTGTACAGACTTACCTGTGAAATAGATTTCTTAGTTATATGATCTATCCCATTCATAAGATAGTCGGTTTAATTGGTTTTCCATGGCTACATAGGTGTAACCTCGAGCATTCAGTGTCTTTTCTTCTAAACATATGAACGGTCCGTCTCTGCATAAAGTAACAAATTCGGTATTTGAATAGGTTTGATTATTTGAACATTTACCTCCATGTGACCATTTTCCGCATTTGTGACATCGTTCTAGGTGTCGTGCTCTTCTTTTCGCTGCGGATTTTGATTTTCCTTTACCAAATTGTAACTTATTATCTTCGCATCTGGATTCTTTTCTAACTCCGTCCATTCTTTCTCTGATTACTGATACTATTTCACTCGGTAGTATGTCATTATTACGTTTAGTGATCAAAGCGTGTAGCATTAGACCATGGTTTAGTTCACAGGCAGTCTTCATTTCGTAAAAACCTAAAAAAAATAAAAATTCAGAATGGGGGGAGAAGACTAGTTCTTTAGGGTCTGCTAGGGAAAGACCATTCGGGTTCCATTTTCGAGAACTACACGAAAACAGACAATCTAACTCTAACAGAAATACATATTATCCTTTAAAGACTTGATTCTCCCCACACTTAGTTAGCTGTGGTGTCGAAATTGTGATTAACTTCGTTGTCGACTTCCATCGGACCATGTATGTAATGTTTAACTCTGTGACCATTAACTTTAAATTCAATCCCATTTGAATTTATTAATTCTATCGTTCCGTATGGGAAAACTCTTTTGACTATGAATGGTCCAGACCATCTTGATTTCAATTTTCCAGGAAATAGCTTGAATCGTGAATTGAAAAGAAGAACTTTGTCTCCTTCTTTAAATTCTTTTGAACTTCTGATTCTTTTATCATGCCATTTCTTCGTTCTTTCTTTATAGATTAACGAATTTTCGTATGCTTCATGTCTTAATTCTTCTAATTCGTTTAGTTGACTTAATCGTAGACGTCCGGCTTCATGTAAATCAAGATTACATGTTTTCAAAGCCCAAAATGCTTTGTGTTCAATTTCTACTGGAAGATGACATGCTTTTCCATAAACAAGTCTAAAAGGTGTGGTTCCAATTGGAGTTTTGTAGGCTGTTCTAAAAGCCCAGAGTGCATCCTCCAATTTAATGGACCATTCCTTCGGATTTGATCCTCCGGTTTTCTCTAGAATACGTTTTAAAGCTCGGTTGGTATTTTCAACTTGTCCACTTGTTTGTGGATGATATGCGGTGGAGATTTTATGAGTTACTCCATATCTTTTAAGAACTTTCTCAAGTTGATTATTACAGAAATGAGTACCCCGATCACTTATTAAAGCTTTCGGTGTTCCAAACCTTGCAAAAAGACGTTTTAAAAAGTTGACTACAACTCGTGCATCGTTAGTTGGGAGAGCTTGTGCTTCCGCCCATTTAGATACATAATCAATGGCTACGAGTATATATAGATTATTATGAGATTTTGGAAATGGACCCATAAAGTCAATACCCCAAATGTCAAATACTTCACATACTTGGATGACATTTTGTGGCATTTCATCACGTTGACTTATTTTTCCGGCCCTTTGACATGCATCACAGGATTTGCAAATAAGGTGTGCGTCTTTGTAAATTGTAGGCCAATAGAATCCAGCTTCATAAACTTTTCTTGCTGTTAGTTGAGGCCCATAATGCCCTCCTGTTGGTCCTGTGTGACAATGGTTTAAAATTTTACTAGCTTCATCTCCAAATATACATCGGCGTATTATTCCATCGGGACAACTTTTAAACAAATGTGGATCTTCCCAGAAATAGTGTTTTATATCACTGAAGAATTTCTTTCGTCTTTGGTATGATAATCCTTTTTCAAGGAATTCACAAACTAAGTAGTTTGCATAGTCTGCAAACCATGGGATTTCATTATAATCTATCTTCAATAGATATTCATCAGGAAAGTTGCCTTGTATGGCTGATTCATTTAGAACTTCTAATTCGGGATTTTCAAGACGAGAAAGATGATCAGCGGCGAGATTTTCTGCTCCTCTTTTATCTCGGATTTCAATATCAAACTCTTGTAAGAGTAAGATCCAACAGATTAATCTTGGTTTAGCATCTTGTTTTGAAAATAAGTATCTAAGAGCAGAATGGTCGGTATAGACCACCGTTTTTGCTAGAACGAGATATGATCGAAATTTGTCAAAAGCAAAGACAATAGCAAGGAGTTCTTTTTCAGTAGTTGTATAGTTCGTTTGTGCTCCTTGTAACGTCTTACTAGCATAATATATAGGTTGAAATCGTTTTTCAATCCTTTGTCCTAAAATGGCTCCCATTGCAAAATCACTTGCATCGCACATTAGTTCAAATGGTAGATTCCAATTTGGTGTTATCATGATTGGTGCATTAGTGAGTTTCTCTTTAAGAATATTAAAAGATTTGATACACTCATCTGAAAAGATGAATGGCGCATCCTTTTCTAGGAGTTTATTCATAGGAGTGGCAATTTTAGAAAAATCTTTTATGAAACGTCGGTAAAAACCGGCATGCCCTAAATAAATATATATATCTATATCGTAAAATATATATATATATTTATAATTTATATTTTAATTTTAATTATAATTCTAATAATAAGGGTATGTTAGCAAATGTTGTAAGGGTGTAAGTCGAAATTCTGTCCGTGTAACGCTACGCTATTTTTAATCATTGTAAGTTATGTTCAACCTTTTTATATTAATGTCTCGTAGCTAAGTTATTATTATGCTTATTTAAAACGAAGTAATCATGATGTTGGGCTAATTACTAAAATTGGGTAATTGGGCTTTGTACCATAATTGGGGTTTGGACAAAAGAACGACACTTGTGGAAATTAGACTATAGGCTATTAATGGGCTTTATATTTGTTTAACTAAATGAAAGTTTGTTAATGTTAATATAAAGATTTACAATTGGGCGTCCCTATAAATTACCATATACACTCAATCGGACACGATGGGCGGGATATTTATATGTACGAATAATCGTTCATTTAACTGGACACGGGAATGGATTAATAGCCACTAGAATAATTAAAACAGGGGTGAAATTACATTCAAGGGTAATTGGTGTAATTGTTAATAAAGTAGTAAAACCTTGGTTTACACGCAGTCGATAACCTGGTGTATTCATTAAACAAAGTATTAAAACCTTGTTACAATTCGAATCCCCAATTAGTTGGAATATTTAACTTCGGGTATAATAATAATTTGACGAGGACACTCGCACTTTATATTTATGACTGATGGACTGTTATGGACAAAAACCAGACGGACAGATTAAATAATCCAGGACAAAGGACAATTAACCCATGGGCATAAAACTAAAATCAACACGTCGAACATCATGATTACGGAAGTTTAAATAAGCATAATTCTTTTATTTCATATTTAATTTCCTTTATTTTATATTTAATTGCACTTCTAATTATCGCACTTTTATTTATTGTTATTTAATCGCACTTTTAATTATCGTACTTTTTAATTATCGCAAGTTTATTTTATCGCACTTTTATTATTCGCAATTTCATTATCGTTATTTACTTTACGCTTTAATTGAAGTCTTGTATTTATTTTATATTTTACATTAGGTTTTAACTGCGACTAAAGTCTTAAAATCGACAAACCGGTCATTAAACGGTAAAAACTCCCCTTTATAATAATAATATTACTTATATATATTTGTATTTTTATAAAAGTAAACTAATATAGCGTTGAGCTTTGTTTAAAAAAAAAAAAGATTCCCTGTGGAACGAACCGGATTTACAAAAAACTACACTACTTTACGATTAGGTACACTGCCTATAAGTGTTGTAGCAAGGTTTAAGTATATCCATTCTATAAATAAATAAATATCTTGTGTAAAATTGTATCGTATTTAATAGTTTTTCCTAGTAAAATATAAACTATTTTATATACACCTCGCATAACATCAAGTATTTTATATGTATATTCCGGCCCTTTGACATGCATCACAGGATTTGCAAAGAAGGTGTGCGTCTTTGTAAATTGTAGGCCAATAGAATCCAGCTTCATAAAATTTTATTGCTGTTAGTTGAGGCCCATAATGCCCTCTTGTTGGTCCTGTGTGACAATGGTTTAAAATTTTACTAGCTTCATCTCCAAATATACATCGGCGTATTATTCCATCGGGACAACTTTTAAACAAATGTGGATCTTCCCAGAAATAGTGTTTTATATCACTGAAGAATTTCTTTCGTCTTTGGTATGATAATCCTTTTTCAAGGAATCCACAAACTAAGTAGTTTGCATAGTCTGCAAACCATGGGATTTCATTATAATCTATCTTCAATAGATATTCATCAGGAAAGTTGTCTTGTATGGCTGATTCATTTAGAACTTCTAATTCGGGATTTTCAAGACGAGAAAGATGATCAGCGGCGAGATTTTCTGCTCCTCTTTTATCTCGGATTTCAATATCAAACTCTTGTAAGAGTAAGATCCAACGGATTAATCTTGGTTTAGCATCTTGTTTTGAAAATAAGTATCTAAGAGCAGAATGGTCGGTATAGACCACCGTTTTTGCTAGAACGAGATATGATCGAAATTTGTCAAAAGCAAAGACAATAGCAAGGAGTTCTTTTTCAGTAGTTGTATAGTTCGTTTGTGCTCCTTGTAACGTCTTACTAGCATAATATATAGGTTGAAATCGTTTTTCAATCCTTTGTCCTAAAACGGCTCCCATTGCAAAATCACTTGCATCGCACATTAGTTCAAATGGTAGATTCCAATTTGGTGTTATCATGATTGGTGCATTAGTGAGTTTCTCTTTAAGAATATTAAAAGATTTGATACACTCATCTGAAAAGATGAATGGCGCATCCTTTTCTAGGAGTTTATTCATAGGAGTGGCAATTTTAGAAAAATCTTTTATGAAACGTCGGTAAAAACCGGCATGCCCTAGAAAACTCCTAACTCCTCTAACATTTGTGGGATGTGGAAGTTTAGCAATTACATCTACTTTAGCTCTATCCACTTCAATTCCTTCTTTTGAAATTTTATGTCCAAGAACGATGCCTTCTTTAACCATGAAATGGCATTTCTCCCAATTAAGTACTAGATTTGATTTTTCGCATTTAATTAGCATTCGTTCTAGATTAACTAGACATGATTTAAATGTATCACCGAAGACTGAAAAGTCATCCATGAATACTTCCATGCATTCTTCTATCATGTCGTGAAAAATCGCCATCATACACCTTTGAAAGGTTGCAGGGGCGTTGCAAAGTCCAAATGGCATGCGTTTGTAAGCAAAAGTACCATAAGGGCACGTGAATGTGGTTTTCTCTTGGTCCTCGGGTGCTATTGGAATTTGAAAATATCCGAAAAATCCATCTAGAAAACAATAGTAACTATTTCCGGCTAATCTTTCCAACATTTGATCTATGAAAGGTAAGGGAAAGTGATCTTTTCTGGTGGCGTCATTTAATTTTCTATAATCAATACATACACGCCATCCTGTTACAGTCCTAGTAGGAATAAGCTCATTTTTCTCATTTGTAATGACAGTCATGCCACCCTTCTTAGGTACGCATTGAACTGGGCTTACCCATGGACTATCAGAAATTGGATATATCAAACCTGCATCTAGCAGTTTAATAATCTCTTTCTTAACTACATCTTGCATATTAGGATTTAGTCTTCGTTGGCGTTGCACATACGTTTTATGACCTTCTTCCATAAGGATTTTATGTGTGCAATACGAAGGACTTATTCCTTTAATATCATGAATCTTCCATGCAATGGCTGGTTTATGAGCTTTCAACACAGAAATGAGTTGTGATTTCTCATTTTCAGTAAGAGAAGACAATATTATTACAGGTAATTCAGATTCACCATGTAAATAAGCGTATTCCAAATGGTTTGGAAGTGGCTTTAACTCTAATTTCGGAGGTTCTTCTATCGATGATTTATATCGATATCTGTCTTCTTCTTTTAGCATTTGAATTTCTTCTGTTGTTGGTTCATATCCATTAGCTATAAGTGTAGCTAACATTTCAGCTTCATCAATTGGTTCATTACCTTCTCCTAAAGAACATTCTCCCGTTCCTTGTAATTCTGGAAATTCTTCTAATAATTCTGCATGTGCATCTATAGTTTGAATATAATAACATGTATCATCTGCAGATTGTGGTTGTTGCATTGCTCTATCAACTGAAAAGGTAACACTCTCATCCTCTATACTTAGGGTCAGTTTCTTACCGAACACGTCTATCATTGCTTTAGCCGTGTTTAAGAATGGTCTTCCTAATATGAGAGGAACTTGAGAATCTTCTTCCATGTCCAAAACAACAAAATCTACTGGAAATACTAAAGTACCAACTTTAACTAGCATGTTCTCCATTATCCCTCTAGGATATTTTATTGATCTATCGGCTAGTTGTATGCTTATTCTGGTTGGTTTCAATTCTCCAAGGTCTAGTTTCGCGTATAGTGAATACGGCATTAGATTTATACTAGCACCTAAGTCTGCCAATGCTTCTATTGAACTAAGACTACCCAGAAAACATGGAATTGTGAAACTTCCTGGATCAGATAGTTTTTCTGGTATCTTATTCAACAGCACTGCTGAACAATTAGCATTCATAGTAACAGCCGAGAGTTCTTCCATTTTCTTTCTATTTGAAATTAGATCTTTCAAGAATTTAGCATATCTAGGCATTCCTGAAATCACATCAATGAAAGGAAGATTTACATTTATCTTTTTAAACATATCCAAGAATTTGGATTGCTCGGCTTCAAGTTTTTCTTTCTTCATTTTACTCGGGTAAGGAAGTGGTGGTTGGTATGGTTTAACATAAGGTTTATCCATAACTGTGTTATCTTCATTAATCTTTTCAACTACCGGTTCTTTTTCCTTATCTTGATCAGGTTGTGGTTCTTGTGGAGTAGGAATGGTTTCATCAGAAGTTACAGGTATTTCAGGTGGTTTAAGTGTTGTACCACTTCTTGTGGTAATAGCTTTAGCTGTTTCATTTCGGGGGTTAGCATTTGTATCACTAGGTAGACTTCCCGGTTTTCTTTCACCTATTAATCTTGCTAGGTTACTTACTTCTTGTTCCAGATTTTGAATAGAAGCTTGTTGATTTCTAAATGCTTGAGCATTTTGTTCATTGGTTTGTTTTTGAGATGTGAAAAACTGCGTTTGAGTTTCAACTAGCTTCGTCATCATATCTTCTAAATTCGGCTTTTTATCATCGGTTTGTTGTGGTGGTTTGTTTTGAAAATTTGGTCTTTGCTGGTTGTAAGTATTATTGGATACTTGTTGATTGCTACGACCTTGTTGGTTGTTGTATGGAATATTTCGGTTATAATTCTGGTTTTGATTGTAAATCGGTCTTGGCGGTTGATAATTATTCTGATAATTATTTCCAGGCCTTTGGTTTATGTATGAAATATTCTCTCTTTGTTCCATTGTTAATTCAATACTGAGACAATCTTTTGTCAAATGTGGTCCTCCACACTGCTCACAACTAATTCGTATTGAGTGAATATCTTTAGTCATCTTTTCCATTCGTCTCTCTACAGCATCTATCTTTGCGGAAATGGAATCTAAGTCATGGCTAGAATCGGCTCTAGCTGCTTTAGATGATCTAATGATATCTTTTTCTTGGTGCCACTCATGTGAGTGGGAAGCAGTATTATCAATAATTTTGTAAGCATCAGTTTCGGTTTTCTTCATAATAGAACCACCAGCTGCTATATCTATGTCTTTTCTTGTAGTGATGTCGCATCCTTGGTAGAATATTTGTACTATTTGACAGGTGTCTAAACCATGTTGCGGACATCCTCTTAACAACTTTCCATATCTAGTCCACGCCTCATATAGAGTTTCATTTGGTTTCTGTGTAAACGTAACAATTTCTGCTTGAAGTCTTACGGCTTTAGATGCAGGAAAGAATTGTTTAAGAAATTTGTCAACTAAAACATCCCATGTATCAATCGCCCCTTCAGGTAACGATTCCAACCAATCTTTGGCTTCTCCCTTTAAAGTCCAGGGAAATAACATGAGATATATCTGTTCATCCTCCACTTCTCGGATTTTAAATAGTGTGCAGATCCTATTAAAGGTACGTAGATGTTCATTTGGATCTTCCTTCGGCGCACCACTAAATTGGCATTGATTAGTCACCATGTGTAGAATTTGTCCTTTGATTTCATAATCTGGCGCATTAATGTCTGGATGAGTAATTGCGTGACCTTGGCCAGTGCGTTTAGCTCTCATTCGGTCTTCCATACTTAAAGGTTCCAGATTCTCCATAATTGAATTTGTTGAATCGGTATCACTAGATGATTCTGATTTAATGGTTCGTTCCTCAACAATCTCTGTTTGAATGATTGGTGGCTCCGGAGGAAAGTTTAGTGGTTCAGGATCTACGAACCGTTCCTGAATATTTTCCGGATTCTCAATTGTGATGTCGGGTTCAAAAAATGGATTATCGGAAATTTGAACTGAAGTACTTGGTCGACTGGATGACGATTCTAAAGAAAAATCAACGGCGGTTATATTTGCTAAATGTCTTGATCTAGTTACAGGTGGTGAACGTACAAAAGGTGGTGAACGTCTTGCTCGGTGCATTCACTGAATATCCTATTAGTTTTAAAAAGGAAAGAAAAATTATAATAAGTTATCCAATTAATAGACTTTTCTGATTTTGCCCACGTTTCGAATAGCCAAAAGATGCAGCAGAGGGGCAGGTTTCGTTTGGTCTCAATATAATTGAGGACTGTTTGGCTCCAATAACCCGGTCCACGTACAAATCCAACTATTACTACGAACCAGAAAATTTTGATGTCTATTAATTTAACCACTTAAAATAAATTTTCGTAATTTTAAGAAATTTAGATAAGAAGTAGAATAAAAAAAAATCTAAGTCCTAAAACTAGAATAGCGAGAAATAAGAGAGAAAAAGAGTTCGTCGAAAAAGGTCGAAAAAGAAAAAAATGGTTGAAAAATAAAAGGTGACGGAAAAATAAAAGAAACTTATAAAAACTTAAAAATACTTGACTAACCTAACCTTATTACTACAACTAACTTAAAATTATAATCGCAAATTGATATTACTAATTGGAATGATAATTGATACATAGTAAAAGGTCATCTAAAAATATTAAAGCTTACAGGAAAAACTAAATCCCAAATGGAAATAACTTAAAAAGGCGTCGCAAAATTCTAAAGCACCTAAATCTTAGTCTAAAGAAAAAGCACTTAAGGAATTCTACGGCAAAGCCTAAAAATCTAGGAGTAAAAATAACTATAGCAAAAACTAAGTTTAAAATTAAATATGAGCTAAAAATACAAAAGTTATGCTACAACGATTAAAAAGGGACAAAATATAAAAATATACAAAAAGTTGTAAAAAGTACAATTTTTATAAAAATATTATTTTTATATTATTTATTTTATTAAACTATTAATTTTATAATTTAATTAAAACTAATTAATACTAAATAAAACAAATTAAATAAAAAGTAAATCTTAAAATAAAATTAATTATAATAATAATAATAATTAGGGTTTAATAATAATTAATTAATTAATACCCGTAATTAATGCTGAATTAGGGCTTCTGTCCGTGTGTCAGGTATCCTCCGCGAGTCGCGGTAATTTAATAAGAAAACCCCGCGAGTCGCGGGGTTCAGAATTTCAGATCTGGAGCAGTTTGAAATTTTACGCGTTTTTTTTTTTATTATTTTTTTTTATTTTCTGTTTTCTGTTTTTTATAAATAAAAGATATTTAATAAAACTTATATTTTTATAAATTAAAATAAAAATAAAGAAACTTATAAAACTTAAATATTTAACAAAATCTTAAAAAAATACTTATATTTTTGTTTTTGTTTTTATATTTTTTTTGAATAATTAAAACGTATTTTTACAAAAGCGAATTTTAATAAAAGTAAACAAAAAAAAATTTTTTTTTTTTTTTATTAGCGTTGCGCTTCAGGCGTTTAGAAAATTCCCCGGCAGCGGCGCCAAAAATACTTGGTGTTATGCGAGGTATATATAAAATAGTTTATATTTTACTAGGAAAAACTATTAAATACGATACAATTTTACACAAGATATTTATTTATTTATAGAATGGATATACTTAAACCTTGCTACAACACTTATAGGCAGTGTACCTAATCGTAAAGTAGTGTAGTTTTTTGTAAGTCCGGTTCGTTCCACAGGGAATCTTTTTTTTTAAACAAAGCTCAACGCTATATTAGTTTACTTTTATAAAAATACAAATATATATAAGTAATATTATTATTATAAAGGGGAGTTTTTACCGTTTAATGACCGGTTTGTCGATTTTAAGACTTTAGTCGCAGTTAAAACCTAATGTAAAATATAAAATAAATACAAGACTTAAATTAAAGCGTAAAGTAAATAACGATAATGAAATTGCGAATAATAAAAGTGCGATAAAATAAACTTGCGATAATTAAAAAGTACGATAATTAAAAGTGCGATTAAATAACAATAAATAAAAGTGCGATAATTAGAAGTGCAATTAAATATAAAATAAAGGAAATTAAATATGAAATAAAAGAATTATGCTTATTTAAACTTCCGTAATCATGATGTTCGACGTGTTGATTTTAGTTTTATGCCCATGGGTTAATTGTCCTTTGTCCTGGATTATTTAATCTGTCCGTCTGGTTTTTGTCCATAACAGTCCATCAGTCATAAATATAAAGTGCGAGTGTCCTCGTCAAATTATTATTATACCCGAAGTTAAATATTCCAACTAATTGGGGATTCGAATTGTAACAAGGTTTTAATACTTTGTTTAATGAATACACCAGGTTATCGACTGCGTGTAAACCAAGGTTTTACTACTTTGTTAACAATTACACCAATTACCCTTGAATGTAATTTCACCCCTGTTTTAATTATTCTAGTGGCTATTAATCCATTCCCGTGTCCAGTTAAATGAACGATTATTCGTACATATAAATATCCCGCCCATCGTGTCCGATTGAGTGTATATGGTAATTTATAGGGACGCCCAATTGTAAATCTTTATATTAACATTAACAAACTTTCATTTAGTTAAACAAATATAAAGCCCATTAATAGCCCATAGTCTAATTTCCACAAGTGTCGTTCTTTTGTCCAAACCCCAATTATGGTACAAAGCCCAATTACCCAATTTTAGTAATTAGCCCAACATCATGATTACTTCGTTTTAAATAAGCATAATAATAACTTAGCTACGAGACATTAATATAAAAAGGTTGAACATAACTTACAATGATTAAAAATAGTGTAGCGTTACACGGACAGAATTTCGACTTACACCCTTACAACATTTGCTAACATACCCTTATTATTAGAATTATAATTAAAATTAAAATATAAATTATAAATATATATATATATATTTTACGATATAGATAGAGAGATGGATGGATATATTGTAATTTTTGGGATCAGAATTCATTTGCTTTTATAGGGATTTTTGACTTTTGGGGCTCCGCGACTCGCGGTGAAATCCTCTTCAAACTCCGCGAGTCGCGGAGAATGAATTTACAGCTCAGTCCTTGGAGTCTTTCTCTGCCGACGGTTTTTTTATTTATAAATATAATATATATATAATTAATATAATTAATTATATATTATATTATATTTATATACATAGTTAACTTGTAATTTTTAGTCCGTTGCGTCGAGCGTTAAGAGTTGACTCTGGTCCCGGTTCCGGATTTTTGAACGTCCTCGCGTACAATTTTATATTTTGTACTTTGCGTTTTGAATCTTGTACTCTTGTAATTTCGAGACGTTTCTTATCAATAATTGGAACCTCTTTGATTGTCTTTTGTTCTTTTGAGCTTTTTGGTCGTTTGCGTCTTCAATTCGTCGAATCTGTCTTTTGTCTTCACCTTTTATTATTTAAACGAATATCACTTGTAAATAGAACAATTGCAACTAAAAGCTTGTCTTTCTTGAGGAATAATGCCTATCACCCGCAGACAAACGGACAAGCAGAGGTCACTAATAGAGCACTCAAGAGAATTCTAGAATGCACCATCGGCCATCATGGGAATAAATGGGCTGAGAAACTAGATGATGCTCTGTGGGTATTCTGGACTGCCTACAAGAATCCTCTAGGAACTACACCCTACCGAATGATCTATGGAAAAGCTTGTCATCTTCCGTTAGAACTAGAGTATAAAGCTCTCTGGGCACTAAAAACCTGTAACCTCGATCCTTCAGTAACCTATAGACATCGAAAAATGTAAATGAATGAACTCGCTGAATTAAGAGACCAAGCTTAAGAGACGTCATATATCTACAAGGAACGAACAAAGCTGACGCATGATGCAAAATTGATACCTACAAAGTTCACTCCTGGAGATAGAGTTCTACTCTTTAATTCCTGATTCAAGAAGTTCGCTGGAAAATTAAGATCAACATGGAGTGGCCCATACAAAGTTATTCATGCTTTTCCACACGGAGCCGTAGAATTGGAAGGATCCACTGGTAATTTCAAAATCAATGGCCACCGATTAAAAGCTTATCTAGAAGACCACAACAAGGAGGAGCACCTTTTCTCCTTTGATCCATTCTGAAGATCTGACAGGAAAAGTCGAGCTCTAACGACTTGATAAACAAAGCGCTCTTGGGAGGCACCCCTTGCTTATCCTTTTTATCTATTTATTATTTTCAGTCTACAAATATACTATTTCTATGCACTAACCCTAAGCGCCATACTTGCGCTTAGTACTTACAAGTTTGTTGAATGTATTCAGGCAAAATCCCAAGTTCAAGAGCTTCTTATTGCATTCCAGTTCGCAGGAGAAGGACTCCCTGAGTTTACTCCTCAGGAAGCAGTGCAGATCAGTTTAGGACATCCACAGGATAGTTAGGTCCAAGACGTATGATCCTTGAGAGTGTTGAGGAGGACATTAGTACGACACCACCAGCCCTCTGGTGCGACGCTCCCAACGTTTAGCTTCAAGACCAGCTGAGTTTCCAGAGTTACCAGAGACACGTGAGCCACAGACTGTGATTCATTATGGAGCCACCTTGAACGATCCAGATGTTACTTGGGCAGTATTAAGAGACCAGCAGAGACTTTATCGAGCTTTCAGAGCGTACCATCATCGTGAAGGAATGCCCAAGACTACTTTGGGCCCTTCATTGTTCAGGCTAGCACGTCGTGTCCCTTCGACACGATAAGCTAGCCCCAGGAACTCCACTCCAGTCTAAGTTCGTTCAGTCACCTCAGCCGCCGTTCTGACTCACGATGCTCCCATTGCGCCACTTGTGATAGCCGTTTCACCTCCCCCCCAGTCGCGGAGACGGTCCCTGTTCATGAGCTACCAGAGGGCTGCCACTTAGTGATAGTACCCATCTCAGAAGAGCCACCCATAGCTCAGGTTTTTGAGATTACCGGGAATATTCCCGAGGAAGAGCCATTTCCGAGCTTATCGCACCTGGAGTTTCCATCGGACCTTTGTCTAGACACGCTTCTAAGTCCTGAACTGGATGTAGGGCAACCATTAAAGTATTTGCCGACCCTTGAGGAAGATGATGATCTCTTCGGATACTTCACAAACACCGCTCAGCACATTGGCCAGGATAGTATTCTGTAGACTACTTTACTTTAGTTAATTTTAATTTTATCTTTTTAAAAGCATTGTATGAAAAGTTATAGTGGAAATGCTGCCTTTCTCTTTTTGTTCTTCATGCAGAATTTTATCGGAGAGACTGGTTCTTTCCAGCATTAGGAGCCCCTGACTGTAGAAAGCACAACACTAGGAGAGTAACCTAACCGTAGAGAAGTAATCTTTCCTCAAATCTCTTTCAATTATTACGCATTAAATCTCTAAGTGTGGGGTCATCCCTGCACTAAACTCAGAGATTCTAGAGGCACTGTCCTTAATTTATTAAATATTAAAATATTCTATTTCAGAGAACATTAGGGACAATGTTCCTCTAAGTGTGGGGTATTGGGTAAAGGTTTAAGGACAAGTAACAGCAAAAACGCTAAAGTTTTGAAAAACTCTTTTGTCTAAAGTGACTAGCAAGAAATATATAGGTATTTTTGAAAAATTCTGACCTCGTTTTACGCAAAAGATTCTATAAAATTGCTAGAAATCAGTTTTCGAAACATTTACTAGAAACGGGACAATTAAGCTAAAAACTCATGGTTTACGTCAAAAGATTTCTTTCGATAAAATATGTAAAAGGCTACGCATGACCAAGCACGACCCCTACTCCCAAAAAAAAGTGAGGACTTTTGAACCCAAAGTATCTGTACGATCCATCAAATCTACAGTACTTTGTCAATTCAATTGATGAGCGTTCCGATGTACGGTTCAAGTTAGAACTTGGTTTTGACATTCGTTTCAAGGCCAATGGTTAGTAAGCGCCATACGTGGTGTAGGTGCAATACTCCTTCCGAAATCATTCTGAATAGAGAAGACAAAAAGCCATCCGTTTCTATTTTCACTTCACGTAATTTAAACCCGACCAACTCACACAAAGAGTTGATGAATCAGAAATATTCACCCCAAATTCACTCCTAAAATACAGTACCCATTCACCTTCATTCCCTTTCTATTTATCAAAAAGATCCAGAGATTGATGAAGAGATTGATCGATCAAAGTTTGCTTCAAAAGCACTTGTTGAAAAGATTCCGAACCCCTGATTGTTTTTTATAGGTCAAAGACCTATTTTCGGTGAAATATCACTTCCTCTTTGGGCACCAGGAACGAAAGAAAAAGTTATGAAGAAAGGGTATCCCAAAAAAAAAGAAAAAAAAAAGAGCAAGTCTCTAATAAAGGCAAGAAAAATCCCGAGAAGTTGCCCAGAGAAGAATTACCGAAAGAGCCGAGAAAATCCTAGACAAAGTCTTAGCAAAATCCGCATCTTCCGAGGAAAACTCTTACGGAATTTAAGCCGTTCTCTATCTAAAAAGGATACTCTGAAGAATCAAAATCTATCAATTCTCTCTGAAAATTAAAAGATCTGGATACCTTTCACGCATCCATAAAAACTTCCAAACCCTATAACCCGTCTTCCTCTTGAAAGAATGCCTAGGAAGAAGATCAGTGTCGTCCTTACTTAACCAGTGGAGATATCGATGCTTTACCAAGCCTATGATGAGAACTGTTGCACGACTGGCTTCTGAGAGACAATACAACTAGATTAGGGCACCCTAAACACTTGAGTGATATGAGTGATCCGCTAGTGAGAAGCCTGGTCATGTATACTCTACATCTGAGAGTTGGAAAGTACGCCTTTTTCCACTATGGACGCGATTAAAATCTAGCGACTAAAACCATCAAAGTTCGAAACTTTTTCCAATACTTTCGAAAGATGTGACGACTTCAGATGAAGGCATAATAAAAGATCTGAGGATAGGTGAGGGAGAATCTATAAGAAAGATCCTTATATTCCCACTTCTTGCTTGAGGACAAGCAAAGCTAAGTGTGGGGTATTTGAAATTGGCCAAAAAGTCACGTTTTTACTCCCGATATTGGGCCCTAAAATCCATAAAGTTCCAAACTTTATCGCAAAAATAATCGCTTTGTCGGTTGATTTTGTAGATTAAGTAATTACAAAGGCGATGCAAAAAGAATCAAGTAAAACGGAGCTAAAACGAAGAATCTAGAGCGAAAACGGTGAAAGACAACAAATCAAGTTACAATTCAGGAAACCCAGCTGACCAGGCACACCAAATGGCCTGCCAAATGGCTTGCCTGGCACAAAAACGGCCTGCCAAATGGGTCAAGCAAACGGCCCCTGCAAACGGGCTGGCTTGGCAAACGGCCTGCGCAAACGGCCTGCCAAACGGCCTGACAGCCGTTTGCAGGCAAAAATCCAAGTCTATTTAAAGGGCCTTCTCCATCCATTTCAACACACACTCAATTTACAATTCATTTTATATTTTCAAGTTTTAGGTTAGTTTTTAGTAGTAGCTAGCTTAGCTTTTATTTTCTGGAGGATATCCAGGCGAGTCCCTGCGATCTCGGGCAGATTTCTTCAGCCTTTTCACGTTTTTATCCGAAACGATTGTCTTTTGTATTAAACGTGTATTCTCAACTTTTATGTTTAATAATGCATTCCGATATTGCCATGATAGCTTAATTAATCTGTATGTTTCCATGATAGAAGTTTGGGTTAGCGTAATTATGTTAAATTAGTACGGTTATCGTTATTATGCTGAACTAGGAAGTCTGATATATTTGTATCCTAGCATCTTAAGGATTGACCAACCTAGGTTGTGATCAGGACTTATCCACCTATTGAACTTAGCTACTTCATAAGATTAAGACCCCTGGTTATACTGTATCTGAAGATTCTATGAACTCAGTATGGTCGGAGTTCTCGAGAGGCATTTAGTGCGGTTTTAGGACACGAAACTTAGGAATTGAGACATGAATGACCTAGTATGCCTATTGACTATTCCAAAGAGACCTCTTAGGATCTGTTAAGACCTAGCTAGTGCCTTGACTGTATACCCGAACCTATTGTATGTTCTTGTTTGATTGTTGCCCTAGGATTAAGGGTGCGTTTGATAAAACTGAATGATTCAGCACTGAATGGTTCAGAGTCTTGAATGATTCAGAAGTTCTGAACAATATGATTCTGAATGAAAATTAACTGTTTGATAAGAGTACTCAATCAACACTCTGAACAAGGGAAAATTACTATTTTAACCTTCTATTTAATTTATTGTTGAATATATAAAATATGTTTTATTTTTTATGTACTAATATTACTGTATTATTATACTCTATTTTACTACATTACACCAAAAAGTTGTTAGCAGTCAAATTACATTACATTCTAGAACTCAAAACCACTTACACTCCACCTACCCGAATTAACTCTCCCACTTTATCTTCTTTCCCACTTACACCTTCCCCATTCAATTCCATCATCAATATTTCTAGAGTAAATAATCGGGATGAAGAAGAAAAGGTATGGATTTGTTTATATCTTATACTAAAATGACACGAACAGTTATCTCGATCTTTCCCTGCTTGCTTTTCAAGTCAGCTCTCAAGTCTCTTCATCCTGCTTGCGGACTGTGCAATTCTCCTGTATAGCTCGAGTGTATTTGGTAGTCTTGAGGGCCTATAATATATGGTTCCTAATTGTTGCATCTGTTTATAAATTTGGTTAATAAAAGTGATTTGCTTTTTAAAAAAAATGGCATAAACATTTAGAAAATAGGATGAAGATGAAAGGGGGATTTTGGGGAAAATTAATCGATGGAAGAAAAAAGGATGAAGAAGTAAAGGGTATTTAGAGGATAAGGGTTGCACTGAACCATTTAGAGATACTCCAAGAGAGGAACCGTTCAGTGTTCATTCAGTACCATTCTTTCATTCAGAGGCACACATCAAACGCACTGAACACTGACCGATTTAGTGTTAAGTGCTGAATGATTCCATTCAGAAGCTAACAAACAGACCCAAAGTCATATCAACTGTCTAGGTACCTCCTAGGTTTCTATCTTCTTTACTTTTAGTATACCAACTTTAATGTTGTATAATGTTTGTCTTGGTTTGATCTCATTAGTATGATGAAATGGTTGTTAGTGTTCATTTAAAGTTTTGTCAACTTAACCCGACGGACTCCTTCCGTTTGTGATCAGTGTTCAATCAACACGGCACGTTGTTATTCAGTTAACCAAACTGATAACGAGGGTTAGGATTAGAACTCAACTCACTAATAAACCTAGTGCTTTACCAAGGATAACCTCCGAGGTTTAGTCACGTTTCAATTATACAACCACGTGACATACTTTCCACTACTCAATGAGAACTCTGAGAGTCTAGAGATAAGTAGGTCTGTGTAATTGGCTCATCCAATCAGATCTACACCATTTTAATCATAAGCTTTAATATCAACATAATTACCTTTCCCTAACCCAAACTAATATCTTGGTCAACATTTCTTTGATCTGCACACTCCGAACATCCTCCCACTTTATTTACCTTTTCGCAATTAGGACTTTAGCTTAAACCAACTACTATCTTTTATCCAAGTAATTTAAATAAAAGACAATTATCCACTTGATTTTCAATTCGTTAAACCATTCAAAAGCATGAACCTAGGTTAACTTACACCTTCTACATTAGAAAGTTAAAGGTAAATTTAGGCCCCGTACAATATAAATTAAACGACAACTTCTGCGTGCTATACCAAATTTGACGCTCTGCGACCTAACGACACCGCACGAACAAAACCGTCCGTTTTGGCTATTCATTGTAGAAGTAAAATCTTTTGGAGCCGCTGTCGGGAATCGAATATTTTGATTGAGAAAGATTTTAAGCAGACAAAAGTATTATTTGGTGGTGTCTAAGAAAGACATTTATATACGGACTTGGTTGTTAGATTTTTCGAACAGTCTCCAATTATATTGGAACCAAAAGGATCCTACCTCTCCGTAGTCATCCTGGACACCTAGATACCCAGTAATCTGTTAGAAATCCTATCATTTGGAATATCGATAATTTTAGCGACCGAATTTCAAGAATAATTATTTTATTAAATTATCGATTCTTTTAGTAAATTAATATTTTCTAAAAGTTACTTTTAAATCTTTTTAAATAGAAAATCATAAAAATGGAACAACAAAACACCCTTGCTTCTATGCAAAAATAATGTTAGAAGAAAGAGGAGGACCAATCGCCTTAGAAACCGATGGAACTCCTGAAATCAGTTCACATATGATCAAGCTGGTCTGTATGATCTGTAAATTTCAATGATTACCGACTGACGATCCAAACTTTCACTTAAACTAATTTATCAGTCTGGTTGACTCTTTTAAGAAGGAGGAAAACGAGAAAAACCTTTTAAAACTTCATCTTTTCCAATATTCTCAGTCTTCACATGCTTTGACATGGTTTGATGGTCTTAACCCGAATTCAATACATTCATGGGAAGAATTAGCCACTAAATTTTTAAACAAATTTTATCCACCTTCCCTGGAAACCTATTTAAGAAATGACATCACCAACTTTTCTTAAAAAGAAGACGAGTCATTGTGTCTAGCATGGAATAGAGTAAAAGTGATGCTTAAAAGATGTCCGAATCATTCATTAAGCCGGGCAGACATAATCTGCACGCTTTACAATGGTTTGACCAAGGATGATAAGTCTCTCCTAGACATGACCTCGCGAGGCAATTTCATGTCCCGAACAGTAGATGAAGCATGGGATCTTTTGGACACAATAGCTGCACAGCAGGAGGATTGGAAAAATGAAGCAGCTGAAAAGGATGACATCTTCGCTCATACGGTACAAATGCTGAAAACCAGGTTACAAGATCTCACCCTCACTCTTCAAAGTTTATCAATTCCTAAAAATACCGACGCTACTAGAACCAATCTAAGGTATCCTTACCCTAGATGGGCATACAAACAGTAGAATAGCTCGGACTTTAATATAATCCTCCCACTACACCAATCTGCTATCCCCTCTAAAGAAACTTGGTTGAATTTATGAAAAAGCAATACACGATAAATCTTCAGGTCATAGAATGCCAGAACAAATTTGATACCTAAATAAATACTTTTGAAGAGTTAATAATCAATTTTTAGCTTACACTTAAACATTTAACCGCTAAAGTTGAATTAGAGAGTAGTCACCGTTTTTTTTTTCAAATCGTGTATTTTTTGGGATCTATCCTTTGGCAAACTGTCGTAGGCAGTTTGTCCAGGATATTTTTTGAAAAAAAACCTCGAAAGCCTTCAATTTCGCCTTTTTTCGATTTTGACCGTTTTGAATTTCATTGAAATTATTCCTTTTGTGTATGCATGACTTAGCATGGTACATATTTTTTAAGGCCTATTATTTCACTCGCAATGCAATTATGTATAACGCATATAAATTTTAATCTAATGTCACTTCATTAAACAAGCTTTTTTAAATCATTAATATGCGCCGCCAGATGGAGTACCATATGGCAGCGCATAACCTTCGATTTTAGATTGTGCCGAAATTCTCGAGATAACCCAAAAATGACCCTATCATAAAGACTCCTGGAGAGTGTCTTGACAATCTAGGTCGTCAGGATGCCGAAAAAAGATATTTTACTCATTTTTAATGATCTGTTTGAACATTTTCAATTTTTATCATATTATTAGTTTTGTGTATGTATGACTTAGCATGGTACATATTGTTTTAAGGGCTATTATTTCACTTGTAATGTAATTATGTATAACGGGTATAAATTTGAATCTAATGTCACTTCATTAAACTCATTTTTTTAAATCATTAATATGTGCCACCAGATGGAGTACCATTTGGCGGCGTATAACCTTCGGTTTTAGATTATGCTGAAAATTCTCGAGATCACCCTAAAACGACCCTAACATCAAGACTCCTGGAAGTGTCTTGACTTTCGAGGTCGTCAGGATGCCGAAAAAAGACATTTTACTCATTTTTAATGTTCTCTTTGAACGTTTTTAAATTTATATCGTATTATTAGTTTTGTGTATGCATGACTTAGAATGGTATATATCGTTTTAAGGCCTATTATTTCACTTGCAATGTAATTATGTATAACGGGTATAAATTTGAATCTAATGTCACTTTATTAAACACGTTTTTTAAATCATTAGTATGTGCCGCCAGATGAAGTACCATTTGGCGGCGCATAACCTTCAGTTTATGATTGTGCTGAAATTCTCAAGATCACCCTAAAACGGCCAAACGAGCATGACTCTATGAACGTTCTTGCCAATCGACGTCGTCTAGATTCCGAAAAAGACAACTTTCCTTGCAAAATCGTACCACGCTCCAAACACCGCCGATGGTTCGTGGCGCTTGGTGTTTTGTGTCTTTATCCAAAATGTTCGATCTATCGTATCTTTTGACTCGTAGCTCCGATTTAGTCACCGTTTTTTTTCAAACGTGTATTTTTTTCAGAATTTGACCGTTGGCAAACTGGCGTAGGTGGTTTGTTCCAAATATTTATCGAAACGAGACCTCGAAAGCCTTTAATATTGCCTTTTTTCGTTTTAACCGTTTTAAATTTCATTCATATTATTCCTTTTTGTGTATGCATGACTTAGCATGGTATATATTGTTTTAAGTCCTATTATTTCACTCGCAATGTAATTATGTATAACGCATATAATTTGAATCTAATGTCACTTCATTGAACACGCTTTTTTAAATCATTAATATGCGCCGCCAGATGGAGTACCATTTGGCGGCGCATAACCTTCGGTTTCAGATTTTGCTGAAATTCTCGAGATCAACCTAAAACGACCCTAACATCAAGACTCCTGGATAGTGTCTTGACATTCGAGGTCGTCAGCATGCCGAAAAAAACATTTTACTCATTTTTAATGTTCTCTTTGAACGTTTTCAATTTATATCGTATTATTAGTTTTGTGTATGCATGACTTAGCATGGTATATATCGTTTTAAGGCCTATTATTTGACTCGCAATGTAATTATATATAACGGGTATAAATTTGAGTATAATGTCACTTCATTAAACACGTTTTTTTAAATCATTAGTATGCGCAGCCAGATGGAGTACCATTTAGCGGCGCATAACCTTCAGTTTAAGATTGTGCTGAAATTCTCAAGATCACCCTAAAACTGCCGAACGAGCATGACTCTCTGAACGTTCTTGCCAATCGAGGTCGTCTAGATTCTGAAAAAGACATATTTCCTCGCAATATCGCACCACGCTCCAAACACCACCGACGGTTCGTGGCGCTTGGTGTTTTGTGTCTTTGGCCAAAATGTTCGATCTATCGTATCTTTTGACTCGTAGCTCCGATTTAGTCACCGTTTTTTTTTCAAATCGTGTATTTTTTCAGGATCTATCCGTTGGCAAACTGGCGTAGGCGGTTTGTCCCAAATATTTATCGAAATGAGACCTCGAAAGCCTTTAATTTTGCCTTTTTCGATTTTAACCGTTTTGAATTTCATTCATATTATTCCTTTTATGTATGCATGACTTAGCATGGTACATATTGTTTTAAGGCCTATTATTTCACTCGCAATGTAATTATGTATAATGCATATAAATTTGAATCTAATGTCACTTCATTAAATACGCTTTTTTAAATCATTAATATGCACCGTCAGATAGATTACCATTTGGCGGCGCATAACCTTTGGTTTCAGATTGTGCTGAAATTCTCGAGATCAACCTAAAACAACCCTAACATCAAGAGTCCTGAATAGTGTCTTGACATTCGAGGTCGTCAGGATGCAGGAAAAAAGACATTTTACTCATTTTTAATATTCTCTTTAAACTTTTTCAATTTATATCGTATTATTAGTTTTGTGTATGCATGACTTAGCATGGTATATGTCGTTTTAAGGCCAATTATTTCACTCGCAATGTAAATATATATAACGGGTAAAAATTTGAATATAATGTCACTTCATTAAACACGTTTTTTTAAATCATTAGTATGCGCAGCCATATGGAGTACCATTTAGCAGCGCATAACCTTCAGTTTAAGATTGTGATGAAATTCTCAAGATCACCCTAAAACTGCCGAACGAGCATGACCCTCTGAACGTTCTTGCCAATCGAGGTCATCTAGATTCCGAAAAAGACATCTTTCCTCGCAATATCGCACCACGCTCCAAACACCACCGACGGTTCGTGGCGCTTGGTGTTTTGTGTCTTTGGCCAAAATGTTCGATCTATCGTATCTTTTGACTCGTAGCTCCGATTTTGTCAGCGTTTTTTTTCAAATCGTGTATTTTTTTAAGGATCTATCCGTTGGCAAACTGGCGTAGGCGGTTTGTCCCAAATATTTATCGAAACGAGACCTCGAAAGCCTTTAATTTTGCCTTTTTTGATTTTAACCGTTTTAAATTTCAATCATATTATTCCTTTTGTGTATGCATGACTTAGCATGGTACATATTGTTTTAAGGCCTATTATATCACTCGCAATGTAATTATGTATAACGCATATAAATTTGAATCTAATGTCACTTCATTAAACACGCTTTTTTAAATCATTAATATGCGCCGCCAGATGGAGTACCATTTGGCGGCGCATAACCTTCGGTTTCAGATTGTGCTGAAATTCTCGAGATCACCCTAAAACGACCCTAACATCAAGACTCCTGGATAGTGTCTTGACATTCGAGGTCGTCAGGATGCTTAAAAAAAGACATTGTACACATTTTTAATGTTCTCTTTGAACGTTTTCAATTTATATCGTATTATTAGTTTTGTGTATGCATGACTTAGCATGGTATATATCGTTTTAAGGTCTACTATTTCACTCGCAATGTAATTATATATAACGAGTTTAAATTTGAATCTATTGTCACTTCATTCAACTCATTTTTTTAAATCATTAGTATGCGCCTCCATATGGAGTACCATTTGGCGGCGCATAACCTTCAGTTTAAGATTGTGCTCAAATTCTCAAGATAACCCTAAAACGGCCGAACGAGCATGACTCTCTGAATGTTCTTGCCAGTCGAGGTTGTCTAGATTCCGAAAAAGACATCTTTCCACGCAAAATCGCACCACGCTCCAAAAACCACCAACGGTTCGTGGCGCTTGGTGTTTTGTGTCTTTAGCCAAAATGTTCGATCTATCGTATCTTTTGACTCGTAGCTCCGATTTAGTCACCGTTATTTTTTTCAAATCGTGTATTTTTTTCAGGATCTATCCGTTGGCAAACTGGCGTAGGCGGTTTGTCCCAAATATTTATCGAAATGAGACCTCGAAAGCCTTTAATTTTGCCTTTTTCGATTTTAACCGTTTTGAATTCAATCATATTATTCCTTTTGTGTATGTATGACTTAGCATGATACATATTGTTTTAAGGCCTATTATTTCACTCGCAATGTAATTATGTATAAGACATATAAATTTGAATCTAATGTCACTTCATTAAACACGCTTTTTTAAATCATTAATATGCGCCGCCAGATGGAGTACCATTTGGCGGCGCATAACCTTCGGTTTCAGATTGTGCTGAAATTCTCGAGATCACCCTAAAACGACCCTAACATCAAGACTCCTGGATAATGTCTTGACATTCGAGGTCGTCAGGATGTCGAAAAAAAGTCATTGTACTCATTTTTAATGTTCTCTTTGAAAGTTTTCAATTTATATCGTATTATTAGTTTTGTGTATGCATGACTTAGCATGGTATATATCGTTTTAAGGCCTAATATTTCACTCGCAATGTAATTATATATAACGGGTATAAATTTGAATCTATTGTCACTTCATTAAACTCATTTTTTTAAATCATTAGTATGCGCCGCCATATGGAGTACCATTTGGCGGCGCATAACCTTCTATTTAAGATTGTGCTCAAATTCTCAAGATGACCCTAAAACGGCCGAACGAGCATGACTCTCTGAACGTTCTTGCCAATCGAGGTCGTTTAGATTTCGAAAAAGACATCTTTCCTCGCAAAAAACGCATCACGCTCCAAACACCACCAACTGTTCGTGACACTTGGTGCTTTGTGTCTTTAGCCAAAATGTTCGATCTATCGTATCTTTTGACTCGTAGCTCCGATTTAGACACCGTTTTTTTTTTCAAATCGTGTATTTTTCTGGATCTATCCGTTGGCAAACTGGCGTAGGCGGTTTGTCCCAAATATTTATCGAAACGAGACCTCGAAAGCCTTTAATATTGCCTTTTTCGTTTTAACCGTTTTAAATTTCATTCATATTATTCCTTTTGTGTATACATGACTTAGCATGGTACATATTGTTTTAAGTTCTATTATTTTACTCGCAATGCAATTATATATATAACGCATATAAATTTGAATCTAATGTCACTTCATTAAACATGCTTTTCTAAATCATTAATATGCGCCGCCAGATGGATTACCATTTGGCGGGCCATAACCTTCGGTTTCAGATTGTGCTGAAATTCTCGAGATCACCCTAAAACGACCATAACATCAAGACTCCTGGATAGTGTCTTGCCATTCGAGGTCATCAGCATGCCGAAAAAAGACATTTTACTTATTTTTAATGTTCTCTTTGAACGTTTTCAATTTATATCGTATTATTAGTTTTGTGTATGCATGACTTAGCATGGTATATATCATTTTAAGGCCTATTATTTCACTTGCAATGTAATTATAAATAACGGGTATAAATTTGAATATAATGTCACTTCATTAAACACGTTTTTTTAAATCATTAGTATGCGCAGCCAGATGGAGTACCATTTAGCGGCGCATAACCTTCAGTTTAAGATTGTGCTGAAATTCTCAAGATCACCCTAAAACTGCCGAACGAGCATGGCTCTCTGAACATTCTTGCCAATCGAGGTCGTCTAGATTCCGAAAAAGATATCTTTCCTTGCAATATCGTACCACGCTCCAAACACCACCGACGGTTCGTGGCGCTTGGTGTTTTTTTGTCTTTGGTAAAAATGTTCGATCTATCGTATCATTTGACTCGTAAATCCGATTTAGCCACCGTTTGTTTTTTCAAATCGTGCATATTATCGGGATCTATCCGTTGGCAAACTACCATAGGCAGTTTGTCCCAAATATTTTTCAAAACGAGACCTCGAAAGCCTTCATTTTTGCCTTTTCGATTTTAACCGTTTTGAATTTCATTCATATTATTCCTTTTGTGTATGCATGACTTAGCATGGTACATATTGTTTTAAGGCCTATTATTTCACTCGCAATTTAATTATGTGTATAACGCATATAAATTTGAATCTAATGTCACTTCATTAAACACGCTTTTTAAATCATTAATATGCGCTGACAGATGGAGTACCATTTGGCGGCGCATAACCTTCGGTTTCAGATTGTGCTGAAATTCTCAAGATCACCCTAAAACGACCCAAACATCAATACTCCTGGATAGTGTCTTGACATTCGAGGCCATCAGGAAGCCGAAAAAAGACATTTTACTCATTTTTAATGTTCTCTTTGAACGTTTTTAATTTATATCGTATTATTAGTTTTGTGTATGCATGACTTAGCATGGTATATATCGTTTTAAGGCCTATTATTTTACTCGCAATGTAATTATGTATAACGGGTATCAATGTGAATCTAATGTCACTTCATTAAACACGTTTTTTTTAAATCATTAGTATGCGCCGCCAGATGGAGTACCATTTGGCGGCGCATAACCTTCGGTTTAAGATTGTGCTGAAATTCTCAAGATCACCCAAAAACTGCCGAACGAGCAAGACTCTCTGAACGTGCTTGCCATTTAACTTCGTCTAGATTCCGAAAAAGACATCTTTCCTCGCAAAATCGCACCACGCACCAAACACTACCGACGGTTCGTGGTGCTTGGTGTTATGTGTCTTTGGCCAAAATGTTCTATCTATCGTATCTTTTGACTCGTAGCTCCGATTTAGTCACCGTTTTTTTTCAAATCGTATATTTTTTTAGGATCTATGCGTTGGCAAACTGGCGTAGGCAGTTTATCCCAAATATTTATCGAAACGAGACCCCGAAAGCCTTTAATTTTGCCTTTTTTCGATTTTGACCGTTTTGAATTTCAATCATATTATTTCTTTTTTTTATGCGTGACTTAGCATGGTACATGTTGTTTTAAGGCCTATTATTTCACTCGCAATGTAATTATTTATAACGCATATAAATTTGCATCTAATGTCACTTCATTAAACATGCTTTTTTAAATCATTAATATGTACCGCCAGATGGAGTACCATTTGGCGGCGCATAACCTTCGGTTTCAGATTGTGCTGAAATTCTCAAGATCACCCTAAAACGACCCAAAAATCAAGACTCCTGGATAGTGTCTTGACATTCGAGGCCGTCAGGAAGCCGAAAAAAGACATTTTACTCATTTTTAATGTTCTCTTTGAACGTTTTCAATTTATATTGTATTATTAGTTTTGTGTATGCATGACTTAGCATGGTATATATCGTTTTAAGGCCTATTATTTTACTCGCAATGTAAGTATGTATAACGGGTATCAATGTGAATTTAATGTCACTTCATTAAACACGTTTTTTTTAAATCATTAGTATGCGCCGCCAGATGGAGTACCATTTGGCGGCGCATAACCTTCGGTTTAAGATTGTGCTGAAATTCTCAAGATCACCCTAAAACTGCCGAACGAGCATGACTCTCTGAACATTCTTGCCAATCGAGGTCGTCTAGATTCCGAAAAAGATATCTTTCCTCGCAATATAGCACCACGCTCCAAACACCACCGACGGTTCGTGGCGCTTGGTGTTTTTTTGTCTTTGGTAAAAATGTTCGATCTATCGTATCATTTGACTCGTAAATCTGATTTAACCACCGTTTGTTTTTTCAAATCGTGCATATTATCGGGATCTATCCGTTGGCAAACTACCATAGGCGGTTTGTCCCAAATATTTTTCAAAACGAGACCTCGAAAGCCTTCATTTTTGCCTTTTCGATTTTAACCGTTTTGAATTTCATTCATGTTATTCCTTTTGTGTATGCATGACTTAGCATGGTACATATTGTTTTAAGGCCTATTATTTCACTCGCAATGTAATTATGTGTATAACGCATATAAATTTGAATCTAATGTCACTTCATTAAACATGTTTTTTTAAATCATTAATATGCGCTGCCAGATGGAGTACCATTTGGCAGCGCATAACCTTCGGTTTCAGATTGTGCTGAAATTCTCAAGATCACCCTAAAACGACCCAAACATCAAGACTCCTGGATAGTGTCTTGACATTCGAGGCCGTCAGGAAGCCTAAAAAGACATTTTACTCATTTTTAATGTTCTCTTTGAACGTTTTCAATTTATATCGTATTATTAGTTTTGTGTATGCATGACTTAGCATGGTATATATCGTTTTAAGGCCTATTATTTTACTCGCAATGTAATTATGTATAACGGGTATCAATGTGAATCTAATGTCACTTCATTAAACACGTTTTTTTAAATCATTAGTATGCGCCGCCAGATGGAGTACCATTTGGCGGCACATAACCTTCGGTTTAAGATTGTGCTGAAATTCTCAAGATCACCCAAAAACTGCCGAACGAGCAAGACTCTCTGAACGTGCTTGCCATTCAACTTCGTCTAGATTCCGAAAAAGACATCTTTCCTCGCAAAATCGCACCACGCACCAAACACCACCGACGGTTCGTGGTGCTTGGTGTTATGTATCTTTGGCCAAAATATTCTATCTATCGTATCTTTTGACTCGTAGCTCCAATTTAGTCACCGTTTTTTTTCAAATCGTATATTTTTTCAGGATCTATCCGTTGGCAAACTAGCGTAGGCATTTTATCCCAAATATTTATCGAAACGAGACCTCGAAAGCCTTTAATTTTGCCTTTTTTCGATTTTGACCGTTTTGAATTTCAATCATATTATTTCTTTTTTGTATGCGTGACTTAGCATGGTACATGTTGTTTTAAGGCCTATTATTTCACTTGCAATGTAATTATTTATAACGCATATAAATTTGCATCTAATGTCACTTTATTAAACACGCTTTTTTAAATCATTATTATGCACCGCCAGATGGAGTACCATTTGGCGGAGCATAACCTTCGGTTTCAGATTGTGCTGAAATTCTCGAGATCACCCTAAAACGACCCTAACATCAAGACTCCTGGATAGTGTCTTGACATTCGAGGTCGTCAGGATGCCGAAAAAAAGATATTTTACTCATTTTTAATGTTCTCTTTGAACGTTTTCAATTTATATCGTATTATTAGTTTTATGTATGCATGACTTAGAATGGTATATATCGTTTTAAGGCCTATTATTTCACTAGCAATGTAATTATGTATAACGGGTATAATTTGAATCTAATATCACTTCATTAAATACGTTTTTTTAAATCATTAGTATGCGCCGCCAGATGGAGTACCATTTGGCGGCGCATAACCATTGGTTTAAGATTGTGCTGAAATTCTCAAGATCACCCTTAAACGGCCGAACGAGCAAGACTCTCTGAACGTGCTTGCCAATCGAGGTCGTCTAGATTCCGAAAAAGACATCTTTCCTCGCAAAATCGCACCACACACCAAAACCCACCGAAGGTTCGTGTCGCTTGGTGTTTTGTGTCTTTGGCAAAAATGTTCGATCTATCGTATCTTTTGACTCGTAGCTCTGATTTAGTCACTGTTTTTCAAATCATGTATTTTTCGGGATCTATCCGTTGGCAAACTGCCGTAGGCGGTTTTGTCCCAAATATTTTTCGAAACGAGACCTCGAAAGCCTTCAATTTTGTCTTTTTTCGATTTTAACCGTTTTGAATTTCATTCAAATTATTCCTTTTGTGTATGCATCACTTAGCATGGTACATATTTTTAAGGCCTATTATTTCACTCGCAATGCAATTATATATAACACATATAAATTTGAATCTAATATCACTTCATTAAACACGCTTTTCTAAATCATTAATATGCGCCGCCAGATGGATTACCATTTGGCGGCGCATAACCTTCGGTTTCAAATTGTGCTGAAATTCTTGAAATAACCTTAAAACGACCCTAACATCAAGACTCCTGGATAGTGTCTTGACATTCGAGGTCGTCAGGATGCCGAAAAAAGACATTTTACTCATTTTTAATGTTCTCTTTGAACGTTTTTTCAATTTATATAGTATTATTAGTTTTGTGTATGCATGGCTTAGCATGGTATATATCGTTTTAAGGCCTATTATTTCAATTGCAATGTAATTATGTATAACGGGTATAAATTTGAATCTAATGTCACTTCATTAAACATATTTTTTTTAAATCATTAGTATGCGCCGCCAAATGGAGTACCATTTGGCGGCGCATAACCTTCGGTTTAAGATTGTGCTAAAATTCTCAAAATCACCCTAAAACAGCCGAACGAGCAAGACTCTCTGAACGTGCTTACCAATCGAGGTCGTCTAGATTCCGAAAAAGACATCTTTCCTCGCAAAATCGCACCACGCACCAAACACCACTGACGGTTCGTGGTGCTTGGTGTTTTGTGTCTTTGGTAAAAATGTTCGATCTATCGTATCTTTTGACTCGTTGCTCCGATTTAGCCACCGTTTTTTTCAAATTGTGTATTATTTCGGGATCTATACGTTGGCAAACTGCTATAGGCGGTTTGTCCCAAATATTTTTCGAAACGAGACCTCAAAAGCCTTCAATTTTGCCTTTTTCTATTTTAACCGTTTTGAATTTCATTCATATTATTCCTTTTGTGTATGCATGACTTAGCATGGTACATATTGTTTTAAGGCCTATTATTTCACTCGCAATGTAATTATGTATAACGCTTATAAATTTGAATTTAATGTCATTTCATTAAACACTCTTATTTAAAATCATTAATATGCGACGCCAGATGGAGTACCATTTAGCGGCGCATAACCTTCGATTTCAGATTGTGCTGAAATTCTCGAGATCACCCTAAAACGACCTTAACTTCAAGACTCCTCGATACTATCTTGACATTGGAGGTCGTCAAGATGCCGAAAAAAGACATTTTACTCATTTTTAATGTTCTCTTAGAACGTTTTTAATTTATATCGTATTATTAGTTTTGTGTATGCATGACTTAGCATGGTATATATCGTTTTAAGGCCTATTATTTCACTCGCAATGTAATTATATATAACGGGTATGAATTTGAATCTAATGTCACTTCATTAAACACTTTTTTTTAAAATCATTATTATGGGCCGATAGATGGAGTACCATTTGGCGGCGCATAACCTTCGGTTTAAGATTATGTTGAAATTCTCAAGATCACCCTAAAACGACCGAACGAGCAAGACTCTCTGAACGTGCTTGCTATTCGAGGTCTTCTAGATTCCTAAAAGACATCTTTCCTCGCAAAATCGCAACACGCACCAAATACCACCGACGGTTCGTGGTGCTTGGTGTTTTGTGTCTTTGGCCAAAATGTTCGATCTATCGTATCATTTGACTCGTAGCTCCGATTTAGTCACCGTTTTTATTTAAATCGTGTATTTTTTCAGGAACTATCCGTTGGCAAACTAGCGTTGGCGGTTTGTCCCAAATATTTTTCGAAACGAGACCTCGAAAGCCTTCAATTTTGCCTTTTTTTTTTATTTTGACCATTTTGAACTTCATTCATATTATTCCTTTTGTGTATGCATGACTTAGCATGGTACATATTGTGTTAATGCCTATTATTTCACTCGCAATGTAATTATGTATAACGCATATAAATTTGAATCTAATGTCACTTCATTAAACACGCTTTTTTAAATCATTAATATGCGCCGCCAGATGGAGTACCATTTGGCGGCGCATAACCTTCAGCTTCAGATTGTGCTGAAATTCTAGAGATCACCTTAAAACGACCCTAACATCAAGGCTCCTGGATAGTGTCTTGACATTCGAGGTCGTCAGGATGCCGAAAAAAGCCATTTTACTCATTTTTAATGTTCTCTTTGACCGTTTTCAATTTATATAGTATTATTAGTTTTGTGTATGCATGACTTAGCATGGTATATATATCATTTTAAGGCCTATTATTTCACTCGCAATGTAATTATGTATAACGGGTATAAATTTGAATCTAACACATTTTTTTTAAATCATTAGTATGCGCCGCCAAGTGAAGTACCATTTGGCGGCGCATAACCTTCGGTTTAAGATTGTGCTAAAATTCTCAAGATCACCCTAAAACGGCCGAACGAGCAAGACTCTCTGAACATGATTTCCATTCGGGATCGTCTAGATTCCAAAAAGACATCTTTCCTCTCAAAATCGCAACACGCACCAAACTCCACCGACGGTTCGTGGCGCTTGGTGTTTTATGTCTTTGGCCAAAATGTTCAATCTATCGTATCTTTTGACTCGTAGCTCCGAATTAGTCACCTTTTTTTTCAAATCGTGTATTTTTCAGGAACAATCTGTTGGAAAACTTGCGTAGGCGGTTTGTCCAAAATATTTTTCGAAACGAGACCTCCAAAGCCTTCAGTTTTGCCTTTTTTCGATTTTGACCGCTTTGAATTTCATTCATTTTATTCCTTTTGTGTATGCATGACCTAGCATGGTACATATTGTTTTAAGTCCTATTATTTCACTCGTAATGTAATTATGTATAACGCATATTGATGTTAAAGCTAAGGGGTATAAAATACTATTAAATTTTATTAGAAAACACTATTAAATACGATACAATTTTACACAAGATATTTATTTATTTATAGAATGGATATACTTAAACCTTACTACAACACTTATAGGCAGTGTACCTAATCGTACAGTAGTGTAGTTTTTAGTAAGTCCGGTTCGTTCCACAGGGAAATCTTTAAACAAAGCTCAACGCTATATTAGTTTACTTTTATAAAAATACAAATATATATATAAGTAATATTATTATTATAAAGGGGGGTTTTTACCGTTTAATGACCGGTTTGTCGATTTTAAAACTTTAGTCGCAGTTAAAACCTAATGTAAAATATAAAATAAATACAAGACTTTAAATTAAAGCGTAAAGTAAATAACGATAATGAAATTGCGAATAATAAAAATGCGATAAAATAAAATTGCGATAATTAAAAAGTACAATAATTAAAAGTGCGATTAAATAAAAATAAATAAAAGTGCGATAATTAGAAGTGCAATTAAATATAAAATAAAGGAAATTAAATATGAAATAAAAGAATTATGCTTATTTAAACTTCCATAATCATGATGTTTGACGTGTTGATTTTAGTTTTATGCCCATGGGTTAATTGTCCTTTGTCCTGGATTATTTAATATGTCCGTCTGGTTTTTGTCCATAACAGTCCATCAGTCATAAATATAAATTGCAAGTGTCCTTGTCAAATTATTATTATACCCGAAGATAAATATTCCAACTAATTGGGGATTCGAATTGTAACAAGGTTTTAATACTTTGTTTAATGAATACACCAGGTTATCGACTGCGTGTAAACCAAGGTTTTACTACTTTGTTAACAATTACACCAATTACCCTTGAATGTAATTTCACCCCTGTTTTAATTATTCGAGTGGCTATTAATCCATTCCCGTGTCTGGTTAAATGAACGATTATTCGTACATATAAATACCCCGCCCATCGTGTCCGATTGAGTGTATATGGTAATTTATAGGGACGCCCAATTGTAAATCTTTATATTAACATTAACAAACTTTCATTTAGTTAAACAAATATAAAGCCCATTAATAGCCCATAGTCTAATTTCCACAAGTGTCGTTCTTTTGTCCAAACCCCAATTATGGTACAAAGCCCAATTACCCAATTTTATTAATTAGCCCAACATCATGATTACTTCGTTTTAAATAAGCATAATAATAACTTAGCTACGAGACATTAATGTAAAAAGGTTGAACATAACTTACAATGATTAAAAATAGCGTAGCGTTACACGGACAGAATTTCGACTTACACCCTTACAACATTCGCTAACATACCCTTATTATTAGAATTATTAAAATTAAAATTATAATATAAATTATATATATATATTACGTATATATTGAGAGAGAGATAGATATTATTTTTTAAACTCGGCAGAAAACTGGCTTTATATAGGACCTGACCAACATTTTCACTCCATGCGACTCGCATGGATTTTGTGCCTCTGGCCATGCGAGTCGCATGGCCACCCTGGATCCAGCCAAATTGCTTTGTTTTCTTCTTGCCGACGTAATATAATAATAATATATAATATAATATATAATTATATATAATTATATATATATTATATTATATTCTTGTGCATAGTAGACTAGATATTTTTGGTCCGTTGCGTCGGGCGTTTCTTCTAGGCTCAGGTCCCGGTTCCGGATTTTCGGACGTCTTCGCGTATTATTTTATATCGTGTACTTTGCGTCTTGTAACTTGTACTCTTGTCATTTTGAGACGTTCCTCATCAATATTTTGAACCTTTTTAGTTGTATCTTGTACTTTTTAGCTCTTTGGACCTTTTTGTCTTCAATTTGTCGAATCTGCCTTTTGTCTTCACTTTTTAATATTTAAACGAATATTGCTTGTAAATCGAACAATACCAACTAAAATCTTGTCTTTCTTGGGGAATAATGCTATAAAATATATGTTCCTTTTTAGCCTTATCAATATCCCCACACTTGAGCGTTGCTTGTCCTCAAGCAATACAGTCTTGAAACACTTGAATCACTTCTTTATTCTTCCTACTTTGTACATCAGTGACTTCAATACGGCGGTATGAACAATGGTAGTAACGATGTGGTTTACAGTCCCACATGACTATAAAAATTTAGATCCATTAAGGAAATTGGATCTTTATGAAAACATTTGATCTTTTGAAAATTAAATCTAGTTTTTACCCTAGATAAGTTTTCCGGAATAACCCTTTACCGGTGTTTGCAAAATATTTTTGTGGGTTTGGTGGGTTTCAGATTTGAAAATTTTAGCTCAAACTTGCGGTTTTGTGTCACCCACTTGCTAACCTTGTATTAGGAAAGCAACACGTCCAGTTTACTTGTTCCGTATATTACCTTTCGGCAAACTACCGTCCGGTTGTAAAGGAAAGCGTTGAACAAGCAACTGTTTAAGGCAATGTCCCGTGACATGCTTTTGATTATGGTCTATAACGTATCGGACGCAATTACTATCCTTGGTAGGAGCAATAGTAAAGCTCACCCTTATAATTTTTCGGTCTGGCACAAGGTCCTGTCTTTGACCACTATGCAACCACCGTTCTTACGGTTGACACCCGATTTAGTTCAGGTGACCTAATGAATTCCAGGTGAATTCCTAGGATTTTACGTTCAATGGTAATGAACGCATTGAAAATAGGGTTTTCAGAAAACAAATTGGTTTGTAATTTTGATCAAAATATTTTCTCGTTTAAGCTCGAGTTTAGATATCATTGAATTCCATGAGTTTGAATTCTCAATCTTTAAGGTCAATCTCTAGGATTGAGTAATATCAGTCTTAAAAGCTGATTTTTAATCTTTAAGGAGATTATCCTTTCTGGGGATCTGATTCATTAGTCTTATCCAGCTAATTTGCATGGTGCCCCCCCATTGTACGAGATAAATCCTTCTCATGGTTAGGATAAATCTGACCACTTGGCGACCCTGTTTAATGCTGAGGTCCGTGGATTTCCTGCTGATTTTAGTGATGACTTTTCTAGATTTTTCGTCAACCTACAGCTGGTCTGGACGACAACTTCATGACCTAAATCAAGAAGCGCGTTTCTTTTTAGGAAGACTTTACTTCCTTTTAATGATGGAATTGATTCATCGTGTAGATCGATCTTTTCTTTTCTTTCATTGGGTAAAATAGTTTAGTTTAGTCCAAAGCAAAAGTATTTTCAGTTATTTGTTACAGATATATGTGACATATGTTTAAGATAACTTGGTAAATTTTCCACACTTGGCTTTTATTTTCCTTTTTATCGTCCTCTATTCCATTTTAAATGAATTTTAACATTTTAGTTTGTTTCTTAATTTATGTATAAACATGATTTGAATTCATTTAATTGAAAATTTTAAAAAATTTTACTAGAATTGGGTAGTTAGTATATAAGACTAGGGCTGTTCCTTGTTATCGGAGAGCACTAGATTCTAACACAACTACTGCGTTACTAGCATTTTTAATGGTAACCAAGTGTTTAAATCAAAATCTGAAAGAATTTAACCCCTTCCCACACTTAAGATCTTGCAATGCCCTCATTTGCAAGAAATCAGAAACAATTTAAATTATTGAGGGTTATTAGCGTAGAAAAATGATTAAATTTTACCAAAGTTTCAAACATATTGTCGTTTGATTGTTGAATGATAAATGGTGCACGTCATTTGTTCATTCCGTCTTGTTGTTATTTCACATATATTTTGCATCATTGTCGTCAAAAATTACTTGCTTTTGCTGAACTTAATGCCAGTCTTTGAAAACGCGTTGTTTTACCCTGTTTTGTGCATAAAATAGAATACATACAATACAAATATAATCATACATGTAATTTGAAATGGAACTTTGGCATCCCACTTTCAAACTATAAGAAAAATATTAGTACACAATAATAATAAGAATATCAAACATTACATAAACGTAATAAAATGTTAAGTGTTTAAAATAAAAATAAAAATTATAAATTACCAACTTATCTCTACTGATCAGGAGGTGGGTTAGGAGGAAAATTAGGATATGGATCCCAATTCATGTTCGCGTCCGGGTTCCATGGCTGATTATAGGTGAACTGGTATGCTGCGTCATAATCATATGAATCATAGGGTGGTCTCATTTCTGGCTGATGTGCAGGATAGTATGCGGGTCGGGTCGGATAATACATCTCGCCAGGCTGCAACTGGCTCATAATTTGGCGCTGATGATAATCCCATCGGCCATGCTCTCGTTGCCGGGAATGCTCGTAGTCATTCCGACGTTGCCATGCCTCGTACTGCATATGCCTATCATAGTTCGTCATGTATTCATCCTCCATACGAACGCCTAAATCAAGAGCAGTCTCCCGAACAACTCCTATAATGTTGTTCGCCTCTTCCATTTCGTCATCCGAACCTCTCTCTACCTGTCGCTGAGGTCCCTCGTATCGATATACCCGACCACGTCTCATCAATAATACCCTTGCACCGTGATAAAGGTTTGAACTTATAGTTTCACCTTCGTCCTCTATTTCGTTCATTGGACCCCCTTGGTGCTTATCCACACCTAAATACTCTCCAATGAGAGTAATGAAAATACCACCACCTATAATACTCCCTGATTTCATCCCCGAAACTACATTAGCGAGATAATAACCAACACAATAGGGAATGTTAACGAAACTCCTCGGGTCTCTAATACACTTGAGGTAAAACAAATCGTTTACGGTCAATTTCTCCTTATTCTTACCCCTTTGTGTAATTGTGTTTGCTAAGAATCTATGAATCACCCGGAGTTCAGCTCTGTCTATATCTAAGTATGTATGATTTCCACTGGCGTGAAATTCATTAAAGTGGGACATACGCCTCCAGACGGCGTTAATATCAAATTCCCTATCTATCCTTTCTCCTTGGGCAATCAGGCTACTGTAGTGACCCGAACTTTTCCATGTTTATATATATTAATTGAGATTGATGTTTACATGATTAAATGTTTCCAACATGTTAAGCAATCAAACTTGTTAAGACTTGATTAATTGAAATAGGTTTCATATAGACAATTGACCACCCAAGTTGACCGGTGATTCACGAACGTTAAAACTTGTAAAAAACTATATGATGACATATATATGGTTATATATATAGTTAACATGATATTATGATAAGTAAACATATCATTAATTATATTAACAATGAACTACATATGTAAAAACAAGACTACTAACTTAATGATTTTGAAACGAGACATATATGTAACGTTTATCGTTGTAACGACATTTAATGTATATATATCATATTAAGAGATATTCGTACATCATAATATCATGATAATATAATAATTTAAAATCTCTTTTGTTATTATAAACATTGGGTTAACAACATTTAACAAGATCGTTAACCTAAAGGTTTCAAAACAACACTTACATGTAACGACTAACGATGACTTAACGACTCAGTTAAAATGTATATACATGTAGTGTTTTAATATGTATTTATACACTTTTGAAAGACTTCAATACACTTATCAAAATACTTCTACTTAACAAAAATGCTTACAATTACATTCTCGTTCAGTTTCATCAACAATTCTACTCGTATGCACCCGTATTCGTACTCGTACAATACACAGCTTTTAGATGTATGTACTATTGGTATATACACTCCAATGATCAGCTCTTAGCAGCCCATGTGAGTCACCTAACACATGTGGGAACCATCATTTGGCAACTAGCATGAAATATCTCATAAGATTACAAAAATATGAGTAATCATTCATGACTTATTTACATGAAAACAAAATTACATATCCTTTATATCTAATCCATACACCAACGACCAAAAACACCTACAAACACTTTCATTCTTCAATTTTCTTCATCTAATTGAACTCTCTCAAGTTCTATCTTCAAGTTCTAAGTGTTCTTCATAAATTCCAAAAGTTCTAGTTTCATAAAATCAAGAATACTTTCAAGTTTGCTAGCTCACTTCCAATCTTGTAAGGTGATCATCCAACCTCAAGAAATCTTTGTTTCTTACAGTAGGTTATCATTCTAATACAAGGTAATAATCATATTCAAACTTTGGTTCAATTTCTATAACTATAACAATCTTATTTCAAGTGATGATCTTACTTGAACTTGTTTTCGTGTCATGATTTTGCTTCAAGAACTTTGAGCCATCTAAGGATCCATTGAAGCTAGATCCATTTTTCTCTTTTCCAGTAGGTTCATCCAAGGAACTTAAGGTAGTAATGATGTTCATAACATCATTCGATTCATACATATAAAGCTATCTTATTCGAAGGTTTAAACTTGTAATCACTAGAACATAGTTTAGTTAATTCTAAACTTGTTCGCAAACAAAAGTTAATCCTTCTAACTTGACTTTTAAAATCAACTAAACACATGTTCTATATCTATATGATATGCTAACTTAATGATTTAAAACCTGGAAACACGAAAAACACCGTAAAACCGGATTTACGCCGTCGTAGTAACACCGCGGGCTGTTTTGGGTTAGTTAATTAAAAACTATGATAAACTTTGATTTAAAAGTTGTTATTCTGAGAAAATGATTTTTATTATGAACATGAAACTATATCCAAAAATTATGGTTAAACTCAAAGTGGAAGTATGTTTTCTAAAATGGTCATCTAGACGTCGTTCTTTCGACTGAAATGACTACCTTTACAAAAACGACTTGTAACTTATTTTTCCGACTAGAAACCTATACTTTTTTTGTTTAGATTCATAAAATAGAGTTCAATATGAAACCATAGCAATTTGATTCACTCAAAACGGATTTAAAATGAAGAAGTTATGGGTAAAACAAGATTGGATAATTTTTCTCATTTTAGCTACGTGAAAATTGGTAACAAATCTATTCCAACCATAACTTAATCAACTTGTATTATATATTATGTAATCTTGAGATACCATAGACACGTATACAATGTTTCGACCTATCATGTCGACACATCTATATATATTTCGGAACAACCATAGACACTCTATATGTGAATGTTGGAGTTAGCTATACAGGGTTGAGGTTGATTCCAAAATATATATAGTTTGAGTTGTGATCAATACTGAGATACGTATACACTGGGTCGTGGATTGATTCAAGATAATATTTATCGATTTATTTCTGTACATCTAACTGTGGACAACTAGTTGTAGGTTACTAACGAGGACAGCTGACTTAATAAACTTAAAACATCAAAATATATTAAAAGTGTTGTAAATATATTTTGAACATACTTTGATATATATATGTATATATTGTTATAGGTTCGTGAATCAACCAGTGGCCAAGTCTTACTTCCCGACGAAGTAAAAATCTGTGAAAGTGAGTTATAGTCCCACTTTTAAAATCTAATATTTTTGGGATGAGAATACATGCAGGTTTTATAAATGATTTACAAAATAGACACAAGTACGTGAAACTACATTCTATGGTTGAATTATCGAAATCGAATATGCCCCTTTTTATTAAGTCTGGTAATCTAAGAATTAGGGAACAGACACCCTAATTGACGCGAATCCTAAAGATAGATCTATTGGGCCTAACAAACCCCATCCAAAGTACCGGATGCTTTAGTACTTCGAAATTTATATCATATCCGAAGGGTGTCCCGGAATGATGGGGATATTCTTATATATGCATCTTGTTATTGTCGGTTACCAGGTGTTCACCATATGAATGATTTTTATCTCTATGTATGGGATGTGTATTGAAATATGAAATCTTGTGGTCTATTGTTACGATTTGATATATATAGGTTAAACCTATAACTCACCAACATTTTTGTTGACGTTTTAAGCATGTTTATTCTCAGGTGATTATTAAGAGCTTCCGCTGTCGCATACTTAAATAAGGACAAGATTTGGAGTCCATGCTTGTATGATATTGTGTAAAAACTGCATTCAAGAAACTTATTTTGTTGTAGCATATTTGTATTGTAAACCATTATGTAATGGTCGCGTGTAAACAGGATATTTTAGATTATCATTATTTGATAATCTACGTAAAGCTTTTTAAACCTTTATTGATGAAATGAAGGTTATGGTTTGTTTAAAAATGAATGCAGTCTTTGAAAAACGTCTCATATAGAGGTCAAAACCTCGCAACGAAATCAACTAATATGGAACGTTTTTAATCAATAAGAACGGGACATTTCAGTTGGTATCAGAGCGTTGGTCTTAGAGAACCAGAAAATTTGCATTAGTGTGTCTTATCGAGTTTGTTAGGATGCATTAGTGAGTCTGGACTTCGACCGTGTTTTCTTTAAAAATGATTGCTTAACATTTTTGTTGGAAACTATATATTTTTAACATATGAATATTATGTGATATATTAATCTCTTAACGTGTTTGATATTATGTGATAGATGTCTACCTCTAGAACAAGTCCCATTGACTCACCTAATAATAATGAAGAGTCAAATGTAAATTGGAATGATTTGTGGACTGATTCACAAGTTCCCGAAGAGGAACCGGAAGAAGAGTCGGAACCGGAAGAAGAGTCGGAACCGGAAGAAGAATCGGAACCGGATGAAGAAATAGAACCGGTGGGGGAAATAATAAAACGGTTAAGTAAAAGAAAATCCTCAACCAACCGACCAAAGTTAATTATGGTCAATGGTGTTTCCGCCAAGGAAGCAAAATATTGGGAGGATTACCAATTCTCCGATGAATCGGATTCCGACGAGAATTCCGATGATGTTATAGAAATTACCCCAACTGAATTTAAAAAGGCAAAAGAAAATAATAAGGGAAAGGGCATAAAAATAGAGAAATCTAATTCCAACCCCGATGAACTTTATATGTATCGTCAACCCCCGAAGTCCTTAAGTTGTAACAATGACCCGGGAACCTCTAAACCACCAGGTTTTTCTAAACCAATGTGGACAACGACGGCTCGTATTAGGGGAACATCATATATCCCTAGAAACTTGGCAAAACGAACCAAAACCGAAGAAGAAGAAACGAGCGAGTCGGAATAAGATAGTTGTATTCGTGTGGTGGAATATATGGAATATAGTGTTCTTATGCTTTATGATATATGTAAAAATTGCTTGTATTAATAAGTATTTTTTTTATGAATCTAACTCTTGTCTATTTTACAGTTTAAAAACACAAAATGGATAGACAACCCAATATTTTAAGAGACCTACCCGGAGACATGATTGATGAAATCTTGTCTAGAGTCGGCCAGAATTCTTCGGCACAACTATTTAAGGCGAGATCAGTTTGTAAGACATTCGAAGAACGTTCCAAGAATGTCTTGGTTTATAAGAGACTTTCGTTTGAAAGATGGGGGATATCACATTGGGAAACCCATAAGTTACGATGTGTTTACTTTGACGCATATATTGCGGGGAACCCAAATGCTATTTTACGCAACGGGTTAAGAAATTATTTTGACTCAATATATCCGAATATTGGACTTCGTGATTTAGAAAAAGCGGCTAACATGCAACATAAAGAAGCATGTTATGCTTACGGATTAGTAATGTTCGCTTCTCACCAAAGTGAGAACAAGAACATCGGGCTACAACTATTAAACAAAACGTTTCCACAAGTGACGGAGTCGGTAATTGGGGTAAGAAATGAGGTTTTTAGATTATTACGGGACTGTTGGACATTACGTAACCCTCATCCCTTTGATGACGTTACAACACGCTGTCTTATCAACGGCCATAACGGTTATGTTGCACAAGACCAAGGATGGGAAGTAGTCCTAGTAAAACCAGAATGCATGACTTGTTTCTGGACGTATGAATTACGTGTCTTTATTGCCTTTGCTGAACGACTTGTGTACTAGCTAGAATTGTCTTCACAACTATCTTGTATCAAAGTTATTGTGTGCTATATTTCATGCTTTATGTAAAATAAGCGGTATTGTAAGTTTGTAAAATATTGTATAAAAGTTTGAACGCGAAATATTATTATAATCAGTTTTTCATATAGAATTGTAGTAGTTGAATTGTATATTAGCTACTAAGTATGAACTTAACGGGTAGGTACTACCCGAATTTAAACTTATAAAACGCTAATATGAAGAAAAAGCTTTTATAAATGAGTTCATATTATGCTACGAAATACTATTAACTACTCTTAATATTCTGTATGATTAACTTGTTCCATTTAACTATTTTGAAGGAAATGGCACCGACTACTCGACACACCGTGAATATGAATGAAGAGGAATTCCGTACTTTTCTAGCTTCAAACATAGCCGCAGTACAGGCTGCGCTACATACCAACAATAACCTTGGATCTAGCAGTACAGGAAATCGTGTAGGATGCACCTACAAAGAATTCACTGCCTGCAAACCTTTGGAATTTGATGGAACCGAAGGACCGATCGGATTGAAACGGTGGACCGAGAAGGTTGAATCGGTGTTTGCCATAAGTAAGTGTACTGAAGAGGACAAAGTGAAGTATGCTACGCATACCTTCACAGGTTCTGCGTTAACATGGTGGAATACCTATCTAGAGCAAGTGGGACAAGATGATGCGTACGCACTACCGTGGTCAGCATTCAAGCACTTGATGAACGAGAAGTACCGTCCCAGAACCGAGGTCAATAAGCTCAAGACAGAACTTAGAGGGTTACGAACCCAAGGATTTGATATTACCACGTACGAAAGACGATTCACAGAATTGTGCCTATTGTGTCCGGGAGCATTCGAAGATGAGGAAGAGAAGATCGACGCGTTTGTGAAAGGATTACCGGAAAGAATCCAAGAAGATATAAGTTCACACGAGCCCGCCTCAATACAACAGGCATGTAGAATGGCTCACAAACTAGTGAACCAGATTGAAGAAAGAATTAAAGAACAGACTGCTGAAGAGGCCAATGTGAAGCAAGTCAAAAGAAAGTGGGAGGAAAACGGTGATAAGAATCACCAATACAACAACAACAGCAATTACAACAATAATCGCAACAATTATCCCAACAATCGCAACATCAATCGCAACTACAATAAACGGCCCAACAACAACAACAACAACAACAACAACAACAACAACAGCAACTACAACAATCATCCCAACAACAATAATAACCGCAACAACAACAACAATCAGAAGCAACTATGCCAAAGGTGTGAAAAGAATCACTCGGGGTTCTGCACCAAATTTTGCAACAAGTGTAAAAGAAATGGTCATAGCGCGGCGAAGTGTGAGGTCTACGGACCAGGGGTTAATAGAACGAAAGGAACAAATGGTGTCGGAACGAGTAATGGAGGAGCAAGTAGTGTCGGAGCAAGTTATGCCAATGTAGTTTGTTATAAATGTGGAAAACCAGGCCACATTATTAGAAATTGCCCGAACCAGGAGAACACGAATGGACAAGGCCGTGGAAGAGTTTTCAATATTAATGCGGTAGAGGCACAGGAAGACCCGGAGCTTGTTACGGGTACGTTTCTTATTGACAATAAATCTGCTTACGTTTTATTTGATTCGGGTGCGGATAGAAGCTATATGAGTAGAGATTTTTGTGCTAAATTAAGTTGTCCATTGACGCCTTTGGATAGTAAATTTTTACTCGAATTAGCAAATGGTAAATTAATTTCAGCAGATAATATATGTCGGAATCGAGAAATTAAACTGGTTAGCGAAACATTTAAGATTGATTTGATACCAGTAGAGTTAGGGAGTTTTGATGTGATAATCGGTATGGACTGGTTGAAAGAAGTGAAAGCGGAGATCGTTTGTTACAAAAATGCAATTCGCATTATACGAGAAAAAGGAAAACCCTTAATGGTGTACGGAGAAAAGGGCAACACGAAGCTACATCTTATTAGTAATTTGAAGGCACAAAAACTAATAAGAAAAGGTTGCTATGCTGTTCTAGCACACGTCGAGAAAGTACAAATTGGAGAAAAGAGCATCAATGATGTTCCCATTGCAAAAGAATTTCCCGATGTATTTCCGAAAGAATTACCGGGATTACCCCCACATCGATCCGTTGAATTTCAAATAGATCTTGTACCAGGAGCTGCACCAATAGCTCGTGCTCCTTACAGACTCGCACCCAGCGAGATGAAAGAACTGCAAAGCCAATTACAAGAACTTTTAGAGCGTGGTTTCATTCGACCAAGCACATCACCGTGGGGAGCTCCTGTTTTGTTTGTCAAGAAGAAAGATGGTACATTCAGGTTGTGTATCGACTACCGAGAGTTGAACAAACTTACCATCAAGAACCGCTACCCACTACCGAGAATCGACGACTTATTTGATCAACTACAAGGCTCGTCTGTTTATTCAAAGATTGACTTACGTTCCGGGTATCATCAAATGCGGGTGAAAGAAGATGATATTCCAAAGACTGCTTTCAGAACACGTTACGGTCATTACGAGTTTATGGTCATGCCGTTTGGTTTAACTAATGCACCAGCTGTGTTCATGGACCTTATGAACCGAGTGTGTGGACCATACCTTGACAAGTTTGTCATTGTTTTCATTGATGACATACTTATTTACTCAAAGAATGACCAAGAACACGGTGAACATTTGAGAAAGGTGTTAGAAGTATTGAGGAAGGAAGAATTGTACGCTAAGTTTTCAAAGTGTGCATTTTGGTTGGAAGAAGTTCAATTCCTCGGTCACATAGTGAACAAAGAAGGTATTAAGGTGGATCCGGCAAAGATAGAAACTGTTGAAAAGTGGGAAACCCCGAAAACTCCGAAACACATACGCCAGTTTTTAGGACTAGCTGGTTACTACAGAAGGTTCATCCAAGACTTTTCCAGAATAGCAAAACCCTTGACTGCATTAACGCATAAAGGGAAGAAATTTGAATGGAATGATGAACAAGAGAAAGCGTTTCAGTTATTGAAGAAAAAGCTAACTACGGCACCTATATTGTCATTGCCTGAAGGGAATGATGATTTTGTGATTTATTGTGACGCATCAAAGCAAGGTCTCGGTTGTGTATTAATGCAACGAACGAAGGTGATTGCTTATGCGTCTAGACAATTGAAGATTCACGAACAAAATTATACGACGCATGATTTGGAATTAGGCGCGGTTGTTTTTGCATTAAAGACTTGGAGGCACTACTTATATGGGGTCAAAAGTATTATATATACCGACCACAAAAGTCTTCAACACATATTTAATCAGAAACAACTGAATATGAGGCAGCGTAGGTGGATTGAATTATTGAATGATTACGATTTTGAGATTCGTTACCACCCGGGGAAGGCAAATGTGGTAGCCGATGCATTGAGCAGGAAGGATAGAGAACCCATTCGAGTAAAATCTATGAATATAATGATTCATAATAACATTACTACTCAAATAAAGGAGGCGCAACAAGGAGTTTTAAAAGAGGGAAATTTAAAGGATGAAATACCCAAAGGATCGGAGAAGCATCTTAATATTCGGGAAGACGGAACCCGGTATAGGGCTGAAAGGATTTGGGTACCAAAATTTGGAGATATGAGAGAAATGGTACTTAGAGAAGCTCATAAAACCAGATACTCAATACATCCTGGAACGGGGAAGATGTACAAGGATCTCAAGAAACATTTTTGGTGGCCGGGTATGAAAGCCGATGTTGCTAAATACGTAGGAGAATGTTTGACGTGTTCTAAGGTCAAAGCTGAGCATCAGAAACCATCAGGTCTACTTCAACAACCCGAAATCCCGGAATGGAAATGGGAAAACATTACCATGGATTTCATCACTAAATTGCCAAGGACTGCAAGTGGTTTTGATACTATTTGGGTAATAGTTGATCGTCTCACCAAATCAGCACACTTCCTACCAATAAGAGAAGATGACAAGATGGAGAAGTTAGCACGACTGTATTTGAAGGAAGTCGTCTCCAGACATGGAATACCAATCTCTATTATCTCTGATAGGGATGGCAGATTTATTTCAAGATTCTGGCAGACATTACAGCAAGCATTAGGAACTCGTCTAGACATGAGTACTGCCTATCATCCACAAACTGATGGGCAGAGCGAAAGGACGATACAAACACTTGAAGACATGCTACGAGCATGTGTTATTGATTTCGGAAACAGTTGGGATCGACATCTACCGTTAGCAGAATTTTCCTACAACAACAGCTACCATTCAAGCATTGAGATGGCGCCGTTTGAAGCACTTTATGGTAGAAAGTGCAGGTCTCCGATTTGTTGGAGTGAGGTGGGGGATAGACAGATTACGGGTCCGGAGATTATACAAGAAACTACCGAGAAGATCATCCAAATTCAACAACGGTTGAAAACCGCCCAAAGTCGACAAAAGAGCTACGCTGACATTAAAAGAAAAGATATAGAATTTGAAATTGGAGAGATGGTCATGCTTAAAGTTTCACCTTGGAAAGGCGTTGTTCGATTTGGTAAACGAGGGAAATTAAATCCAAGGTATATTGGACCATTCAAGATTATTGATCGTGTCGGACCAGTAGCTTACCGACTTGAGTTACCTCAACAACTCGCGGCTGTACATAACACATTCCACGTCTCGAATTTGAAGAAATGTTTTGCTAAAGAAGATCTCACTATTCCGTTAGATGAAATCCAAATCAACGAAAAACTCCAATTCATCGAAGAACCCGTCGAAATAATGGATCGTGAGGTTAAAAGACTTAAGCAAAACAAGATACCAATTGTTAAGGTTCGATGGAATGCTCGTAGAGGACCCGAGTTCACCTGGGAGCGTGAAGATCAGATGAAGAAGAAATACCCGCATCTATTTCCAGAAGATTCGTCAACACCTTCAACAGCTTAAAATTTCGGGACGAAATTTATTTAACGGGTAGGTACTGTAGTGACCCGAACTTTTCCATGTTTATATATATTAATTGAGATTGATGTTTACATGATTAAATGTTTCCAACATGTTAAGCAATCAAACTTGTTAAGACTTGATTAATTGAAATAGGTTTCATATAGACAATTGACCACCCAAGTTGACCGGTGATTCACGAACGTTAAAACTTGTAAAAAACTATATGATGACATATATATGGTTATATATATAGTTAACATGATATTATGATAAGTAAACATATCATTAATTATATTAACAATGAACTACATATGTAAAAACAAGACTACTAACTTAATGATTTTGAAACGAGACATATATGTAACGTTTATCGTTGTAACGACATTTAATGTATATATATCATATTAAGAGATATTCGTACATCATAATATCATGATAATATAATAATTTAAAATCTCTTTTGTTATTATAAACATTGGGTTAACAACATTTAACAAGATCGTTAACCTAAAGGTTTCAAAACAACACTTACATGTAACGACTAACGATGACTTAACGACTCAGTTAAAATGTATATACATGTAGTGTTTTAATATGTATTTATACACTTTTGAAAGACTTCAATACACTTATCAAAATACTTCTACTTAACAAAAATGCTTACAATTACATTCTCGTTCAGTTTCATCAACAATTCTACTCGTATGCACCCGTATTCGTACTCGTACAATACACAGCTTTTAGATGTATGTACTATTGGTATATACACTCCAATGATCAGCTCTTAGCAGCCCATGTGAGTCACCTAACACATGTGGGAACCATCATTTGGCAACTAGCATGAAATATCTCATAAGATTACAAAAATATGAGTAATCATTCATGACTTATTTACATGAAAACAAAATTACATATCCTTTATATCTAATCCATACACCAACGACCAAAAACACCTACAAACACTTTCATTCTTCAATTTTCTTCATCTAATTGAACTCTCTCAAGTTCTATCTTCAAGTTCTAAGTGTTCTTCATAAATTCCAAAAGTTCTAGTTTCATAAAATCAAGAATACTTTCAAGTTTGCTAGCTCACTTCCAATCTTGTAAGGTGATCATCCAACCTCAAGAAATCTTTGTTTCTTACAGTAGGTTATCATTCTAATACAAGGTAATAATCATATTCAAACTTTGGTTCAATTTCTATAACTATAACAATCTTATTTCAAGTGATGATCTTACTTGAACTTGTTTTCGTGTCATGATTTTGCTTCAAGAACTTTGAGCCATCTAAGGATCCATTGAAGCTAGATCCATTTTTCTCTTTTCCAGTAGGTTCATCCAAGGAACTTAAGGTAGTAATGATGTTCATAACATCATTCGATTCATACATATAAAGCTATCTTATTCGAAGGTTTAAACTTGTAATCACTAGAACATAGTTTAGTTAATTCTAAACTTGTTCGCAAACAAAAGTTAATCCTTCTAACTTGACTTTTAAAATCAACTAAACACATGTTCTATATCTATATGATATGCTAACTTAATGATTTAAAACCTGGAAACACGAAAAACACCGTAAAACCGGATTTACGCCGTCGTAGTAACACCGCGGGCTGTTTTGGGTTAGTTAATTAAAAACTATGATAAACTTTGATTTAAAAGTTGTTATTCTGAGAAAATGATTTTTATTATGAACATGAAACTATATCCAAAAATTATGGTTAAACTCAAAGTGGAAGTATGTTTTCTAAAATGGTCATCTAGACGTCGTTCTTTCGACTGAAATGACTACCTTTACAAAAACGACTTGTAACTTATTTTTCCGACTAGAAACCTATACTTTTTTTGTTTAGATTCATAAAATAGAGTTCAATATGAAACCATAGCAATTTGATTCACTCAAAACGGATTTAAAATGAAGAAGTTATGGGTAAAACAAGATTGGATAATTTTTCTCATTTTAGCTACGTGAAAATTGGTAACAAATCTATTCCAACCATAACTTAATCAACTTGTATTATATATTATGTAATCTTGAGATACCATAGACACGTATACAATGTTTCGACCTATCATGTCGACACATCTATATATATTTCGGAACAACCATAGACACTCTATATGTGAATGTTGGAGTTAGCTATACAGGGTTGAGGTTGATTCCAAAATATATATAGTTTGAGTTGTGATCAATACTGAGATACGTATACACTGGGTCGTGGATTGATTCAAGATAATATTTATCGATTTATTTCTGTACATCTAACTGTGGACAACTAGTTGTAGGTTACTAACGAGGACAGCTGACTTAATAAACTTAAAACATCAAAATATATTAAAAGTGTTGTAAATATATTTTGAACATACTTTGATATATATATGTATATATTGTTATAGGTTCGTGAATCAACCAGTGGCCAAGTCTTACTTCCCGACGAAGTAAAAATCTGTGAAAGTGAGTTATAGTCCCACTTTTAAAATCTAATATTTTTGGGATGAGAATACATGCAGGTTTTATAAATGATTTACAAAATAGACACAAGTACGTGAAACTACATTCTATGGTTGAATTATCGAAATCGAATATGCCCCTTTTTATTAAGTCTGGTAATCTAAGAATTAGGGAACAGACACCCTAATTGACGCGAATCCTAAAGATAGATCTATTGGGCCTAACAAACCCCATCCAAAGTACCGGATGCTTTAGTACTTCGAAATTTATATCATATCCGAAGGGTGTCCCGGAATGATGGGGATATTCTTATATATGCATCTTGTTATTGTCGGTTACCAGGTGTTCACCATATGAATGATTTTTATCTCTATGTATGGGATGTGTATTGAAATATGAAATCTTGTGGTCTATTGTTACGATTTGATATATATAGGTTAAACCTATAACTCACCAACATTTTTGTTGACGTTTTAAGCATGTTTATTCTCAGGTGATTATTAAGAGCTTCCGCTGTCGCATACTTAAATAAGGACAAGATTTGGAGTCCATGCTTGTATGATATTGTGTAAAAACTGCATTCAAGAAACTTATTTTGTTGTAACATATTTGTATTGTAAACCATTATGTAATGGTCGCGTGTAAACAGGATATTTTAGATTATCATTATTTGATAATCTACGTAAAGCTTTTTAAACCTTTATTGATGAAATGAAGGTTATGGTTTGTTTAAAAATGAATGCAGTCTTTGAAAAACGTCTCATATAGAGGTCAAAACCTCGCAACGAAATCAACTAATATGGAACGTTTTTAATCAATAAGAACGGGACATTTCAGCTATTACAGTCGGGGCTCAAAAGTTCAGCAGGGGTGTAAATCTGTAAGGCCCTGGCTAAATCTATCATGGACATTCTGTACATGCGTCCACCTAACAGAAATCTAATAAAGCTTCTATCATCTATCCTCCTAACATCACTGTTTAACTTAATAGTACTAAGTAATTCTATACACCATTCCCTATATATGGTTCTACGAATTGAAAATAGGCGCATCCAATCGTTAAACTGAGAATTACCATACCTTTGCACCAATAATTCCCGAATCGGTTCGGCAAGGTCAACTGTTTCCAAAGGTACCCAGTCAATTGCCCTTGGCATTTCAACAACCTTAAAGTAGAGAATGTGCATGTTCTTTTGATAATCTGGATACTCTATCCAACATCGATCAAATCTCAGATTTGGGTGTAACTGATCTTCATTAATGTCTAAGCTCATAATCATTTGATGTGGAGCGAATTGACGAAACTGATTCATGAATAATTGATCTTGATCGTGATATGGAATATGTTGATCCTCATGTTGTTCTTCTTCTTGTTGCATATGTTGTTCTTGTTCATAAAACATTTCCGGTTCGGGCTCTGGTTGTCTGGACGATGATGCACCGTCCGTATCTGTATTTCTCTGTAAAACACATTAAACACAAAATTTGTGCATCCAAATATGCATTAGTGTTAGCAAAATAATAACTTGAAACAATTATGATGACATGTTCAATTCATAACACATTTTATACACATTTTCTTAACAATAACAATTCTACACTTTTACATACGAAAATGTGTACAATGTTTTATCACATTTAAACTCTTAAACATGTCAACAATAATCATTATAGCAATTAAACACTTGTTACATGGCATTCAAATCAAACTAGTGCTCATTTTCATATTTTTGTCAAGTCTACACTTTGTCAAATAAGCATATACGAAAAATGTACATCAAGTTCATAAGCATTTATCTCAAATAACATGCCAAAATAATCACTACTAGCAATGAAACAAGTTTCAAATGGCCTTTATATCAAATTATCCAAGTTCATGAATTTTTAGACTTAAAAAGTCCACTTTAATTCTTAAAAACATGTTTAGGCTCAAAGTTTGGATCAATTAATTACCTAAACATGTTACACTACTTAATTTAGCAACAATTCATGACAAAAATCGGCCATAACCTGTTTATATCAAAAAGCCCCAAATTGCTCAAGAACACAAACCCTAGATTCTTAAAAATTTGAAGTTTTTAGCTTCAATTCATGTTAAATAGCTTCTATCTAGGATATACATGCATAATATAACAACAATTTAGCTCTAATTACACCTAAATTTAACAAAATCAAAATATAAAATTTCTAGCTCAAGAACACAAAAATTTGAATTTAAAGAGATTAGGGGTGAAATCTTTACCTTTCTCCTGAAGGGGTTGAGACTACTGAATCTAGGCATGATTATTGTGAAATTTTTGCAAGAAATTTGGTGAAAATTGGTGAAAATTTGAGAGGATTTGAGAGTAAGTTCGTGTATGTGTGTGTATTTGTGAGAGACAGAAGCAGCGACTGAATAAATTGATCCTGTCCAGTTTTTTGTATCCATGCGAGTCGCATGGTTTCCTGCCCATCCCCATGCGACTCGCATGGGGGTATTTTCCAGGTATTTTTTTTTTTTTTTTTTTTTTTTTAAATAATACCTTATATTTTTAAAACATAAAATTTAATAAAATTTAAAAATTTTGTTTCTTTTTAAGACGAGGTCGTTTCGGGACGATGCCCTAGTCCGTCCCTCGACAAAATTTTAAAATTTGTCAATTTCAAGCAATTGTTTTAAAAGCTTAGATTTTTGGATTTTTTTAATTTTTTTTGGCATACTTTAAATCAATAAGATTAAAAATAATGATAATAAAAGTTCTCGTCCCTCCCTCGGGTAAAGCAATTTCGGTTCAAAGACCTAGTCTTCAACTTACGACGAATTTTAAAAATCATATTTTTAACTTAATGAGATAAAGTAAATTTTTGTTTTTAAATTCACACAACTTAAATATAAAATTCAAAATTAATAAAAAAAAATCACACCAAACTTAAAATTTGAAATGCATAAAATTAAAAATTAAAATTTTAAAAATTAAAAATTCATACCAAACTTAATTTAAAAATTTATAAATTCATATCAAACTTATATTAATTTTTCAAATATTTACAATTTTAAATATATTGTTTTTATAATATTAATTTAAGATTTAAATATTAATTTTAAAAACATGGTAAAAATAAAATTAAAAATCTTTTTTTTTTCTTTTTATCCCACTTTAATCAATCAAATATTATCAAAAATATGCGCCCCTCTTTTCGGTAAAGTAATTTCGGTTCCAAGACCTAATTTAACTCATGACGAATTTTTGAAATATTTTGGGTTGATTGATTAAAGATATTTATACCTTAAGAATAAACGTTAAATTTCGCAGTGATGTAATAAATTTTTGAATGATATCAATAATTTCGGTCGCCAAACCTAATTTTATTCAATACCAATTTAATACTTTTTAGCGAACAAATTAGCGTTTATTATCAAAAGGTTAAAAATAAAAATAAAAATAAAAACTGTACAGACATACCTGTGAAATAGATTTCTTAGTTATATGATCTATTCCATTCATAAGATAGTCGGTTTAATTGGTTTTCCATGGCTCCAAAGGCGTAACCTCGAGCATTCAGTGTCTTTTCTTCTAAACATATGAACGGTCCGTCTCTGCATAAAGTAACAAATTTGGTATTTGAATAGGTTTGATTATTTAAACATTTACCTCCATGTGACCATTTTCCGCATTTGTGACATCTTTCTAGGTGTCGTGCTCTTCTTTTCGCTGCGGATTTTGATTTTCCTTTACCAAATTGTAACTTATTATCTTCGCATCTGGATCCTTTTCTAACTCCGTCCATTCTTTCTCTGATTACTGATACTAATTCACTCGGTAGTATGTCATTATTACGTTTAGTGATCAAAGCGTGTAGCATTAGACCATGGTTTAGTTCACAGGCAGTCTTCATTTCGTAAAAACCTAAAAAAAATAAAAATTCAGAATGGGGGGAGAAGACTAGTTCTTTAGGGTCTGCTAGGGAAAGACCATACGTGTTCCATTTTCGAGAACTACACGAAAACAGACAATCTAACTCTAACAGAAATATATATTATCCTTTAAAGACTTGATTCTCCCCACACTTAGTTAGCTGTGGTGTCGAAATTGTGATTAACTTCGTTGTCGACTTCCATCGGACCATGTATGTAATGTTTAACTCTGTGACCATTAACTTTAAATTCTATCCCATTTGAATTTATTAATTCTATCGTTCCGTATGGGAAAACTCTTTTGACTATGAATGGTCCAGACCATCTTGATTTCAATTTTCCAGGAAATAGCTTGAATCGTGAATTGAAAAGAAGAACTCTGTCTCCTTCTTTAAATTCTTTTGAACTTCTGATTCTTTTATCATGCCATTTCTTCGTTCTTTCTTTATAGATTAACGAATTTTCGTATGCTTCATGTCTTAATTCTTCTAATTCGTTTAGTTGACTTAATCGTAGACGTCCCGCTTCATTTAAATCAAGATTACATGTCTTCAAAGCCCAAAATGCTTTGTGTTCAATTTCTACTGGAAGATGACATGCTTTTCCATAAACAAGTCTAAAAGGTGTAGTTCCAATTGGAGTTTTGTAGGCTGTTCTAAAAGCCCAGAGTGCATCCTCCAATTTAATGGACCATTCCTTCGAATTTGATCCTACGGTTTTCTCTAGAATACGTTTTAAAGCTCGGTTGGTATTTTCAACTTGTCCACTTGTTTGTGGATGATATGCGGTGGAGATTTTATGAGTTACTCCATATATTTTAAGAACTTTCTCAAGTTGATTATTACAGAAATGAGTACCCCGATCACTTATTAAAGCTTTCGGTGTTCCAAACCTTGCAAAAAGACGTTTTAAAAAGTTGACTACAACTCGTGCATCGTTAGTTGGGAGAGCTTGTGCTTCCGCCCATTTAGATACATAATCAATGGCTACGAGTATATATAGATTATTATGAGATTTTGGAAATGGACCCATAAAGTCAATACCCCAAATGTCAAATACTTCACATACTTGGATGACATTTTGTGGCATTTCATCACGTTGACTTATTTTTCCGGCCCTTTGACATGCATCACAGGATTTGCAAAGAAGGTGTGCGTCTTTGTAAATTGTAGGCCAATAGAATCCAGCTTCATAAACTTTTCTTGCTGTTAGTTGAGGCCCATAATGCCCTCCTGTTGGTCCTGTGTGACAATGGTTTAAAATTTTACTAGCTTCATCTCCAAATACACATCGGCGTATTATTCCATCGGGACAACTTTTAAACAGATGTGGATCTTCCCAGAAATAGTGTTTTATATCACTGAAGAATTTCTTTCGTCTTTGGTACGATAATCCTTTTTCAAGGAATCCACAAACTAAGTAGTTTGCATAGTCTGCAAACCATGGGATTTCTTTATAATCTATCTTCAATAGATATTCATCAGGAAAGTTGTCTTGTATGGCCGATTCATTTAGAACTTCTAATTCGGGATTTTCAAGACGAGAAAGATGATCAGCGGCGAGATTTTCTGCTCCTCTTTTATCTCGGATTTCAATATCAAACTCTTGTAAGAGTAAGATCCAACGGATTAATCTTAGTTTAGCATCTTGTTTTGAAAATAGGTATCTAAGAGCAGAATGGTCGGTATAGACCACCGTTTTTGCTAGAACGAGATATGATCGAAATTTTTTAAAAGCAAAGACAATAGCAAGGAGTTCTTTTTCAGTAGTTGTATAGTTCGTTTGTGCTCCTTGTAATGTCTTACTAGCATAATATATAGGTTGAAATCGTTTTTCAATCCTTTGTCCTAAAACGGCTCCCATTGCAAAATCACTTGCATCGCACATTAGCTCAAATGGTAGATTCCAATTTGGTGTTATCATGATCGGCGCATTAGTGAGTTTTTCTTTAAGAATATTAAAAGATTTGATACACTCATCTGAAAAGATGAATGCCGCATCCTTTTCTAGGAGTTTATTCATAGGAGTGGCAATTTTAGAAAAATCTTTTATGAAACGTCGGTAAAAACCGGCATGCCCTAGAAAACTCCTAACTCCTCTAACATTTGTGGGATGTGGAAGTTTAGCAATTACATCTACTTTAGCTCTATCCACTTCAATTCCTTCTTTTGAAATTTTATGTCCAAGAACGATGCCTTCTTTAACCATGAAATGGCATTTCTCCCAATTAAGTACTAGATTTGATTTTTCGCATCTAATTAGCATTCGTTCCAGATTAACTAGACATGATTTAAATGTATCACCGAAGACTGAAAAGTCATCCATGAATACTTCCATGCATTCTTCTATCATGTCATGAAAAATCGCCATCATGCACCTTTGAAAGGTTGCAGGGGCGTTGCAAAGTCCAAATGGCATTCTTTTGTAAGCAAAAGTACCATAAGGGCACGTGAATGTGGTTTTCTCTTGATCTTCGGGTGCTATTGGAATTTGAAAATATCCGGAAAATCCATCTAGAAAACAATAGTAACTATTTCCGGCTAATCTTTCCAACATTTGATCTATGAAAGGTAAGGGAAAGTGATCTTTTCTGGTGGGGTCATTTAATTTTCTATAATCAATACATACACGCCATCCTGTTACAGTCCTAGTAGGAATAAGCTCATTTTTCTCATTTGTGATGACAGTCATGCCACCCTTCTTAGGCACGCATTGAACTGGGCTTACCCATGGACTATCAGAAATTGGATATATCAAACCTGCATCTAGCAGTTTAATAATCTCTTTTTTAACTACATCTTGCATATTAGGATTTAGTCTTCGTTGGCGTTGCACATACGTTTTATGACCTTCTTCCATAAGGATTTTATGTGTGCAATACGAAGGACTTATTCCTTTAATATCATGAATCTTCCATGCAATGGCTGGTTTATGAGCTTTCAACACAGAAATGAGTTGTGATTTCTCATTTTCAGTAAGAGAAGACGATATTATTACAGGTAATTCAGATTCGCCATGTAAATAAGCGTATTCCAAATGGTTTGGAAGTGGCTTTAACTCTAATTTCGGAGGTTCTTCTATCGATGATTTATATCGATATCTGTCTTCTTCTTTTAGCATTTGAATTTCTTCTGTTGTTGGTTCATATCCATTAGCTATAAGTGTAGCTAACATTTCAGCTTCATCAATTGGTTCATTACCTTCTCCTAAAGAACATTCTCCTGTTCCTTGTAATTCTGGAAATTCTTCTAATAATTCTGCATGTGCATCTATAGTTTGAATATAATAACATGTATCATCTGCAGATTGCGGTTGTTGCATTGCTCTATCAACTGAAAAGGTAACACTCTCATCCTCTATACTTAGGGTCAGTTTCTTACCGAACACGTCTATCATTGCTTTAGCCGTGTTTAAGAATGGTCTTCCTAATATGAGAGGAACTTGAGAATCTTCTTCCATGTCCAAAACAACAAAATCTACTGGAAATACTAAAGTACCAACTTTAACTAGCATGTTCTCCATTATCCCTCTAGGATATTTTATTGATCTATCGGCTAGTTGTATGCTTATTCTGGTTGGTTTCAATTCTCCAAGGTCTAGTTTAGCGTATAGTGAATACGGCATTAGATTTATACTAGCACCTAAGTCTGCCAATGCTTCTATTGAACTAAGACTACCCAGAAAACATGGAATTGTGAAACTTCCTGGATCAGATAGTTTTTCTGGTATCTTATTCAACAGCACTGCTGAACAATTAGCATTCATAGTGACAGCCGAGAGTTCTTCCATTTTCTTTCTATTCGTGATTAGATCTTTCAAGAATTTAGCATATCTAGGCATTCCTGAAATCACATCAATGAAAGGAAGATTTACATTTATCTGTTTAAACATATCCAAGAATTTGGATTGCTCGGCTTCAAGTTTCTCTTTCTTCATTTTACTCGGGTAAGGAAGTGGTGGTTGGTATGGTTTAACATAAGGTTTATCCTTAACTGTGTTATCTTCATTAACCTTTTCAACTACCGGTTCTTTTTCCTTATCTTGATCAGGTTGTGGTTCTTGTGGAGTAGGAATGGTTTCATCAGAAGTTACAGGTATTTCCGGTGATTTAAGTGTTGTACCACTTCTTGTGGTAATAGCTTTAGCTGTTTCATTCCGGGGGTTAGCGTTTGTATCACTAGGTAAACTTCCCGGTTTTCTTTCACCTATTAACCTTGCTAGGTTACTTACTTCTTGTTCCAGATTTTGAATAGAAGCTTGTTGATTTCTAAATGCTTGAGCATTTTGTTCATTGGTTTGTTTTTGAGATGTGAAAAACTGCGTTTGAGTTTCAACTAGCTTTGTCATCATATCTTCTAAATTCGGCTTTTTATCATCGGTTTGTTGTGGTGGTTTGTTTTGAAAATTTGGTCTTTGCTGATTGTAAGTATTATTGGATACTTGTTGATTGCTAGGACCTTGTTGGTTATTGTATGGAATATTTCGGTTATAATTCTGGTTTTGATTGTAAATCGGTCTTGGCGGTTGATAATTATTCTGATAATTATTTCCAGGCCTTTGGTTTATGTATGAAATATTCTCTCTTTGTTCCATTGTTAATTCAATACTTAGACAATCTTTTGTCAAATGTGGTCCTCCACACTGCTCACAACTAATTCGTATTGAGTGAATATCCTTAGTCATCTTTTCCATTCGTCTCTCCACAGCATCTATCTTTGCGGAAATGGAATCTAAGTCATGGCTAGAATCGGCTCTAGCTGCTTTAGATGATCTAATGATATCTTTTTCTTGGTGCCACTCATGTGAGTGGGAAGCAGTATTATCAATAATTTTGTAAGCATCAGTTTCGGTTTTCTTCATAATAGAACCACCAGCTGCTATATCTATGTCTTTTCTTGTAGTGATGTCGCATCCTTGGTAGAATATTTGTACTATTTGACAGGTGTCTAAACCATGTTGCGGACATCCTCTTAACAACTTTCCATATCTTGTCCACGCCTCATATAGAGTTTCATTTGGTTTCTGTGTGAACGTAACAATTTCTGCTTGAAGTCTTACAGCTTTAGATGCAGGAAAGAATTGTTTAAGAAATTTGTCAATTAAAACATCCCATGTATCAATCGCCCCTTCAGGTAACGATTCCAACCAATCTTTGGCTTCTCCCTTTAAAGTCCAGGGAAATAACATGAGATATATCTGTTCATCCTCCACTTCTCGGATTTTAAATAGTGTGCAGATCCTATTAAAGGTACGTAGATGTTCATTTGGATCTTCCTTCGGCGCACCACTAAATTGGCATTGATTAGTCACCATGTGTAGAATTTGTCCTTTGATTTCATAATCTGGCGCATTAATGTCTGGATGAGTAATTACGTGACCTTGGCCAGTGCGTTTAGCTCTCATTCGGTCTTCCATACTTAAAGGTTCCAGATTCTCCATAATTGAATTTGTTGAATCGGTATCACTAGATGATTCTGATTTAATGGTTCGTTCCTCAACAATCTCTATTTGAATGATTGGTGGTTCCGGAGGAAAGTTTAGTGGTTCAGGATCTATGAACCGTTCCTGAATATTTTCCGGATTCTCAATTGTGAGGTCGGGTTCAAAAAATGGATTATCGGAAATTTGAACTGAAGTACTTGGTCGACTGGATGACGATTCTAAAGAAAAATCAACGGCGGTTATATTTGTTAAATGATGTCTTGATCGAGTTACAGGTGGTGAACGTACAAAAGGTGATGAACGTCTTGCTCGGTGCATTCACTGAATATCCTATTAGTTTTAAAAAGGAAAGAAAAATTTATAATAAGTTATCCAATCAATAGACTTTTCTGATTTTGCCCACGTTTCGAATAGCCAAAAGATGCAGCAGAGGGGCAGGATTCGTTTGGTCTCAATATAATTGAGGACTGTTTGGCTCCAATAACCCGGTTCACGTACAAATTCAACTATTACTACGAACCAGAAAATTTTGATGTCTATTAATTTTACCACTTAAAATAAATTTTCGTAATTTTAAGAAATTTAGATAAGAAGTAGAAAAAAAATTCTAAGTCCTAAAACTAGAATAGCGAGAAATAAGAAAGAAAAAGAGTTCGTCGCAAAAGGTCGAAAAAGAAAAAAAATGGTTGAAAAATAAAAGGTGACGGAAAAATAAAAGAAACTTATAAAAACTTAAAAATACTTTACTAACCTAACCTTATTACTACAACTAACTTAAAATTATAATCGCAAATTGAAATTACTAATTGGAATGATAATTGGTACATAGTAAAAGGTCTAAAAATATTAAAGCTTACAGGAAAAACTAAATCCCAAATGGAAATAACTTAAAAAGAAACTAAAACTTAAAAAGGCGTCGCAAAATTCTAAAGCACCTAATACTTAATCTAAAGAAAAAGCACTTAAGGAATTCTACGGCAAAGCCTAAAAATCTAGGAGTAAAAATCACTATAGCAAAAACTAAGTTTAAAATTAAATATGAGCTAAAAGATACAAATATTACGCTACAACGATTAAAAAGGAACAAAATATAAAAGTTATAAAAAGTTATAAAAATATTAGATTTTATAAAAATATTATTTTTATATTTTTTATATTATAGTATTAAGTAAATAAATAATAAAACTAAACAAAAGTAAAAATTACTAAATAAATTAAAAACTTAATTATAATAATAATAATAGTTTTAGGGTTTAAGTAATAATAATTAAATAATATCCGTAATAAATGCGTGATTAGGGTTTGGATGTGGCCTGGTCAACCCCTTCATGCGAGTCGCATGGAATAAGGGGGTGGGTCATGCGACTCGCATGAACACCCTGAACTGGTTCAATTGGACTGGTTCAAATGACAGGTCACGTAATTATTTAATATTTATTTTTAATTTCTGTTTTATATATAATATAAGATATAATTATATAATTTAAATAAAAACTTAATAAAATACTAAAATAAAATACAAATACTTTAATATTTTGTAAATAATAAAGAAAAACTTAAAATACACTTTAAAATATGTTTTTTTTTTTATATTAGCGTTGCGCTTCCGGCGTTTAAGAGTGTCCCCGGCAGCGGCGCCAAAAATACTTGATGTTAAAGCTAAGGGGTATAAAATACTATTAAATTTTATTAGAAAACACTATTAAATACGATACAATTTTACACAAGATATTTATTTATTTATAGAATGGATATACTTAAACCTTGCTACAACACTTATAGGCAGTGTACCTAATCGTACAGTAGTGTAGTTTTTAGTAAGTCCGGTTCGTTCCACAGGGAAATCTTTAAACAAAGCTCAACGCTATATTAGTTTACTTTTATAAAAATACAAATATATATATAAGTAATATTATTATTATAAAGGGGGGTTTTTACCGTTTAATGACCGGTTTGTCGATTTTAAAACTTTAGTCGCAGTTAAAACCTAATGTAAAATATAAAATAAATACAAGACTTTAAATTAAAGCGTAAAGTAAATAACGATAATGAAATTGCGAATAATAAAAATGCGATAAAATAAAATTGCGATAATTAAAAAGTACAATAATTAAAAGTGCGATTAAATAACAATAAATAAAAGTGCGATAATTAGAAGTGCAATTAAATATAAAATAAAGGAAATTAAATATGAAATAAAAGAATTATGCTTATTTAAACTTCCATAATCATGATGTTTGACGTGTTGATTTTAGTTTTATGCCCATGGGTTAATTGTCCTTTGCCCTGGATTATTTAATATGTCCGTCTGGTTTTTGTCCATAACAGTCCATCAGTCATAAATATAAATTGCAAGTGTCCTTGTCAAATTATTATTATACCCGAAGATAAATATTCCAACTAATTGGGGATTCGAATTGTAACAAGGTTTTAATACTTTGTTTAATGAATACACCAGGTTATCGACTGCGTGTAAACCAAGGTTTTACTACTTTGTTAACAATTACACCAATTACCCTTGAATGTAATTTCACCCCTGTTTTAATTATTCTAGTGGCTATTAATCCATTCCCGTGTCTGGTTAAATGAACGATTATTCGTACATATAAATACCCCGCCCATCGTGTCCGATTGAGTGTATATGGTAATTTATAGGGACGCCCAATTGTAAATCTTTATATTAACATTAACAAACTTTCATTTAGTTAAACAAATATAAAGCCCATTAATAGCCCATAGTCTAATTTCCACAAGTGTCGTTCTTTTGTCCAAACCCCAATTATGGTACAAAGCCCAATTACCCAATTTTAGTAATTAGCCCAACATCATGATTACTTCGTTTTAAATAAGCATAATAATAACTTAGCTACGAGACATTAATGTAAAAAGGTTGAACATAACTTACAATGATTAAAAATAGCGTAGCGTTACACGGACAGAATTTCGACTTACACCCTTACAACATTCGCTAACATACCCTTATTATTAGAATTATTAAAATTAAAATTATAATATAAATTATATATATATATTACGTATATATTGAGAGAGAGATAGATATTATTTTTTAAACTCGGCAGAAAACTGGCTTTATATAGGACCTGACCAACATTTTCACTCCATGCGACTCGCATGGATTTTGTGCCTCTGGCCATGCGAGTCGCATGGCCACCCTGGATCCAGAGAAATTGCTTTGTTTTCTTCTTGCCGACGTAATATAATAATAATATATAATATAATATATAATTATATATATATTATATTATATTCTTGTGCATAGTAGACTAGATATTTTTGGTCCGTTGCGTCGGGCGTTTCTTCTAGGCTCAGGTCCCGGTTCCGGATTTTCGGACGTCTTCGCGTATTATTTTATATCGTGTACTTTGCGTCTTGTAACTTGTACTCTTGTCATTTTGAGACGTTCCTCATCAATATTTTGAACCTTTTTAGTTGTATCTTGTACTTTTTAGCTCTTTGGACCTTTTTGTCTTCAATTTGTCGAATCTGCCTTTTATCTTCACTTTTTAATATTTAAACGAATATTGCTTGTAAATCGAACAATGCCAACTAAAATCTTGTCTTTCTTGGGGAATAATGCTATAAAATATATGTTCCTTTTTAGCCTTATCACATATAAATTTGAATCTAATGTCACTTCATTAAACACGCTTTTTTAAATATTAATATGCGCTGCCAGATGGAGTTGCATTTGGCGGCGCATAACCTTCGGTTTCAGATTGTGCTTAAATTCTCGAGATCACCCTTAAACGACCCTAACATCAAGACTCCTGGATAGTTTCTGGACATTCAAGGTCGTCAGGATGCCGAAAAAAGAGATTTTACGCATTTTTAATGTTCTCTTTGAACGTTTTCAATTTATATCGTATTATTAGTTTTGTGTATGCATGACTTAGAATGGTATAAATCGTTTTAAGGCCTATTATTTCACTCACAATGTAATTATGTATAACGGGTATAAATTTGAATCTAATGTCACTTCATTAAACACGTTTTTTTAAATCATTAGTATGCGCCGCAGGATGGAATACCATTTGGCAGCGCATAACCTTCGGTTTAAGATTGTGCTGAAATTCTCAAGATCACCCTTAAATGGCTGAACGAGCAAGACTCTCTGAACGTGCTAGCCAATCGAGGTCATCTAGATTCCGAAAAAGACATCTTTCCTCGCAAAATCACACCACGCACCAAACCCCACCGACGGTTCGTGGCGCTTGGTGTTTTGTGTCTTTGGCTAAAATGTTCGATCTATCGTATCTTTTGACTCGTAGCTCCGATTTAGTCACCGTTTTTTCAAATCGTGTATTTTTTCGGGATCTATCTGTTGGCAAACTGCCGTAGGCGATTTTGTCCCAAATATTTTTCGAAACGAGACCTCGAAAGCCTTCAATTTTGCTTTTTTTTGATTTTAAACGTTTTGAATTTCATTTATATTATTCATTTTGTGTCCGCATGACTTCGCATGGTACATATTGTTTTAAGGCCTATTATTTCACCCGCAATGCAATTATGTGTAACACATATAAATTTGAATCTAATGTCACTTCATTAAACAAGCTTTTTTAAAGCATTAATATGCGCGCCAGATGGAGTACCATTTGGCGGCGCATAACCTTCGGTTTCAGATTGTGCTAAAATTCTAGAGATCACCCTAAAATGACCCTAACATCAAGACTCCTGGATAGTGTCGTGACATTCGAGGTCGTCAGGATGCCGAAAAAAGACATTTTATTCATTTTTAATGTTCTCTTTGAACGTTTTCGATTTATATCGTATTATTAGTTTTGTGTATGCATGACTTAGCATGATATATATCGTTTTAAGGCCTATTATTTCACTCGCAATGTAATTATATATAACGGGTATAAATTTGAATCTAATGTCACTTCATTAAATACGTTTTTTAAATCATTAGTATGCGCCACCAGATGGAGTACCATTTGGTGTCGCATAACCTTCGGTTTAAGATTGTGCCGAATTCTCAAGAACAGCCTAAAAGTGCCGAACGAGCAAGACTCTCTGAACATGCTTGCCATTCGACTTCGTCTAGAATTCGAAAAAGATATCTTTCTTCGCAAAATCGCACCACGCACCAAACACCACCGACGGTTCGTGGTGCTTGTTGTTATGTGTCTTTGGACAAAATGTTCGATCTATCATATCTTTTGACTCGTAGCTCCGATTTAGTCACCGTTTTTTTCAAATCGTGTATTTTTTCAGGATCTATCCTTTGGAAAACTGGCGTAGGCGGTTTAACCCAAATATTTCTCGAAACGAGACCTCGAAAGGCTTTAATTTTGCCTTTTTTCGATTTTGACCGTTTTGAATTTCATTCATATTATTCCTTTTGTGTATGCATGACTTAGCATGGTACATATTGTTTTAGGCCTATTAATTCACTCGCAATGTAATTATGTATAACGCATATAAATTTAAATTTAATGTCACTTCATTAAACACGCTTTTTTAAATCATTAATATGCACCGCCAGATAGAGTACCATTTGCCGGCGCATAACCTTCGATTTCAAATTGTGCTGAAATTCTCGAGATTACCCTAAAACTACCCTAACATCAAGACTCTTGGATAGTGTCTTGACATTCGAGGTCGTCAGGATGCCGAAAAAAAGTTATTTTACTCATTTTTAATATTCTCTTTAAACGTTTTCAATTTATATCGTATTATTAGTTTTGTATGTGCATGACTTAGAATGGTACATATCATTTTAAGGCCTATTATTTCACTCGCAATGTAGTTATTTATAACGGGTATAAATTTGAGTCTAACGTCACTTCATTAAACACATTTTTTTAAATCATTAGTATGTGTCACCAGATGAAGTACCATTTGGCGGCGCATAACCTTCGGTTTAAATTTGTGCTTAAATTCCTAAGATCACCATTAAACGGCCGAACGAGCAAGACTCTATGAACATGCTTGCCAATCGAGGTCATCTAGATTCCGAAAAAGATATCTTTCCTCGCAAAATCGCACCACGCACTAAACACCACTGACGGTTCGTGGCGTTTGGTGCTTTGTGTCTTTGGCAAAAATCTTCCATTTATCGTATCTTTTGACTCGTTCCTCCGATTTAGTCACCTTTTTTTTAAATCGTGTGTTTTTTCAGGATCTATCCGTTGGCAAACTGCCGTAGGCGTTTTGTCCCAAATATTTTTCGAAACGAGACGTCGAAAGCCTTCAATTTTGCCTTTTTCGATTTTAATCGTTTTGAATTTTATTCATATTATTCCTTTTGTGTATGCATGACTTAGCATGGTACATATTGTTTTAATGCCTTTTATTTCACTCGCAATGTAATTATATATAACGCCTATAAATTTGAATATAATGTCACTTTATTAAACAAGCTTTTTTAAATCATTAATATGCATCGCCAGATGGAGTACCATTTGGCGGCGCATAACCTTCGATTTTAGATTGTGCTGAAATTCTCGAGAACACCATAAAACGACCCTAACATTAAGACTCCTGGATAGTGTCTTGACATTCGAGGTCGTCAGAATGCCGAAAAAGACATTTTACTCATTTTTAATGTTTTCTTTGAACGTTTTCAATTTATATAGTATTATTAGTTTTGTGTATGCATGACTTAGCATGGTATATATATCATTTTAAGGCCTATTATTTCACTCGCAATGTAATTATGTATAACGGGTATAAATTTGAATCTAACACATTTTTTTAAAATCATTAGTATGCGCCGCCAACTGGAGTACCATTTGGCGGCGTATAACCTTCGGTTTAAGATTGTGCTAAAATTCTCAAGATCACCCTAAAACGGCCGAACGAGCAAGACTCTCTGAACATGATTGCCATTCAAGGTCGTCTAGATTCCAAAAAGACATTTTTCCTCTCAAAATCGCAACACGCACCAAACACCACCGACGGTTCGTGGCGCTTGGTGTTTTATGTCTTTGGCCAAAATGTTCGATCTATCATATCTTTTGACTCGTAGCTCTGAATTAGTCACCTTTTTTCAAATCGTGTATTTTTCTGGAACAATCCGTTGGCAAACTTGCGTAGGCGGTTTGTCCCAAATATTTTTCGAAACGAGACCTCCAAAGCCTTCAGTTTTGCCTTTTTTCGATTTTGACCGTTTTGAATTTCATTCATATTATTCCTTTTGTGTATGCATGACTTAGCATGGTACATATTGTTTTAAGGCCTATTATTTCACTCGCAATGTAATTATGTATAACGCATATAAATTTAATCTAATGTCACTTCATTAAACACGCTTTTTTAAATATTAATATACGCCGCCAGATGGAGTTGCATTTGGCGGCGCATAACCTTCGGTTTCAGATTGTGCTAAAATTCTCGAGATCACCCTAAAGCGACCCTAACATCAAGACTCCTGGATAGTGTCTTGACATTCAAGGTCGTCAGGATGCCAAAAAAAGACATTTTACTCATTTTTAATGTTCTCTTTAAACATTTTCAATTTATATCGTATTATTAGTTTTGTGTATGCATGACTTAGAATGGTATAAATCGTTTTAAGGCATATTATTTCACTCGCAATGTAATTATGTATAATGGGTATAAATTTGAATCTAATGTCACTTCATTAAACACGTTTTTTTAAATCATTAGTATGCGCCGCAGGATGGAGTACCATTTGGCGGCGCATAATCTTCGGTTTAAGATTGTGCTAAAATTCTCAAGATCACCCTTAAATGGCCGAACGAGCAAGACTCTCTGAACGTGCTTGCCAATCGAGGTGGTCTAGATTCCGAAAAAGACATCTTTCCTCGCAAAATCGCACTACGCACCAAACCCCACCGACGGTTCTTGGCGCTTGGTGTTTTGTGTCTTTGGCTAAAATGTTCGATCTATCGTATCTTTTGACCCGTAATTCCGATTTAGTCACCGTTTTTTCAAATCGTGTACTTTTTTGGGATCTATCCGTTGGCAAACTGTCGTAAGCAGTTTGTCACAAATATTTTTTGAAACGAGACCTCGAAAGCCTTTAATTTTGCCTTTTTTCAATTTTAACCGTTTCGAATTTCATTCATATTATTCCTGTTGTGTATGCATGAATTAGAATGGTATATATCATTTTAAGGCCTATTATTTCACTCGCAATGTAATTATGTATAATGGGTATAAATTTGAATCTAATGTCACTTCATTAAACACGTTTTTTTTAATCATTAGTATGCGCCGCCAGATGGAGTACTGTGACAACCCGGAAATTTCCAACCAAATTTAAACTTTAATCTTTATATGTTTCCGACACGATAAGCAATATTTGTTAAGTTAAATTTCAAGAATTTTAAACTATATTCATACATTCATTCAACCTCGACCAAGTTCCAACGATTCACGAACCATTAAACGAATATGATTATATATGTATATGTGTATATATATTATAACTTGAAACGTAAACAAAATATTAGATTAAATACTTTATATGATTATATCTGTTTCAAAATGTTTATCAATGGAATTAGAAGATAAGATCAAATGATTGAATTATCAGATATATTGAATTATGATTACAAGTCTCTGTTGAAAGGCCCACGTTGATTTGAGAAATCTTTCCATTTTAACAATATTCGGAAAATGGTAAAGTGATTTATAAATAAGAACAAATTGTCAATCATTGAGAACTACACAAACGATAGTGGAAGATTGAATCTCAAAAAGACTCGATTGATCTATTTAGTTTCAAACGTACAAAAACGTTTTCAGTTTAAAAAGAACTTTATTATTAAAACGTATATAACTTTTATAAATATCTAGAACCACTTTTTACAACTCATTACTTAACTAGTATGATAAAGATAACGATATTTATATTTTATTTTATTAAATATATATAACGATTTAAATTAATATTATATATATTTATACGCGTATTATACGTACATAGTTTTATAATTTTACTATACTTAAACTTTACCTTTACTTTATTTTTACTTTACTTTAACTTTAATAATTCACTTTAATAATTCATACTTTAATAATTCACTTTAATAATTCATACTTTAATAATTCAATTTAATAATTCATACTTTAATAATTCACTTTAATAATTCATACTTTAATAATTCAAAAATCTATTATAAATAGAATTCAATAGGTTTCATTATTTTATAGAAACTTGAAAATATTTTTCTCTAAACTCTCTCAATCGATTTACATATATATATTTACTCCGTATTATTTCAAGATATTATTAGTATACATAAAATATTATGACGGAGTGCTGTCCGAGTGGTTTCGAAATTGTTTTTCGAGTAGGATAGGATTAAGGAAATTATGGGTTATAGCTATGGAGGTGATTGAGTATGGTTCATAGGTATGCTCGTGAGGTCAATATAGTGTTTATCATTTCCGTTGCGTCTACGTACCTTTCCTGCAATATTGAATCTCAATATTGATACGTGAGTACTCATAATTTAACTTTTACATACTAATAGTGTATCCCTGACTAGTGCTCGAGTATTTAGGATTATGCATGCTTGTACTTTTGATATTGCCCTTAGACAGGTTAGGTTGAATCTTGAATTAGTTACACTTGCGGTTGAGATAAGGTATAAGATATGCACGTCCTTGGAAAGCTAGCAAAAAATTAAGAACTTTTCCTTTAGATATCGAATGGTTTCGATGAACGGATTAGAAGTTATAATCAATTGAATTTTCAATATTTTTATTAAAAATGATTATTATTATCGTCGTTTTTATCGTCGTTCTAGTTTTATCTTATTATTATGATTATTATTATCTTTATCAATAAAAGGGATTTATCATTAAAAATTGTTATTTTTTTTATTATTACTATCGTTATTATCGTTAAAGTTATAATTAGTATTATTATTATTATTATCCAATTATTATTATTATTATTATTATTATTATTATTATTATTATTATTATTATTATTATTATTATTATTAGTATTATTATTATTATTATTATCATTATTAATATATATATCATTATTTAAAAATGGTTATTGTTATTGTTATTATTATTATTACTATATATTATCATTAAGATAATTATTAGTATTATCGTTAATAATGTTATAGTAACTATCATTATTAATATTAGTGTAATTAAAATAAATATTTGTAACACCTAATTATTTTGATTACTATTATTATCATTATTATGAACACGATATAAAAGACGATTAAAAGCTATTAAACGAAACGATTAGGAAATAATGAGTAAGAGTATCATGATGAAATTAAAATATTATAAGATATTGATTTAGATAAAATTATCGTTCTTATTATTTTTATCATTACTATTATTATTAAAAGTATCGTTAGTATTAAAACTATCATTTTAACAAAAATTATCATTTTAATAGAAATGTCATTGTTACTATAAAATATCATTATTATTATTATTTTAAATAGAATTATTATTTTAAAGATAATATTAAAAATTATCGTAAATATTAAAGTTATCATAATTAGAATTATCGTTTTATCATAATGTTATCTTAGTAACTATAAATATTGATATTTTTATAATAATAATTATTATTACAAAATAATACAACTTTTACTTACTATCATTATAGATATTATTTTATCAAATAAATATGTGATACAAACATATTTTACTACGTGTAATAACTTACTTTAATAATACCTATCATATTATCTTTATGATATTAAATCAACCCTATAAATTTTATTACTTAATATATATATAAGTATATTTTATTATATAAATTTAATATAAAATTTTATTTATTAATAAATAAATTATATTATTTACTCTAATAAATCTTTTAAAAATATTTAAAAATATAAAACGACGATATTTAAACTATATATTAATCATGTATAGATTTTTGGAAATTATTTTGAGTCAAATTTACTTTTGTTAACTTTTGCATATTAGTCTCGAGCATTAGGATTGTGGTACACTATGACTTAACCTAATTTGTTAGACAAATATTGACCAACACATAAATATATATAATTAATTTAGGTTCGTGAATCCAAGGCCAACCTTGCACTTGTTCAATGACGTTATATGTATTTTTACTACGAAATACAGTATGGTGAGTTTCATTTGCCTTTTTACCCTTTATATTTTTGGGACTGAGAATACATGCGCTTTTATAAATGTTTGACGAAATAGACACAAGTAATTGAAACTACATTCTATGGTTGAATTATCGAAATCGAATATGCCCCTTTTTATTAAAGTCCGGTAATCTAAGAATTAGGGAACAGACACCCTAATTGACGCGAATCCTAAAGATAGATCTATTGGGCCTAACAAACCCCATCCAAAGTACAGGATGCTTTAGTACTTCGAAATTTATATCATGTCCGAAGGAGGATCCCGGAATGATAGGGGATATTCTTATATGTATCTAGTTAATGTCGGTTACCAGGTGTTCACCATATGAATGATTATTTTTGACTCTATGCATGGGACGTATATTTATGAGAACTGGAAATGAAATTCTTGTGGTCTATTAAAATGATGAAAATAAATGATTATGATAAACTAATGAACTCACCAACCTTTTAGTTGACACTTTAAAGCATGTTTATTCTCAGGTGTTAAAGAAATCTTCCGCTGTGCATTTGCTCATTTTAAAGATATTACTTGGAGTCTTTCATAGCATATTTCAAAGAACGTTGCATTCGAGTCATTGAGTTCATCAAAGATTATTATTAAATCAATTTATAGTTGGATAGTGGATATTATGAAATGGTATGCATGCCTGTCAATTTTTGATGTAAAGAAAGTTTGTCTTTTAAAAACGAATGCAATGTTTGTAAAATGTATCATATAGAGGTCAAATATCTTGCAATGTAATCAACTATTGTGAATCGTTTATAATGTATATGAACGGGTCCTTTCAAGTACCATTTGGCGGCACATAACCTTCGGTTTAAGATTGTGCTGAAATTCTCAAATTCACCCTAAAACGGTCGAACGAGCAAGACTCTCAGAACGTGCTTGCCAATCGAGGTCGTCTAGATTCTGAAAAAGACATCTTTCCTCGCAAAATCGCACCACGCACCAAACACCACCGACGGTTCGTGGCGCTTGGTGTTTTGTGTCTTTCGCCAAAATGTTCGATCTATTGTATCTTTTGACTCGTAGCTCTGATTTAGTCACCGTCTTTTCAAATCATGTATTTTTCGGGATCTATCCGTTAGCAAACTGCCGTAGGCGTTTGTTGAAATGTCTCGTTCATATTGATTATAAACGTTCCATATTAATTGATTTCGTCGCGAGGTTTTGACCTCTATATGAGACGTTTTTCAAAGACTGCATTCATTTTTAAAACAACCATAACCTTTATTTTATCTATAAAGGTTTAAAAAGCATTACGTAGATTATCAAATAATGATAATCTAAAATATACCGTTTGCACACGACCATTACATAATGGTTTACAATAAGAATATATTACATCAAAAATAAGTTTCTTGAATGCAGTTTTTACATAATATCATACAAGCATGGACTCCAAATCTTGTCCTAATTTTAGTATGCAACAGCAGAAGCTCTTAATAATCACCTGAGAATAAACATGCTTAAAATGTCAACAAAAATGTTGTAAGTTATAGGTTTAACCTATATAAATCAAATCGTAACAATAGACCACAAGATTTCATATTTCAATATACATCCCATACATAGAGATAAAAATCATTCATATGGTGAACACCTGGTAACCGACATTAACAAGATGCATATATAAGAATATCCTCATCATTCCGGGACACCCTTCGGATATGATATAAATTTCGAAGTACTAAAGCATCCGGTACTTTGGATGGGGTTTGTTAGGCCCAATATATCTATCTTTAGGATTCGTGTCAATTAGGGTGTCTGTTCCCTAATTCTTAGATTACCAGACTTAATAAAAAGGGGTATATTCGATTTTGATAATTCAACCATAGAATGTAGTTTCACGTACTTGTGTCTATTTTGTAAATCATTTATAAAACCTGCATGTATTCTCATCCCAAAAATATTAGATTTTAAAAGTGGGACTATAACTCACTTTCACAGATTTTTACTTCGTTGGGAAGTAAGACTTGGCCACTGGTCGATTTACGAACCTATAACAAATATGTAAATATATATCAAAGTATATTCAAAATATATTTCAACACTTTTAATACATTTTGATGTTTTAAGTTTATTAAGTCAGCTGTCCTCGTTAGTAACCTACAACTAGTTGTCCACAATTAGATGTACAGAAATAAATCGATATATATTATCTTGAATCAATCCACGACCCAGTGTATACACGTCTCAGGCTAGATCACAACTCAAAGTATATATATTTTTAGAATCAACCTCAACCCTGTATAGCTAACTCCAACATTACTGCATATAGAGTGTCTATGGTTGTTTCAAATAATATATATACATGGGTCGATATGATATGTCAAAACATTTGCATACGTGTCTATGGTATCCCAAGATTATATAATATATTAGAATACATGTATAATACAATATGATTTAGCTAGGATATGATTAATATAGATTTGTTACCAATTTTCACGTAGCTACAACAAACAAAAATATCCAATCTTGTTTTACCCATAACTTCTTCGTTTTAAATCCGTTTTGAGTGAATCCAATTGCTATTGTTTCATATTGAACTTAAGTTTTGAATCTATACAGATAAAGTATAAGTTTATAGTCGTAAATACAGGTTACAAGTCATTTTTGTAAAGGTAGTCATTTCAGTCGAAAGAACGACGTCTAGATGACCATTTTAAAAAACATACTTCCACTTTGAGTTTAACCATGATTTTTGGATATAGTTTCATGTTCATAAGATAAATCATTTTCCCAGAGGAACAACTTTTAAATCAAACTTTATCATAGTTTTTAATTAACTAACCCAAAACAGCCCGCGGTGTTACTACGACGGCGTATATCCAGTTTTACGGTGTTTTTCGTGTTTTCGGTTTTAAATCATTAAGTTAGCATGTCATATAGATATAGAACATGTGTCTAGTTGATTTTAAAAGTCATGTTAGAAGGATTAACTTTTGTTTGCGAACAAGTTTAGAATTAACTAAACTCTGTTCTAGTGATTTCAAGTTTAAACCTTCGAATAAGGTAGTTTTATATATATGAATCGAATGATGTTATGAACATTATTACTACCTCAGGTTTTGTGGATAAACCTACTGGAAATGAGAAAAATAGATCTAGCTTCAAAGGATCCTTGGATGGCTTGAAAGTTCTTGAAGCAGAATCATGACACGAAAACAAGTTCAAGTAAGATTTCCACTCGAAATAAGATTGTTATAGTTATAGAAATTGAATCAAAGTTTGAATATGAGTATTACCTTGTATTAGAAAGATATATTACTGTAAATAAGAAAGATTTCTTGAGGTTGGATGATCACTTTACAAGATTGGAAGTAAGCTAGCAAACTTGGAAGTATTCTTGATTTTATGAAACTAGAACTTATAGAATTTATGAAGAACACTTAGAAGATAGAACTTGAGAGAGATCAATTAGATGAAGAATATTGAAGAATGAAATTGTTTGTAGGTGTTTTTGTTCGTTGGTATATGGATTAGATATAAAGGATGTGTACTTTTGTTTACATGTAAATAAGTCATGAATGATTACTAATATTTTTGTAATTTTATGAGATATTTCATGCTAGTTGCCAAATGATGGTTCCCACATGTGTTAGGTGACTCACATGGGCTGCTAAGAGCTGATCATTGGAGTGTATATACCAATAGTACATACATCTAAAAGGTGTGTATTGTACGAGTACGAATACGGGTGCATACGAGTAGAATTGTTGATGAAACTGAACGAGGATGTAATTGTAAGCATTTTTGTTAAGTAGAAGTATTTTGATAAGTGTCTTGAAGTCTTTTAAAAGTGTATGAATACATATTAAAACACTACATGTATATACATTTTAACTGAGTCGTTAAGTCATCGTTAGTCGTTACATGTAAATGTTGATTTGAAACCTTTAAGTTAACGATCATGTTAAATTTTTTAACCCAATGTTTATTATATCTAATAAGATGTTAAATTATTACATTATCATGATATTATGATATATTAATATATCTTAGTATGATATAGATACAGTTAAATGTTGTTACAACGATAATCGTTACATATATGTCTCGTTTCGAAATCATTAAGTTAGTAGTCTTGTTTTTACATATGTAGTTCATTGTTAATACACTTAATGACATGTTTACTTATCATTTATCATGATTAAACATAGTGTATCAATATCTTAATATGATTCATATGTATTTAGTAAGACGTTGTTATAACGATAATCGTTATATATACTGTTTCGAGTTTCTTAATTCAATAAACTCAATTTTATGTATATAACTCATTGTTAAAATACCTAATGAGATACTTACTTATCATAATATCATGTTAACAATATATATAATCATATATATGTCATCATTAAGTTTTTACAAGTTTTAACGTTCGTGAATCACCGGTCAACTTGGGTGGTCAATTGTCTATATGAAACCTATTTCAATTAATCAAGTCTTAACAAGTTTGATTGCTTAACATGTTGGAAACACTTAATCATGTAAATAACAATTTCATTTAATATATATAAACATGGAAAAGTTCGGGTCACTATATTTGTCCTAAATATTTTTCGAAACGAGACCTCGAAAGCCTTCAATTTTGCCTTTTCGATTTTAACCGTTTTGAATTTCATTCATATTATTCATTTTGTGTATGCATCACTTCGCATGGTACATATTGTTTTAAGGCCTATTATTTCACCCGCAATGCAATTATGTGTAACGCATATAAATTTGAATCTAATGTCACTTCATTAAACAAGCTTTTTTAAATCATTAATATGCGCCGCCAGATGGAGTACCATTTGGCGGCGCATAACCTTCGGTTTCATATTGTGCTGAAATTCTAGAGATCACCTTAAAACGACCATAGCATCAAGACTCCTGGATAGTGTCTTGACATTCGAGGTCGTCAGGATGCCGAAAAAAAGACATTTTACTCATTTTTAATATTCTCATTGAACATTTTCAATTTATATCGTATTATTAGTTTTGTGTATGCATGACTGAGCATGGTATATATCGTTTTAAGGCCCATTATTTCACTCGCAATGTAATTATATATAACGAGTATAAATTTGAATCTAATGTCACTTCATTAAACACGATGTTTTAAATCATTAGTATGGGCCGCCAGATGGAGTACCATTTGGCGGCGCATAACCTTCGGTTTAAGATTAAAGTAAATTCAATCTCAACTTTCTTTCTATATTCATGTTTTTTTACGACGATTAGGAGTTACTAATGGGTCCAAATAATATGTCGGAACTCATTCACCTAATCATTTTCTATGACTATTTTTATATTCACGTTAAATTTAACTAATATTATTTAAAGTATATTTAACGATAACAATAATGTTATTTATTTTATCATTTAAAGATGAATAGTAATAGCAATTATAATTATTTCTTTCGATATATATAAATTAATAGGGAACAATTTTTAGAGTAGATAAGTAAAATACAATTATTTATTTTTATTTAATAAGTTTTATGATGATGATGATCATCATCATCATCATTATTATTATTATTATTATTATTATTATTATTATTATTATTATTATTATTATTATTATTATTATTATTATTATTATTATTATTATAGCTGTATAAAAATGAGTTTTAATATATATATTTTTTTAAATTGTACAGTTGATATAATTTACTTAATCTAAAATTTTACTTTAATTTATTTTTAACAATAGTAGTTAATATTTGTGTAAAAATATAAAAAATATACAATCATATACAACCTGAAAAACACAACCGACACCAACCACAAACAAACAACATAATGACTTAAAACCAACAAACAAAACCAAACTAATATATAAACATGTAAATTCAACCCACAACTATTTAAACGAAGGAAAACATGAGAAGAGTATGAAGTAAAGCAAAAACTAAACTATCCAATTTACTTCAAACCAACAACTCTTCAAAGCCTTCCACGATAATGTCGAATCTCTCCAATTCCGAACACGAAGTTATCTTCTTCTTGTACTTACTTTTGGGATTGATCAATTTGCAGTCAACTCGAGCGAATCAAGACGGATTACCAACACAATAAGAGGTTTTGACTTTAGACTTAACTCATCAACCGTAAAATTAACAACGAACAACGACATGTCATTTCCTTTCTCATATCAACACTTGAAACATTTTCATCTCTAAAAAAAACTCGTTAACCACCTTCGACTCCTCCATCTTATAAATATAAATTTATAAGATCGTGTAGATACACGGTCTTTAATTATAGTTGTATCATGTAAGTCTATTTTTTTCATGCACAAAATTAAATATTAATAAAAAAATTACAAAACATGTCGCCATTCTATGAGGAATAAAGTCCTAACGATGGTAGTCTAGTGTTGGGGGGGCATGCAACAAGAAGTTGTAAAAATGGGTTCAATCCCAACCCCATATCTCTTTAAACATGGGTTACACGATTTCTTTCTCACATGATAGCCGTAAAACCAAACAATGTGAGGCCGAGGCCACCAGAGGGTCGGTTTTACCATGAATATAATGACAGACTGAATCGTGGATTTGAAAATAGCCAAAACCCATTAGCTTAAAACCTAAGTCCGTCCATCACATCAAAAAGGCAATCCAACTTCCAAGTACATCTATATGATCCCATATTCTCATGGTACTACAGAGTACAGATTAAGAACATCCCTAGTTTTCTAGCTTATGAATGAATGCAGTTTCATATAATACCCGACATAACCATTGATTCACATAAGTGTAGGTTTTCTACAATTGTCTACACAGAATGAACAGGTTCGATGTAACCAATACGACCAGCCCGTTCGATAATTAATTTAAAACCGAATTAAACTTCTTATGTTTTTGTATGACAACATGTTCGGAGTGGTGTTAGTGGATATATTTATGATCGTCGTATTAGCCCATTATAATGTTAGATTGCATTATATTAGCCCGTTGAAATGTCTCGTCACATTTTTACGGCGAATAACAGATATTAAAATTGAAAAGATATGAAGATCAAATTAGTTGCAATTGTACAAACCTCAACAAGTATGTTTGAAAGTGTAGACCCTACAATCTACTTGAAACAACTACTAAATTTGGCCGTATCTATTGAAACTATTGCAAACATCTTACAAAAAACACACAACCATAACAACCATTGAACACGTCTTAACACTAGTGACTTCGCGAATCTTGATTGATCGTCGAAGACATACAATACATAAAAACCTAAACAACAAAACCAATTGAATCTCTAAAGTCGTCTCCACTCGCAACAGACCATCCACAAAACCCTAAAGCTGCAAAAAACGAGCAACATTCATCAACTGTATCATCCAAGAGCCGCAACAAGAAATCCGAAGGAATTACCAAAAAAATGCCACATACACGCACGAACCCTAACTGTCAGTGACTGAAAAACAAGCAAAGTCGAAAGGAGATCTCCAAGATCTAACTCCCAACATCCCGATCACCGAGAAGATCACCCGGAAATCACACATGATGGTGTGAGGACAACCGACATGTACGACTGATGGCCAAAGAGCAAGAAACCAGAAACTAAGAGAACGAAGAGTTTAGTGGCCAAAAATAGTGGCAAAAAATAATTCGAATATTATGAATTTAGAATCTTGTCACCTACTCCAATTATTACCAAGCACATAAATAATTCGAATTTTACTTAGCAACATCTACTATGTGACTTAATTGGCATGGTGAAACCAACCTATTGGCCTATTCATAAGTATATCGAGTCAAGGTTTACCTTTCGACACAATTGGGTCATATGATCTACGAAGCACCTTATTTATGCACACTTTTATATTATATACACACCAGAAATAAAAGTGTGGTAGGTGGATGTCGTACAAGTAACAGCTCGCCCAAAATTTGACTTATGAGAATAGAATCTTGAAGTCTCTTGCATTTGCATATGCAAGTTGATCTATTTTATTAGCACTAGCGAAACATAAACATAACTGTTAGACCAGTCTTACAGCTGTCATGTGGCCATCGTTCACCACCGACAATATCAGAACGCCCCTTATTGGCCGTTTTGGGCTCCTTTTTTGCAGGGCTTCGAGCAATCAAGCATCATTCAACGAGTAAGTTTGGAGCGTTGTGTATTATTTATCAATTGTGTTGACAATATGAACCGTTGATTAATAAAATAATTGAATCGGTGAAACCTATCCCAAAACTATCTTTTACAATCTCCCTACCACTCTTTTTTCTCATAATATTATCACATCATAGTTATAGTTACACATCATAGTTATAGTTATAGTTATACTAGTTAAAAACTTCTCTAATTTGTCACGTCTATGGTCTTATACTACACATTTTGTGCTGTAAACTGATTTTTAAGTTAATATTAATATATTAATATTAAATATTAATTAATAATTTAATAATAATCATAACACTGTAAACATGTTTGGTTGTGTATTTGTAAAAATTGGTTGGGTATATATAATCACCTTAAAATAAACGCTAGTTGCACACTGCTACTTCATAATGACAACCAATTTCTTAAAATAAAAAATTTATGTGTATACAAAGTCAAAGTCAACTCCAACATGATTCTCTTCATTACACATTTCTTATCTTTAATCACTGGTACACGACATGTAACTCCCAAGAAATTTCAATGGCTAACACACTCTTTTGCCTTCAATCACATTGCATTTGCTAAATATATCTTCATGATTGCTTCTATTGTTTAAGCCTAATCATACACTTTATATGTGCAAAATGTATGTATGTATGTAGATCAACATAGCAACATCAGAACTATGCCAATTCATAGAAGAAACTAACCTGAAATTGAAGCAAGAATCAACTAATGATGGCTTCCCCTCGCGAAATATTTGATGTTTCGGGGCCTTTGCACCTTCTTAATTCTTTTGATTGGTATGTATCTTTGTTTGTAGATTGTAACTTGAAAGATTTGCTTCATTTTATTTTCATTTATTTTTATTTTCTTTTTTGAATTTATCAAATAAGTGTTTTGATTTTTTTCTAGGAGAAACACATTTCATCGAAGATCCCTTGCTGCGTGCCTTGTTCAAGGCGTCTACGTTTTAGAACGAGATCGCCAACGTGGAACAACCGGGCACGAGGCTCACGCACCTCCATGGTGGGAACAATTTCATTTTCACTTGCAACATGTTTTAGTTGACGATAGCGATTTATCTTTCTTCGGAGCTATTTACGAGCTCAAATACGCACATCCATTTTTCTATCAATCGGGTCCTCCATACCCACCACGATATGTCATAGCCTTTCGTGGAACAATCACGAAATCTCACACAAGATCCGAAGACATGAAACTAAACATGAAATGTGTATTCGATAAACTTGAAAAAAGCCCTAGGTTTCGTAGCGCTTTTGAATTGGTTCAGAATACAGTGACGAACGTGGGACCACAAAGCGTGTGGTTAACCGGACACTCCTTAGGTGCATCAATAGCAATGTTGGCGGGTAGAAACATGGCGAAATCTAGACTTCAACTTGAAACCTACTTGTTTAATCCACCATATTTTTCAGTCCCACTCGAGAAGATGATAAAAAACGAAACGATAAAACACGGTGTTCGGATTGCCGGTAGTCTCGTAACGGCCGGAATTGCGGCGGCGATGAACTATCGTCATGGGGCTCCGGATGAGGATCCGTTTATCGTGTTAGCTGACTGGACACCATATTTGTTTGTGAATCCATCGGATCCGATATGTGCAGAGTACATTGGGTATTATCAGCATCGCGAAAAGATGGAAGATATTGGAGTTGGAAAAGCAGGGAGGCTTGCAACCAGATATACAGTAAGCAGTCTGATGTCTGGTGCGATGGGTGGAGATTATGAACTGTTGCATCTCCTACCAGCGGCTTATCTAACGGTCAACCTTAGTCAATCTGATGATTTCAAGAAAGCTCATGGAATTCATCAATGGTGGCAGCAACATTTTCAATGGCAGTCTAAGCTGTATAAATTTACAGCTGATTAGGTTTTTGATTTTTGGGTGCAATATTGGATTTGATGTTTTTCTCAGTCTTCAATCATTGATTATTTGTTTTCTTGTTAACAGTGTAACAAACTGGTGACGTGATTTTCTTTATTTTTTTTAAGAACTTTGTAACTGGAATAAGATGTATATGGAGTAAAAGTCAAATATGGATGATAATTCTGTTTACATACGCATGCAGAGGAATAATTATTTGCATAGTAAAATTATGAATTATTGATTACTATTTCGCCTACTCTATAATTGAAGATGAAAACGACTAATGTACAATTAAGTTTTAGTATTATAAATACTCACTCGATTGTAAAGATATGTACACCATTCTTGAATAAAAATTTACTCTCTTCTTTCCTACTACAAAATTATAACACGTTATCAGCACGAAGAACTTCGTATGATCAAGGTTATATGAGAAATCACAAGTCACTAATTAAAGGACCGAAGGTGAAGAATATATAATGATATCATCTTCATCATATACTGAATCGTAAGAGGTAAAACTTCCACTTTATATATATTTATATTTATATATTATTGGTTATTGGATGCAGAGATATTTTTTACAAATTCTTATGCTACTCTTTCAATCCATACCTCACCTAATATACAAAATTAAAGTTGTAACATAAGGAAACGTGAACGAGACGCTTTGTGTTTTTTTTTCCAACTAGTGGTAAGCCCCTCTCGTTGCGTCGGGTTGATAAATTATTGATATTTTGCGTTTAGATAAACGTTTTGTAGAATTTTATAAATAAAGTGGAAAGGTCCTGATCACCCGTAATGCATCACACTTCAATGACCATTGGTTTGAACAATGAATAGTAGTATGCTTATTAGTATAGCCTATTGATGTTGGATTTAAAAAAAAATGGTAGTGGGTATATCATTACCTAATTGTTACATTAAGAATAACTAATATGGTGGTAATCGGTTTCGGTCGTAAACAGGAGGGGGAGAGAGAGAGAGAGAGAGAGAGAGAGAGAGAGAGAGAGTAAGAGAGAGATAGGTGGTTTTTCGAATATTTATTCGAACAAACTATAAGCCAAACACCATGAACAATCACCATTACCTTACTCTCTTCTTTTCCATCACCTTGTCTTCTTACTTCAACTTTTCACTTCGTCACCACCTTTGATCATCAACCCATCATCATCTTCAATCTCCAACACCACCCTCTTGGAAAACCACAACAACCATCGATCAAGCTACTGTATACAGCTTCTTTATTTCTGTTTTGGCCGCTACAACCATCCCACCACCTTCATCACTCCATCAAAACCAAATAATAATCACCACCTCTTTAAACTCCTCTATCTGTTAAATATTTATGTTTCTGTTTCGAATGGCAAGAACAACACACACTCACTTGCCACTTGATTATAGAATACATGGCATTTTATAAATCACTTTTGAATTCATTGTCATTTGAGTGAGAAGGTGGCAGACAAAAAAAAGTGAGTCTTGAAACATTCTTACACGTTGTTAAGCAATTAAAGCAAGGAACTATTTTTTTTTTCTTTTTCTCTCACGATCCATAAGGAAAGGTGGGGACAGCTGGGATGATTCCCTTGGATCCAAAAATCCCACAAATGTTCTTTTTTCTATCTCTTTTGGACGACAAGCATAAAGCAAACCGAACCCCACTTGCTATGTTTGGTTTCGTTTTTTATTTATTTATTTATTAAACCAAAAGACAACTCACCAAATCATACATATCCACTAAGAGCACAGGGGTCGTTTGGTGTTAAATCTCAGTGTTAAATTTAACACTGGATTTAACACTGAGGCCAAAACAGGGGAAATAGTTCAGTGTTAAATCTCAGTGTTAAATTCTATATTTAATTATTTTTTTAACGCTTTTAATAATATTATTTAATTTAATTATATATTTAAAAATATAAAAACAAATACAATACTAAATTTCAGTAATAAAAAAATACATTAGCATTATTTATTTATTTATCAAACAATTTTGACCCAGTTTATAAAGATTATTTGGCTCAAATTTGGCCCAACCTAACTTTGCAAATCTGGCCCAATTTTAATGATAATACCCTAAAAAACTCTTTTGTGTCCTCTTCTTCTTCTCTCCATTTCAACCTGCAAACTAGTTCTTCTCTCCATCTTCATTTCACAGCAAATCTAAAAACAAAAAAGAAGCAAATAAAGAAAAAGAATAAGAAAGAAAAGAAAAAAAAAATTAACATTGAGGCTACAACCACTGTCGCCTGGCTAACGGTGACACCCGACGCTGGATTTTAACTGCGATTTAACGGCGGGCCGGAGTGGGGATTCCCACCGTCGCCACTGTTAAATCCCTTTAACGGTGAAAAAAAGCTTCGACTCCTGGTGCTCTAACACATAAAATATGAAATGCTAAATGAATTTATCATGTGATTCATTGTCATACCCAGTCCAAAATCTTCCTGAACGAATACAATAACATCTGGTACCATTGTGATGAACGGACCTCTATATGCCATGAATGACTCCAAGTAATGTCTCTTAAATGAGCAAATGCACGGCGAAAGATTTCTTTCATACCTGAGAATAAACATGCTTTCAAGTGTCAACCAAAAGGTTGGTGAGTTCATAGGATTATCATAAAACAATAAAATTCATCATTTTGATTGACCACAAGATTTAAATGCTGCATGGTACAAATGGGCCCGAATCCTACACCCACCTGTAATGTACATGCGATATCTTTTAAATACAGTACACCTTTCTCGTGTACGAAATCCATTTTTCATAAATCTTAGTAACCGTACACATATCTCGTGCACAAAAACTAATACACATAACCTGTGTATAAAAATCATTCTCTCGATACATAACATTCACTTTGCTTTCATTGCTTGGCTTGGTAACCGTCCTTAACATATAATGCGCATAAATAATATCTCCAAAACAGAACCTCTCATCTGTATAATATATAAACTTCGAAGTACTAAACACCATGCCCACTAGCTCTTCCGTCTAGTGAACATTCTGGGTGGGGGTGTTAAACCCGGTAGCTACCTTTAGGATTCGCGTGAATTAGGACCATACCCAATTCTAATTCTTAGGTTACTAAGCAATAATAATCAGGGGAAAAATATTCATATCAATTGGTGGCAATTATCAAGTCTGCATAATTCAATGGTGGCAATTATCATGTCCACATAATTCAATAATAATCCACAGAACTTCTGTCTGCATAACAATTCATTCGAGGAATGTTTTACTTGTGTCTATCTCGTCAAACATTTATAAAAGCATTTCATATATTCGCAGTTCAAAAATATATTTCAAAAGCATTTAATAAAGCAGTTGTAAAAACAGCGCATGTATTCTCAGTCCCAAAAATGTAAAGAGTAAAATGGAGCAAATGAACTCACAATACGATATTTTGTAGTAAAAATATGCATACGAAGGCACTAAACAAGTGCAGGGTTGGCCTTGGATTCACGAACCTAAATCAGTTGTATATATTAAAACATATAATAATATTTAAACAAGTTTATGAATTAAATATATTATTATACTTTGTTATATAAGTAATTTATATGTTACAAACATGTTAATTATAACTATTTTATATATTTAAGTAAATAATTAATATTTATATATCAAATTCTTATTAACGTATTTTTAATTAGAAGATATATATACTATATATCATTTATTATAAATATTATAGTTTAAATGTTTAGAAATATTATATAATGTATTAAAATTTGTATTTATATATATGATTAAAATATGTTTTTATATCACTAATACTTTACTTGGTAAAATAATATTAATAATAAAAAGTTGAAATATCTTTATAATACTAACAATAAGTTATTTTATTTTTATAATAAAAACAATAATATTCATAATAATTTCTAATACTAATACTGAGTAATAATAATACTAGTTATGATAATAATGATAAAAATAATGATTTTTCTAATAATGTTATAAAAAAAATGCAAATTTTAGTTAATTATAATGTTAATAATAATACTTACATTCCTAATAATGATATGATAATAATAATAATAATAATAATAATAATAATAATAATAATAATAATAATAATAATAATAATAATAATAATAATAATAATAATAATAATAATAATAATAATAATAATAATAATAATACAAATAAAAATACGAAGGCTACCTTATAATAATAAGGTTAAAAATATACGCCAATGCCCGCGCTCGAACCCGCGACCTCTCGATTAAATCAAACACCCTTAAACCCTCTGATCTATCTTGTTTTTCTGCTTTTAACACAATTTAATTACTTATAATCCGTTTTAAGTTTTAAGTCTGATTAGTGAAATCACACTTAGCCCATCAACGTATACACGGCCCAATACTTAGTAATACTGGTGTAGTTGTTTAATGAAAAAGAAAAATAACCATAGTAGCCGAGATTTGAACTCAAGACCCTTCGTTAACCCAACCACACTCCAAACCATTCCACTATTTCTGCCTTTCTGATTAATATCCAACCTATATCTATGTATCTCATTTATCTATCTACTTTCATTCCTATTCTAAAATTCTGATTTCTTTCTTCTTCGTAGAATCGATTGACCAGAAAACAAACACCTTTTTAATCACCTAAATTATCATTATTATATATTATCGTTCATGCATCATTACCATTCATATCATTAACCTATCATCATCTTAACAACCTCGTTCATCATTATCACCATACATAATCGTACTCATCATCATCCTTCAGCATCAACTATATCATCTATCTTTTCTGTTCAAGCAACTCATCGTCGTATAATATCACCATCTCCTAATATTCATTATATAAATGTTATAGTATTTATTAATATATATATATATATATATATATATATATATATATATATATATATATATATATATAAACCGTCATAGTTATCTTATTTTCTTTATTCCTTAACTACGATCACCATCAACAATCAATCACCGAGTAGGAGCTGTAATTTATGTTCTTTAAACAAATGGAAAGTGAAGTGAATTACCCAAAATAATTATATTGAACGGCTGTTAAATGTGAACCGAAACAAGCTTGATTATTGGATACTCCATCTTTTCTTTTAATCATCATAGCTTCTTTCTTGTATCCTCTATTAATCCATCACTTTACATATTGTATTTAATTACCATAAGATCATAATGTTATGTAATTACCTCAAGTGAATATTGGACGTCACTTTTGATGGCCATCTTGGTTGGCCATAAGATTTCACTTTGTCCCACTAGCTAATTATTAAAATGCCAATTTTTAAAGCTCCCAAAAATATCGGCCATGAGTATGATTGTCTCATATGCACAACATTTTCTAATTTTAACTTCACTAATGGATGGTGGGGTTACATGATTGAGGATTGTCAACCACTTAGAAGAAAAAATGCAACATTCTTTTTAAATGAGGTCGTTACTTATAGACTGCACGAATCACTTTTTCTTTTCCTCGTGTCGATATTCATCATTGTTTCTCATTTCAATGTTATAAAGTAGAAGTGTTATAGCAGGAGTAGTTCGGCTGACTAGCAGCAGCAGGTTAACAGCTTGATTACAACAAGAACCAGTTGCAAAAGGGGTGTTTGGTTTCGATTAATCAGAAACAGAAGCATAGGAGTACTATGGGGGTTTGTTTTGTGTTTTACAACGAAAGGAAATAATGGAGGAAGATATCGAGAGCGATTGAGGTTATTGTATAAAGGTGGTGATCAAACAAAGATAAGGTGATGGTTTTGTATCTGGTTCAGCCTAAAAAATATATGGTTTTCTTTTGGGGTTTGGGTCGTCTAATATAAAAAGGATGAGGTGGTTGTAGAAGATGGAGAGTGGTGATGATCATAGTGGTTCGATGGTACACCAAAACATCGAAGAAAGCAAAATAATAAAGATGGTGGTTTAGAGATGGTTCACTATGGAAAAGAATGTGGTTGCTAATGGTGATGATCGAATAAAGGTTTATGATTTAAATGAAACTGAAGATGAACAAATATGCAAGTGATTGGTATGAGATGGTTGTAAACCAAGGATAGTAACAATAATTTGAGATGGTGATGATGAATGTAATTTTCTATAACTCTCTCTACCTCTCTGTGATTTGTGTATGTAACTATTTATGTATATAGTGAGTGATATGGTATCAATAACTGGTCACATTTTGTTTTGTAGGATAGATGGTGGTCGACAGAAATATTTGAGGTCAGAAGGAGAAGAAAAGAAAAAGAAAAAAATAAAATAAAGAGATGAATTTGATGGCTAACAGAATTTGTGGTTACTCGATTGTCTTATTGAAGTGCAGATTCGATGGGTACAATTTTCAGACAGGAAGGACAATAATATTCAATCAAGAAGAAGAGAAGAAAAAAATATTAACCAGATAGTGAAAGCTAACAAATTCCGTACCATATCTGATTTTGATATCTACCATTTTTGTATCTTTTTGAATTATTATATCTATTGTTAATTTCTAGCAGATTATGATTTCTAACTGAAATTGTATTTAATTAGTTGTCTTATTACAAAGATTCGATTCAGTTTGCTTTTACATGCAGAAGAAAAAAAAATAGAGTTGGACAGGGACGTGAAACAGATTTAAAGAAATTACTTGATCTTGATATCAATCAAGATTAGAAAAAAAAAATTAATAATAAAAGTTGATGTGGATAGGAAATAGATTTGATTCGTATCAGATATATATATCTTTATTTAACAATTAGTATTACAAATATATTAATAATAATAATACTTTTAATATGAATATAATAATAATAATAATATCAGTAATAGAATAATAAAAATGATAATTATTAATAATATTGTTATTAATGATAATAATATATATTTTGATAAATAATAATAATAACTATAAAAATGATAAATGGTAATAATATTAATAAATAATAATGATAACTGTAACAATAACAATAATACTAACTAATAATATCTAAATTACAACTAGGTTATAAATTTTAGTCATTTGTGTAATAGTATTTATAACTATATATATATATATATATATATATATATATATATATATATATATATATACATACATACATACATACATATTCTTTTTCAATTAACTGTTCGTGAATCATCGGAAGCAGTCGAAGGGTAATTGCATATAAGAAAATAGTTCAAAAATTTTGAGACTCAGTTTAACAGAGTTTGCTTAACGTGTCGAAATCATATAAAGATTAAGTTTAAATTTGGTCGGAAATTTTCGGGTCGTCACAGTACCTACCCGTTAAAGAAATTTCGTCCCAAAATTTGAGTGGAGTTGTCATAGTTAACAATAAATAAGTTTTTATGACAAATATGAGTTGATAGATAGAGTTTTATCACCATTGGGTAATATAGATAAAACAGTTCGATTGTGTAAAGAGTACGAGTGAAGCTATCACAAAATAGTGAACTGAGGAGAATATAATTCTTTTTGACTTTTGACGTAGTCAGAGTTGAAATTCTGGAATTCAAGGGATTTAGAGATGATCTTCGAAATCTATATAAGATTTGATTCTTCGGTAATCAATGAAATTATGATCCTCTTTAATTAAATGCAGTAATCTACCTCGATTGCTTCGTCTGATGTTTTTCACTATAAATTCACCTTCTTTGTCTCCTTATTGACACCACTCTCATCCTACTTCAAGTCAAACGAATAATGGTCCAGAATTCGTAAGTATAGAGTTTTGAAAGTCCAGAATTGTAAAAACAGCGCATGTATTCTCAGTCCCAAAAATGTAAAGAGTAAAAGGGAGCAAATGAACTCACAATACGATATTTTGTAGTAAAAATATGCATACGACGGCACTGAACAAGTGCAGGGTTGGCCTTGGATTCACGAACCTAAATCAGTGGTATATATTAAAACATATAATAATATTTAAACAAGTTTATATATTAAAAATATTACTATACTTTGTTATATAAGTAATTTATATGTTACAAACATGGTAATTATAACTATTTTATATATTTAAGTAAATAATTAATATTTATATATCAAATTCTTATTAACGTATTTTTAATTAGAAGATATATATAATATATATCATTTATTATAAATATTATATTTTAAATGTTTAGAAATATTATATAATGTATTAAAATTTGTATTTATATATATGATTAAAATATGTTTTTATATCACTAATACTTTACTTGGTAAAATAATATTAATAATAGAAAGTTGAAATATCTTTATAATACTAAAAATAAGTTATTTTATTTTTATAATAAAAACAATAATATTGATAATAATTCCTAATACTAATACTAAGTAATAATAATACTAGTTATGATAATAATGATAAAAATAATGATTTTTCTAATAATGTTATAAAAAAATGCAAATTTTAGTTAATTATAATGTTAATAATAATACTTACATTCCTAATAATGATAATAATAATAATAATATTAATAATAATAATAATAATAATAATAATACAAATAAAAATAAGAAGGCTACCTTATAGTAACAAGGTTAAAAATATACGCCAATGCCCAGGCTCGAACCCGCGACCTCTCGATTAAATCAAACACCCTTAATCCCTATGATCTATCTTGTTTTTCTACTTTTAGCATGTAGTGACCCGAACTTTTCCATGTTTATATATATATATTAATTGAGATTGATATTTACATGACTAAATGTTTCCAACGTGTTAAGCAATCAAACTTGTTAAGACTTGATTAAATGAAATAAGTTTCATATAGACAATTGATCACCCAAGTTGACCGGCGATTCACGAACGTTACAAAATTGTAAAAACTACATGTTGTGGTATATATAGACATATATATATGGTTGACATGAGATTATGATGAGTAAGTATCTCACTAAGTATATTAACAATGTGTGATATACATAAGAAATGAGATTACTAAGTTAAGAAACTCGAAATGATATATATAACGATTATCGTTATGATAACGTCTACTAAATATATATGTATCATATTAAAATATTGATACACTATATTTAACATGATAAAATGATATTTAAATATATCATTAAGTGTCTTAACAATTAACTACATATGTAGAAACAAGACTACTAACTCAAGAATTACGAAACGAGACTTATATGTAACGATTATCGTTGTAACGATATTTTAATGTATATATCATATTAAGAGATATTAATACATCATAATATCATGATAATATAATAATTTAACATCTTATTTGATATAATAAACATTGGGTTAACAACATTAATTGAGATCGTTAACTTAAAGGTTTCAAAACAACACTTACATGTAATGACTAACGAAGACTTAACGACTCCATTAGAATGTGTATACATGTTGTGTTTTGATATGTATTCTTACACTTTTGAAAGACTTCAAGACACATATCAAACTACTTATACTTAACAAAAACGCTTACAATTACATCCTCGTTCAGTTTCATCAACAATTCTACTCGTATGCACCCGTATTCGTACTCGTACAATACACAGCTTTTAGATGTATGTACTATTGGTATATACACTCCAATGATCAGCTCTTAGCAGCCCATTTGAGTCACTTAACACATGTGGGAACCATCATTTGGAAACTAGCATGAAATATCTCATAAAATTACAAAAATATTAGTAATCATTCATGACTTATTTACATGAAAACAAAATTACATATCCTTTATATCTAATCCATATACCAACGACCAAAAACACCTACAAACACTTTCATTCTTCAATTTTATTCATCTAATTGATCTCTATCAAGTTCCAACTTCAAGTTCTAAGTGTTCTTCATAAATTCCATAAGTATAGTTTCATAAAAATCGAGAATACTTCCAAGTTTGCAAGTCTACTTCCAAGCTTTCTAATCCATTCCAAGTAATCACCTAAGATCAAGGAACCTTTTTTATTTATAGTAAGTTATCTTTCTAATTCAAGGTAATATTCATATTCAAACTTTGATTCAATTTCTACAACTATAACAATCTTATTTCGAGCGAAAATCTTACTTGAACTGTTTTCGTGTCATGATTCTGCTTCAAGAACTTTCAAGCCATCCAAGGATCCTTTGAAGCTAGATCCATTTTTCTCATTTCCAGTATTTTTTATCCAGAAAACTTGAGGTAGTAATGATGTTCATAACATCATTCGATTCATACATATAAAGCTATCTTATTCGAAGGTTTATACTTGTAATCACTAGAACATAGTTTAGTTAATTCTAAACTTGTTCGCAAACAAAAGTTAATCCTTCTAACTTGACTTTTAAAATCAACTAAACACATGTTATATATCTATATGATATGCTAACTTAATGATTTAAAACCTGGAAACACGATGAATACCATAAAATCGGATATACGCCGTCGTAGTGAAACCGGGGGCTGTTTTGGTTAGGATAATTAAAAACTATGATAAACTTTGATTTAAAAGTTGTTCTTCTGGGAAAATGATTTTTCATATGAACATGAAACTATATCCAAAAATCTTGGTTAAACTCAAAGTGAAAGTATGTTTTTCAAAAAGGTCATCAAGATGTCGTTCTTTCGACGGAAATGACTACCTCTTTAGTAATTGACATGTAACTTAAATTTCCGACTATAAACCTATACTTTTTCTGTATGGATTCTTAAATTAGAGTTCAATATAAAACCATAGCAATTTGATTCACTCAAAACGGATTTAAAATGAAGAAGTTATGGGTAAAACAAGATTGGATATTTTTGATCTTTTTAGCTGCGGGAAATGTTTAACAAATTTATACAAATCATATCCTAGCTAACTTATATTTTATTATACATGTATTCTAATATATTATGTAATCTTGGGATACCATAGACACGTATGCAAATGTTTTGACATATCATATCGACTCATGTATATATATTATTTGGAACAACCATAGACACTCTATATGCAGTAATGTTGGAGTTAGCTATACAGGGTTGAGGTTGATTCCAAAAATATATATACTTTGAGTTGTGATTTAGCCTGAGACGTGTATACACTGGGTCGTGGATTGATTCAAGATAATATATATCGATTTATTTCTGTACATCTAACTGTGGACAACTAGTTGTAGGTTACTAACGAGGACAGCAGACTTAATACACTCAAATCTTTAAAACATAATAAAAATGGTTGTAATTATATTTTGATCATACTTTGATATATATGTACATATTTGTATAGGTTCGTGAATCGATCCGTGGCCAAGTCTTATTTTCGAGGAAGGAAATATCTGTGAAAGTGAGTTATAGTCCCACTTTTAAAATCTAATATTTTTGGGATGAGAATACATGCAGGTTTTATAAATGATTTACAAAATAGACACAAGTACGTGAAACTACATTCTATGGTTGAATTATCAAAATCGAATATGCCCCTTTTTATTAAGTCTGGTAATCTAAGAATTAGGGAACAGACACCCTAATTGACGCGAATCCTAAAGATAGATCTATTGGGCCTAACAAACCCCATCCAAAGTACCGGATGCTTTAGTACTTTGAAATTTATATCATATCCGAAGGGTGTCCCGAAATGATGGGGATATTCTTATATATGCATCTTGTTAATGTCGGTTACCATGTGTTCACCATATGAATGATTTTTATCTCTATGTATGGGATGTGTATTGAAAGATGAAATCTTGTGGTCTATTGTTACGATTTAATATATATAGGTTAAACCTATAACTCACCAACATTTTTGTTGACGTTTAAAGCATGTTTATTCTCTGGTGAATACTAAGAGCTTCCGCTGTTGCATACTAAAATAAGGACAAGATTTGGAGTCCATGTTTGTATGATATTGTGTAAAAACTGCATTCAAGAAACATATGTCGATTTAATATATTTCTATTGTAAACCATTATGTAATGGTCGTGTGTAAACAGTATATTTTAGATTATCATTATTTGATAATCTACGTAATGTTTTTAAAACCTTTATTGATAAAATAAAGGTTATGGTTGTTTTAAAAATGAATGCAGTCTTTGAAAAACGTCTCATATAGAGGTCAAAACCTCGCAACGAAATCAATTAATATGGAACGTTTATAATCAATATGAACGGGACATTTCAGTTGGTATCTGAGCGTTGTTCTTAGAGAACCAGAAAATTTGCATTAGTGTGTCTTATCGAGTTTGTTAGGATACATTAGTGAGTCTGGACTTCGACCGTGTTTTCTTTAAAAATGATTGCTTAACATTTTTGTTGGAAACTATATATTATTAACATGTAAATATTATGTGATATATTAATCTCTTAACATGTTTGATATTGTGTGATAGATGTCTAACTCTAGCACAAATCCCATTGACTCACCTAATAATAATGAAGAGTCGAATATATATTGGCAAGATTCACAAGTTCCCGAAGAACCGGAAGAAGAGGAAACGGAACCGGAAGAAGAGGAACCGGAAGAAGAAGAACCGGAAGAAGAGGAACCAGAAGAAGAGAAGCCGGAGGGGGGAATAGTAGGAACCACAGAAAACCGGTCAAATAAAAGAAAATCCTCAACCAATGGACCAAAGTTAATAATGGTCAATGGTGTTTCCGCTAAGGAAGCAAAATATTGGGAAAATTACCAATTTTCCGATGAATCGGATCCTGATGAGGATTCCGATGATGTTATAGAAATTACCCCGAGCCAATTTAATGAGGCAAAAGAAAATAATAAGGGAAAAGGCATCAAAATAGAGAAATCTGATTCCGACCCCGATGAACTTTATATGTACCGTCAACACCCGTATTTTCAATATCGTGACAATAACCCGGGAACCTCTAAACCACCAGGTTTTTCTAAACCAATGTGGAAAATGACGACTCGTATTAGAGGAACATCATATATCCCTAGAAGATTAGGAAAAAGAACCAAGTCCGAAGAAGAAGGTACCAGTGATTCAGATTAGAGGGGTGTGAGCATGTTGTGTAATAAATGTATTGTAGTGTGCTTGTACTTTTATGTTCTATGTAAAAATTGCTTTTATTGTTTGTTATTACGAATCTAATCCTTGTCTATTTTACAGTATAAAAACAAAATGGACGTTAAGGGTAGACAACCGAATATTTTAGAAGACCTACCAGAGGATATGATTGAGGAAATCTTGTCTAGAGTCGGTCAGAATTCATCAGCACATTTAGTTATGGCGAAATTAACTTGTCAAACATTTGAAAGACTTTTCAGAAATGCCTTAGTTTATAAAAGGCTTTCCTTTGATAGGTGGGGTATATCACATTGGGGAGACTTTAAGTTACGCCGTGTTTTCTTTAAAGCGTTAAATGCAGGGAACCCAAATGAAATTTTATGCTACGGGTTAAGAACCTATTTTGACTCAACATATCCCAACATAGGATTTCGTGAATTAAAAAGAGCTTCTAACATGCAACATAAAGAAGCATGTTATGCTTAAGGGTTAGTGATGTTCGCTTCTTACCAAAGTGAGAAAAAGAACATCGGATTCCAGCTTTTAAATAAAACTTTCCCACAAGTGACGGATTCAGTAGTTGGGGTGAGAAACAAGGTTTTTAGATTATTACGGGGCTGTTGGACATTACGAAACTCTCGTCCTTTTGACGACATTACAACATGCTGCCTAGCCAATGGTCATAACGGTTATTTTCCACAAGACCAAGGATGGGAAGTCGTCTTAGTAAAACCAGAATGCATGACTTATTTCTGGACTTATGAATTATGTGTCTTTATTTCCTTTGCTGAACAACTTGCGAATTAACTAGATTTATCTTCAAAATTGTCCTGTATCATAGGGTACTATATTTCATGTTATATGTAATATAGCAAAGTTGTAAGTTTGAAGAATATTTGTATGTGATATATTATTATAATCAGTTTTTCATATGGAATTGTAGTAGTTGAATTGTATATTAGCTACTAAGTATGAACTTAACGGGTAGGTAGTACCCGAATTTAAACTTATAAAATGCTAATATAAAGAAAAAGCTTTTATAAATGAGTTCATATTATGCTACGAGATACTATTGACTACTCTTAATATTCTGTATGATTAACTTGTTTCATTTGACTATTTTGAAGGAAATGGCACCGACTACTCGACACACCTTGAATATGAGCGAAGAGGAATTTCGTGCCTTTCTTGCTTCAAACATAGCCGCAGTACAGGTCGCGCTACATACTAACAATAACTCTGAATCTAGCAATACAGCTAACGGTGCAATAAATCGAGTAGGATGCTCCTACAAGGAATTCACTGCCTGCAAACCTTCAGAATTTGATGGGACCGAAGGACCAATCAGATTGAAACGGTGGACCGAGAAAGTTGAATTGGTGTTTGCCATAAGTAAGTGTGCTGAAGGAGACAAAGTGAAGTACGCTACGCATACCTTCACAGGTATTGCGTTAACATGGTGGAATACCTATCTAGAGCAAGTGGGACAAGATGTTGCTTACGCGCTACCGTGGTCAGCATTCAAGCACTTGATGAACGAGAAGTACCGTCCCAGAACCGAGGTCAATAAGCTCAAGTCAGAACTTAGAGGGTTACGAACACAGGGATTCGATATTACTTCGTACGAAAGACAATTCACAGAATTGTGCCTATTGTGTCCGAGAGCGTTCGAAGATGAGGAAGAGAAGATCGACGCATTTATGAAAGGGTTACCGGAGAGAATCCAAGAAGATATAAGTTCACACGAGCCTGCCTCCATACAAAAGGCATGTAGAATGGCTCACAAACTAGTGAACCAGATTGAGGGAAGAATTAAAGAACAGGCGGCCGAAGAGGCCAATGTGAAGCTAGTCAAAAGAAAGTGGGAGGAAAATGGTGATAAGAGTCACCAAAATAACAATAACTATCCCAACAATCGCAACATCAATCGCAACTACAACAAACGGCACAACAACAACAACAACTACAACAATCATCCCAACAACAATAACAACCGCAACAACAACAACAACAATCAGAAGCAGCTATGCCAAAGGTGTGAAAAGTATCACTCGGGGTTCTGCACTAAATTTTGCAACAAGTGTAAAAGAAATGGTCATAGCGCGGTGAAGTGTGAGGTCTACGGACCAGGGGTTAACAGAACGAAAGGAACAAATGGTGTTGGAACGAGTAATGGCGGAGCAAGTAGTGTCGGAGCAAGTTATGCCAATGTAGTTTGTTATAAATGTGGAAAACTGGGCCACATTATTAGAAATTGCCCGAACCAGGAGAACACGAATGGACAAGGCCGCGGAAGAGTTTTCAATATTAATGCGGCAGAGGCACAGGAAGACCCGGAGCTTGTTACGGGTACGTTTCTTATTGACAATAAATCTGCTTACGTTTTATTTGATTCGGGTATGGATAGAAGCTATATGAGTAGAGATTTTTGTGCTAAATTAAGTTGTCCATTGACGCCATTGGATAGTAAATTTTTACTCGAATTAGCAAACGGTAAATTAATTTCAGTAGATTATATATGCCGGAATCGAGAAATTAAACTGGGTAGCGAAATATTTAAGATTGATTTGATACCAGTAGAGTTAGGGAGTTTTGATGTAATAGTTGGCATGGACTGGCTGAAGGAGATGAAAGCAGAGATCGTATGTTACAAAAATGCAATTCGCATTGTACGAGAAGAAGGAGAACCCTTAATGGTGTACGAAGAAAAGGGCAACACGAAGCTACATCTTATTAGTAATTTGAAGGCACAAAAACTAATAAGAAAAGGTTGCTATGCTGTTCTAGCACACGTCGAGAAAGTACAAACTGAAGAAAAGAGCATCAATGATGTTCCCGTCGCAAAAGAATTTCCCGATGTATTTCCGAAAGAACTACCGGGACTACCTCCACATCGATCTGTTGAATTTCAAATAGATCTTGTACCAGAAGCTACACCAATAGCTCGTGCTCCTTACAGACTTGTAACCAGCGAGATGAAAGAACTGCAAAGCCAACTGCAAGAACTATTAGAACACGGTTTCATTCAACCAAGCACATCACCATGGGGAGCTCCTGTTTTGTTTGTCAAGAAGAAGGATGGTACATTTAGGTTGTGTATTGACTACAGAGAGTTGAATAAACTTACCATCAAAAACCGTTATCCACTGCCGAGAATTGACGACTTATTTGATCAACTACAAGGCTCGTCGGTTTATTCAAAAATCGATTTACGTTCTGAATATCATCAAATGCGAGTAAAGGAGGATGATATTCCAAAAACTGCTTTTAGGACGCGTTATGGTCATTACGAGTTTATGGTTATGCCGTTTGGATTGACTAACGCACCAGCTGTGTTCATGGACCTTATGAACCGAGTGTGGGCCATATCTTGACAAGTTTGTCATTGTTTTCATCGATGACATACTTATTTACTCAAAGAATGATCAAGAGTACGAAGAACATTTGAGAAAAGTGCTAGAAGTATTGAGGAAAGAAAAACTGTACGCTAAGTTTTCAAAGTGTGCATTTTGGTTGGAAGAAGTTCAATTCCTCGGTCACATAGTGAACAAAGAAGGTATCCAGGTGGACCCGGCAAAGATCAAAACCGTTGAAAAGTGGGAAACCCCAAAAACTCCGAAGCATATACGTCAATTTTTAGGATTGGCTGGTTACTACAGAAGATTCATCCAAGATTTCTCCAAAATAGCAAAACCCTTAACTGCATTAACGCATAAAGGGAAGAAATTTGAATGGAAGGATGAACAAGAGAAGGCGTTTCAGTTATTGAAGAAAAAGCTAACTACGGCACCTATATTGTCATTGCCTGAAGGGAATGATGATTTTGTGATTTATTGTGACGCATCAAAGCAAGGTCTCGGTTGTGTATTAATGCAACGAACGAAGGTGATTGCTTATGCGTCTAGACAATTAAAGATTCACGAGCAAAATTATACAACTCACGATTTAGAATTGGGTGCTGTTGTTTTTGCATTAAAGACTTGGAGGCATTATTTATATGGAGTCAAAAGTATTATATATACCGACCACAAAAGTCTCCAACATATATTTAATCAGAAGCAACTGAATATGACACAACGCAGGTGGATTGAACTGTTGAATGATTATGATTTTGAGATTCGATACCACCCGGGGAAGGCGAATGTGGTAGCCGACGCTTTGAGTAGAAAGGACAGAGAACCTATACGGGTAAAATCTATGAATATAATTATTCGTACTAACCTTACTACTCAAATAAAGGAGGCGCAACAGGGGGTTGTAAAAGAAGGAAAATTGAAGAATGGGATACCCAAAGGATCAGAGAAACATCTTAATATTCGGAAAAACGGAACCCGATATAGGGCTGATAGAATTTGGGTACCAAGGTTTGGAGATGTGAGATAAATGGTACTTAAAGAAGCACGTAAAAAAAGATATTCAATACATCCCGGAGCGGGGAAGATGTATAAAGATCTCAAGAAACACTTTTGGTGGCCGAGTATGAAAGCCGATATTGCTAAATATGTAGGAGAATGTTTGACGTGTTCTAAGGTCAAAGCTGAACATCAGAAACCATCAGGTCTACTACAACAACCTGAAATCCCGGAATGGAAATGGGAAAACATTACCATGGATTTCATTACTAAATTGCCAAGGACTGCAAGTGGTTATGATACTATTTGGGTAATAGTTTATCGTCTCACCAAGTCAGCACACTTCCTGCCAATGAGAGAAGATGACAAAATGGAGAAGTTGGCACGATTGTATTTGAAGGAGGTTGTCACCAGACATGGAATACCCATCTCTATTATCTCTGATAGGGATGGTAGATTTTTTTCAAGGTTCTGGGAGACGTTGCAACAAGCATTGGGACTCGTCTAGACATGAGTACTGCCTATCATCTACAAACTGATGGGCAGAGCGAAAGGACGATACAAACGCTTGAAGACATGCTACGAGCATGTGTTATTGATTTCGAAAACAGTTGGGATCGACACCTACCGTTAGCAGAATTTTCCTACAACAACAGTTATCATTCTAGTATTGAGATGGCGTGATGTTAAAGCGAAGGGGTATAAAATACTATTAATTTTTACAACAAAATACTATTAAATACGATACAATTTTACACAAGTTATTTATTTATTTATAGAGTGGATATACCTAAACCTTGCTACAACACTTATAGGCAGTGTACCTAATCGTACAGTAGTGTAGTTTTTAGTAAGTCCGGTTCGTTCCACAGGGATCTTAGCCAAGTTTAACGCTATATTTTTTTTTAAACTATATTTGTAAAAATATAAAAATATATATAAGTAATATTATTATTATAAAAGGGGGTTTTTACCGTTTAATGACCGGTTTGTCGATTTTAAAACTTAAGTTGCATTTAAAACCTAATGTAAAATATTAAATATATAAAAGACTTAATTAAAAGCGTAAAGTAAATGAAAATAATGAAATTGCGATAAATAAAAGTGCGATAAAATAAAATTACGAAATTAAAAAGTATGATAATTAGAAGTGCAATTAAATATAATGACAATAAATAAAAGTGTGATAATTAAAAGTGCAATTAAATATGAAAATAAAGAATTATGCTCATTTAAACTTCCGTAATCACGATGTTGATGTGTTGATTTTAGTTTATTACCATGAGTTAATTGTCCTTTGTCCTGGATTATTCAATATGTCCGTCTAGTTTTTGTCCATAACAGTCCATCAGTCATAAATATAAAGTGCGAGTGTCCTCGTCAAATTATTCTTATATCCGAAGTCAAATATTCCAACTAATTGGGGACTTAAACTGTAACAAGTCTTAATACTTTGTTTAATAATTACACCAGGATATCGACTGCGTGTAACCCAAGGTTTTAATTCTTTGTTAAAAATTACGCCAAGTGTCCTTGTACATAATTCACCCCTGTTTTAATAATTCTATTAACTATTAATCCATTCCCGTGTCCGGTTAAATGAACGATTATTAGTACTTATAAATATCCCGCCCATCGTGTCCGATCTAGTGTATATGGTTATTTATAGGTACATCCAATTGTAAATCTTTATATTAAATTAACAAACAATCATTTAATTAAATATATATAAAGCCCATTAATAGCCCATAGTCTAATTTCCACAAGTGTCGTTCTTTTGTCCAAACCCCAATTATGGTACAAAGTCCAATTACCCCGTCTTTAATATTTAGCCCAACATCATGATTACTTCAATTTAAATAAGCATAATAAAAACTTAGCTACGAAACATTAATTTAAAAAGGTTGAACATAACTTACAATGATTAAAAATAGCGTAGCGTTACACGGACAGAATTTCGACTTACACCCTTACAACATTCGCTAACATACCCTTATTATTAGAATTTAAAATTAAAATTATAATATATATATATATATATATATATATATATATATATATATATATATATATATATACGTTGAGATAGAGAGAATGAATTAGAAAAAGGTGTGTAAAATTCGTGCAGAATTCGATGGCTTTTATAGGCCCACGTTGTACTGTAGAGTTCCACGAGTGCGGTGGTATCCTTCACAAAAGTACCGCGAGTGCGGATGTCTGGAAACTAGCTCACATATTAGATCCAAAACGTGGGCTTCGTAAAATTATATTATATAATAATATATATAATTAATTATATATTATATTTTATTCTTATGCATAGTTGACTTGTAATTTTTGGTCCGTTGCGTCGCGCACTGAAAGTTGGTTCATGTCTCGGTTCCGGATTTTCGAACGTCCTTGAGTACTATTTAATATCTTGTACTTTGCGTTTTGCGTCTTGTACTCTTGTATTTTTGAGACGTTTCTCATCAATAATTTGAACCACTTTGATTGTACTTTGTACTTTTTAGCTTTTTGGTCGTTTGCGTCTTCAAATCGTCGAATCTGTCTTTTGTCTTCACCTTTTAATACATAAATGAATATCACTTGTAAATAGAACAATTGCAGCTAAAAGCTTGTCTTTCTTGAGGGATAATGCTATGAAATATATGTTCGTTTTTAGCATTATCAAATATTTCCACATTTGAGCGTTGCTTGTCCTCAAGCAATATAGTCTTGAAATACAAATACTAGAATCACTTCTTTATTCTTCACACTTTGTACAGCAGTGATTTCTATACGGCGGTATAAACAATGATAGTAACGTTATGGTTTACAGTCCCACATGACTATGAAAATTTAGATCCTTAAGGAAATTGGATCTTTTATGAAAACATTTGATCTTTTGAAAATACAATCTAGCTTTTACCCTAGATAAGTTTTCCGGAATAACCCTTCACCGGTGTTGCAAAATGTTTTTGTGGGTTTGGTGGGTTTCAGATTTGAAAATTTTAGCTCAAAACTTACGGTTTTGTGTCACCCACTTGGTAACCTTGTATTGGGAAAGCAACACGTCCAGTATACTTGTTCCGTATATTACCTTTCAGTAAACTACCATCCGGTCGTAAAGGAAAGCGTTGAACAAGCAACTGTTAAGGCAATGTCCCCTGACATGCTTTTAATTATGGTCTATAACGTGTCGGATGCAATTACTATCCTTTGTAGGAGCAATAGTAAAGCTCACCCTATAGTTTTTCAGTCTGGCACAAGGTCCTGTCTTTGACCATGCTATGCAACCACCGTTCTTACGGTTGACACCCAATTTGGTTCAGGTGACCTAATGAATTCCAGGTGAATTCCTAGGATTTTACGTTCAATGGTAATGAACGCATTGAAAATGGGTTTTCAGAAAACAAATCGGTTTGTAATTTTGATCAAAATATTTTCTCGTTCAAGCTCGAGTTTAGATATCATTGAATTCCATGAGTTTGTAATTCTCAATCTTTAAAGTCAATCTCAAGGATTGAGTAATATCAGTCTTAAAATATGAATTTTTTTTTTAAAGGAGATTATCCTTTCTGGGGATCTGATTCATTAGTCTTATCAAGCTAATTTGCACGGTGCCCTCCCCATTTTACGAGACAGATCCTCTCATGGTTAGGACAAGTCTGACCACTTGGCGACCCTGTTTGATGCTGAGGTCCGTGGATTTCCAGCTGATTTTCGAGAAAACTTTTCAAGGTTTTTCGTAGACTCTACAACTGGTCTGGACGACAACTTCATGACCTAAATCAAGAAGCGCGTGTCTTTTTCGGAAGACTTTACTTCCTTTTATTGATGGAATTGATTCATCGTGTAGATCCATCTTTCTTTCAAATATATTACAATTTTCCGGGTAAAATGGTTAATTTTGTCCAAAACAAAAGTATCTTTGTACAAAATATGTGATATATGTTTTAAAGAACTTGGTAAATTTTTCCCACACTTGGCTTTTATTTTCATTTCTTTGCCTTTTTATTGTCCTCTATTCCATTTTAAATGAATTCTAACATTTTGGGTTGTTTCTCAATTTATGTCCTTTCCGAGGTAATAATAATTTCAGTGTTGACACCTAGTTTTATCGTTCATAAATATGTATAAACATGATTTTGAATTCATTTATTTGAAAATTTTGAAAAATTTTACTAGAATTGGGTAGTCAGTATATAAGACTAGGGCTGTTCTTTATTATCAGAGAGCACTAGATTCTAATACAGCTACTGCATTACTAGTATTTTTAATGGTAACCAAGTGTTTAAGTCAAAAAAATTTAAAAATCCGAAAGAATTTAATCCCTTCCCACACTTAAGATCTTGCAATGCCCTCATTTGCAAGAAATCAGTAACAATTTAAATTATTGAGAGTGATCAGCGTAGAAACATGATTAAATTTTACCAAAGTTTCCAAACATATTGGCGTTTGTTGTTTTGTTTGTTTGTTTTTAATGTTTTTGGCATACTTTAGATCAATAAGATTAAAAATAATGATAATAAAATTTCTCGTCCCGCCCTCGGGTAAAGCAATTTTGGTTCAATGACCTAGTCTTCAACTCACGACAAATTTTAAAAATCATATTTTTATCTTAGTGAAATAAAGTATATATTTGTTTTTAAATTCACACCAAACTTAAAGTTAAAATGCATAAAATTAAAAATTCATTTAAATATAATTAATATTTTTAATTTTACAAACTTATATTAAAAATAGTTGTTTAAAATATTTATAAACTTAAATATATTGATTTTAAAAAGTTTATAATAATAATTTAATATTAATTTTAAAAACAAAGTAAAAATTAAAATTAAAAATCTTTTTGGTCTTTTTATCCCACTTTAATCAATCAAATATTATCAAAAATATACGCCCCTCTTTTCGGTAAAGTAATTTCGGTTCCATAACCTAGTTTTACTCCTGAAGAATTTCTGAAATATTTTGGGTTGATTGATTAAAGATATTTATACCTTAAGAATAAACGGTAAATTTTGCAGTGATGTAATAAATTTTTGTATGATATCAATAATTTCGGTTACACATACCTAATTTTATTGAATACCAATTTAATACTTTATAGCAAATGAATTAGCGTTTATTATCAAAAGGTTAAAAATAATAAAAATAAAAATAAAAACTGTACATACTTACCTGTGAGAAAGCAACATCAGAGACCTGCTTTAGCCGACTCATAGGAGAGTCGTGTGATTTGGTTTTCCATAACTACGTATGCATAACCTCGAATCTTCAATATCTTTTCTTCTAAACATATAAACGGTCCTTCTCTGCATAGAGTAACAAATTCGGTATTTGAATATGTTTGATTATTTGAACATTTACCTTCGTGTGACCATTTTCCGCATTTGTAACATCTTTCAAGGTGTCGTGCTCTTCTTTTTGTTGCGGATTTTGATTTGCCTTTACCAAAATGTGTCTTATGATGATCTTTTCTGAGTTCTTTCCTTACTTTATCACATATGCTTCTTATTACTGACACCAGGTCACTCGGGAGTGTGTCATTATTACGTTTAGTAATCAAAGCGTGTAGCATTAGACCATGGTTCAGATCAAAGGAATTCTTCATCTCGTAAAACCTAAAAAAATAAAAAATTCAGAATGGGGGGGAGAAGACTAGTTCTTTAGGGTCTGCTAGGGAAAGACCATTCAGATTCCATTCTCGGAAAATACACGAAAACAGAATATCTATCTCTAACAGAAATACACATTACCCTAAAAAGATTCGAACCTTCCCACACTTAGTTAGCTGTGGTGTCGAAATTGTGATTAACTTCATCTTCAACTTCCATTGGACTATCTATGTAATGTTTAACTCTGTGACCATTAATTTTAAATTTAATCCCATTTGAATTTATTAACTCTACTGTTCCGTACGGGAAAACTCTTTTGACTATGAATGGTCCAGACCATCTTGATTTCAATTTTCCAGGAAATAGCTTGAATCGTGAATTGAAAAGAAGAACTATGTTGCTTCATGTCTTAATTCTTCTAATTCGTTTAATTGACTTAACCGTAGATGTCCAGCTTCATGTAAATCAAGATTACATGTCTTCAAAGCCCAAAATTCTTTGTGCTCAATTTCTACTGGAAGATGACATGCTTTTTCGTAAACGAGTCTAAAAGGTGTGGTTCCAATTGGAGTTTTCTAGGCTGTTCTAAAAGCCCAGAGTGCATCTTCCAATTTCATAGACTATTCCTTCGGATTTGATCCTACGGTTTTCTCTAGAATACGTTTTAAAGCTCGGTTGGTATTTTCAACTTGTCCACTTGTTTGTGGATGATAAGCGGTTGAGATTTTATGAGTTACTCCATATCTTTTAAGAACTTTCTCAAGTTGATTATTACAAAAATGAGTACCCCGATCACTTATTAAAACTTTTGGTGTTCCCAACCTAGTAAAAAGACGTTTTAAAAAGTTGACTACAACTCGTGCATCGTTAGTTAGGAGAGCTTGTGCTTCCGCCCATTTAGATACATAATCAATGGCAATGAGAATGTAGAGATTATTATGAGATTTTGGAAATGGACCCATAAAGTCAATACCCCAAATGTCAAATACTTCACATACTTGAATGACATTTTGTGGCATTTCATCACGTTGACTTATTTTTCCGGCCCTTTGACAAGCATCACAGGTTTTGCAAAGAAGGTATGCGTCTTTGAAAATTGTAGGCCAATAGAATCCAGCATCGTAAACTTTTCTTGCTGTGAGTTGAGGCCCATAATGCCCTCCTATTGGTCCTGTGTGACAATGGTTTAAGATTTTACTAGCTTCATCTCCGAATACATATCGGCGTATTATTCCATCGGGATAACTTTTAAACAAATGTGGATCTTCCCAGAAATAGTGTTTTATATCACTAAAGAATTTCTTTCCTTTTTGGTACGATAATCCTTTTTCAAGGAATCCACATACTAAGTAGTTTGCATAGTCTGCAAACCATGGAATTTCATTGTAATCTATCTTCAATAGATATTCATCAGGAAAGTTGTCTTGTATGGCTGATTCATTCAGAACTTCTAATTCAGGATTTTCAAGACGAGAAAGATGATCAGCGGCGAGATTTTCTGCTCCCTTTTTATCTCTGATTTCAATATCGAACTCTTGTAAGAGTAAGATCCAATGGATTAATCTTGGTTTAGCATCTTGTTTCGAAAATAGGTATCTAAGAGCAGAATGGTCAGTATAGACCACCGTTTTAGCTAGAACGAGATATGAACGAAATTTGTCAAAAGCAAAGACAATAGCAAGGAGTTTTTTTTCAGTAGTTGTGTAATTCGTTTGTGCTCCTTGTAACGTCTTACTAGCATAATATATAGGTTGAAATCGTTTTTCAATCCTTTGTCCTAAAACGGCTCCCATTGCAAAATCACTTGCATCGCACATTAGTTCAAACGTTAGACTCCAATTTGGAGTTATCATGATCGGCGCATTAGTGAGTTTTTCTTTAAGAATATTAAAAGATTTGATGCATTCATCTAAAAAGATGAATGGAGCATCTTTTTCTAGGAGTTTATATAGGAGTGGCAATTTTAGAAAAATCTTTAATGAAACGTCGGTAAAAACCGGAATGCCCTAGAAAACTCCTAACTCCTCTAACATTGGTGGGATGTGGAAGTTTAGCAATTACATCTACTTTAGCTCTATCCACTTCAATTCCTTCCTTTGAAATTTTATGACCAAGAACGATGCCTTCTTTAACCATGAAATGACATTTCTCCCAATTAAGTACTAAATTTGATTGTTCGCATCTAATAAGCATTCGTTCAAGATTAACTAGACATGATTCAAATGTATCACCGAAGACTGAAAAGTTATCCATGAAAACTTCCATGCATTCTTCTATCATGTCATGAAAAATCGCCATCATGCACCTTTGAAAGGTTGCAGGTGAAGCGACCCGTCCTAATTCATCCGGACGAAGTCCATATCGATTATAAACGATTCTCAATAGTTGATTACATCGCGAGGTATTTGACCTCTATATGTTACATTTTACAGACATTGCATTCAATTTTAAAAGACAATCTTTCTTTACAACGAAAATTGACGGCAAGCATACCATTTCAGAATATATCCAACTATAATTAACTTAATAATAATCTTGATGAACTCGATGACTCGAATGCAATGTCTTTTGAAATATTCCAAGAATGACTCCAAGTAATGTTTCTAAAATGAGCAAATGCACAGCGGAAGATTTCTTTCGTACCTGAGAATAAACATGCTTTCAAGTGTTAACCAAAAGGTTGGTGAGTTCATTAGTTTAACATAAATAAACATTTCCATCATTTTAATAGACCACATGATTTTCATTTCTCATAAACATACGTCCCATGCATAGAGACAAAAATAATCACTCATATGGATTGAACACCTGGTAACCGACATTCACAATATGCATATAAGAATATCCCCATCATTCCGGGATCCTCCTTCGGACATGATATAAATTTCGAAGTACTAAAGCATCTGGTACTTTGGATGGGGCTTGTTGGGCCCGATAGATCTATCTTTAGGATTCGCGTCAATTAGGGTGTCTGTTCCCTAATTCTTAGATTACCAGACTTAATAAAAAGGGGCATATTCGATTTCAATCATTTACCCATATAATGTAGTTTCAATTACTTGTGTCCATTTCATAAAACATTTATAAAAATTGCGCATGTATTCTCAGCCCAAAAATATAAAGGGTAGAAAAGGCAAATGAAACTCACGCATATAGATATTGTAAAACAGTTAATAAAGCATTTGCATGTATTCTCAGCCCAAAAATATAATGAGTAAAAAGGGAGTAAATGAAACTCACGCATATAAATATTGTAAAACAGTTAATAAAGCATTTGCATGTATTCTCAGTCCAAAAATGTAATAAGTAAAAAGGGAGTAAATGAAACTCACGCATATAAATATTGTAAAACAGTTAATAAAGCATTTGCATGTATTCTCAGCCCAAAAATATAATGAGTAAAAAGGGAGTAAATGAAACTCACGCATATAAATATTGTAAAACAGTTAATAAAGCATTTGCATGTATTCTCAGCCCAAAAATGTAATAAGTAAAAAGGGAGTAAATGAAACTCACCTAATGTATTTTGTAGTAAAAATACATATAACGACAATGAACAAGTGTAGGGTTGACCTCGGATTCACGAACCTATATCATTTGTATATATATTAACACGTATAATTGTAATCGAACAAATTTTTATATATTATATATTATGTATATATTTATATAAACATATCTAATTACAAACAATTGTTCGTGAAACAACGGGATATAGTCAAAGGTCAAATGATTACATGATCACAGTTCAAAGTTTTTGAGACTTCACATTACAGACTTTGCTTATCGTGTTGATTATAGATTAAGATTAAAGTTTAAATTTGATCGGAAATTTTCGGGTCGTCACAGTACCTACCCGTTAAAGAAATTTCGTCCCAAAATTTGAATGAGGTGGTCATGGCTAACAATAAAAATGTTTTCATGACAAATATGAGTTGATAAATATAGTTTTATCATCATTGAGTAATATGGATAAAACAATTCGATTATACGAAGAGTACGAATGAAGCTATCACAAAAGATTGAAATAGGAAAAGTAAAGATTCGTCTTAACTCTTGACAGAGTCAGGGTTGAATTTAGAAAATAAGGCGCGTCTTAGCTTTTGACGTGGTCAGGCTGAATTCCGGGATTCAAGGGATATAAATAAAATCTTCGAAATCTAAAAGATTTGATTCTTCGGCGAGCAAGGAAATTAAGATCTCTCTAATTAAATACGGTGATCTGCCTCGATTACTCAGTCTGATATTTCCATTATAAATTAAACTCTTTCGTTCCATTTTTCTCATCATTCCTATACTTTCTTTCTTAGTTCATACATCCAAAAGATTGTGAAAATGCTTAGTCCAATTCTAATCCCTAATATTTTCCTAATTATTATTTCTGTCATCCTTCTTTTCAGTCTTCCATCTGAAGAATCTGTTTACTTCTACTATTACCTTGGGTTGATACTATTCTTAATTATACCGTGTCTTTATATTGTTATTCGTATTAATATCCATGGTTTGTAATTTCTGCGTTGTTGTTGGATTTTATATCTTCCCTTATATTTTAATGTCCCTGCTTCTGTCTCCTATAATTATTGTCATCCACAGTTACTGCGCTCTCTTATTTGCTGCGATTTATACCCCCTTTCTATTTCGGAGCTTCATGCTTTTGTTTACTTTTCGCAAGTAACGGTCCAGAATTCATAGGTATGGAGTTTCGAATTATCATAATATACAAGATAGAAAGGAAAGGTAATAGCACGAATTGTTTTGTCAAATTACCTGAATCACTGAGAATAGAACTATCAAGAATATATTTTCTTGATATGTTCAGAAGTTAAGCAGAATGAAAGAGTTATGTAACATGGCACATGATGACGTTATAATCTGTGAATCATCATGTTCCATTTAGAAACTCAGCATGACTTACTGTAATATAATCACGTTGATCAAGTGTCATTATATTATACTAACTCATGCATCAGTTCCTAACATTATTTCAATAACATTCATATTTTAAGCTCAAAAGTTTACATAATATAGAAACTAACAGTTTCTATATGATGTAACACTGATATCAGGAAGAGATTAATGATTTCAGATAAGAACAGTTATGAAAATATCTTCAGAAATATGGAGGATATTTATAACGAAAGATTCGATGATATCTTGGAATTTCTAATATCGATGGATGATGAAGAAGATTTATCCGTAAGGGTTTAGATTCGGAAGCAAGGTATTCGCTAAAGATTTCATCAGAAACAGAATCATTTGGATTCTTTGAAGTCAAACTTATTCTTTGTGATTTATCCACGGCTTCCTTCATAGTTTCGCATAATCCACTTTTCGGTACTAAATTTTCTATTGAGTGCTTCCAATACTCCATTCTTTATCATTAAACTTTCGACAGTTAAGGTCGTGTACAGTTTGTGCTGCTGTATTCAGCTTTTTCAGAATTTGTGGTATTGATTTGTAGACTGGGTGCTGTTCAAAATTTCAGAATTGAAGATCATGATTCTAAGAGATAAATGTTATATGGATACATATAACTGTTGATGTGGAAACATTGCGAGACTCACAATAAAGATTTACTGATTTCCGGTAATTGGTATGGCAATTCTTGTTACAAGATGCGGATGAGTACATGATGAGACTTCAATAGATACATATAGTGATTTGTCGGAGGGATTTAAACCGAGGAGCGACGAGGTTGTTGGTACATCTGCTGGTAATATGATGGAATATAAAAGGTGAAATGTCCCGTTCTTATTGATTAAAAACGTTCCATATTAATTGATTTCGTTGCGAGGTTTTGACCTCTATATGAGACGTTTTTCAAAGACTGCATTCATTTTTAAAACAAACCATAACCTTTATTTCATAAATAAAGGTTTAAAGAGCTTTACGTCGATTATCAAATAATGATAATCTAAAATATCATGTTTACACACGACCATTACATAATGGTTTACAATACAAATATGTTACATCGAAATCAGTTTCTTGAATGCAGTTTTTACACAATATCATACAAACATGGACTCCAAATCTTGTCCTTATTTTAGTATGCAACAACGGAAGCTCTTAGTATTCACCTGAGAATAAACATGCTTTAAACGTCAACAAAAATGTTGGTGAGTTATAGGTTTAACCTATATATATCAAATCGTAACAATAGACCACAAGATTTCATATTTCAATACACATCCCATACATAGAGATAAAAATCATTCATATGGTGAACACCTGGTAACCGACATTAACAAGATGCATATATAAGAATATCCCCATCATTCCGGGACACCCTTCGGATATGATATAAATTTCGAAGTACTAAAGCATCCGGTACTTTGGATGGGGTTTGTTAGGCCCAATAGATCTATCTTTAGGATTCGCGTCAATTAGGGTGTCTGTTCCCTAATTCTTAGATTACCAGACTTAATAAAAAGGGGCATATTCGATTTCGATAATTCAACTATAGAATGTAGTTTCACGTACTTGTGTCTATTTTGTAAATCATTTATAAAACCTGCATGTATTCTCATCCCAAAAATATTAGATTTTAAAAGTGGGACTATAACTCACTTTCACAGATTTTTACTTCGTCGGGAAGTAAGACTTGGCCACTGGTTGATTCACGAACCTATAACAATATATACATATATATCAAAGTATGTTCAAAATATATTTACAACACTTTTAATATATTTTGATGTTTTAAGTTTATTAAGTCAGCTGTCCTCGTTAGTAACGTACAACTAGTTGTCCATAGTTAGATGTACAGAAATAAATCGATAAATATTATCTTTAATCAATCCACGACCCAGTGTATACGTATCTCAGTATTGATCACAACTCAAACTATATATATTTTGGAATCAACCTCAACCCTGTATAGCTAACTCCAACATTCACATATAGAGTGTCTATGGTTGTTCCGAAATATATATAGATGTGTCGACATGATAGGTCGAAATATTGTATACGTGTCTATGGTATCTCAAGATTACATAATATACAATACAAGTTGATTAAGTTATGATTGGAATAGATTTATTACCAATTTTCACGTAGCTAAAATGAGAAAAATTATCCAATCTTGTTTTACCCATAACTTCTTCATTTTAAATCCGTTTTGAGTGAATCAAATTGCTATGGTTTCATATTGAACTCTATTTTATGAATCTAAATAGAAAAAGTATAGGTTTATAGTCAGGAAAATATGTTACAAGTCGTTTTTGTAAAGGTAGTCATTTAAGTCGAAAGAACGACGTCTAGATGGCCATTTTAGAAAACATACTTCCACTTTGACTTTAACCATAATTTTTGGATATAGTTTCATGTTCATAATAAAAATCATTTTCCCAGAATAACAACTTTTAAATCAAAGTTTATCATAGTTTTTAATTAACTAACCCAAAACAGCCCGCGGTGTTACTACGACGGCGTAAATCCGGTTTTACGGTGTTTTTCGTGTTTCCAGGTTTTAAATCATTAAGTTAGCATATCATATAGATATAGAGCATGTGTTTAGTTGATTTTAAAAGTCAAGTTAGAAGGATTAACTTTTATTTGCGAACAAGTTTAGAATTAACTAAACTATGTTCTAGTGATTACAAGTTTAAACCTTCGAATAAGATAGCTTTATATGTATGAATCGAATGATGTTATGAACATCATTACTACCTCAAGTTCCTTGGATAAACCTACTGGAAATGAGAAAAATAGATCTAGCTTCAAAGGATCCTTGGATGGCTTGAAAGTTCTTGAAGCAGAATTATGACACGAAAACAATTTCAAGTAAGATTTCCACTCGAAATAAGATTGTTATAGTTATAGAAATTGAATTAAAGTTTGAATATGATTATTACCTTGTATTATAAAGATAACCTACTGTAATTAACAAAGGTTTCTTGATCTTGGATGATTACTTGGAATGGATTTAGAAAACTTGGAAGTAAACTTGCAATCTTGGAAGTATTCTTGATTTGATGAAACTAGAACTTTTGGAATTTATGAAGAACACTTAGAACTTGAAGATAGAACTTGAGAGAGATCAATTAGATGAATAAAATTGAAGAATGAAAGTGTTTGTAGGTGTTTTTGGTCATTGGAGTGTATATACCAATAGTACATACATCTAAAAGCTGTGTATTGTATGAGTACGAATACGGGTGCATACGAGTAGAATTGTTGATGAAATTGAACGAGGATGTAATTGTAAGCATTTTTGTTAAGTAGAAGTATTTTGATAAGTGTCTTGAAGTCTTTAAATAGTGTATGAATACATATTAAAACACTACATGTATATACATTTTAACTGAGTCGTTAAGTCATCGTTAGTCGTTACATGTAAGTGTTGTTTTGAGACCTTTAGGTTAACGATCTTGTTAAATGTTGTTAACCCAAAGTTTATAATATCAGATGAGATTTTAAATTATTATATTATCATGATATTATGATATATTAATATATCTTAATATGATATATACATTTAAATGTCGTTACAACGATAATCGTTACATATATGTCTCGTTTCGAAATCCTTAAGTTAGTAGTCTTGTTTTTACTTATGTAGTTCATCGTTAATACACTTAATGATATATTTAATTATCATATTATCATGTTATATATAATATAACAATGTATTAATATGCTTCATATATATTTAGTAAGACGTGGTTATAACGATAATCGTTATATATATCGTTTCGAGTTTCATACGTCAATAGTCTCCTTTTTAAGTATATAACTTATTGTTACTATTTTTAATGAGATACTTGATGATCATTATATCATGTTAAACATATATATTTATGCATTTATGTATCATCATGTCATATACAACTTATAGCATTCGCGAATCATTGGTCAAACTGGGTAATCAGACGTTTACAAAATTTCTGTTTCAATTAACCAAGTCTTAACAAGTTTGATTGCTTAACATGTTGGAAACATTTAATCATGTAAATATAGTTTTCATTAAAAATATAATCATAGAAAGGTTTGGAAAAGTTCGGGTCACTACAGTACCTACCCGTTAAATAAATTTCGTCCCGAAATTTTAAGCAGTTGGAGGTGTTGACGTATCTTCTGGAAATAAATGCGGGTATTTCTTCTTCATCTGATCTTCACGCTCCCAGGTGAACTCGGGTCCTCTACGAGCATTCCATCGAACCTTAACAATCGGTATCTTGTTTTGTTTAAGTCTCTTAACCTCACGATCCATTATTTCGACGGGTTCTTCAATGAATTGAAGTTTTTCATTGATTTGGATTTCGTCCAACGGAATAGTGAGATCTTCTTTAGCAAAACATTTCTTCAAATTTGAGATGTGGAAAGTGTTATGTACAGCCGCGAGTTGTTGAGGTAGCTCCAGTTGGTAAGCTACTGGTCCGACACGATCTATAATCTTGAATGGTCCAATGTACCTTGGATTTAGTTTCCCCCGTTTACCAAATCGAACAACACCTTTCCAAGGTGAAACCTTAAACATGACCATTTCTCCAATTTCAAACTCTATATCTTTTCTTTTACTGTCCGCGTAGCTCTTTTGTCGACTCTGGGCGGTTTTCAATCTTTGTTGAATTTGGATGATTTTCTCGGTAGTTTCTTGTATTATCTCCGGACCCGTAATCTGTCTATCCCCCACTTCATTCCAACAAATCGGAGACCTGCACTTTCTGCCATAAAGTGCTTCAAACAGCGCCATCTCAATGCTAGAATGGTAGCTGTTGTTGTAGGAAAATTCTGCTAACGGTAGATGTCGATCCCAACTGTTTCCGAAATCAATAACACAAGCTCGTAGCATGTCTTCAAGCGTTTGTATTGTCCTTTCGCTCTACCCATCAGTTTGTGGATGATAGGCAGTACTCATGTCTAGACGAGTTCCCAATGCTTACTGTAATGTCTGCCAGAATCTTGAAATAAATCTGCCATCCCTATCAGAGATAATAGAGATTGGTATTCCATGTCTGGAGACGACTTCCTTCAAATACAGTCGTGCTAACTTCTCCATCTTGTCATCTTCTCTTATTGGCAGGAAGTGTGCTGACTTGGTGAGACGATCAACTATTACCCAAATAGTATCATAACCACTTGCAGTCCTTGGCAATTTAGTAATGAAATCCAAGGTAATGTTTTCCCATTTCCATTTCGGGATTTCAGGTTGTTGTAGTAGACCTGATGGTTTCTGATGTTCAGCTTTGACCTTAGAACACGTCAAACATTCTCCTACATATTTAGCAATATCGGCTTTCATACCTGGCCACCAAAAATGTTTCTTAAGATCCTTGTACATCTTCCCCGTTCCAGGATGTATTGAGTGTCTGGTTTTATGAGCTTCTCTAAGTACCATTTCTCTCATATCTCCAAATTTTGGTACCCAAATTCTTTCAGCCCTATACCGGGTTCCGTCTTCCTGAATATTAAGATGCTTCTCCGATCCTTTGGGTATTTCATCCTTTAAATTTCCCTCTTTTAAAACTCCTTGTTGCGCCTCCTTTATTTGAGTAGTAAGGTTAGTGTGAATCATTATATTCATAGATTTTACTCGAATGGGTTCTCTGTCCTTTCTGCTCAAGGCATCGGCTACCACATTTGCCTTCCCCGGGTGGTAACGAATCTCAAAGTCATAATCATTCAACAATTCAATCCACCTACGCTGCCTCATATTCAGTTGTTTCTGATTAAATATGCGTTGAAGACTTTTGTGGTCGGTATATATAATACTTTTTACCCCATATAAGTAGTGCCTCCAAGTCTTTAATGCAAAAACAACTGCGCTAATTCCAAATCATGCGTCGTATAATTTTACTCGTGAATCTTCAATTGTCTAGACGCATAAGCAATCACCTTCGTCCGTTGCATTAATACACAACCGAGACCTTGCTTTGATGCGTCACAATAAATCACAAAATCATCATTCCCTTCAGGCAATAACAATATAGGTGCCGTAGTTAGCTTTTTCTTCAATAATTGAAATGCCTTCTCTTGTTCATCCTTCCATTCAAATTTCTTCCCTTTATGCGTTAATGCAGTCAAGGGTTTTGCTATTTTGGAGAAATCTTGGATGAATCTTCTGTAGTAACCAGCCAATCCTAAAAATTGACGTATATGCTTCGGAGTTTTTGGGGTTTCCCACTTTTCAACGGTTTCGATCTTTGCCGGGTCCACCTGGATACCTTCTTTGTTCACTATGTGACCGAGGAATTGAACTTCTTCCAACCAAAATGCACACTTTGAAAACTTAGTGTACAGTTTTTCTTTCCTCAATACTTCTAGCACTTTTCTCAAATGTTCTTCGTGCTCTTGATCATTCTTTGAGTAAATAAGTATGTCATCGATGAAAACAATGACAAACTTGTCAAGATATGGCCCACACACTCAGTTCATAAGGTCCATGAACACAGCTGGTGCGTTAGTCAATCCAAACGGCATAACCATAAACTCGTAATGACCATAACGCGTCCTAAAAGCAGTTTTTGGAATATCATCCTCCTTTACTCGCATATGATGATATCCAGAACGTAAATCGATCTTCGAATAAACCGATGAGCCTTGTAGTTGATCAAATAAGTCGTCAATTCTTGGCAGTGGATAACGGTTTTTGATGGTAAGTTTGTTCAACTCTCTGTAGTCAATACACAACCTAAATGTACCATTCTTCTTCTTAACAAACAAAACAGGAGCTCCCCATGGTGATGTGCTTGGTCGAATGAAACCACGTTCTAATAGTTCTTGCAGTTGGCTTTGCAGTTCTTTCATCTCGCTGGGTGCGAGTCTATAAGGAGCACGAGCTATTGGTGCAGCTCCTGGTACAAGATCTATTTGAAATTCAACAGATCGATGTGGAGGTAGTCCCGGTAATTCTTTCGGAAATACATCGGGAAATTCTTTTGCGATGGGAACATCATTGATGCTCTTTTCTTCAGTTTGTACTTTCTCGACGTGTGCTAGAACAGCATAGCAACCTTTTCTTATTAGTTTTTGTGCCTTCAAATTACTAATAAGATGTAGCTTCGTGTTGCCCTTTTCTTCGTACACCATTAAGGGTTCTCCTTCTTCTCGTACAATACGAATTGCATTTTTGTAACATACGATCTCTGCTTTCATCTCCTTCAGCCAGTCCATGCCAACTATTACATCAAAACTCCCTAACTCTACTGGTATCAAATCAATCTTAAATATTTCGCTACCCAGTTTAATTTCTCGATTCTGGCATATATTATCTGCTGAAATTAATTTACCGTTTGCTAATTCGAGTAAAAATTTACTATCCAATGGCGTCAATGGACAACTTAATTTAGCACAAAAATCTCTACTCATATAGCTTCTATCCGCACCCGAATCAAATAAAACGTAAGCAGATTTATTGTCAATAAGAAACGTACCCATAACAAGTTCCGGGTCTTCCTGTGCCTCTGCCGCATTAATATTGAAAACTCTTCTGCGACCTTGTCCATTCGTGTTCTCCTGGTTCGGGCAATTTCTAATAATGTGGCCAGGTTTTCCACATTTATAACAAACTACATTGGCATAACTTGCTCCGACACTACTTGCTCCGCCATTACTCGTTCCGACACCATTTGTTCCTTTCGTTCTATTAACCCCTGGTCCGTAGACCTCACACTTCACCGCGCTATGACCATTTCTTTTACACTTGTTGCAAAATTTGGTGCAGAACCCCGAGTGATACTTTTCACACCTTTGGCATAGCTGCTTCTGATTGTTATTGTTGTTGGGATGATTGTTGTAGTTGCTGTTGTTGTTGTTGTTGTTTGTTGTTGGGCCGTTTGTTGTAGTTGCGATTGATGTTGCGATTGTTGGGATAATTGTTGCGATTATTGTTGTAATTGCTGTTGTTGTTGTATTGGTGATTCTTATCACCGTTTTCCTCCCACTTTCTTTTGACTTGCTTCACATTGGCCTCTTCAGCAGTCTGTTCTTTAATTCTTTCTTCAATCTGGTTCACGAGTTTGTGAGCCATTCTACATGCCTGTTGTATGGAGGTGGTCTCGTGTGAACTTATATCTTCTTGGATTCTTTCCGGTAATCCTTTCACAAACGCGTCGATCTTCTCTTCCTCATCTTCGAATGCTCCCGGACACAATAGGCACAATTCTGTGAATCGTCTTTCGTACGTGGTAATATCAAATCCTTGGGTTCGTAACCCTCTAAGTTCTGTCTTGAGCTTATTGACCTCGGTTCTGGGACGGTACTTCTCGTTCATCAAGTGCTTGAATGCTGACCACGGTAGTGCGTACGCATCGTCTTGTCCCACTTGCTCTAGATAGGTATTCCACCATGTTAACGCAGAACCTGTGAAGGTATGCGTAGCGTACTTTACTTTGTCCTCTTCAGTACACTTACTTATGGCAAACACCGATTCGACCTTCTTGGTCCACCGTTTCAATCCGATCGGTCCTTCGGTTCCATCAAATTCCAAAGGTTTGCAGGCAGTGAATTCTTTGTAGGTGCATCCTACACGATTTCCTGTACTGCTAGATCCAAGGTTATTGTTGGTATGTAGCGCAGCCTGTACTGCGGCTATGTTTGAAGCTAGAAAAGTACGGAATTCCTCTTCATTCATATTCACAGTGTGTCGAGTAGTCGGTGCCATTTCCTTCAAAATAGTTAAATGGAACAAGTTAATCATACATAATATTAAGAGTAGTTAATAGTATTTCGTAGCATAATATGAACTCATTTATAAAAGCTTTTTCTTCATATTAGCGTTTTATAAGTTTAAATTCGGGTAGTACCTACCCGTTAAGTTCATACTTAGTAGCTAATATACAATTCAACTACTACAATTCTATATGAAAAACTGATTATAATAATATTTCGCGTTCAAAATTTTACAAACTTACAATACCGCTTATTTTACATATAGCATGAAATATAGCACACAATAAATTTGATACAAGATGGTTGTGAAGATAATTCTAGCTAGTACACAAGTCGTTCAGCAAAGGCAATAAAGACACGTAATTCATACGTCCAGAAACAAGTCATGCATTCTGGTTTTACTAGGACTACTTCCCATCCTTGGTTTTGTGGAACATAACCGTTATGGCCGTTGATAAGACAGCGTGTTGTAACGTCGTCAAAGGGACGAGGGTTATGTAATGTCCAACAGTCCCGTAACAATCTAAAAACCTCATTTCTTACCCCAATTACCGACTCCGTCACTTGTGGGAACGTTTTGTTTAATAGTTGTAGCCCGATGTTCTTGTTCTCACTTTGGTGAGAAGCGAACATTACCAATCCGTAAGCATAACATGCTTCTTTATGTTGCATGTTAGCCGCTTTTTCTAAATCACGAAGTCCAATATTCGGATATATTGAGTCAAAATAATTTCTTAACCCATTGCGTAAAATAGCATTTGGGTTCCCCGCAATATATGCGTCAAAGTAAACACATCGTAACTTATGGATTTCCCAATGTGATATCCCCCATCTTCCGAACGAAAGCCTTTTATAAACCAAGGCATTCTTGGAACGTTCTTCGAATGTCTTACAAACTGATCTCGCCTTAAATAGTTGTGCCGAAGAATTCTGACCAACTCTAGACAAGATTTCATCAATCATGTCTCCGGGTAGGTCTCTTAAAAAATTGGGTTGTCTATCCATTTTGTGTTTTTATACTGTAAAATAGACAAGAGTTAGATTCATAAAAAAAAAATACTTATTAATACAAGCAATTTTTACATATATCATAAAGCATAAGCACACTATATTACATATATTACACCACACGAATACAACTATCTTATTCCGGCTCGCTTGTTTCTTCTTCTTCGGTTTTGGTTCGTTTTTCCAAGTTTCTAGGGATATATGATGTTCCCCTAATACGAGCCGTCGTTTTCCACATTGGTTTAGAAAAACCTGGTGGTTTAGAGGTTCCCGGGTCATTGTTACAACTTAAGGACTTCGGGGTTGACGATACATATAAAGTTCCTCGGGGTTGGAATTAGATTTCTCTATTGTTATGCCCTTTCCCTTATTATTTTCTTTTGCCTTTTTAAATTCAGTTGGGGTAATTTCTATAACATCATCGGAATTCTCGTCGGAATCCGATTCATTGGAGAATTGGTAATCCTCCCAATATTTTGCTTCCTTGGCGGAAACACCATTGACCATAATTAACCTTGGTCGGTTGGTTGAGGATTTTCTTTTACTTAACCGTTTTATTATTTCCCCCACCGGTTCTATTTCTTCATCCGGTTCCGATTCTTCTTCCGGTTCCGATTCTTCTTCCGGTTCCAACTCTTCTTCCGGTTCCTCTTCGGGAACTTGTGAATCAGTCCACGAATCATTCCAATTTACATTTGACTCTTCATTATTATTAGGTGAGTCAATGGGACTTGTTCTAGAGGTAGACATCTATCACATAATATCAAACGCGTTAAGAGATTAATATATCACATAATATTCACATGTTAAAAATATATAGTTTCCAACAAAATTTGTTAAGCAATCATTTTTCAAGTAAACACGGTCGAAGTCCAGACTCACTAATGCATCCTAACAAACTCGATAAGACACACTAATGCAAAATTCTGGTTCTCTAAGACCAACGCTCGGATACCAACTGAAATGTCCCGTTCTTATTGATTAAAAACGTTCCATATTAATTGATTTCGTTGCGAGGTTTTGACCTCTATATGAGACGTTTTTCAAAGACTGCATTCATTTTTAAAACAAACCATAACCTTTATTTCATAAATAAAGGTTTAAAAAGCTTTACGTAGATTATCAAATAATGATAATCTAAAATATCCTGTTTACACACGACCATTACATAATGGTTTACAATACAAATATGTTACATCGAAATCAGTTTCTTGAATGCAGTTTTTACACAATATCATACAAACATGGACTCCAAATCTTGTCCTTATTTTAGTATGCAACAGCGGAAGCTCTTAATATTCACCTGAGAATAAACATGCTTTAAACGTCAACAAAAATGTTGGTGAGTTATAGGTTTAACCTATATATATCAAATCGTAACAATAGACCACAAGATTTCATATTTCAATACACATCCCATACATAGAGATAAAAATCATTCATATGGTGAACACCTGGTAACCGACATTAACAAGATGCATATATAAGAATATCCCCATCATTCCGGGACATCCTTTGGATATGATATAAATTTCGAAGTACTAAAGCATCCGGTACTTTGGATGGGGTTTGTTAGGCCCAATAGATCTATCTTTAGGATTCGCGTCAATTAGGGTGTCTGTTCCCTAATTCTTAGATTACCAGACTTAATAAAAAGGGGCATATTCGATTTCGATAATTCAACCATAGAATGTAGTTTCACGTACTTGTGTCTATTTTGTAAATCATTTATAAAACCTGCATGTATTCTCATCCCAAAAATATTAGATTTTAAAAGTGGGACTATAACTCACTTTCACAGATTTTTACTTCGTCGGGAAGTAAGACTTGGCCACTGGTTGATTCACGAACCTATAACAATATATACATATATATATCAAAGTATGTTCAAAATATATTTACAACACTTTTAATATATTTTGATGTTTTAAGTTTATTAAGTCAGCTGTCCTCGTTAGTAACCTACAACTAGTTGTCCACAGTTAGATGTACAGAAATAAATTGATAAATATTATCTTGAATCAATCCACGACCCAGTGTATACGTATCTCAGTATTGATCACAACTCAAACTATATATATTTTGGAATCAACCTCAACCCTGTATAGCTAACTCCAACATTCACATATAGAGTGTCTATGGTTGTTCCGAAATATATATAGATGTGTCGACATGATAGGTCGAAACATTGTATACGTGTCTATGGTATCTCAAGATTACATAATATACAATACAAGTTGATTAAGTTATGGTTGGAATAGATTTGTTACCAATTTTCACGTAGCTAAAATGAGAAAAATTATCCAATCTTGTTTTACCCATAACTTCTTCATTTTAAATCCGTTTTGAGTGAATCAAATTGCTATGGTTTCATATTGAACTCTATTTTATGAATCTAAATAGAAAAAGTATAGGTTTATAGTCGGAAAAATAAGTTACAAGTCGTTTTTGTAAAGGTAGTCATTTCAGTCGAAAGAACGACGTCTAGATGACCATTTTAGAAAACATACTTCCACTTTGAGTTTAACCATAATTTTTGGATATAGTTTCATGTTCATAATAAAAATAATTTTCTCAGAATAACAACTTTTAAATCAAAGTTTATCATAGTTTTTAATTAACTAACCCAAAACAGCCCGCGGTGTTACTACGACGGCGTAAATCCGGTTTTACGGTATTTTTCTTGTTTCCAGGTTTTAAATCATTAAGTTAGCATATAATATAGATATAGAACATGTGTTTAGTTGATTTTAAAAGTCAAGTTAGAAGGATTAACTTTTGTTTGCGAACAAGTTTAGAATTAACTAAACTATGTTCTAGTGATTACAAGTTTAAACCTTCGAATAAGATAGCTTTATATATATGAATCGAATGATGTTATGAACATCATTACTACCTTAAGTTCCTTGGATAAACCTACTGGAAAAGAGAAAAATGGATCTAGCTTCAATGGATCCTTGGATGGCTCGAAGTTCTTGAAGCAGAATCATGACACGAAAACAAGTTCAAGTAAGATCATCACTTGAAATAAGATTGTTATAGTTATAGAAATTGAACCAAAGTTTGAATATGATTATTACCTTGTATTAGAATGATAACCTACTGTAAGAAACAAAGATTTCTTGAGGTTGGATGATCACCTTACAAGATTGGAAGTGAGCTAGCCAACTTGAAAGTATTCTTGATTTTATGAAACTAGAACTTTTGGAATTTATGAAGAACACTTAGAACTTGAAGATAGAACTTGAGAGAGATCAATTAGATGAAGAAAATTGAAGAATGAAAGTGTTTTTAGGTGTTTTTGGTCGTTGGTGTATGGATTAGATATAAAGGATATGTAATTTTGTTTTCATGTAAATAAGTCATGAATGATTACTCATATTTTTGTAATTTTATGAGATATTTCATGCTTGTTGCCAAATGATGGTTTCCACATGTGTTAGGTGACTCACATGGGCTGCTAAGAGCTGATCATTGGAGTGTATATACCAATAGTACATACATCTAAAAGCTGTGTATTGTACGAGTACGAATACGGGTGCATACGAGTAGAATTGTTAATGAAACTGAACGAGGATGTAATTGTAAGCATTTTTGTTAAGTAGAAGTATTTTGATAAGTGTATTGAAGTCTTTCAAAAGTGTATAAATACATATTAAAACACTACATGTATATACATTTTAACTGAGTCGTTAAGTCATCGTTAGTCGTTACATGTAAGTGTTGTTTTGAAACCTTTAGGTTAACGATCTTGTTAAATGTTGTTAACCCAATGTTTATAATATCAAATGAGATTTTAAATTATTATATTATCATGATATTATCATGTATGAATATCTCTTAATATGATATATATACATTAAATGTCTTTACAACGATAATCGTTACATATATGTCTCGTTTAAAAATCATTAAGTTAGTAGTCTTGTTTTTACATATGTAGTTCATTGTTAATATACTTAATGATATGTTTACTTATCATAGTATCATGTTAACTATATATATATCCATATATATGTCATCATATAGTTTTTACAAGTTTTAACGTTCGTGAATCACCGGTCAACTTGGGTGGTCAATTGTCTATATGAAACATATTTCAATTAATCAAGTCTTAACAAGTTTGATTGCTTAACATGTTGGAAACATTTAATCATGTAAATATCAATCTCAATTAATATATATAAACATGGAAAAGTTCGGGTCACTACAGTAACGTACAACTAGTTGTCCACAGTTAGATGTATAGAAATAAATCGATAAATATTATCTTGAATCAATTCACGACCCAGTGTATACGTATCTCAGTATTGATCATAACTCAAACTATATATATTTTGGAATCAACCTCAACCCTGTATAGCTAACTCCAACATTCACATATAGAGTGTCTATGGTTGTTTCGAAATATATATAGATGTGTCGACATGATAGGTCGAAACATTGTATACGTGTCTATGGTATCTCAAGATTACATAATATACAATACAAGTTGATTAAGTTATGGTTGGAATAGATTTGTTACCAATTTTCACGTAGCTAAAATGAGAAAAATTATCCAATCTTGTTTTACCCATAACTTCTTCATTTGAAATCCGTTTTGAGTAAATCAAATTGCTATGGTTTCATATTGAACTCTATTTTATGAATCTAAATAGAAAAAGTATAGGTTTATAGTCAGAAAAATATGTTACAAGTCATTTTTGTAAAGGTAGTAATTTCAGTCGAAAGAACGACGTCTAGATGACCATTTTAGAAAACATACTTCCACTTTGAGTTTAACCATAATTTTTGGATATAGTTTCATGTTTATAATAAAAATCATTTTCCCAGAATAACAACTTTTAAATCAAAGTTTATCATAGTTTTTAATTAACTAACCCAAAACAGCCCGCGGTGTTACTACGACGGCGTAAATCCGGTTTTACGGTGTTTTTCGTGTTTCCAGGTTTTAAATCATTAAGTTAGCATATCATATAGATATAGAACATATTTTTAGTTGATTTTAAAAGTCAAGTTAGAAGGATTAACTTTTATTTGCGAACAAGTTTAGAATTAACTAAACTATGTTCTAGTGATTACAAGTTTAAACCTTCGAATAAGATAGCTTTATATGTATGAATCGAATGATGTTATGAATATCATTACTACCTCAAGTTCCTTGGATAAACCTACTGGAAATGAGAAAAATATATCAAGCTTCAAAGGATCCTTGGATAGCTTGAAAGTTCTTGAAGCAGAATCATGACACGAAAACAATTTCAAGTAAGATTTCCACTCGAAATAAGATTGCTATAGTTATAGAAATTGAATTAAAGTTTGAATATGATTGTTACCTTGTATTAGAAATATAACCTACTGTAATTAACAAAGGTTTCTTGATCTTGGATGATTACTTGGAATGGATTTAGAAAACTTGAAAGTAAACTTGCAATCTTGGAAGTATTCTTGATTTTATGAAACTAGAACTTTTGGAATTTATGAAGAACACTTAGAACTTGAAGATAGAACTTGAGAGAGATCAATTAGATGAAGAAAATTAAAGAATGAAAGTGTTTGTAGGTGTTTTTGGTCGTTGGTGTATGGATTAGATATAAAGGATATGTAATTTTGTTTTCATGTAAATAAGTCATGAATGATTACTCATATTTTTGTAATTTTATGAGATATTTCATGCTAGTTGCCAAATGATGGTTCCCACATGTGTTAGGTGACTCACATGGGCTGCTAAGAGCTGATAATTGGAGTGTATATACCAATAGTACATACATCTAAAAGCTGTGTATTGTACGAGTACGAATACGAGTGCATACGAGTAGAATTGTTGATGAAACTGAACGAGGATGTAATTGTAAGCATTTTTGTTAAGTAGAAGTATTTTGATAAGTGTCTTGAAGTCTTTCAAAAGTGTATGAATACATATTAAAACACTACATATATATACATTTTAACTGAGTCGTTAAGTCATCGTTAGTCGTTACATGTAAGTGTTGTTTTGAGACCTTTAGGTTAACGATCTTGTTAAATGTTGTTAACCCAAAGTTTATAATATAAAATGAGATTTTAAATTATTATATTATCATGATATTATGATATATTAATATATCTTAATATGATATATATACATTTAAATGTCGTTACAAAGATAATCGTTACATATATGTCTCGTTTCGAAATCCTTAAATTAGTAGTCTTGTTTTTACTTATGTAGTTCATTGTTAATACACTTAATGATATATTTAATTATCATATTATCATGTTATATATAATATAACAATGTATTAATATGCTTCATATATATTTAGTAAGACGTGGTTATAATGATAATCGTTATATGTACCGTTTCGAGTTTCATACGTCAATAGTCTCCTTTTTAAGTATATAACTTACAGTTACTATTTTTAATGAGATACTTGATGATCATTATATCATGTTAAACATATATATTTATTCATTTATGTATCATCATGTCATATACAACTTATAGCATTCGCGAATCATTGGTCAAACTGGGTAATCAGACGTTTACAAAATTTCTGTTTCAATTAACCAAGTCTTAATAAGTTTGATTGCTTAACATGTTGGAAATATTTAATCATGTAAATATAGTTTTCATTAAACATGTAATCATAGAAAGGTTTGGAAAAGTTCGGGTCACTACAAAAGGTTCCTCGGTAACAATAAAAGAGCACGCATATATATCAAGGTTATAGTAAGGCTAGTCCGACTGAAAAGTCGAAGTTGACTTGCTGGAGCTGTGACAAATTTGGCTAATTTGAAAAGAGTTGAAATGTTAGTTTTGGTAATAACAATGCCAAAGGAGCTAGCACAGACACGTGTTAAACGTTTACTCAGGTTCCGAGTGTTTTTCAGGTGTATAACTATTTGCATAAATCTTTCCTTCCGTAGACGAAGTGTGGTTGGTTCATCCTCTCGATTGAGGTGTTTTTAAGAATCGTGAAAGGTTTGAACGCAGATTGTAATTGTCAAGATACAAATGAGGTTTAAGATGAAATCAAGTGGCAAACTTGAAGAATTGTTTAGTTTCATATGTTATAATCAATATTTTAATTCATTTTAATTGTCCAATGTCATTAGTCCACAGTCGATAATCCACAGTTAACTGTCCAATAATTCATACATAATTTAATATATAATATTCGAATTAATTAATACGTATCGTGACCCGTGTACATGTCTCAGACTCGATCACAACTCAAATTATATATATTATTATAGAATCAACCTCAACCCTGTATAGAGAACTCGATCATTACTGCATATAGAGTGTCTATGATGATTCCAAATAATATATATAGATGCGTCGATATGATATGTCAAAACCTTATATACGTGTCCCGATATTTAAAGTGCGTAAAATAAATACAGAAATTAAATGACGATAAATAAAGTTGCGAGAATGTAAATTGCGATAATTAAATTGCGATAAATAAAATGTAATCAGTTAGCTAGGAACAATTAGTTAAGAACAGTTAGCGTGTATTCTTAACAAAATTTCTCATAGTTAATTTGTTTGTTTCTAACAAATTTTATTATTTTTTTTTCAAATGTTTTTCTTCACTATGACACTTGTTGGATTTTGATAAATCAAAATTCAAATATGAAATTGGATGAAAATGGTTATTCTGTGGTGAACAGATACGTATATCGGTGGTTGTAAATAGGATAGTAAACGACTATTGAATCAGCTTCGAAGAATGTATAGTGTAACTTATTAATGTGAAATCTAAATATTTCTAGGGTATTACCTACCCGTTAAAATATTTTCACCATTAACAGTTTCTACAAAAGAATTTTTAACTACAATCTTTATGAAAACATATATACATATATATTTTCTTTAGATGCAATCATGGATTTAATGAGTCAATATGATATTAGACTCATTTGATTTACCGTTAGAATATGAATATATAATCTCTAAAACATTAAAGATTATATAATCGCCATGTTGAACGAAGATAATTAATGTAGAATGATTCGTAGAATGATGATTATACTTGAGGTACAGAATGAGATGTTGAACATGTAATGTTGAAACTTAGGTTGTTGGTTGTACTGTTGATGCAGGTGATGTTGTTGAAGCTGGTACGTTTTGCACCATGTTCTCCAAATTGATTACTCGAGCGCGAAGCTCGTTGACTTCTTTGATTACTCCGGGATGAATGTTAGTCAGAACGAGCGGATGAATAAGGTTTAGAATCTGAGTTATGATATAGTCGTAGCGAGATATTCGGGAAATGAGGGTGAAAATGGTGTTACGAACAGGTTCGCTGGTAAGTGCTTCAGGTTCTTCGCCAAAAGGTGAATTCGGTTAGTGGAAGGGATCGCCTTCTGCGCGTCTCCACTGATTAAGTCGACTACGAATCCACCAGGTGAATTGGAGATGGATGATTGGTTGATTCATTCTGGTGACGTTGCTTCCGGAGCTTAGATGACTATCCATTCGGAATAACTGTCGGGATAACTATCGGAATAGCTGTCGGAATCCGAGGGACTCGAACTAGTTGAGGGATTCATCTCGTACGATCAGATGAAGGATTTTCGATAAGAAATAGATTATAGGATGTAGATTAGTACCCTGCAATACATAATTTACATATGCATATATAATACTAAAATCCCATAAGTTACGGAGGAATCTACGGAAACTGTCAGACAAAGTCTACAGTAACAGATATGCTAAGATATGAATTAGCAGATACGTTAAGATACAAATTTTGTCTATACACTATTCATGCAATCATTGCAGTATGATGTGTCTAGACTAAGAATGGTAAGCAGGAAATTTCCTAAGGATAATAAGTAGATGATTTTCGACACAAATGATAAGCAAAACTTTTGACATGCAGACAAGGTCGAAGTCCAGACTTACTAATACATCCTAACGACTATCAGTTAGACACACTAATGCAAGACTTGGTTCGCTAAGACCACCGCTCTGATACCAACTGAAGCGACCCGTCCTAATCCATCCGGACGAAGTCCATATCGATTATAAATGATTCTCAATAGTTGATTACATCGTGAGGTATTTGACCTCTATATGTTACATTTTACAGACATTGCATTCAATTTTAAAAGACAATCTTTCTTTACAACGAAAATTGATGGCAAGCATACCATTTCAGAATATATCCAACTATAATTAACTTAATAATAATCTTGATGAACTCGACGACTTGAATGCAACGTCTTTTGAAATATGCCAAGAATGACTCCAAGTAATGTTTCTAAAATGAGCAAATGCACAACGGAAGATTTCTTTCGTACCTGAGAATAAACATGCTTTTAAGTGTCAACCAAAAGGTTGGTGAGTTCATTAGTTTAACATAAATAAACATTTCCATCATTTTAATAGACCACAAGATTTTCATTTCTCATAAACATACGTCCCATGCATAGAGACAAAAATAATCACTCATATGGATTGAACACCTGGTAACCGACATTCACAATATGCATATAAGAATATCCCCATCATTCCGGGATCCTCCTTCGGACATGATATAAATTTTGAAGTACTAAAGCATCCGGTACTTTGGATGGGGCTTGTTGGGCCCGATAGATCTATCTTTAGGATTCGCGTCAATTAGGGTGTCTGTTCCCTAATTCTTAGATTACCAGACTTAATAAAAAGGGCATATTCGATTTCGATCATTTACCCATATAAGGTAGTTTCAATTACTTGTGTCCATTTCATAAAACATTTATAAAAATTGCGCATGTATTCTCAGCCCAAAAATATAAAGGGTAGAAAAGGCAAATGAAACTCACGCATATAAATATTGTAAAATAGTTAATAAAGCATTTGCATGTATTCTCAGCCCAAAAATATAATGAGTAAAAAGGAAGTAAATGAAACTCACGCATATAAATATTGTAAAACAGTTAATAAAGCATTTGCATGTATTCTCAGCCCAAAAATGTAATAAGTAAAAAGGGAGTATATGAAACTCACGCATATAAATATTTTAAACAGTTAATAAAGCATTTGCATGTATTCTCAGCCCAAAAATATAATGAGTAAAAAGGGAGTAAATGAAACTCACGCATATAAATATTGTAAAATAGTTAATAAAGCATTTGCATGTATTCTCAGCCTAAAAATGTAATAAGTAAAAAGGGAGTAAATGAAACTCACCTAATGTATTTTGTAGTAAAAATACGTATAACGACAATGAACAAGTGTAGGGTTGACCTCGGATTCACGAACCTATATCATTTGTATATATATTAACACGTATAATTGTAATCGAACAAATTTTTATATATTATATATTATGTATATATTTATATAAACATATCTAATTACAAACAATTGTTCGTGAAACAACGGGATATAGTCAAAGGTCAAATGATTACATGAACACAGTTCAAAGTTTTTGAGACTTCACATTACAGACTTTGCTTATCGTGTTGATTATAGATTAAGATTAAAGTTTAAATTTGATCGGAAATTTCCGGGTTGTCACAGCAGGGGCGTTACAAAGTCCAAATGGCATGCGTTTATAAGCAAAAGTACCATAAGGGCATGTGAACGTGGTTTTCTCTTGGTCCTCGGGTGCTATTGGAATTTGAAAATATCCGAAAAAACCATCAAGAAAACAATAGTAACTATTTCCGGCTAATCTTTCCAACATTTGATCAATGAAAGGTAAGGGAAAGTGATCTTTTCTGGTGGCGTCATTTAATTTTCTATAATCAATACAAACACGCCATCCTGTTACAGTCCTAGTAGTAATAAGCTCATTTTTCTCATTTGTGATGACAATCATGCCACCCTTCTTAGGTACGCATTGAACTGGGCTTACCCATGGACTATCAGAGATTGGATAAATTAAACCTGCATCTAGCAGTTTAATAATTTCTTTCTTAACAACATCTTGCATATTAAGATTTAGTCTTCATTGGCGTTGCACATACGTTTTATGACCTTCTTCCATAAGGATTTTATGTATGCAATACGAAGGACTTATTCCTTTAATGTCATGAATTTTCCATGCAATAGCTGGTTTATGAGCTTTTAGCACAGAAATAAGTTGAGATTTTTCATTTTCAGTAAGAGAAGACGATATTATTACAGGTAATTCAGATTCACCATGTAAATAAGCATATTCCAAATGGTTTGGAAGTGGCTTTAACTCTAATATCGGTGGTTCTTCTATCGATGATTTATATCGATATCTGTCTTCCTCTTTTAGCATTTGAATTTCTTCTGTTGTTGGTTCATATCCATTAGCCATAAGTGTAGCTAACATTTCAGTTTCATCAATTAGTTCAGTACTTTCTCCTAAAGAACATTCTCCTGTTCCTTATAATTCTGGAAATTCTTCTAACAATTCTGCATGTGAATCTATAGTTTGAATATAATAACATGTATCATCTGCAGATTGCGGTTGTTGCATAGCTCTATCAACTGAAAAGGTAACACTCTCGTCCTCTATACTTAGGGTCAGTTTCTTACCGAACACGTCTATTATTGCTTTGGCCGTGTTTAAGAATGGTCTTCCTAATATGAGAGGAACTCGAGAATCTTCTTCCATGTCCGAAATAACAAAATCTACTGGAAATACTAAAGTACCAACTTTAACTAGCATGTTTTCCATTATCCCTCTAGGATATTTTACTGATCGATCGGCTAGTTGTATGCTTATTCGTGTTGGTTTCAATTCTCCAAGGTCTAGTTTAGCGTATAGTGAATACGTCATTAGATTTATACTAGCACCTAAGTCTGCCAATGCTTCTATTGAACTAAGACTACCCAGAAAACATGGAATTGTGAAACTTCCTGGATCAGATAGTTTTTCTGGTATCTTATTCAACAGCACTGCAGAACAATTTGCATTCATAGTAACAGCCGAGAGTTCTTCCATTTTCTTTCTATTTTTGATTAGATCTTTCAAGAATTTAGCATATCTAGGCATTCCTGAAATCACATCAATGAAAGGAAGATTTACATTTATCTGTTTAAACATATCCAAGAATTTGGATTGCTCGGCTTCAAGTCTCTCTTTTCTCATTTTACTAGGGTAAGGAAGTGGTGGTTGGTATGGTTTAACATAAGGTTTAGCCTTAACTGTGTTATCTTCATTAACCTTTTCAACTACCGGTTCTGTTTCCTTATCTTGCTCAGATTGTGATTCTTGTGGAGTAGGAATAGAGTCATCAGAAATTACAGGTATTTCAGGTGGTTTAAGTGTAATACCACTTCTTGTGGTAATGGCTTTAGCTATTTCATTCCGGGGGTTAGCATTTATATCACTAGGTAGACTTCCCGGTTTTCTTTCACCTATTAACCTTGCTAGGTTACTTACTTCTTGTTCCAAATTTTGAATAGAAGCTTGTTGATTTCTAAATGCTTGAGCATTTTGTTCATTAGTCTGTTTCTGAGATGTGAAAAACTGTGCTTGAGATTCAACTAGCTTCGACATCATATCTTCTAAATTTGGCTTTTTATCATCGGTTTGTGGTGGTTTATTTTGAAAATTAGGTCTTTGCTGATTATAAGTATTATTGGATACTTGTTGGTTGCTAGGGCCTTGTTAGTTGTTGTATGGAACATTTCGGTTATAATTCTGATTTTGATTGTAGATTGGTCTTGGCGGTTGATAATTATTCTGATAATTATTTCCAGGCCTTTGGTTCATGTATGAAACATTCTCTCTTTGTTCCATTGTTTGTTCAATAATGAGACAATCTTTTGTCAAATGTGGTCCTCCACACTGCTCACAACTAATTCGTATTGAGTGAATATCTTTAGTCATCTTTTCCATTCGTCTCTCGACAGCATCTATCTTTGCGGATATGGAATCTAAGTCATGGCTAGAATCGGCTCTAGCTGCTTTAGATGATCTAACGATATCTTTTTCTTGGTGCCACTCATGTGAGTGGGAAGCAGTGTTATCAATAATTTTGTAAGCGTCAGTTGTGGTTTTCTTCATAATGGAACCACCAGCTGCTATATCGATGTCTTTTCGTGTAGTGATGTCGCATCCTTGGTAGAATATTTGTACTATTTGACAAGTGTCTAAACCATGTTGCGGACATCATCTTAATAACTTTCCAAATCTTGTCCACGCCTCATATAGAGTTTCATTTGGCTTTTGTGTGAACGTAACAATTTCTCCTTGAAGTCTGACGGCTTTAGATGCCGGAAAGAATTGTTTAAGAAAATTTTCAACTAAAACATCCCATGTATCAATCGCCCCTTCAGGTAACGATTCTAACCAATCTTTGGCTTCTCCCTTTAAAGTCCAGGGAAATAACATGAGATATATCTGTTCATCCTCCACTTCTCTTATTTTGAATAAAGTACAGATCCTATTAAAGGTACGAAGATGTTCATTTGGATCTTCCTTCGGTGCACCACTAAATTGGCATTGATTAGTCACCATGTGTAGGATTTGTCCTTTGATTTCATAATCTGTCGCATTAATGTCTGGTTGAGTAATTGCGTGACCTTGGCCAGTGCGTTTAGCTCTCATTCGGTCTTCCATACTTAGAGGTTCCAGATTTTTCATAATTGAATTTGTTGAATCTGAATCACTAGAGGATTCTGATTTAATGGGTTGTTCCTCTACAATCTCTGTTTGAATGATTGGTGGTTTCGGAGGAAAGATTAGTGGTTCAGGATCTATGAATTGTCCCTGAATATCCTCCGGATTCTCAATTGTGAGGTCGGGTTCAAAAAATGGATTATCGGAAATTTGAATTGGAGTACTTGGTCGACTAGATGACGATTCTAAAGAAAAATCAACGGCGACAATATTTGCTAGATGTCTTGATCGAGTTACAGGTGGTGAACGTACAAAAGGTGGTAAACGTTTTGCTCGGTGCATTCACTGAATATCCTATTAGTTAAAAAAATAAAAATTATATAAGTTATCAAATTAATAGACTTTTCTGATTTTGCCCATGTTTCGAATAGCCAATAGATGCAGCAGGTAGCCAGGACCCTTTAAATCGGAAGCCCACAACTCGCCACTAACAAATCCAACTATTACTACGAACCAGAAAATTTTGGATGTCTATCAATTTAACCGCTTAAAATAATTTTTCGTTGAAGTTTAAAGAAATTTTAGAGAAGAAATAGAAAATTCTATGTACTAAAAACTAGAGCGTCGAGAAATAAGAAAGAAAAAGAGCGTCGAAAAACGTCGAAAAATAAATAGTCGAAAAATAATAAAAAGAACGTAGCGCGTCGAAACTTAAAAGTCTAAAAACTAAGAATTAAAAGTTGCGTATAAATGTATTAAAACTTAAAAGGAATTCTATATCTAAAACGGCAATAACTTAAAAAGTACTAAAATCTTAGAATAGCGTCGCAAAATTCTAAAGTACCTAAATCTTAGTCTAAAGAAAAAGCACTTAAGGGATTTTACGGCAAAGCCTAAAAATCTAGAAATAAAAATAACTATGGCACAAACTATGACTTAAAACTAAATACGAACAAAAAATACAAATATTACGAATAAATGATTAAAAAGGTACGAAATTTTTAAAAAATAAAACTTAAAGATGTAAAAATAAAATTTTTATAAAAATATTATTTTTAAATTAATATTTTATAAAAGTATTAATTTTATAAGTAATAAAACTAATTAAAACGTAAAAATACAAATTTAATTAACTAAAACTAATTAATATTTTAATTAAACCCTAATTAATAATAATAATTAATTAAACAACCCTAACTTCGCAATTAAAGCTGCAGTATTTGGCCTGTCAGAAACCTCCGCGAGTGCGGATGCCAACTGGAAAAAAGTACCGCAAGTGCGGATACCTCAGGTTCAGATCAGATGCAGTTCGAATTTTGCAGGCTCAGTTTGTTTTATTAAAAAAAATAATTTTACTTTTAATTTTAATTTGCTGTTTTATAAAATATTTATATAAAATAAATAAAAACTTATAATTTGAAAAATAGAAATAGAATTACTTTATAATTTTATATATTTTAAACAAATTCTTAAAAATATATAGACATTTTTTTATATTTTTGTATTTTTAATATTTAAAACGTATTTTTACAAAAATAAACTAAAACTTAATAAATTTTTTTATATATATATAGCGTTGTGCTTTCGGCGTTTAATTCTCCCCGGCAGCGGCGCCAAAAATACTTGATATTAAAGCGAAGGGGTATAAAATACTATTAATTTTTACAACAAAATACTATTAAATACGATACAATTTTACACAAGTTATTTATTTATTTATAGAGTGGATATACCTAAACCTTGCTACAACACTTATAGGCAGTGTACCTAATCGTATAGTAGTGTAGTTTTTAGTAAGTCCGGTTCGTTCCACAGGGATCTTAGCCAAGTTTAACGCTATATTTTTTTTTAACTATATTTGTAAAAATATAAAAATATATATAAGTAATATTATTATTATAAAAGGGGGTTTTTATCGTTTAATGACCGGTTTGTCAATTTTAAAACTTAAGTTGCATTTAAAACCTAATGTAAAATATTAAATATATAAAAGACTTAATTAAAAGCGTAAAGTAAATGACAATAATGAAATTGCGATAAATAAAAGTGCGATAAAATAAAATTACGAAATTAAAAAGTATGATAATTAGAAGTGCAATTAAATATAATGACAATAAATAAAAGTGCGATAATTAAAAGTGCAATTAAATATGAAAATAAGGAATTATGCTTATTTAAACTTCCGTAATCATGATGTTTGACGTGTTGATTTTAGTTTATTACCATGAGTTAATTGTCCTTTGTCCTGGATTATTCAATATATCCGTCTAGTTTTTGTCCATAACAGTCCATCAGTCATAAATATAAAGTGCGAGTGTCCTCGTCAAATTATTCCTATATCCGAAGTCAAATATTCCAACTAATTGGGGACTTAAACTGTAACAAGGTCTTAATACTTTGTTTAATAATTACACCAGGATATCGACTGCGTGTAACCCAAGGTTTTAATTCTTTGTTAACAATTACGCCAAGTGTCCTTGTACATAATTCACCCCTGTTTTAATAAGTCTATTAACTATTAATCTATTCCCGTGTCCGGTTAAATGAACGATTATTAGTACTTATAAATATCCCGCTCATCGTGTCCGATCGAGTGTATATGGTTATTTATAGGTACATCCAATTGTAAATCTTTATATTAAATTAACAAACTATCATTTAATTAAACAAATATAAAGCCCATTAATAGCCCATAGTCTAATTTCCACAAGTGTCGTTCTTTTGTCCAAACCCCAATTATGGTACAAAGCCCAATTACCCCGTCTTTAATATTTAGCCCAACATCATGATTACTTCAATTTAAATAAGCATAATAAAAACTTAGCTACGAAACATTAATTTAAAAAGGTTGAACATAACTTACAATGATTAAAAATAGCGTAGCGTTACACGGACAGAATTTCGACTTACACCCTTACAACATTCGCTAACATACCCTTATTATTAGAATTTAAAACTAATATTAAAATTATAATATAAATATATATATATATATATGTTGAGATAGAGAGAATGAATTAGAAAAAGGTGTGTAAAATTCGTGCAGAATTCGATGGCTTTTATAGGCCCACGTTGTACTGTAGAGTTCCGCGAGTGTGGTGGTATCCTTCACAAAAGTACCGCGAGTGCGGATGTCTGGAAACCAGCTCACATATTAGATCCAAAACGTGGGCTGCGTAAAATTATATTATATAATAATATATATAATTAATTATATATTATATTTTATTCTTATGCATAGTTGACTTGTAATTTTTGGTCCGTTGCGTCGCGCACTGAAAGTTGGTTCATGTCTCGATTCCGGATTTTTGAACGTCCTTGCGTACTATTTAATATCTTGTACTTTGCGTTTTGCGTCTTGTACTCTTGTATTTTTGAGACGTTTCTCATCAATAATTTGAACCACTTTGATTGTACTTTGTACTTTTTAGCTTTTTGGTCGTTTGCGTCTTCAAATCGTCGAATCTGTCTTTTGGCTTCACCTTTTAATACATAAACGAATATCACTTGTAAAGAGAACAATTTCAACTAAAAGCTTGTCTTTCTTGAGGGATAATGCTATGAAATATATGTTCATTTTTAGCATTATCATGGCGCCGTTTGAGGCACTTTATGGTAGAAAGTGCAGGTCTCCGATTTGTTGGAATGAACTGGGGGATAGACAGATTACGGGTCCGGAGATAATACAAGAAACTACCGAGAAAATCATCCAAATTCAACAACGATTGAAAACCGCCCAGAGTCGACAAAAGAGCTACGCGGACAGTAAAAGAAAAGATATAGAGTTTGAAATTGGAGAAACGATCATGCTTAAGGTTTCACCTTGGAAAGGCGTTGTTCGATTTGGTAAACGGGGGAAACTAAATCCAAGGTACATTGGACCATTCAAGGTTATAGATCGTGTCGGACCAGTAGCTTACCAACTGGAGCTACCTCAACAACTTGCGGCTGTACATAACACTTTCCACGTCTCGAATTTGAAGAAATATTTTGCTAAAGAAGATCTCACTATTCTGTTGGACGAAATCCAAATCAATGAAAAACTTCAATTCAATGAAGAACCCGTCGAAATAATGGATCGTGAGGTTAAGAGACTTAAGCAAAACAAGATACCAATTGTTAAGGTTCGATGGAATGCTCGTAGAGGACCTGAGTTCACCTGGGAGCGTGAAGATCAGATGAAGAAGAAATACCCGCATCTATTTCTAGAAGATTCGTCAACACCTTCAACAGCTTAAAATTTCGGGACGAAATTTATTTAACGGGTAGATACTGTAGTGAACCGAACTTTTCCATGTTTATATATATTAATTGAGATTGATATTTACATGACTAAATGTTTCCAACATGTTAAGCAATCAAACTTGTTAAGACTTGATTAAATGAAATAAGTTTCATATAGACAATTGATCACCCAAGTTGACTGGCGATTCACGAACGTTACAAAATTGTAAAAACTACATGTTGTGGTATATATAGACATATATATATGGTTGACATGAGATTATGATGAGTAAGTATCTCACTAAGTATATTAACAATGTGTGATATACATAAGAAATGAGATTACTAAGTTAAGAAACTCGAAATGATATATATAACGATTATCGTTATGATAACGTCTACTAAATATATATGTATCATATTAATATTTTGATACACTATATTTAACATGATAAAATGATATTTAAATATATCATTAAGTGTATTAATAATGAACTACATATGTAAAAACACGACTACTAACTCAAGAATTACAAAACGAGACTTATATGTAACGATTATCGTTGTAACGATATTTTAATGTATATATCATATTAAGAGATATTCATACATCATAATATCATGATAATATAATAATTTAACATTTCATTTGATATAATAAACATTGGGTTAACAACATTAATTGAGATCGTTAACTTAAAGGTTTCAAAACAACATTTACATGTAACGACTAACGAAGACTTAACGACTCCATTAGAATGTATATACATGTTGTGTTTTGATATGTATTCTTACACTTTTGAAAGACTTCAAGACACATATCAAAGTACTTCTACTTAACAAAAACGCTTACAATTACATCCTCGTTCAGTTTCATCAACAATTCTACTCGTATGCACCCGTATTCGTACTCGTACAATACACAGATTTTAGATGTATGTACTATTGGTATATACACTCCAATGATCAGCTCTTAGCAGCCCATGTGAGTCACCTAACACATGTGGGAACCATCATTTGGCAACTAGCATGAAATATCTCATAAAATTACAAAAATATGAGTAATCATTCATGACTTATTTACATGAAAACAAAATTACATATCCTTTATATCTAATCCATACACCAACGACCAAAAACACCTGCAAACACTTTCATTCTTCAATTTTCTTCATCTAATTGATCTCTCTCAAGTTCCATCTTCAAGTTCTAAGTGTTCTTCATAAATTCCATAAGTATAGTTTCATAAAAATCAAGAATACTTCCAAGTTTGCAAGTCTACTTCCAAGCTTTCTAATCCATTCCAAGTAATCATCTAAGATCAAGGAACCTTTGTTATTTATAGTAGGTTATCTTTCTAATTTATGGTAATATTCATATTCAAACTTTGATTCAATTTCTACAACTATAACAATCTTATTTCGAGTGAAAATCTTACTTGAACTGTTTTCGTGTCATGATTCTGCTTCAAGAACTTTCAAGCCATCCAAGGATCCTTTGAAGCTAGATCCATTTTTCTCATTTCCAGTAGTTTTATCCAGAAAACTTGAGGTAGTAATGATGTTCATAACATCATTCAATTCATACATATAAAGCTATCTTATTCGAAGGTTTAAACTTGTAATCACTAGAACATAGTTTAGTTAATTCTAAACTTATTCGCAAACAAAAGTTAATCCTTCTAACTTGACTTTTAAAATCAACTAAACACATGTTCTATATCTATATGATATGCTACTTAATGATTTAAAACCTGGAAACACGATGAACACCATAAAATCGGATATACGCCGTCGTAGTGAAACCGGGGGCTGTTTTGGTTTGGATAATTAAAAACTATGATAAACTTTGATTTAAAAGTTGTTCTTCTGGGAAAATGATTTTTCATATGAACATGAAACCATATCCAAAAATCTTGGTTAAACTCAAAGTGAAAGTATGTTTTTCAAAATGGTCATTAAGATGTCGTTCTTTCGACGGAAATGACTACCTCTTTAGTAATTGACATGTAACTTAAATTTCCGACTATAAACCTATATTTTTTCTGTTTGGATTCTTAATTTAGAGTTCAATATGAAACCATAGCAATTTGATTCACTCAAAACGGATTTAAAATGAAGAAGTTATGGGTAAAACAAGATTGGATATTTTTGATCTTTTTAGCTACGGGAAATGTTTAACAAATTTATACAACTCATATCCTAGCTAACTTATATTGTATTATACATGTATTCTAATATATTATGTAATCTTGGGATACCATAGATACGTATGCAAATGTTTTGACATATCATATCGACCCATGTATATATATTATTTGGAACAACCATAGACACTCTATATGCAGTAATGTTGGAGTTAGCTATACAGGGTTGAGGTTGATTCCAAAAATATATATACTTTGAGTTGTGATTTAGCCTGAGACGTGTATACACTGGGTCGTGGATTGATTCAAGATAATAAATATCGATTTATTTCTGTACATCTAACTGTGGACAACTAGTTGTAGGTTACTAACGAGGACAGCTGACTTAATACACTCAAATCTTTAAAACATAATAAAAATGGTTGTAATTATATTTTGATCATACTTTGATATATATGTACATATTTGTATAGGTTCGTGAATCGATCCGTGGCCAAGTCCTATTTCCGAGGAAGGAAATATCTGTGAAAGTGAGTTATAGTCCCACTTTTAAAATCTAATATTTTTGGGATGAGAATACATGCAGGTTTTATAAATGATTTACAAAATAGACACAAGTACGTGAAACTACATTCTATGGTTGAATTATCGAAATCGAATATGCCCCTTTTTATTAAGTCTGGTAATCTAAGAATTAGGGAACAGACACCCTAATTGAAGCGAATCCTAAAGATAGATCTATTAGGCCTAACAAACCCCATCCAAAGTACCGGATGCTTTAGTACTTCGAAATTTATATCATATCCGAAGGGTGTCCTGGAATGATGGGGATATTCTTATATATGCATCTTGTTAATGTCGGTTATCAGGTGTTCACCATATGAATGATTTTTATCTCTATGTATGGGATGTTTATTGAAATATGAAATCTTGTGGTCTATTGTTACGATTTGATATATATAGGTTAAACCTATAACTCACCAACATTTTTGTTGACGTTTAAAGCATGTTTATTCTCAGGTGAATACTAAGAGCTTCCGTTGTTGCATACTAAAATAAGGACAAGATTTGGAGTCCATGTTTGTATGATATTGTGTAAAAACTGCATTCAAGAAACATATGTCGATTTAATATATTTCTATTGTAAACCATTATGTAATGGTCGTGTGTAAACAGTATATTTTAGATTATCATTATTTGATAATCTACGTAATGTTTTTAAATCCTTTATTGATAAAATAAAGGTTATGGTTGTTTTAAAAATGAATGCAGTCTTTGAAAAACGTCTCATATAGATGTCAAAACCTCGCAACGAAATCAATTAATATGGAACGTTTATAATCAATATGAACGGGACATTTCATAACACAATTTAATTACTTATAATTCGTTTTAAGTTTTAAGTCTGATTAGTGAAATCACACTTAGCCCATCAACGTATACACGGCCCAATACTTAGTAATACTGGTGTAGTTGTTTGATGAAAAAGAAAAATAACCGTAGTAGCCGATATTCGAACTCAAGACCCTTCGTTAACCCAACCACACTCCAAACCATTCCACTATTTCTGCCTTTCTGATTAATATCCAACCTATATCTATGTATCTCATTTATCTATCTGCTTTCATTCCTATTCTAAAATTCTGAATTCTTTCTTCTTCATAAAATCGATTGACCAGAAAACAAACACCTTTTTAATCACCTAAATTATCATTATTATATATTATCGTTCATGCATCATTACCATTCATATCATTAACCTATCATCATCTTAACAACCTCGTTCATCATTATCACCATACATAATCGTACTCATCATCATCCTTCAGCATCAACTATATCATCTATCTTTTCTGTTCAAGCAACTCATCGTCGTATAATATCACCATCTCCTAATATTCATTATATAAATGTTATGGTATTTATTTATATATATAAACCGTCATAGTTATCTTATTTTCTTTATTCCTTAACTACGATCACCATCAACAATCAATCACCGAGTAGGAGCTGTAATTTATGTTCTTTAAACAAATGGAAAGCGAAGTGAATTACCCAAAATAATTATATTGAACGGCTGTTAAATGTGAACCGAAACAAGCTTGATTATTGGATACCCCATCTTTTCTTTTAATCATCATAGCATCTTTATTGTATCCTCTATTAATCCATCACTTTACATATTGTAATTAATTATCATAAGATCATAATGATTTGTAATTACCTCAAGTGAATATTGGACGTCACTTTTGATGGCCATCTTGGTTGGCCATAAGATTTCACTTTGTCCCACAAGCTAATTATTAAAACGCCAATTTTTAAAGCTCCCAAAAATATCGGCCATGAGTATGATTGTCTCATATGCACAACATTTTCTAATTTTAACTTCACTAATGGATGGTGGGGTTACATGATTGAGGATTGTCGACCACTTAGAAGAAAAAATGAAACATTCTTTTTAAATGAGGTCGTTACTTATAGACTGCACGAATCACTTTTTCTTTTCCTCGTGTCGACATTCATCATTCTTTCTCCTTTCAACGTTATAAAGTAGAAGTGTTATAGCAGGAGTAGTTAGGCTGACTAGCAGCAGCAGTTTAACAGCTTGATTACAATAGGAACCAGTTGCAAAAGGGGTGTTTGGTTTCGATTAATTAGAAACAGAAGCATAGGAGTACTATGGGGGTTTGTTTTGTGTTTTACAACGAAAGGAAATAATGGAGGAAGATATCGAGAGCGATTGAGGTTATTGTATAAAGGTGGTGATCAAACAAAGATAAGGTGATGGTTTTGTATCTGGTTCAGCCTAAAAAAATATATGGTTTTCTTTTGGGGTTTGGGTCTTCCAATATAAAAAGGAGGAGGTGGTTGTAGAAGATGGAGAGTGGTGATGATCATAGTGGTTCGATGGTACACCAAAACATCGAAGAAAGCAAAATAATAAAGATGGTGGTTTAGAGATGGTTCACTATGGAAAATAATAAAGATGCTAATGGTGATGATCGAATAACGGTTTATGATTTAAATGAAACTGAAGACGACCAAATATGCAAGTGATTGGTATGAGATGGTTGTAAATCAAGGATAGTAACAATAATTTGAGATGGTGATGATGAATGTAATTTTCTATAACTCTCTACCTCTCTGTGATTTGTGTATGTAACTATTTGTGTATATAGTGAGTGATATCGTATCAATAACTGGTCACATTTTGTTTTGTAGGATAGATGGTGGTCGACAGAAATATTTGAGGTCAGAAGGAGAAGACAAGAAAAAGAAAAAAAATAAAGAGATGAATTCGATGGCTAACAGAATTTGTGGTTACTCTATTGTCTTATTGAAGTGCAGATTCGATGGGTACAATTTTCAGACAGGAAGGACAATAATATTCAATCAAGAAAAAGAGAAGAAAAAAATATTAACCAGATAGTGAAAGCTAACAAATTTCGTACCATACCTGATTTTGATATCTACAATTTTTGTATCTTTTTGAATTATTATATCTATTGTTAATTTCTAGCAGATTATGATTTCTAACTGAAATTGTATTTAATTAGTTGTCTTATTACAAAGATTCGATTCAGTTTGCTTTTACATGCAGAAGAAATAAAAAATAGAGTTGGACAGGGACGTGAAACAGATTTAAAGAAATTACTTGATCTTGATATCAATCAAGATTAGAAAAAAAAAAAAAAAAAAAAGTTGATGTGGATAGGAAATAGATTTGATTCGTATCAGATATATATATCTTTAATTAACAATTAATATTACAAATATATTAATAATAATAATACTTTTAATATGAATATAATAATAATAATAATAATATCAGTAATAGAATAATAAAAATGATAATTGTTAATAATATTGTTATTAATGATAATAATATATATTTTGATAAATAATAATAATAACTATAAAAATGAAAAATGATAATAATATTAATAAATAATAATGATAACTGTAACAATAACAATAATACTAACTAATGATATCTAAATTACAACTAGGTTATAAATTTTAGTCATTTGTGTAATAGTATTTATAACTATATATATATACATATTCTTTTTCAATTAACTGTTCGTGAATCATCGGAAGCGGTCGAAGGGTAATTGCATATATGAAAATAGTTCAAAAATTTTGAGACTCAGTTTAACAGACTTTGCTTAACGTGTCGAAATCATATAAAGATTAAGTTTAAATTTGGTCGGAAATTTCCGGGTCGTCACATTCATGACGTTATAAAAGAAAAAGAAGTCGATGTACAAAAGCTCTTGTTGGGCCATCATGTTTTTCCTTGTGGGTAGTGGACTTGTTTTAATTATTTGAGCTGTGGGGTTTAATAACAAGAATGATGATGTGAAAAAAAAAAAAAAAAAAAAAGAGTAGCCCCACCCCAATTTTAAAATCATACAACCATTATCATTATCCTTGTTTCTGTTCGATTGTGACATGAGGACCAGTCCCCACAATCCATCGTTAAATTTTAAATTGATATTAGGCCGAGAGCTTTCATTTCACTTTCTGTTTGGGCCGTAGGCCAATAACTCCAGTTGGACCGTGTTTGTTTTTTCTGTTGGGCCGAAGTTTAAATTAAATGTTGGGCCAAATATATTTGCTGTTGGGCCGAGACAAAAATCCTGCTGGGCCGAAAGAAGTGAGGCCACACGAGTTATATGATTTCGAATGGGTTACAATTTAGAAATGAGATGGTAGAAGGATGGTTGGGCATATTGGGTATAACCGAGAGGTCAGGGGTTCGATCCTAGGCAGAGGCGTTATATATTTTTTTTAATCCTATTTCCTTGAGGTTCGTGAATCCAAGGCCAACCCTGCATTGTTTAGTTCCGTCGTATGCATATTTTTACTAAAAATATCGTATTGTATTAAAGAAATATTCCGCTGTGCATTTGCTCATTTTAAAAATATAATGGAGAGGCATAAAGAATTATGTAATCAGTATTATACAATAGTGAAGGAAAAGAATTGGTGAAATCATATAGGAGAGAAAGAGAAATCAGTAATATACAATTTGAACTCATTATGGTTAAATAAAAAAAAAGAGTCATAGACGTGCAAACGATTTAAAAAAAAAGCTACTTTGACCTTTTATTCTTCCACTATACAAGAATTGAAATGATGAGAGTGAATTTTTTGAAAATATTGATTAAGTAAACCATGAGCGACCTTTGACTTATATGATCTAAATTTTCTAAGATGTCTAGCTTGTTATGTATCACTCATAAATAAATGGTTTTAGACCATAACGCATATGATTAAAAGCGCATATTATAAAAGGCGCATATGATGAAAAGCGCAGCGCATATGATTAAAAGCACATATGATTAAAAGCGCATATGATGAAAAGCGCATATGATGAAAAGCGCATCGCATATGATTAAAAGCGCATATGATTAAAGGCGCATATGATAAAAGGCGCATATGATGAAAAGCGCAGCGCATATGATGAAAAGGCGCATATGATGAAAATGCGCATATGATTAAAAGCGCATATGATGAAAATGATATATGATGAAAAACGCATATGGTGATTAATGAAAAAGCACATATGATGATTAATGAAAAGCACATATGGTGATTAATGAAAAGAATATTGAGAAAGAATCACCAATGTTTCTTGAAAGAATTCAAGGTTATATATATGTGTCAATTCATCCATCATGTGAACCATTTTGATATTTCATGGTTCTAATAGACGCATCTACGGATGGTCTCATGTTTGTGTGTTATCAAGCCGTAATATGGCATTTGCAAAGTTTATTGGCCAAATTATTAAATTGAGAACACATTATTCTGATTACACCATTAAAAGGATGAGACTTGATAATGCTGGTGAGTTAACATCTCAAGCATTTAATGATTATTATATATCTACAGGGATTGTTGTTGAACATTTAGTTGCTCATGTGCATACACAAAATTGGTTTAGCTGAATCAATAGATAAACGCTTGCAACTAATAACTAGACAATTGGTAATGAGTACAAAACTCTCAATATTTATATGGGGACATGTAAATTTACATGGTTCGACATTAATTCGCATTAAACCAAGTGCAAGTCATAAATACTCTCCATTACCAACTTGATTTTGATCGAGAACCAAATATTTCCCATCTTAGAACATTTGGTTGTGCAGTGTATTTTTAATTGCACCACCACAACAAATGGTTCCTCAAAGAATGATTGAAATATATGTTGGATATGAAACATCTTCAATCATAAGATATATTGAATCCATGACGGGTGATGTTTTTACAGCACGTTTTTGCTAATTGTCATTTTAATGAAAAAATTGTTCCCTAGATTAGGGGGAGAAATGAAGAAAAAAAATATAAAATGATATTTCATGATGTAAACATCAATTAAGGTATCTTGATACTCGCACAAAAGAATGCGAAACAAAATTTTAAAAAAAAAAATTATAAAAAAAAATAAATAATGCATATGCAAGAACTTACGAATAAATTGCCCGATGCATTTTCAGATTCAAAAAGAGTGACTAAATCATATATATCAGCAGTAAATGCTCTAGCAAGAATTAAAATTCCAAAAGCTGGCAATAATCTCACTCTTGAGTCTTTGCCACGCATGAAACGTGGAAGATCAATTGGTTCTGAAGAAAAAAATCCTCGAAAATAAAATCAGGTGATAATGAGGTAAAAGAAAGTGTTCAAGAAGAACCACAAATCAATATTCCTTCTGCACAGGATATTGATAAATGTATATACGGAAATTGCGATAAATTATGCAATATTATGGAACCGAAATGAAATGAAAAATCTTCATGAGATATTTTCATATAATGTTATAATGACATCATGAATAAAGATGATGAGCTGGAACCAAAATCTGTCATTGAATATCAAAATAGACATGATTGAGCTCAATGGAAAGGAGCAATACGACCTGAATTAGAATCGCTCAATAAAAGAAAAGTTTTCGGATCAATCGTTATCACTTTTAAAGATGTGAAACGTATGGGATACAAATGAATTTTTATCCGAAAAAGAAATGTGCAAATGAAGTTACAAGGCAAAACTAGACTTGTAACTCAAGATTTCCCACAAAGACCAGAAATGAATTATGAGGGAAACTTATCCTCCTGTAATGGATATAATTACTTATTAGATACTTAATCAACCTAGTAGTTACTTAAATGCATCTCATAGATGTTGTAACTACTTATCTGTATTGATCACTTGATAGTGATATATATGAATATACCTGAAGGGTTTATGGTATCATAAGCATCTAATGCAAAACTCAAAGAAATGTATTCCATTGAATCACAAAGATTTTTATATGGGTTGATACAATAGTATAACTGATTAAGTGATTACTTGATAAGAAAATGGTATACATATAAACTTATTTGCACGTGTGTTTTATAAAAACAATGTTCGGATATGTGATCATAGTTGTTTATATTAATTATCTTAAATAAAGAAATATATGAAGCCATTCAACTCAGCCCTTACCAAAATACATTGGAATGAGATCAAACATATATTTTGATACCTTCGGGGAACTACTGAATTATAATTATTTTATTCTAACAACTCGAAACAAGATTTGTTTGGTTATATAGATGCAGATTATTTATCTGATCCACATAAAGCTAAATCTCAAACTGGATATGAATTCCTAAATGGAGGCACTCAATATCAAGGCGTTCTCAAAAACAAACACTTGTTGCAACATCATCAAATCATGCCGAAGTGATTGCATTACATGAAACCACTCCGGAATGTTTTTTGTTGAGATCAATGACACAACTCATTACTGATTCTTGTGGACTAGAACGCGATAGAAGTCCAACAACTATCTATGAAGATAATGCAGCTTGCATAGCACAGATGAAAAAAGGGTATATCAAAAGTGGCCGAACAAAACACATACCTCCTAGATTCTTCTCATACACTCAAGATCTCATCAAGGACAACCAGATTGAAATGAGATATGTTCAATCCAGCAAAACTCTGCCGATTTTTTAACCAAAGCACTTCCAACTGCTGTTTTCAGAACACACGTTCACAATATTGGCATGATACAAGTTCAAAAGATGTGACGACTCAACGATGTCTACTTGAGGGGGAGTCAACTCTATGCTGCACTCTTTTTCCCTTGGCTAAAGTTTTTATCCCACTGGGTTTTTCTTTAGCAAGGTTTATAACGAGGCAGTACTAGTTGATCTGTAACGAAACAAAATTATCATCCAAGGGGGAGTGTTATGATATATGAAGTAAAAGTCAAATATGGATGATAATTCTGTTTACATACGCATGCAGAGGAATAATTATTTGCATAGTAAAATTATGAATTATTGATTACTATTTCACCTACTCTATAATTGAAGATGAAAACGAGTAATGTACAGTTAAGTTTTAGTATTATAAATATTTACTCAATTGTAAGGATATGTACACCATTCTTGAATAAAAATTTACTCTCTTCTTTCCTACTACAAAATTATAACAGTACGAAGACTAGTTCAATTACTAGTTTTTTTAGTTTAGCCTTTGTTTGTAACTTAATTAATAATGCTGCAGATATTTTTATCTTTTTGGGGCAAATATATCTAGCAAATGGATCAAGCTTTCGGGCCAATTGGGTCTTGAAAAAAGTTATACCTGACAATGTAAACCAAAACTTAACAAAAAAGAGTCCAATGAGTTTTTCTCCAACCTATTGGGTCTTATACAAAATATAAAAGAACGAGTTATTCTAAAGTTCAATAGATAGAGAGACGGGATTAAGAGGTCTTGTGATTGGGTCGAGCACAACAAGTTTCATTTGTCGATTATTTATGAAAACATTAATGATTATATCAATTATCATGGACACGGTTAGAGGGAGAGAGTGCACCGGGTGATGGATCCTCCAATGTGTTATCTTACAAGATAGAAAATCGGTCCTGGAAGAATTCCTTGAAAAAGACAGTTAACGGTAAATTGAAAACGGCCTCGGTTCCTATATGAGTTTTCGTTTTTTCACCCAAAAAATTATCATGTATATTAATATTTTCTTATATATTATACATATAATAATATATAATAATAAAATAATAATAACTAAAACAATATAATAAATGTAAAAAATCAAATGTAAGAGTATATGACATGTTTGGACCTCTTTGACCCAATTGACCCATTACCCGTTTCGACCTGTTACTCAAACCGACCCAACTTAACCCGTTTGGACCCGTTTGGAATTTTTACCCGTTTGACTCATGACCCATTTCAACCCAAAATCGTTTTGACCCGTTACCCAAACTACACCGTATTAATTTTTCGCCTTATTGGTTGGTTCATTCCCATCTAAGAAAGTAAGAATGGATACAAATCATCACACACATAATAAAGTTTATAGATCTGGGTATTAAAACAGCCTACAAATCGGATTCTACATAAACAGGCTGACTTTACCATATGATTACTGGGGAATCAACTATTTACAGCTGCAACATATTGATCATAAATTTTAGTGTACTGATGTTTCAAATCATCAAACCATCAAGTATTACAGCTTCAAACGGAAGAAACAAATCCAAAAAGTATCAGTCTGTTTATTTTTAGATGATTATCTATTCAGAATCACAAATCCAAACAGCCTCAGTACATTTCAATAACCATATCATCATTTTCATGATTAGATGTAATAACATAATATCAAAAACTAAATAAGCATATCATTTGTTCAAATCATAAATAAATTCCATAACCCATAAAACTAACATAAACATAATTATGCATTTACCTGCTCACTAGCCACATCACTCTCTTTCACCTCACCACCACCATCACCATCACCATCCACCATGTCAGCAACGACCCCACCACCAGACTCGTCATCAGTCTCTTTATCATTCTCTGCATCATCCTTATCACCAAACAACTTACCCGGCAACAACGAAGAAACGGCAGCTCGTGCACTCTCTTTCGCTCTTTCCGCTTCTTCAGCTGCTTTCTCAGCAGCCTCAGCTTTTTCCCTTTCAACGTCCGCCATTAAATTTACCAAATCGTCCTCCCTATCTTCTTTCCTTAACTCCTCCCTAACAAACTCCTGCAACTCATCTGAAAAATCCAAAGGATCCTCCCTCAACATTTTACCAATAATTTCAAGAACTTCATCATGTTTCTTAATATCAAACAATGCTTTCATAATAAACTTGTAACTATCATCATCCATTCTCAGCTTTGGCCACATCATATCAAAAAACGATTTTGCCTCATCAATCATCCCAACTTTAACCAACTCCTCCATTAACCGATTATAAACTCCCAAATTCGGCCTCAATTTCGCCTCAATCATTGTCTTATAATAAGCAGCAGCAGCATCAGGACGGTTTTCTTTAAAACAAGTATCCATCAACACAACAAACGTATATTCATCAGGACTCACCCCTTTCTCACTCATACCATTATAAAGCTCTTCCGCTTTACCCAACAACCCATTTTCACACAACTGTTCAATCAAATTATTATACGAAAGTGTATCAGGAGAACATCGTTTTTCACCCATACTATTGAAAACGTTGATAGCATCATCAAACCTATTCTCAGCACAATACCCATCCACCATCACATTATAACTCCCTAAATTCACTGTCAACACTCTGGGCGGGTTATGCAGTTCAAGCATTTTATCGAACAGCTTCAAGGCATCATCAAATTTCCCATTTTTGAACAGGGCATCCAGTATCGAATTAAACGCAACTGCACTCATTTTAACCTTTGAATCATCCCCCAAAACCTCCTCATAACAATCCATAGCTTCTTTCTCCATCCCCTTCAAAAAATACCCTTTCATAACACTCCCATAAACAACACCATCTTCTACAAAACCCCCTAATTTCTCCTTCAATTCTTCATACAGCGTAAAAACGCCATCATGATCACCCTCCTTTGCTTTTCCAGACATCAGATAACTATAAACGAGCGGATCAGCTTCGAAATCTTTCGATAACATCTCATCCTTTATTTCCAGACCTTTCTCCAGCTTACCATTATCAACAAGCCCTTTTATAATAATCCTATACGTCGTCGGATTAGGATCAAAAGGTGCATTCTCAGTCATCTGCTTATAATGTTCCATTGCAGTATCTGTTTTCCTGCAATCCATATAAGTATTAATCACGAGATTATAAGTAACTACATTTGCCGCGATCGCAGCTTGTGTGATAAACCGATGAAGGTTTAATAGCTCGGCGTATTTCGACTGCCGGAGACACGCCGTCATAACGGCGTTACATGTGAAAATAGTCGGTTTACAGTTTGAATAAACAGAGTGGCGTGTTAACAGCACAGCTTCTTGTAAATCATTTTCACGAATTAATTTTAATATTCGGTTGTGGAGATTGAGACGGTTGCCGGTGAGAACAGAGACGTGTTCGGGGATTTTGGGGGCGTTAGGGTTAGGGTTAGGGTTTTGAGAAGGACGAGGTTGTGACTGAGTGTTGGAACGGAGAGCGTTTAGTGGTGGCTCGATACGGAGACGGCGTTTACGGCGGCGGCGTTCCGCTGCGGCGTCTTCCGGTGTAGCGAATGAGAGATGCCGTATGGACAGGACGGCTGGCCGGAGCTGAGGGTGGTGCGATTTGATGAGCAATTTAAGGTGGTTGATGAGTGAGGGTTTTGAAAGAGACATTTCGTTGTATGATTAGCTTGATTTTAGTTTTTGGGGGTTTTGATGAGGGTTTATGCGGAGAACAATGAAGGAGGTATAGAGATAGATTGTGTATGTGTATAGATTATTGTGGATAATGGATTGGATTCGGGTATGGGCCTTTGATGTGTTGCAATGTGTCAATATCTACTTCGTGCTTTGGACTTGTTAAAGTTGTGTTGTTAGACCATTCGTGACGGTGAGTGACGTTTCTTTTGATGTCACTTGTCTTTTTGCACTTTTGGATTATTAGCACGTGTTACTTGTTTGGGTGGAGTGTGGTGGTGTTACTTTTTTGTGTTACTTTTAAGTATTGTGATGATGTGTTAAAATATAATTGGGTTAAGTATTAAAACAGATAAAAATATTATTTTTAAATTAATAAAAAGAAAAAGAAACAGCTGTTGCTTGTTGTGTTACTTTCGTCTCGACGCCAAAGACACGCCATAAAGTAACGGCCCAATACAACCAATTTTGGCGTTTCTTTGATCGCCACATAGGTAAGAAACGGGGTGTCTTCTACCCGTTACAAACGGCCTTAGAGCACCAAGAGTGGGAGTGTGTCACTCACCCCTCTCCCCCATGTCACTTAGTGACACCACTCCCCACTCACGTCGAGCACCTCCATTTACCCCATGTCAGTCGCATATGCGACGTAAATTGAGGCACCCGTTCCAGTTTTTTTGTTCTATATTAATTTATTATATATTAATTTATGATATAAAAATAAAAACTGACATACCCCAAGTGACATAGGTCACTACTCTCCATTTTTTCTGACTCACCAAGTCAGGCCTGACATGTCAAGTGACCTGGATCACCACTCCCAGTGCTCTTAAAAACCAAAAAATATACAATTCAATAGATAACTGAAATGATGTTTTATGTTATTATTATTATTTTTAACGGCGATATCGACATCGGATCGAATGCTCTCATTTGTCAACCATACACGCGTTAGGAGGAAACTCAATTCATGACGATGTTGGCAGTACCATTAAAGGTTGAGAAAACCCCCAGATACCTTTTCAAATCGCATTGATATTGGCAGCACCATCAAAGTTTGGAAACTCCCTGCTTTGAGTAATGATCGAACTTGGGTTATCAGTACGTCAGTACTCCAAGTTGGATCTCTCCCTATGTTATATTTTATTCATTTATTTATTAGAGATTTCTATATAACTAGGTTGTTAATAAGGTTATTAAACTAGTAAATTGTTTTAAAGTTCTAAGAGTACAATTAGAATTTGGAAAAAAAAAAGTGATAGTTTATATCATATTAAATTCTCTAGCTTTTCTTGGTTAGAGGCAATGATGTTTCATATTGGAAATTTAACGTTTAGACATCCTTGTAGTTTTCTAGCCCCCTTGATAATTTTTTAAAATTTTTCGATGGTTAAAAAAAACAATTTACACTTTAAAAGTTACCTTCTGAAGATTTTTAACTTCATATAAATCAGTTAACAATACATAATCTCATATGGTGAGGTATATAAGATGTAGATATTCATTCTTCAACTCTATAATATAAGTCATTTCTTCATACAATGACAAAGTTGTTCATATATACTCGAGATCGAGAGCAGATTGCTTCTTTTTTTTATGTCATATATAAATATAAATGTATGTAGTTATAGATATATAGAATATAGATAGTTGAATGATCAAGGGAGAAGTAATTCTTAAAGAACAAAGGTTTTTTTACACACACATGATACATTCATAACTTATCAGGAACATACATTATTTGTCCATTACAACTTGAAATCCTTGAGAGGCACCACCATTTCACTAGGTCAATGCTCTTTGTTAACAAAGGATTTTTATTACAACGAACTGGAAATAAAACACAAGCAAAACATAGTCCTAAATCTTGTAAATTTATTACTTCATTTATTACACACTTCATTATTCATTAGCTTATTATACCTTATTGATGAAGATCTACTTGATCTTGAGTGATTCGATGAAACTCTTCCCTTCGGAAATATCATTTCTAGTGAGAAAATTAAGAAAGTCCCTGAAACTGCTTTCTTCGTACCCTTTACGATGTTCATCTGTAACAAGTTCTTCAGCAGTTGACATTTTTTCATCCATTCCCATACTATGAAGACTTGCAATTGACACCCTAGTTATGTCATTTTTCAGAGTAACCCTATGAACCATGCTTTTGTATAGTCCATTGCTTAGTACTTCAACATGGTCACCCACGTGGACTTGAAGGGCCCCGTGTAGTTCAGGAACAAGCCGCCAAGTGCCATCAGAAGCGTCCATTATCTCGAGCCCACATGAGCTATGAAGAACTATGGTTATGCAACTGTAGTCTGAGTGAGGTGGTAGACCTAAAGCAACATGTGGTTTAGGACACTTTGGGTAGCAGTTAACCGTGATTACTTGCATTCCATCTTCCATTTTGTTTTCGAGATAGTTTGAACCGATCCCTAGACTCTCTGTTATGGCTCCCATAATTTCCATGGCCAAACATCTTGCTTTGGTAACATAATCCCCCATTTTAGCTCTGTATATGATATATAAGTTGTATCAAACACGGTCAAAGAGATAAATAAAATAAGGATTTTTCCAATGACAGCCCTTAGGGATGTCATTAATGTCATTAAGAATTATATTTATGCATAGAGTAATAATGAATGTCTGGATATTTTAATGACATCTCTTAGGACTGTCAATAGAAAGTTCATAAAATATATATATTTGAAAAATAAATTCGTAAATGATGCATATCTAGTATACTTGCAACTTTCCAAATAAGTAGAATAATAACTTAGAAATGGAAGTACTTGTATCGAGTGTACTCCTACATACATTCAATTACAATAACCTGTCACGTGCACTACAAGTTACGACATATTTGAGCATACCGGCTTTCGTAAACAGTTGTGCGGTAGCAATCAGTCTACCAATGACGACAATATAGTGACGAAAACAATTAAATAAACATGGACGTCATACACACGTGTTATTGAAATAAATAACACTTTTGAATATGTATACATTAGCAAACTTCCGGTAATTAATAATTTCATGTTTTTAGACATACAACTCTGCGTATGTATGTATAGTTGTATACCTTCTACAACTTGCAGAGTAATTTAGGGTACAAGTAACACTATATTACATGTGCGATCCAAAAGTTGACTTAGAAAAATAGTTAACAAGGAAAATGGAAACCAAACTTGAGGATTAAAATCAGACAAAATTATTCATGATTCTAAAACAGAAGACCCGATGCCTCGCATGTGCGGGATTGGGTATTGTCGTCGTTATATTCTAAAATAGAAGAATAAAACTGCAACTGATAAAAATAAATTTAGATACTAAAAGATGACCAAGCAAGTATTGTAATATATTGTTTGGTAGTTACTATTTTGGGCGCCGAAATAGTCAAAATGGTTACAGAAAAAGATCTCAGATGTGTTGGTGTCATGGGTCAAGTGGGGTCTGTTTTATAACACGATTTTGGTCAATTAACATAAATATTCTACTAGATAGTTATGACAAAAATAGATACGATGATGGCATGGGTCAAGTGGGTCTGTTTCAGAAACTCCAAAACAGTTCACGCTTCACCCTAGTAAAAAAAATATACGCATGCTTAGCTCACTGAACTTAAATTTAAGGTTATTGTGTGATTATTAAAAGCGAGTCAATGCTTAAATGTTAAATTAGTTATTATAGCACTACTAGATATTGTCTGCATTAATTTTTGGTAAAGAGAATCAAGAGATGTAACAAGCAAATATGAAAGTTGAAGCTAGATGTTTGAAATACAAGCAAAATAATATTAAGTGCTAAGTGAGATAATTACCTGTAATCATGTGGTTTATCAGGCCATTGTTGAATCCATTCATTCAAAGGATGAGCATAGTGCTTTAGGAAAACCCTCCAAAATTGAATCTTGTCAACTCCATCTTTTAAACTCGTCCCGTAGCGAACTGGCTTGTGAACGTTGTTAGACATGTATTTTGCCTTTTCAGATGTTGGCAGGTCGAAAAACTCAAAGGCAGTTCCTAACGCTTCGTCGAGCACCTTTTGTGGTATTCCATGGTTGATTATCTTCCCACCAAAAAAAGAAGTTAATAGTAGCATTTATAAAAGCAAATAATCTATTGACATGTTGTAGATTCAAGTTTCACTTAAGATAAGTGTATCTTGTATATAAAACATTTGGATGCAAAGAATGAGATTCTTTGCAATTATGAAGAAAACACTCACACTATATGTATGTAGATAATAATAACAACAATGTTTAATCTCACAAATGTAATGTAGGGAAGATTAGATGTAGACAATCATTCCTCTCCCTTATAATCAAGAGAAAATCTCCGCCCAAAATGTAATAAAATAGATAACGTGCATGGTTACTCTATTCGTAGAGTGTAACTATTATAAAAATATGTAAAATAAAAAAAATATACCTGAAAGAAGCCACTCTCGCGACAAGCATTCCCGATGTTCTTAACAATCACGGGTCGTTGATCGGGATCATTGAGACCAGCCAAGTCAATGACCACCACATCTGCAATCTTAGGGTTCAAATTTGGTCTATTCGATGATGAGATTTCATAAGACTTTGGAAGATATGAAAACCCTCTCTCTTGTGGTGTTTCACCTATCGGATATTTCTTATTCTCACCACCATCATCATTGCCACTCTCCATGTTGAAGGTGTGTGACGATGAAGTTTGTTTGAGTAGAATGAGTTTAATGTCAAAAGAGTATCGCTATTTATAAGTTTGTCCATGTTACATTATTATTGGCTTTCTAAATATTATATTTTGTCTATAGTTCTATATATAGAAAAAATGGTGATGAAACTGCAAAAAGTTGTTTTGGGTAGTCGACGATAGTTTATTAGTATCAATCTAAGGAAACACTTTCAAAATCAATGGTTTTCGCCTTTTCTGGCGCACCAAAACAACTGCGCCAGAACAAACAAGTTGTGTTAGACACGTATGGAAATGACCTTTTTAGTTTAATGACTAGAATCCAATTATCGTTCTAAAAGTGTAATGTCCTTTGTTTGCATCATACCCCCTGTCATCCTAGGTACTTAGTAACAAAGGAGTGATCGACTTCGCGTTTTTGATTGCTAGATGACGTATTGGTCCTCATGATTTTCACTTGTTATGCCACTAACGAACGTTAAATATACCCGAATGCGAAGCACATGAGAGTATAACAGTCATTTTCCTTTCCGTCTTACACATTTAAAGGCAACTCATCTTCATCCCACCAAATTCATAAACTCTAATCTAACAAAATTCATCCCAAAAGTTACTCTAATATTATTTTATGTGTATGACATTACAGCGGATATAATAACTTAACTTTACTAAAACAAATTCCCCAATTACTTCCCCCTTCTACAGCAGTAGCTCCTATGAATTTCAAAAAAATAAACATATGCAGGCCATATAATGAGCATGAATACAGAAAATTAATAAAACTGACAAATGACACTACTCAAAACTAATATGATGTCCAGTTCAAATTAAGCTTGTTAGTTGACCTGGTCAAACAAAGCGACTAATTATTAAACCTAATTTCAAATTTCATAGTACGATTTCACTAATTACAAAACAAAGAAATTAAACATCATTACCTTACTCTAAATTTGAACTCGTGTTAGGTTTGATTTACGTTTTCTTCTTCTGATTCTAATGGCGTAATATGAAGAAGATCCGGCCGGCATCGGTGGTGGTGCTAACCCTGATTGTTTGGTGGATTCAAAGGATGAATTTTCTGCTGATACCATCTTTGTTAGATTCGAAGTTTGAAGGTATGATTAATAGATAGAGTACTTATTTTAGGGTTTGAAGTTGAGCGGTGGAATGCACGGGTCCAGGTGAAAATGAATATACTCCATGTATGATTTACGAGTAACTGAAATTTTTAACGGTCAAGGTAAAAATTGCGAGAGTTTACTGCCTTTCAATAAAATTACTCCGTATTTTAACTAGAGTCGTTTATTTCTAACATTTTTTGTGTTTAAAGATTTGGGGACATGTCTTACAAGATGTCGTCTAAATAAAAGTAAGGCAACTTCCTATCGTGACTAACATTATTCATCCTCTTAACTTCCACATCAGCGCCACATCGGCACCCAAATCCTATAAATAACCCATAAAATCCTATAACTAAACACTGTCTATCATTGCTAAAACATCTTACCCTTAAATGTCACGTCATTAATTAATTTCTTTTAATATTTATTTTAACTAGCACAAATAATAATAATAAACTTGTACAAAATGCATATAAACTTGTACATTGGTTGAAAGGGGTGTTTGGAATCCAAAAAAGTAATATGCAGGAGCACCAGGACCTACAATTTATATAACTTGAGGTTCATGGTTTCGTTAAATTGATGGAGAAGACGGATAATGAAGCCCTATAACTAATCCAAGCCTATAACATTATATGGGTAATGGATAACACATCATCAAAAAGGTGAGTAATGAAGCTATAGTGAAACCATAGGGAGTGCTCTAAGGTCACTCCCTATCGTAACTAAACTATTCATCCTCTTAACCTTCCACATCAGCGCCACATCAACACCAATATTCTATAACTAACTCATAACTAAACACTCCATATAATGGCTAAAACAATACTCATCTTAATATACAATGTACAAGCAATAAAGCATCAAGTCCAAACAATAAAAAGCCATTGAGACCCACAATTGCTATAACTAACATATATACTTCCATTAAATCCATGGTGAGTGCGGGTAACTAAGGCGGATAACTAATCCGTGCCTATGGTTCATTACGGGTAATGACGGATAACTAGCGGGTAATGAGCGGGTAATTGACTATAGAGAGTGGTCTAAGGCCACTCCCTATCGTAACTAAACTATTTATCCTCTTAACCTTCCACATCAGCGCCACATCAACACCAATATCCTATAACTAACTCATAATTTAACACTCCCTATCATGGCTAAAACAATACTCCTCTTAATATACAACGTACAAGCAATAAAGCATCAAGTCCAACAATAAAAAGCACTGGGACCCGCAATTCCTATAACTCTTCCGTTAAATCTATTGTAACGACCCGACTTTTTCGACTTGCTTTCGTGCCTTGTATTTTTGCGAAACTGCGATTTTGTGCGTACTATGCTACTTTATACTCTGAAAACTTGTTATACGTGGTTTACTTCCAATTATATGTTAAAACGTGCCTTAGAGTACGTAGGATACTTAACTTGTTCACCGGAAGCCTTTATAACCGTTAGTGTTACTTGACGTTTCGAATAAACCGCGAACTGCGCACACGTTTGACTTTTGTCGTAACCGGAATATTATGACTGCAAAATATTAATTATTATTTTATAATAATAATAACCTGGGTTTTTGGATGCTTAATTACGCGTAGGAATTTAATTAAGCTTACTAGTTAGTCTTGTTGGACTTTCTACCTTGTTGGACTTAAGTCCACCCTACTCTAGCTAGTGGCCCAATTAATTAGCCCACTTATTAATTACTAGTGACCCATTAATATATAAGATAATTACCCATTTAATTAGAGTGAACATGCTAGCAAAAATGTCAAGTATTATCTATAATGTTACATGAGATCCTAGCATAAGTACCTACTTTAGACAACTACTAACCAAAAAGCAACTTTGTGTCCCCCCCCCTCCCCCTACAAAGCTCACGGCCACAAAGGCCTCCCCCTCCCCCATTAGCCTATAAATACTAGCCTAATCTCATCCATTTAACACTTGCTCTCATTTGAATTTCACACACACTTGCTCTCTTATTTCCTTTCTAGTCTTTCTCACTCTAGAAACTTGTAAGTTTTGCTTTTTCTTCTTCTTCTTCTCCTTTCTAATTCGTGGTCATCATCATCATTAAAGGTCTTGCTTTTTAGCTTTGATCTTGATTACATCTTGTTGATTCAAGCATGAATCCTTCAAGAACATGGAAGATTCAAGCTTTCTAGCTTTGAATCTTCACCAACTTTGTAGATCTAGATTATTTTTACTTTAATCTTGTTATTTTGTTATAAAGATTCAAACTTGTGTTTGTAATCTTCATGTATTTTAAAGATCCAAGCTTTATGCTTCAAGATCTTCAAGAACAACCAAGATGCAAGCTTTCTAGCTTGAATCTTCATATCTTGTTGTTGGATCTAAGTTTTCTAACTTATGATCTTGTTATTTTGTTAAAAAGATTCAAACTTGTGTTTGTTATCTTCATGTAACTTAAAGATCCAAGCTTTATGCTTCAAGATCTTCAAGAACAATAAAGGTTCAAGCTTTCTAGCTTTGTGACCTTATAAATTGTGTGAAAGGGATCCAAGCTCTCTAGCTTAGGGTTCAATCACTTCATTTGACTTAGATCATGTTCATACTTGTTTGATTGATGTAAAGTTTGTAACTTTGTTTGTAAATAGGACTTGTATCTGTGTTAAGACTAAGGATATGATGTAACCTTGGTTCATCATCCATCTAAGACTCTTGATTGAGTTGTATCCTTACTTGGTCTTAACATATTGTGTATTGATGGTGGAATCTTAGTCAAGGTGATGCCAATTCATCAACGAGTTGTACACTTGAAGCTACAAGCATCAAGGATGAGAACCGTGATGAGCATCAAGCATTAAGAACCCCACCGGAGCACTTACCTACTGTTTTTCGTATCTGATCAGACCACCTGGTGAAATGTCCCGTTCTTATTGATTAAAAACGTTCCATATTAATTGATTTCGTTGTGAGGCTTTGACCTCTATATGAGACGTTTTTCAAAGACTGCATTCATTTTTAAAACAAACCATAACCTTTATTTCATAAATAAAGGTTTAAAAAGCTTTACGTACATTATCAAATAATGATAATCTAAAATATCCTGTTTACACACGACCATTACATAATGGTTTACAATACAAATATGTTACATCGAAATCAGTTTCTTGAATGCAGTTTTTACACAATATCATACAAACATGGACTCCAAATCTTGTCCTTATTTTAGTATGCAACAGCGGAAGCTCTTAATATTCACCTGAGAATAAACATGCTTAAAACGTCAACAAAAATGTTGGTGAGTTATAGGTTTAACCTATATATATCAAATCGTAACAATAGACCACAAGATTTCATATTTCAATACACATCCCATACATAGAGATAAAAATCATTCATATGGTGAACACCTGGTAACCGACATTAACAAGATGCATATATAAGAATATCCCCATCATTCCGGGACACCCTTCGGATATGATATAAATTTCGAAGTACTAAAGCATCCGGTACTTTGGATGGGGTTTGTTAGGCCCAATAGATCTATCTTTCGGATTCGCGTCAATTAGGGTGTCTGTTCCCTAATTCTTAGATTACCAGACTTAATAAAAAGGGGCATATTCGATTTCGATAATTCAACCATAGAATGTAGTTTCACGTACTTGTGTCTATTTTGTAAATCATTTATAAAACTTGCATGTATTCTCATCCCAAAATATTAGATTTTAAAAGTGGGACTATAACTCACTTTCACATATTTTTACTTCGTCGAGAAGTAAGACTTGGCCACTGTTGATTCACGAACCTATAACAATATATACATATATATTAAAGTATATTCAAAATATATTTACAACACTTTTAATATATTTTGATGTTTTAAGTTTATTAAGTCAGCTGTCCTCGTTAGTAACCTACAACTAGTTGTCCACAGTTAGATGTACAGAAATAAATCGATAAATATTATCTTGAATCAATCCACGACCCAGTGTATACGTATCTCAGTATTGATCACAACTCAAACTATATATATTTTGGAATCAACCTCAACCCTGTATAGCTAACTCCAACATTCACATATAGAGTGTCTATGGTTGTTCCGAAATATATATAGATGTGTCGACATGATAGGTCAAAACATTGTATACGTGTCTATGGTATCTCAAGATTACATAATATACAATACAAGTTGATTAAGTTATGGTTGGAATAGATTTGTTACAAATTTTCACGTAGCTAAAATGAGAAAAATTATCCAATCTTGTTTTACCCATAACTTCTTCATTTTAAATCCGTTTTGAGTGAATCAAATTGCTATGGTTTCATATTGAACTCTATTTTATGAATCTAAACAGAAAAAGTATAGGTTTATAGTCGGAAAAATAAGTTACAAGTCATTTTTGTAAAGGTAGTCATTTCAGTCGAAAGAACGACGTCTAGATGACCATTTTAGAAAACATACTTCCACTTTGAGTTTAATCATAATTTTTGGATATAGTTTCATGTTCATAATAAAAATCATTTTCTCAGAATAACAACTTTAAAATCAAAGTTTATCATAGTTTTTAATTAACTAACCCAAAACAGCCCGCGGTGTTACTACGACGGCGTAAATCCGGTTTTACGGTATTTTTTCGTGTTTCCAGGTTTTAAATCATTAAGTTAGCATATCATATAGATATAGAACATGTGTTTAGTTAATTTTAAATGCAAGTTAGAAGGATTAACTTTTGTTTGCGAACAAGTTTAGAATTAACTAAACTATGTTCTAGTGATTACGAGTTTAAACCTTCGAATAAGATAGTTTTATATATATGAATCGAATGATGTTATGAACATCATTACTACCTCAAGTTTAGTAGGTAAACCTACTGGAAGTGACAAGAAATGATCTAGCTTCAAAGGATCTTGGATGGCTTGAAAGTTCTTGAAGTAGGATCATGACACAAAAACAAGTTCAAGTAAGATTTTTACTCGAATTAAGATAGTTTATAGTTATAGAAATTGAATCAAATTTTGAATATGAATATTACCTTGAATAAGAAAGATAACCTACTATATATAACAAAGGTTTCTTGATCTTAGATGATTACTTGGAATGGATTAGAAAGCTTGGAAGTAAATTAGTAAACTTGAAGGGATTTTTGAAGTGTTCTTGAAGTGTTCTTCCTATGATGATTATAGCTTGATTCTTGAAGTGATTTTTGATGAAGATGATGTTTAACTACTGGAAAAATACGTTCATAATAGTGTGTGTGTGTGTTGAGAGAGAATTAGAAAGAGAATTGGAAGTGAAATGGAGTGAATGATGAGTGGTAATTGGTGAGTGGTGAGTGGGGTTAAAAGGAGTTCTAGTTAGTTGACTAGCTCATGGTAGAAGTTAAAATTGATTAGTCATACATGACATAATCAAGAGTGGAATCCCATGCTAGTTCCTATTGGTATATACCCATAGTAAGTACGTTTTGAAGCTGTGTATAATACGGGTAAGAATACGACTAGAATTCTTGATGAAAGAAAAGAGTGGAAAGTAACTGTAACCATTTTCGTTAAGTATGAGTGTTTTGATATATGTCTTGAAGTCTTCCAAAAATATTTTAATACATCTAAATACACTACATGTATATACATTTTAACTGAGTCATTAAGTCATCGTTAGTCGTTACATGTAAGTGTTGTTTTGAAACCTTTAAGTTAACGATCTCAATTAATGTTGTTAACCCATTGTTTATTATATCTAATGAGATGTTAAATTATTATATTATCATGATATTATGATATATTAATATATCTTAATATGATATATATACATTTAAATGTCGTTACAACGATAATCGTTACATATATGTCTCGTTTCGAAATCCTTAAGTTAGTAGTCTTGTTTATATGTATATAACTCATTGTTAATATACTTATGGAGATACTTACTTATCATAATCTCATGTTAACCATATGTATATCCATATATATATTGTCATGTCGTTTTTACAAGTTTTAACATTCGTGAATCGCCGGTCAACTTGGGTGGTCAATTGTCTATATGAAACATATTTCAATTAATCAAGTCTTAACAAGTTTGATTGCTTAACATGTTGGAAAAATTTAATCATGTAAATATCAATCTCAATTAATATATATAAACATGGAAAAGTTCGGGTCACTACAGTACCTACCCATTAAATAAATTTCGTCCCGAAATTTTAAGCTGTTGAAGGTGTTGACGAATCTTCTGGAAATAGATGTGGGTATTTCTTCTTCATCTGATCTTCACGCTCCCAGGTGAACTCGAGTCCTCTACGAGCATTCCATCGAACCTTAACAATTGGTATCTTGTTTTTCTTAAGTCTTTTAACCTCACGATCCATTATTTCGACGGGTTCTTCGATGAATTAGAGTTTTTCGTTGATTTGGATTTCATCTAACGGAATAGTGAGATCTTCTTTAGCAAAACATTTCTTCAAATTCGAGACGTGGAAAGTATTATGTACAGCCGCGAGTTGTTGAGGTAACTCAAGTCGGTAAGCTACTGGTCCGACACGATCAATAATCTTGAATGGTCCAATATACCTTGGATTTAATTTCCCTCGTTTACCAAATCGAACAACGCCTTTCCAAGGTGCAACTTTAAGCATGACCATCTCTCCAATTTCAAATTCTATATCTTTTCTTTTAATGTCAGCGTAGCTCTTTTGTCGACTTTGGGCGGTTTTCAACCGTTGTTGAATTTGGATGATCTTCTCAGTAGTTTCTTGTATAATCTCCGGACCCGTAATCTGTCTATCCCCCACTTCACTCCAACAAATCGGAGACCTGCACTTTCTACCATAAAGTGCTTCAAACGGCGCCATCTCAATGCTTGAATGGTAGCTGTTGTTGTAGGAAAATTCTGCTAACGGTAGATGTCGATCCCAACTATTTCCGAAATCAATAACACATGCTCGTAGCATGTCTTCAAGCGTTTGTATCGTCCTTTCACTCTGCCCATCAGTTTGTGGATGATAGGCAGTACTCATGTCTAGACGAGTTCCTAATGCTTGCTGTAATGTCTGCCAGAATCTTGAAATAAATCTGCCATCCCTATCAGAGATAATAGAGATTGGTATTCCATGTCTGGAGATGACTTCCTTCAAATACAGTCATGCTAACTTCTCCATCTTGTCATCTTCTCTTATTGGCAGGAAGTGTGCTGATTTGGTGAGACGATCAACTATTACCCAAATAGTATCAAAACCACTTGCAGTCCTTATAAGAAACAAGAAACCACGAAAGGTGCGGGTAGCGGTTCAGGCTTTGGTTACAAAGGACAAAGTCCTTTATGCAACCGTTGTCACAAACATCATTTTGGTTACTGTAGTGTGTTGTGCACTAAATGCAATAGACAGGGACATCTTGCTGAAGATTGTAAGGCTCTCGTTACAAATGCAAATGGTAACAAGACTCCTGCCACCAACGCAAATAGAACTGCTTTGGCTAACATTACTTGTTTTGGGTGTGGAAAACAAGGTCATTATAAGAGCCAGTGCCCGAATCAGAATGGTGGACCTGCACGTGGAAGAGCGTTTGTTATTAATGCTAGAGAGGCACGAGAAGACCCGGAGCTTGTTACGGGTACGTTTACCATTAATAACTTATCAGCATCTATTTTATTTGATACTGGCGCCGATAGAAGTTATGTGTGTAGAAATTTTTACACTAAATTGAATTGTTCATCATTACCTCTAGATGCTAAGTACTTGATTGAGTTAGCTAATGGTAAGCTAATTAAAGCCGATAAAATTTGTCGTGATTGTGAAATAAATCTAGCCGGAGAAACGTTTAAAATCGACTTAATACCCGTAGAATTAGGAGGTTTTGATGTAATAGTTGGCATGGACTGGATGTCCAAAATAGGAGCGGAAGTTGTTTGTGCCAAGAAGGCAATTCGTATTCCTGGTAAGGATAAAATGCCGGTGATGATTTACGGAGAGAAGGGTGATTCAAAGCTAAAACTCATTAGCTGTTTGAAAGCCAAGAAGTGTTTAGAAAAGGGATGTTACGCTATTTTAGCACATGTTAATAAAGTCGAAAAGAAAGAAAAGTGCATCAACGACGTGCCTGTGGCAAGAGATTTTCCTGAAGTTTTTCCGGAAGAATTGCCGGGATTACCTCCATTTAGATCGGTAGAATTTCAAATAGATTTAGTACCAGGAGCTGCACCAGTGGCTCGTGCTCCATATAGACTTGCACCGTCCGAGTTAAAAGAACTTCAAAGTCAGTTAAAAGAATTACTGGACCGTGGATTCATACGACCGAGTACTTCACCGTGGGGAGCTCCAATTTTGTTTGTTAAGAAGAAAGATGGATCTTTTAGGATGTGTATAGACTATCGTGAATTAAATAAGTTAACTATCAAGAATCGGTATCCACTACCGAGAATTGATGACTTATTTGATCAATTGCAAGGATCATGTGTTTATTCAAAAATCGACTTAAGATCGGGCTATCATCAACTACGCGTCAAAGAAGAGGATATTCCGAAAACTGCTTTTCGGACACGTTATGGTCATTACGAATTTTTGGTTATGCCGTTTGGATTGACGAATGCGCCAGCTGTATTCATGGACCTCATGAATCGAGTTTGTAGTCCGTATTTAGATAAGTTTGTTATCGTTTTCATTGATGATATTCTTATCTATTCCAAGAGTGAGCAAGAGCATGAGCAGCATTTAAGGTTGATATTAGAGTTGTTGAGAAAAGAACAGCTATATGCTAAATTTTCTAAGTGTGCTTTCTGGTTGAAAGAAGTACAATTTCTTGGCCACGTTGTTAGTAGCAAAGGAATTCAGGTTGATCCAGCAAAAATTGAAGCCATTGAAAAATGGGAGACTCCTAAGACACCAATGCAGATACGCCAATTTTTGGGTTTAGCCGGTTATTATAGAAGGTTTATTCAAGATTTTTCTCGAATAGCTAAGCCGTTGACAGCATTAACGCAAAAAGGGAAGAAATACGAATGGACCTCGGAGCAGGAGAACGCATTTCAAATACTGAAGAAGAAGTTAACTACGGCACCTATATTATCGTTACCAGAAGGGAACGATGATTTCGAAATATATTGTGACGCTTCGCGACAAGGTTTTGGTTGTGTTCTTATGCAACGGAAGAAAGTTATTGCATTCGCATCCCGACAATTGAAGATTCACGAGCGAAATTATACGACGCATGATCTAGAATTAGGAGCAGTCGTGTTTGCATTGAAGATGTGGAGACACTACTTGTATGGGGTTAAATTCACTGTGTTTACTGATCATAAAAGCCTTCAACATATTTTCGATCAAAAACAGCTGAACATGAGGCAACGTAGGTGGGTCGAGCTGATAAACGACTATGATTGTGAAATTCGTTATCATCCCGGGAAGGCGAACGTGGTAGCCGATGCTCTAAGCAGAAAGGAACGAGAACCAATTCGAGTACGAGCGATGAACATAAAAATTCGCATGAATCTCAACTCACAAATCAAAGAAGCTCAACGAAAAGCACTTACTAAAGAAAATATAGGAAATGAAATAATGAAGAAGTATGAGAAGCAACTCGTTATGCGGGAAGATGGAATTCGATATTTTGCAAATCGTATTTGGGTACCGAAGTTGGGTGGATTAAGGAAGTTGATATTGAACGAGGCACATAAGACAAGATATTCGATACATCCTGGAGTTGGAAAGATGTACCAAGATCTTAAGACGCATTATTGGTGGCCTAATTTGAAGACAGACGTTGCAACATATGTTGGGGAATGTTTAACTTGTTCCAAAGTCAAAGCAGAACACCAAAAGCCGTCAGGGTTACTTCAACAACCAGAAATCCCAGAATGGAAATGGGATGGTATTACCATGGATTTCATCACGAAGTTACCAAAGACTGCCTGGGGATACGACACCATTTGGGTAATTGTTGATCGTCTTACCAAATCTGCACATTTCTTGCCTATAAAGGAAACAGATAGAATGGAGAAATTATTACGATTATATATAAAGGAAATAGTTTCAAGGCATGGAATACCTATTTCCATTATATCCGATCGTGATAGTAGATTTACTTCAAAATTTTGGCAATCACTACAGGAGGCACTAGGAACTCGGTTGGATATGAGTACCGCATATCATCCACAAACCGATGGACAGAGTGAGAGAACGATTCAGACTCTCGAAGACATGCTCAGGGCATGTGTGATCGATTTTGGAAACGGATGGGATAAATATCTACCGTTAGCAGAATTCTCGTATAATAATAGTTATCATGCGAGCATTGGAGCTGCGCCATTCGAAGCATTGTACGGAAGGAAGTGTAGATCTCCTATCTGTTGGAATGAAGTAGGAGATCGACATTTAACTGGTCCCGAGATCATACATGAAACGACCGAGAAGATAGTACAAATCAAGGAGAGATTGAAAACAGCCCGTAGTCGCCAAAAGAGCTACGCCGATGTTCGAAGGAAACCATTAGAGTTTCAGGTCGGGGACATGGTTATGCTAAAGGTGTCACCTTGGAAAGGTGTGATACGTTTTGGAAAAAGGGGTAAACTGAACCCAAGGTACGTAGGCCCGTTTAAGATCATCGAACGCATTGGACCGGTAGCTTATCGACTCGAGTTACCACAACAACTCGCCGGAGTACATAATACCTTTCACGTCTCAAACCTTAAGAAGTGTCTTGCAAAGGAAGACCTCACCATTCCTCTTGAAGAAATCCATGTCGACGAGAAACTACAATTCGTCGAAGAACCAATCGAAATCATGGACCGTGAAGTTAAACAGCTCAAACAGAGTAATATACCGATTGTTAAGGTTCGTTGGAATGCTAGAAGAGGTCCCGAGTTTACTTGGGAACGCGAGGATCAGATGAAACGAAAGTATCCGCACTTGTTTCTCGATAACGCAAAATAGGTACAATTTTAAAATTTCGGGACGAAATTTATTTAACGGGGAGGTAATGTAACGACCCGCACTTTTTCGATCGTTCTATACTTATAAGATTGATATTTACATAAATTAAACCTTACCAACATGATAAGCAATCCAAATTGTCGAGATTTATATTTCCGAAAAGAGTTTTACACAACGTTTGACCGTCTAGTTTGACCGATGATATCACAAACTATACAATGTATGATAATTATACGTTTGTGTATATATATATGTATATATACATGTTTAACATGATTAATGAATGTTTTAATATCTCATTTTGTATTAATAACAACAAGTTATAAGTATATTTTGAAACTACTAACTTAAGTTTTCAAAACGATAACAATACGTAACGTTATTTGACTTAAATACTTATAACATATAATGTTTATACATATATTGTATAAGTAATGTATTTAATCACTTTTAAAGACTTAAATACATAAAACCATATAAGTGTATTCACAAAAGATAGCTATATTTGAATCCTCATTCCATTTTTCACAAAATTTCTATACGTATATCTAGTGTATAAGTACTCATATCATACCTAGCTTCTATACGTATTTACTAATAGTAAATACATATCAAATCACCACCTAACCAACCCTTGTTACTGCCCTTGGAGCTAGGTAATTAGATTTTGGAAGCAAGCATGACAAATACACAAAAATACAACATGGGAATTTTGTCCATGTCTCCCATGGAACACGTTTTTGAGGTGTATATATGCACCATCATTTTGATTCATTTACTACTTCAATCTCTTAGCTAAAACACACACACTTATAATCCTTAAACACCTTCAACAATCCAGCAAAGTTCCATGAAGATCTAGCTTCAAAAACCATACTAAAACACCATAAGAAAACCATACAAAAACACTTCAAGAAAACCTTCCAAGAACACCAACTTACTTCCAATCTTTCATCCACTTCTATCACCCTTTTGATTCTAGCTTCTTACTCCTCTTTTACAGCAAACTTATCCAAGGAACTTGAGGTAGAATCTATGTTCATAACCTTATTCAATTCATATATATATAGCTATCTTATTTTGTGGTACAAAAGTTTAACAACAAGAACATAGTTTGAATGTTTTCAAACTTGTTTGCAAACTAAATAGATCCTTCTAACTTAACTTTTAAAATACTTCAAGATCTGTAATATAACTTATGTATATGCTAATTTAACAAGGTAAAACTTGGTTTTTCAAAGTATAAGTATTTTTAGAAAAATGGTCATTAAATGATTTTGTTGTAACAAAAATGTTTAACTTCATATGTTTCACTTATGCCGTATGATTTTGAATACAAACCAAGGTATTTACAGTTCATAGTCTTAAAGAAGAACTCGATCCAAGAAGATGGCAATTTGAATCAACGAAAACGGATTTGTAACGAAGAAACTATGACCGAAACAAAATTGGTTATCCTAGATCATTTCAACTACGGGATCAATTGGAAAAAATGATATAAATCACATATTTCTAAGATAACATGATATTTTATATATATGTACTTATAATTCAATTTTATATGGTTCAGGATCACCCGTAAACAATACGAGAAGATTAATCATAAGATCCCATGTTTGTACGCAACACGTCATTTGACAACACCGGTACTTTATGTACGCAACACGTCATTTGACAACACCGGTACCATGGGTCAAGATTAATCTCGACCAACACATATACGATGGGGTTTTATTGATTTCGTTGGGGGTTTTATTTATTTCATTGCGGGTATATTAAACATCTAAAAATGAACCATTAAAATTGAATTACTAACATCGGACTGCTAACTACGGACTAAGGAATTATTCAAAGTATTAAAAGTATAACAAGTATATATTTATAACGTTTGCTTAAAAATGAAAACATATTGATATATTATATATGGATAGGTTCGTGATATCAACCGGAAGACCGAGTCAAAATATATATATCATCAAGACAAGAGTGAGTATATAGTCCCACTTTTAAACTCTAAATATTTCGGGATGAGAATACATGTATTTTATGTTTTACGTTATGGACACAAGTAACTGAAAAATATATTCTACGTTGAGTTGTACCACTGGCATACTTCCCTGTAGCTTGGTAACTGTTATTTACAGCGGTATTGTAAACGCGAATCCTGTTGATAGATCTATCGGGCCTGACAACCCCAATCGGACTGGACGACCAGTATTCAACGGTTGCACAGTACTTCGTTTTGTGACTACACTTGGTACGGTGTAGTAAGATTTCATATTAAAGGGAATATGCGACGTGAAAATGTTAAGTATGGTTACCAAGTGCTCAACCACTTAGAATATTTTTATTAAAATGTTTATATACGAAATCTTGTGGTCTATATATATATATTGCTGCGCACTAAACCTATATCTCACCAACTTTATGTTGACGTTTTTAAACATGTTTATTCTCAGGTGATAATTAAAGCTTCCGCTGCATTATGTTGAATCTAAGCAGGATCATGCGTACTCATATTTGTGTCAAAAATAAAACTGCATATCCGAGGACGTGTGTTGTAAAATATGCTAGAAATCGTGTTGTTATTATCATTTGTAAAGTTTGTAAGTCGAAGATTATCGTTAAACGATAATCATCTTTTTATTGTCTAAAGCTTGTAACAAAAATAATGGTTTGGTTTGTAATGTATAATATATGCAGTTTTCCTTTTTAAAAATGTCGCATATAGAGGTCAATACCTCGCAATGAAATCATACGTTATCTAACACGTTCTTATGGTTAAGGACGGGTTATGACATGTGGTATCAGAGCATTGGTCTTAGCGAACCAGGTCTGCATTAGTGTGTCTAACCGAGAAGCCGTTAGGATACATTAGTAAGTCTGGACTTTGACCGGGTCTGATTTAAAAAAAAAAAAAACCATTGCTTATCACTGTTGGTTAAAATTTATATGTAAATATTATATAAGTACTAATGGGTTAGTTGTTGTGTGATAGATGTCGAGCTCAAAAATTGTTATCATAATCAACGACTCCGAATCAGAATCTTCAGATGGCGTTCCAGTCATTAACCTGTCCGATGACGAAAATGATATCCTTGGGGAAGACTCACAAATTCCGGATGAACCAACTATAGAGAACCAGGAAAGTGAACCCGAGGAGGAAAGTGAATCCGAGGAGGAAAGTGAACCCGAGGAGGAAAGTGAACCCGAGGAAGAAATACAGGAAATTACAAAAGACGAGTTCGAACTAGGAAAGAAACGAAAGGCTAATGAATTAGAAAATCCAAATCCCGAGTTTAATGAGAATGATGTGGCACCAATTCCACTCAACACTACCACCCCTATCCCCGCTATTCCTATTCGTTCTGTCCCGGCATCCAGTTCTTCAGTCCCACAGCCAAAATATAGGCAGACAGTTAGGATAAGCGTTAAGCAAATCTTTGTGTCTAAACGTCCTAGAAAATAGATCAAACGATGCGCTGCTGTGTCAAACCATGGAACCGAATAATGTTTTGTATAATATTAATAGTGTGGTTTGCTTAATGTTCGATGTAAGATAAGCATATGTAAAATATTGAAGTATGAAATGCAATAATTTTCCATGGTTAAGTATTATTTAGATTGTAGTAATTGATTCTGTACTAAGCTATTAAGTATGAACATTAACGGGTAGGTACTACCCAAGATATAATTATAAAACGCTAATAAGAAGAAAAGGCTTTTATAATAATACCTAGTTCATATTATTAATAAGCTATAATGTACTATAAATACACACTACATCTATAATAATCCATGTGAATAATTATTTTCTTTCATTAGGAAATGGCGCGATTGAATCGAATGACGGAACAAGAACTCGAGGAACTCATCAACCAGCGAGTGAACGACAGAATGTTATGGGTTGAGGCTGCAAGAGCTGCTGCAGTTAATCCAAATCCTCGTGTAGGATGCTCCTACAAGACGTTTCAAGCTTGCAAGCCATCATCATTCAGTGGAACGGAAGGACCTATCGGTTTAACCCGATGGATAGAAAAGATGGAGACGGTGTTCAAAATCAGCGGTTGTGATGAAAAAGACATGACCAAGTTTGCATCGTGCACTTTACAAGATAGTGCACTCACATGGTGGAAGAATTATGTGAAGGCGGTAGGAGGAGATGTAGCTTATGATACTCCATGGGAAGAATTCAAAGCAATGATAATCACCGAGTATTGTCCAAGGAATGAGGTTATTAAGTTAGAAGATGAGTTACGAAGTTTGAAGGTGGTTGGTACTGAAATCACCAACTACAACCAGCGATTCATGGAATTAGTTTTGCTATGTCCTGAATTGGTTCCAACTGAAGCACGGAAGATTGAAATGTACAAAGGTGGTTTGCCCAAAAAGGTCAAGGCAAACGTTACAGCATCGAAACCTAAGACAATTCATGAAGCTATAACCATGGCAAACGAGCTAATGGATCAGGTCATTTTGGACAAGAAAGCATTCAATACTGAGGTGAAGGTATTGGGGAACAAGAAAAAGTGGAATGGAGGTTATGATCAAGGTAACCAACAACAACCTTATAAGAAACAAGAAACCACGAAAGGTGCGGGTAGCGGTTCAGGCTTTGGTTACAAAGGACAAAGTCCTTTATGCAACCGTTGTCACAAACATCATTTTGGTTACTGTAGTGTGTTGTGCACTAAATGCAATAGACAGGGACATCTTGCTGAAGATTGTAAGGCTCTCGTTACAAATGCAAATGGTAACAAGACTCCTGCCACCAACGCAAATAGAACTGCTTTGGCTAACATTACTTGTTTTGGGTGTGGAAAACAAGGTCATTATAAGAGCCAGTGCCCGAATCAGAATGGTGGACCTGCACGTGGAAGAGCGTTTGTTATTAATGCTAGAGAGGCACGAGAAGACCCGGAGCTTGTTACGGGTACGTTTACCATTAATAACTTATCAGCATCTATTTTATTTGATACTGGCGCCGATAGAAGTTATGTGTGTAGAAATTTTTACACTAAATTGAATTGTTCATCATTACCTCTAGATGCTAAGTACTTGATTGAGTTAGCTAATGGTAAGCTAATTAAAGCCGATAAAATTTGTCGTGATTGTGAAATAAATCTAGCCGGAGAAACGTTTAAAATCGACTTAATACCCGTAGAATTAGGAGGTTTTGATGTAATAGTTGGCATGGACTGGATGTCCAAAATAGGAGCGGAAGTTGTTTGTGCCAAGAAGGCAATTCGTATTCCTGGTAAGGATAAAATGCCGGTGATGATTTACGGAGAGAAGGGTGATTCAAAGCTAAAACTCATTAGCTGTTTGAAAGCCAAGAAGTGTTTAGAAAAGGGATGTTACGCTATTTTAGCACATGTTAATAAAGTCGAAAAGAAAGAAAAGTGCATCAACAACGTGCCTGTGGCAAGAGATTTTCCTGAAGTTTTTCCGGAAGAATTGCCGGGATTACCTCCATTTAGATCGGTAGAATTTCAAATAGATTTAGTACCAGGAGCTGCACCAGTGGCTCGTGCTCCATATAGACTTGCACCGTCCGAGTTAAAAGAACTTCAAAGTCAGTTAAAAGAATTACTGGACCGTGGATTCATACGACCGAGTACTTCACCGTGGGGAGCTCCAATTTTGTTTGTTAAGAAGAAAGATGGATCTTTTAGGATGTGTATAGACTATCGTGAATTAAATAAGTTAACTATCAAGAATCGGTATCCACTACCGAGAATTGATGACTTATTTGATCAATTGCAAGGATCATGTGTTTATTCAAAAATCGACTTAAGATCGGGCTATCATCAACTACGCGTCAAAGAAGAGGATATTCCAAAAACTGCTTTTCGGACACGTTATGGTCATTACGAATTTTTGGTTATGCCGTTTGGATTGACGAATGCGCCAGCTGTATTCATGGACCTCATGAATCGAGTTTGTAGTCCGTATTTAGATAAGTTTGTTATCGTTTTCATTGATGATATTCTTATCTATTCCAAGAGTGAGCAAGAGCATGAGCAGCATTTAAGGTTGATATTAGAGTTGTTGAGAAAAGAACAGCTATATGCTAAATTTTCTAAGTGTGCTTTCTGGTTGAAAGAAGTACAATTTCTTGGCCACGTTGTTAGTAGCAAAGGAATTCAGGTTGATCCAGCAAAAATTGAAGCCATTGAAAAATGGGAGACTCCTAAGACACCAATGCAGATACGCCAATTTTTGGGTTTAGCCGGTTATTATAGAAGGTTTATTCAAGATTTTTCTCGAATAGCTAAGCCGTTGACAGCATTAACGCAAAAAGGGAAGAAATACGAATGGACCTCGGAGCAGGAGAACGCATTTCAAATACTGAAGAAGAAGTTAACTACGGCACCTATATTATCGTTACCAGAAGGGAACGATGATTTCGAAATATATTGTGACGCTTCGCGACAAGGTTTTGGTTGTGTTCTTATGCAACGGAAGAAAGTTATTGCATTCGCATCCCGACAATTGAAGATTCACGAGCGAAATTATACGACGCATGATCTAGAATTAGGAGCAGTCGTGTTTGCATTGAAGATGTGGAGACACTACTTGTATGGGGTTAAATTCACTGTGTTTACTGATCATAAAAGCCTTCAACATATTTTCGATCAAAAACAGCTGAACATGAGGCAACGTAGGTGGGTCGAGCTGATAAACGACTATGATTGTGAAATTCGTTATCATCCCGGGAAGGCGAACGTGGTAGCCGATGCTCTAAGCAGAAAGGAACGAGAACCAATTCGAGTACGAGCGATGAACATAAAAATTCGCATGAATCTCAACTCACAAATCAAAGAAGCTCAACGAAAAGCACTTACTAAAGAAAATATAGGAAATGAAATAATGAAGAAGTATGAGAAGCAACTCGTTATGCGGGAAGATGGAATTCGATATTTTGCAAATCGTATTTGGGTACCGAAGTTGGGTGGATTAAGGAAGTTGATATTGAACGAGGCACATAAGACAAGATATTCGATACATCCTGGAGTTGGAAAGATGTACCAAGATCTTAAGACGCATTATTGGTGGCCTAATTTGAAGACAGACGTTGCAACATATGTTGGGGAATGTTTAACTTGTTCCAAAGTCAAAGCAGAACACCAAAAGCCGTCAGGGTTACTTCAACAACCAGAAATCCCAGAATGGAAATGGGATGGTATTACCATGGATTTCATCACGAAGTTACCAAAGACTGCCTGGGGATACGACACCATTTGGGTAATTGTTGATCGTCTTACCAAATCTGCACATTTCTTGCCTATAAAGGAAACAGATAGAATGGAGAAATTATTACGATTATATATAAAGGAAATAGTTTCAAGGCATGGAATACCTATTTCCATTATATCCGATCGTGATAGTAGATTTACTTCAAAATTTTGGCAATCACTACAGGAGGCACTAGGAACTCGGTTGGATATGAGTACCGCATATCATCCACAAACCGATGGACAGAGTGAGAGAACGATTCAGACTCTCGAAGACATGCTCAGGGCATGTGTGATCGATTTTGGAAACGGATGGGATAAATATCTACCGTTAGCAGAATTCTCGTATAATAATAGTTATCATGCGAGCATTGGAGCTGCGCCATTCGAAGCATTGTACGGAAGGAAGTGTAGATCTCCTATCTGTTGGAATGAAGTAGGAGATCGACATTTAACTGGTCCCGAGATCATACATGAAACGACCGAGAAGATAGTACAAATCAAGGAGAGATTGAAAACAGCCCGTAGTCGCCAAAAGAGCTACGCCGATGTTCGAAGGAAACCATTAGAGTTTCAGGTCGGGGACATGGTTATGCTAAAGGTGTCACCTTGGAAAGGTGTGATACGTTTTGGAAAAAGGGGTAAACTGAACCCAAGGTACGTAGGCCCGTTTAAGATCATCGAACGCATTGGACCGGTAGCTTATCGACTCGAGTTACCACAACAACTCGCCGGAGTACATAATACCTTTCACGTCTCAAACCTTAAGAAGTGTCTTGCAAAGGAAGACCTCACCATTCCTCTTGAAGAAATCCATGTCGACGAGAAACTACAATTCGTCGAAGAACCAATCGAAATCATGGACCGTGAAGTTAAACAGCTCAAACAGAGTAATATACCGATTGTTAAGGTTCGTTGGAATGCTAGAAGAGGTCCCGAGTTTACTTGGGAACGCGAGGATCAGATGAAACGAAAGTATCCGCACTTGTTTCTCGATAACGCAAAATAGGTACAATTTTAAAATTTCGGGACGAAATTTATTTAACGGGGAGGTAATGTAACGACCCGCACTTTTTCGATCGTTCTATACTTATAAGATTGATATTTACATAAATTAAACCTTACCAACATGATAAGCAATCCAAATTGTCGAGATTTATATTTCCGAAAAGAGTTTTACACAACGTTTGACCGTCTAGTTTGACCGATGATATCACAAACTATACAATGTATGATAATTATACGTTTGTGTATATATATATGTATATATACATGTTTAACATGATTAATGAATGTTTTAATATCTCATTTTGTATTAATAACAACAAGTTATAAGTATATTTTGAAACTACTAACTTAAGTTTTCAAAACGATAACAATACGTAACGTTATTTGACTTAAATACTTATAACATATAATGTTTATACATATATTGTATAAGTAATGTATTTAATCACTTTTAAAGACTTAAATACATAAAACCATATAAGTGTATTCACAAAAGATAGCTATATTTGAATCCTCATTCCATTTTTCACAAAATTTCTATACGTATATCTAGTGTATAAGTACTCATATCATACCTAGCTTCTATACGTATTTACTAATAGTAAATACATATCAAATCACCACCTAACCAACCCTTGTTACTGCCCTTGGAGCTAGGTAATTAGATTTTGGAAGCAAGCATGACAAATACACAAAAATACAACATGGGAATTTTGTCCATGTCTCCCATGGAACACGTTTTTGAGGTGTATATATGCACCATCATTTTGATTCATTTACTACTTCAATCTCTTAGCTAAAACACACACACTTATAATCCTTAAACACCTTCAACAATCCAGCAAAGTTCCATGAAGATCTAGCTTCAAAAACCATACTAAAACACCATAAGAAAACCATACAAAAACACTTCAAGAAAACCTTCCAAGAACACCAACTTACTTCCAATCTTTCATCCACTTCTATCACCCTTTTGATTCTAGCTTCTTACTCCTCTTTTACAGCAAACTTATCCAAGGAACTTGAGGTAGAATCTATGTTCATAACCTTATTCAATTCATATATATATAGCTATCTTATTTTGTGGTACAAAAGTTTAACAACAAGAACATAGTTTGAATGTTTTCAAACTTGTTTGCAAACTAAATAGATCCTTCTAACTTAACTTTTAAAATACTTCAAGACCTGTAATATAACTTATGTATATGCTAATTTAACAAGGTAAAACTTGGTTTTTCAAAGTATAAGTATTTTTAGAAAAATGGTCATTAAATGATTTTGTTGTAACAAAAATGTTTAACTTCATATGTTTCACTAATGTTTCACTTATGCCGTATGATTTTGAATACAAACCAAGGTATTTACAGTTCATAGTCTTAAAGAAGAACTCGATCCAAGAAGATGGCAATTTGAATCAACGAAAACGGATTTGTAACGAAGAAACTATGACCGAAACAAAATTGGTTATCCTAGATCATTTCAACTACGGGATCAATTGGAAAAAATGATATAAATCACATATTTCTAAGATAACATGATATTTTATATATATGTACTTATAATTCAATTTTATATGGTTCAGGATCACCCGTAAACAATACGAGAAGATTAATCATAAGATCCCATGTTTGTACGCAACACGTCATTTGACAACACCGGTACTTTATGTACGCAACACGTCATTTGACAACACCGGTACCATGGGTCAAGATTAATCTCGACCAACACATATACGATGGGGTTTTATTGATTTCGTTGGGGGTTTTATTTATTTCATTGCGGGTATATTAAACATCTAAAAATGAACCATTAAAATTGAATTACTAACATCGGACTGCTAACTACGGACTAAGGAATTATTCAAAGTATTAAAAGTATAACAAGTATATATTTATAACGTTTGCTTAAAAATGAAAACATATTGATATATTATATATGGATAGGTTCGTGATATCAACCGGAAGACCGAGTCAAAATATATATATCATCAAGACAAGAGTGAGTATATAGTCCCACTTTTAAACTCTAAATATTTCGGGATGAGAATACATGTATTTTATGTTTTACGTTATGGACACAAGTAACTGAAAAATATATTCTACGTTGAGTTGTACCACTGGCATACTTCCCTGTAGCTTGGTAACTGTTATTTACAGCGGTATTGTAAACGCGAATCCTGTTGATAGATCTATCGGGCCTGACAACCCCAATCGGACTGGACGACCAGTATTCAACGGTTGCACAGTACTTCGTTTTGTGACTACACTTGGTACGGTGTAGTAAGATTTCATATTAAAGGGAATATGCGACGTGAAAATGTTAAGTATGGTTACCAAGTGCTCAACCACTTAGAATATTTTTATTAAAATGTTTATATACGAAATCTTGTGGTCTATATATATATATTGCTGCGCACTAAACCTATATCTCACCAACTTTATGTTGACGTTTTTAAACATGTTTATTCTCAGGTGATAATTAAAGCTTCCGCTGCATTATGTTGAATCTAAGCAGGATCATGCGTACTCATATTTGTGTCAAAAATAAAACTGCATATCCGAGGACGTGTGTTGTAAAATATGCTAGAAATCGTGTTGTTATTATCATTTGTAAAGTTTGTAAGTCGAAGATTATCGTTAAACGATAATCATCTTTTTATTGTCTAAAGCTTGTAACAAAAATAATGGTTTGGTTTGTAATGTATAATATATGCAGTTTTCCTTTTTAAAAATGTCGCATATAGAGGTCAATACCTCGCAATGAAATCATACGTTATCTAACACGTTCTTATGGTTAAGGACGGGTTATGACAGATTATTGTTGTAATTGCTGTTGTTGTTGTATTGGTGATTCTTATCACCGTTTTCCTCCCACTTTCTTTTGACTTGCTTCACATTGGCCTCTTCAGCAGTCTGTTCTTTAATTCTTTCTTCAATCTGGTTCACTAGTTTGTGAGCCATTCTATATGCCTGTTGTATGGAGGCGGGCTCGTGTGAACTTATATCTTCTTGGATTCTTTCCGATAATCCTTTCACAAACGCGTCGATCTTCTCTTCCTCATCTTCGAATGCTCCCGGACACAATAGGCACAATTCTGTGAATCGTCTTTCGTACGTGGTAATATCAAATCCTTGGGTTTGTAACCCTCTAAGTTCTGTCTTGAGCTTATTGACCTCGGTTCTGGGACGGTACTTCTCGTTCATCAAGTGCTTGAATGCTGACCACGGTAGTGCGTATGCATCGTCTTGTCCCACTTGCTCTAGATAGGTATTCCACCATGTTAACGCAGAACCTGTGAAGGTATGCGTAGCGTACTTTACTTTGTCCTCTTCAGTACACTTACTTATGGCAAACACCGATTCGACCTTCTCGGTCCATCGTTTCAATCCGATCGGTCCTTCGGTTCCATCAAATTCCAAAGGTTTGTAGGCAGTGAATTCTTTGTAGGTGCATCCTACACGATTTCCTGTACTGCTAGATCCAAGGTTATTGTTGGTATGTAGCGCAGCCTGTACTGCGGCTATGTTTGAAGCTAGAAAAGTACGGAATTTCTCTTCATTCATATTCACGGTGTGTCGAGTAGTCGGTGCCATTTCCTTCAAAATAGTCAAATGGAACAAGTTAATCATACATAATATTAAGAGTAGTTAATAGTATTTCGTAGCATAATATGAACTCATTTATAAAAGCTTTTTCTTCATATTAGCTTTTTATAAGTTTAAATTCGGGTAGTACCTACCCGTTAAGTTCATACTTAGTAGCTAATATACAATTCAACTACTACAATTCTATATGAAAAACTGATTATAATAATATTTCGCGTTCAAACTTTTATACAATATTTTACAAACTTACAATACCGCTTATTTTACATAAAGCATGAAATATAGCACACAATAACTTTGATACAAGATAGTTGTGAAGATAATTCTAGCTAGTACACAAGTCGTTCAGCAAAGGCAATAAAGACACGTAATTCATACGTCCAGAAACAAGTCATGCATTCTGGTTTTACTAGGACTACTTCCCATCCTTGGTCTTGTGGAACATAACCGTTATGGCCGTTGATAAGACAGCGTGTTGTAACGTCGTCAAAGGGACGAGGGTTACGTAATGTCCAACAGTCTCTTAACAATCTAAAAACCTCATTTTTTACCCCAATTACCGACTCCGTCACTTGTGGGAACGTTTTGTTTAATAGTTGTAGGCCGATGTTCTTGTTCTCACTTTGGTGAGAAGCGAACATTACTAATCCGTAAGCATAACATGCTTCTTTATGTTGCATGTTAGCCGCTTTTTCTAAATCACGAAGTCCAATATTCGGATATATTGAGTCAAAATAATTTCTTAACCCATTGCGTAGAATAGCATTTGGGTTCCCCGCAATATATGCGTCAAAGTAAACACATCGTAACTTATGGATTTCCCAATGTGATATCCCCCATCTTTCGAACGAAAGCCTTTTATAAACCAAGGCATTCTTGGAACGTTCTTCGAATGTCTTACAAACTGATCTCGCCTTAAATAGTTGTGCCGAAGAATTCTGACCGACTCTAGACAAGATTTCATCAATCATGTCTCCGGGTAGGTCTCTTAAAATATTGGGTTGTCTATCCATTTTGTGTTTTTATACTGTAAAATAGACAAGAGTTAGATTCATAAAAAAAAATACTTATTAATACAAGCAATTTTTACATATATCATAAAGCATAAGCACACTATATTACATATATTACACCACACGAATACAACTATCTTATTCTGACTCGCTTGTTTCTTCTTCTTCGGTTTTGGTTCGTTTTGCCAAGTTTCTAGGGATATATGATGTTCCCCTAATACGAGCCGTCGTTTTCCACATTGGTTTAGAAAAACCTGGTGGTTTAGAGGTTCCCGGGTCATTGTTACAACTTAAGGACTTCGGGGGTTGACGATACATATAAAGTTCATCGGGGTTGGAATTAGATTTCTCTATTTTTATGCCCTTTCCTTTATTATTTTCTTTTGCCTTTTTAAATTCAGTTAGGGTAATTTCTATAACATCATCGGAATTCTCGTCAGAATCCGATTCATCGGAGAATTGGTAATCCTCCCAATATTTTGCTTCCTTAGCGGAAACACCATTGACCATAATTAACCTTGGTCGGTTGGTTGAGGATTTTCTTTTTCTTAACCGTTTTATTATTTCCCCCACCGGTTCTATTTCTTCATCCGGTTCCGATTCTTCTTCCGGTTCCGATTCTTCTTCTGGTTCCGACTCTTCTTCCGGTTCCTCTTCGGGAACTTGTGAATCAGTCCACGAATCATTCCAATTTACATTTGACTCTTCATTATTATTAGGTGAGTCAATGGGACTTGTTCTAGAGGTAGACATCTATCACATAATATCAAACGCGTTAAGAGATTAATATATCACATAATATTCACATGTTAAAAATATATAGTTTCCAACAAAATTTGTTAAGCATTCATTTTTCAAGTAAACACGGTCGAAGTCCAGACTCACTAATGCATCCTAACAAACTCGATAAGACACACTAATGCAAAATTCTGGTTCTCTAAGACCAACGCTCGGATACCAACTGAAATGTCCCGTTCTTATTGATTAAAAACGTTCCATATTAATTGATTTCGTTGCGAGGTTTTGACCTCTATATGAGACGTTTTTCAAAGACTGCATTCATTTTTAAAACAAACCATAACCTTTATTTCATAAATAAAGGTTTAAAAAGCTTTACGTAGATTATCAAATAATGATAATCTAAAATATCCTGTTTACACACGACCATTACATAATGGTTTACAATACAAATATGTTACATCGAAATCAGTTTCTTGAATGCAGTTTTTACACAATATCATACAAACATGGACTCCAAATCTTGTCCTTATTTTAGTATGCAACAGCGAAAGCTCTTAATATTCACCTGAGAATAGACATGCTTTAAACGTCAACAAAAATATTGGTGAGTTATAGGTTTAACCTATATATATCAAATCGTAACAATAGACCACAAGATTTCATATTTCAATACACATCCCATACATAGAGATAAAAATCATTCATATGGTGAACACCTGGTAACCGACATTAACAAGATGCATATATAAGAATATCCCCATCATTCCGGGACACCCTTCGGATATGATATAAATTTCGAAGTACTAAAGCATCCGGTACTTTAGATGGGGTTTGTTAGGCCCAATAGATCTATCTTTAGGATTCACGTCAATTAGGGTGTCTGTTCCCTAATTCTTAGATTACCAGACTTAATAAAAAGGGGCATATTCGATTTCGATAATTCAACCATAGAATGTAGTTTCACGTACTTGTGTCTATTTTGTAAATCATTTATAAAACCTGCATGTATTCTCATCCCAAAATATTAGATTTTAAAAGTGGGACTATAACTCACTTTCACAGATTTTTACTTCGTCGAGAAGTAAGACTTGGCCACTGTTGATTCACGAACCTATAACAATATATACATATATATTAAAGTATGTTCAAAATATATTTACAACACTTTTAATATATTTTGATGTTTTAAGTTTATTAAGTCAGCTGTTCTCGTTAGTAACCTACAACTAGTTGTCCACAGTTAGATGTATAGAAATAAATCGATAAATATTATCTTGAATCAATCCACCGCCCAGTGTATACGTATCTCAGTATTGATCACAACTCAAACTATATATATTTTGGAATCAACCTCAACCATGTATAGCTAACTCCAACATTCACATATAGAGTGTCTATGGTTGTTCCGAAATATATATAGATGTGTCGACATGATAGGTCGAAACATTGTATACGTGTCTATGGTATCTCAAGATTACATAATATACAATACAAGTTGATTAAGTTATGGTTGGAATAGATTTTTTACAAATTTTCACGTAGCTAAAATGAGAAAAATTATCCAATTTGGTTTTACCCATAACGTCTTCATTTTAAATCCGTTTTGAGTGAATCAAATTGCTATGGTTTCATATTGAACTCTATTTTATGAATCTAAACAGAAAAAGTATAGGTTTATAGTCGGAAAAATAAGTTATAAGTCGTTTTTGTAAAGGTAGTCATTTCAGTCGAAAGAACGACGTCTAGATGACCATTTTAGAAAACATACTTCCACTTTGAGTTTAACCATAATTTTTGGATATAGTTTCATGTTCATAATAAAAATCATTTTCTCAGAATAACAACTTTTAAATCAAAGTTTATCATAGTTTTTAATTAACTAACCCAAAACAGTCCGCGGTGTTACTACGACGGCGTAAATCCGGTTTTACGGTGTTTTTTCGTGTTTCCAGGTTTTAAATCATTAAGTTAGCATATCATATAGATATAGAACATGTGTTTAGTTAATTTTAAAAGTCAAGTTAGAAGGATTAACTTTTGTTTGCGAACAAGTTTAGAATTAACTAAACTATGTTCTAGTGATTACGAGTTTAAACCTTCGAATAAGATAGTTTTATATATATGAATCGAATGATGTTATGAACATCATTACTACCTCAAGTTTAGTAGGTAAAACTACTGGAAGTGACAAGAAATGATCTAGCTTCAAAGGATCTTGGATGGCTTGAAAGTTCTTGAAGTAGGATCATGACACAAAAATAAGTTCAAGTAAGATTTTTACTCGAATTAAGATAGTTTATAGTTATAGAAATTGAATCAAAGTTTGAATATGAATATTACCTTGAATAAGAAAGATAACCTACTGTATATAACAAAGGTTTCTTGATCTTAGATGATTACTTGGAATGGATTAGAAAGCTTGGAAGTAAATTAGTAAACTTGAAGGGATTTTTGAAGTGTTCTTGAAGTGTTCTTCCTATGATGATTATAGCTTGATTCTTGAAGTGATTTTTGATGAAGATGATGTTTAACTACTGGAAAAATATGTTCATAATAGTGTGTGTGTGTGTGTGTGTTGAGAGAGAATTAGAAAGAGAATTGGAAGTGAAATGGAGTGAATGATGAGTGGTAATTGGTGAGTGGTGAGTGGGGTTAAAAGGAGTTCTAGTTAGTTGACTAGCTCATGGTAGAAGCTAAAATTGATTAGTCATACATGACATAATCAAGAGTGGAATCCCATGCTAGTTCCTATTGGTATATACCCATAGTAAGTACGTTTTGAAGCTGTGTATAATACGGGTAAGAATACGACTAGAATTCTTGATGAAAGAAAAGAATGGAAAGTAACTGTAACCATTTTCGTTAAGTATGAGTGTTTTGATATATGTCTTGAAGTCTTCCAAAAGTATTTTAATACATCTAAATACACTACATGTATATACATTTTAACTGAGTCGTTAAGTCATCGTTAGTCGTTACATGTAAGTGTTGTTTTGAAACCTTTAAGTTAACGATCTCAATTAATGTTGTTAACCATTGTTTATTATATCTAATGAGATGTTAAATTATTATATTATCATGATATTATGATATATTAATATATCTTAATATGATATATATACATTTAAATGTCGTTACAACGATAATCGTTACATATATGTCTCGTTTCGAAATCCTTAAGTTAGTAGTCTTGTTTATATGTATATAACTCATTGTTAATATACTTATGGAGATACTTACTTATCATAATCTCATGTTAACCATATGTATATCCATATATATATCGTCATGTCGTTTTTACAAGTTTTAACGTTCGTGAATCGCCGGTCAACTTGGGTGGTCAATTGTCTATATGAAACATATTTCAATTAATCAAGTCTTAACAAGTTTGATTGCTTAACATGTTGGAAACATTTAATCATGTAAATATCAATCTCAATTAATATATATAAACATGGAAAAGTTCGGGTCACTACACCTGGGCTACTGGAAAGTGGATTTTCAGTTATTTCGTTTCGAGTAGATGATTTTCCGTTTAGACCTCGTCTTAATCCGAGTTACGGTTTAGGATCTATGGCCTTCCGAAATTCAATACTCCTTTGTAACGTTGTGCTGAAAATTCAGACCTACTCGCACTTAAACCGTCGCCACGGTCAAACGAAGACGAGTTAGGTTCTGAAAGTTGGTCAGCGGTTAGGGGACTCATATACGGAGCCATAGCCACTGACTATGCGTCTTTTTGATTTACGTAGAGGTCGTAGCAGCTGACCGAAGTCAGCCTATTGTTTCGATCTCTATTCTTGTCGAACTTACTTAGCTTTTATGACGATGAACGATGATGATTATGACACTTAAACTTATTTTATACACTATTAGAATTTATAAAGACAACCTACTGACCTAGTAACTCTTGATTTAGGTTGACGACCTTTCGGACCGACTTACTACTTACGTACTTTCATTACCGACTTTACCGCTTTTATCACTGTGAGTTATAGCATCCCTTTTTACTTTAACTATTTTGGGACTAAGAATACATGTGCTTTTTACGTTTTACATACTAGGCATGAGTACTTAAACTCTATATGTGTGTGGGTTATACAACGGCATAAACATTCCCCTTAGCACGGTAATGATTAGTCATTGGTTTTTGAACCGGTGAACGCGAATCTTAGATATGGATCCATAGGGTTTGACATCCCCACTCGGGCTAGTCCCGCTAGCATTTAATGGGTGTTTAATACTTCATGAACATATGCACTCGCCAAGTGTACTTTCAGGGGGTTATAAACGTTAAGTCTAGTTACCGGGTGTCCACGGTTATACATATACTTTTCATACTGTTTTGTTACACTGAAATCTCGTGGCCTACCTTACATTACTGTTACAACTTAAACTATAGCTCACCAACATTCGTGTTGACTTTTAAGCATGTATTTCTCAGGTGCCTAGAGGTTTCTTGCTTCCGCTGTTAGATTTGCTGTCATGTTGTTATTGAATTGCTGTTATGGACCTGCTGTGTTAGATATCCGCTGCATAACTTAGAGATGTCTCAATCATGAAACTTTTATTTTGCATTCGCAACTTATGTTAATTTCAAACAATGGCTTTGTAACGACCTTAGGGTCAAATACTTATGTTTATTCTCCTATTCATAGGATGCACGTCATCTTTTGTAAACACTATGTTTTTATGAATGCAAACTGGTTTTCAAACAGCATGTAGTATTCAACCGTGTAAAGATCCTGTTGTTGGCGAATCGTACACAATGGTTTTGTACGGGGCGTCACATCTATGGTGAAAGCGGGTAACTAACGCGGGCGTCACATCTATGATGTTATGCCGGAAGAATTTGGGTACCTCGTTATGGGGATTTACGAAGACTTTTACTTGATGAATCCCACAAGTCGAGATATTCGATTCATCCAGGATCCGGAAAAATGTACCACGATCTTAAGGAACAGTATTGGTGGCCAAATCTTAAGAAGGTTGTTGCAACTTATGTTGGGAGGTGTTTAACTTGCTCGAAGGTTAAGGCTGAGCATCAGAGGCCATCTGGATTACTCCAACAACCAGAAATCCCACAATGGAAATGGGAAGCAATTATGATGGATTTCATCACGAAGCTACCAAAAACGGTGGGCGAATACGATACAATCTGGGTTATCGTTGACCGTCTTACCAAATCTGCTCATTTCCTAACAATGAAAGAAACAGATACAATGGAGAGACTTGCTCAACTGTACATCAAAGAGGTTGTATCTCGTCATGGTGTGCCCTTATCAATTATCTCAGATCGCGATCCCCGTTTTGCTTCCAGATTCTGGCGTTCTTTGCAAGAAGCCTTGGGAACTCGTCTCGACATGAGCACTGCATATCACCCCCAGACCGACGGTTAGAGCGAACGAACGATTCAGACTTTGGAGGACATGTTGCGTGCCTATGTTATTGACTTCGGAAAGTCTTGGGAAAGGCATCTGCCGCTAGCCGAATTCTCTTACAACAACAGTTATTATTCGAGTATTAAAGCCGCGCCTTTTGAAGCATTGTGTGATGACCCGGAAATTTCTGACCAAATTTAAACTTAATCTTTGTATGATTAACATTTCTGACACGATAAGCAAATTCTGTAAAACTGAATCTCAAAATTTTTGAACTACTTATATATATTTAAATACCCTTCGGTTGTTTTCGATGATTCGCGAACAATTATATGTAAATAGATACATATATACTATAACTTGAAAAAAAAATAACAATGTATTAATTGTTTGATACCGTAGATTAAACTTATTGGTTTAAATATCTATTTGAATATATATGATAGGTTGAAATATTTATTATTAAAATTAATTATAAATAACTTCCAATGTGTATTTAAAAACTGATCTATGTATATCAAAGAAAGATATATACATATATATAATTTCAAGTTATTTAGTAAATGATAGTAACATTTGTTTGTTAATTCGATTGATATTTAGATAAGTGAACTAAAACGTTTAAGATGAACCAGTAAAACACTAATTTACTACAGTATTTTCAAATTGCTACAGTACCCAAAATGCTATAGTGTTTTCAAAAATCACTATTTGCTACAGTGAAATTGACTTTGCTACAGTGAATTGCTACAGTGAAATTGACTTTGCTACAGTAACTTTGCTACAGTAAAACACTATTTCAAAATGGAAATGTATGTATTATATATATATATATATATATATATATATATATATATATATATATATATATATATATATATATATATATATTAACAAATAGCGAGACGATGATTTATAGAAGTAAATGACCAAAACACTCAAGTGTATAAGCTACAATTCTAGTGATATAGTTTATAGATAATTTAAGGTTATATTTAGAAAAAGGTACGTGTCACGAAACATAAAATACGAGTTTTCTAAGCGTACGAAAATGCGTTCAAGAAACCGGAAGCGGGACATAAGTCGAGCGTAAACGTACGAGTCATCAGAATGAAAAGTTCAAGTCAACTATGCACGTGAATTAAATATAATATATAATTAATTATATAAATTAAATATATTATATATATATATAATATAAAAATATGTCGACGAGGAAGAAGTTAAACAAACCTGAGCTGGAAAAAGAGGCCATGCGATCGCATGGCCATTGTGCCTCAGACCCATGCGATCGCATGGAGGGTTGGGACAAGTCAGGATCTATAAATTCAGCCGAAGTCAGTTCATTTTATTTACACACATACATATTACACTCGTATACATATTTATTAATTATATTATTATTATTATTATTATTATTATTATTATTATTATTATTATTATTATTATTATTATTATTATTATTATTATTATTATTATTATTATTATTATTATTATTATTATTAAGATTAATATTATTATTAATCTTATTATTATTAGTAGTATTATTATTAATTAGTATTATACATAAAATACTACGACGAGGTCATGAGCGTGTCACTTTCAAAATGGTTTTCAAGCGGGATAGAGCTAAGAAAATTATGGGTTATTGCCAAGGAGATTATGGGTAATGTTCGGGGGTATATTTGTGAATCAAACCTAGTGTTTATCATCTCCGTTGCGTCTACGTACTTTCCTACAATATTGAATCTCAATATTGATACGTTGAAATCTACGGTTATTTGGTAATCCGTGTTTCGATCACATTTTGGTGAACGACTTTATATGTTGCTAAGGTGAGTTTCATATGATCCCTTTTACTCTCTACATTTTTGGGCTGAGAATACATGTAAATGCTTTATTAACTGATTTACAATATTTATATGCGTGAGTTTCATATGATCCCTTTTACTCTCTACATTTTTGGGCTGAGAATACATGCAAATGCTTTATTAACTGATTTACAATATTTATATGCGTGAGTTTCATATGATCCCTTTTACTCTCTACATTTTTTGGCTGAGAATACATGCAAATGCTTTATTAACTGATTTACAATATTTATATGCGTGAGTTTCATATGATCCCTTTTACTCTCTACATTTTTGGGCGGAGAATACATGCAAATGCTTTATTAACTGATTTACAATATTTATATGCGTGAGTTTCATTGATCCCTTTTTAATTGCTTTTGCAATATATATTTTTGGGCTGAGAATACATGCACTTTATTTTAAACGCAATGGATACAAGTACATACTAAATTCTACACTGAGTTTGAACCAAAAATCCCTTAGCTTTGGTAACTGTTAACTGCCGGTTATAAGAACTGATGGGCGCGAGTAGTAGTATATGGATTCATAGGGCTTGATATCCCCGTCCGAGCTAGAGCACTAGCCTTTTAACGGACGTATGCTATTTGAGAAGCGTACACATTGGTTTGCGTGTATTATTAAGATGATTATACAAAGGGTATAAATTATATATACGTTAAGTTTAGTTACCAGGGTGCTCAATTTCGTAGAATATTTTGATAAACGTTTCTGGATGAAACAACTGAAATCTTGTGATCCATCTTTATATACAGATTATACGAAACATTAAAACTATGAACTCACCAACCTTTGTGTTGACACTTGTTAGCATGTTTATTCTCAGGTTTCCTAGAAGTCTTCCGCTGTTTGCTTAGATGTTAGACAAGCTATGTGCATGGAGTCTTACATGACATATTTTTCAAGGAAACGTTGCATTCACCAAATCATCACCATGTATCGTATTTTGACTGCATTGTCAATGGAAGTACTGTTGTAAACTATTATTTATGGTGATTGTCTATATGTAGAAATCATTAGATGTAGAAAACCTTTGATTTAAATATTCATTTATGGTGTGCCTTTTCAAAAGAATGCAATATTTACAAAACGTATCATATAGAGGTCAAATACCTCGCAATGAAATCAATGAATGACGTGTTCGTCCATATGGATTTGGAGCGATCGTCACACGTTGTATGGCCGCAAGTGTTTTTCTCCTATTTGTTGGGCCGAGTTAGGCGAAGTGCAAATCACCGGACCCGAGATAGTCCATGAAATGACGGAAAAGATTTCTCAGATTCAGGCGAGACTTAAGATGGCCCGCGATCGCCAAAAGAGTTATGCTGATCTTAAACGTAAAGACTTCGAATTCAACGTGGGTGACCGAGTAATGTTGAAGGTCGCACCTTGGAAAAGTGTAATTCGTTTTGGAAAGCGCGGAAAGTTAAACCCGAGATATATTGGTCCTTTTGAAATCTTGGAACGTGTTGGACCCGTTGCTTATCGTCTAAATCTTCCGACTCAGTTGAGTGCTGTTCATCCTACCTTCCATGTATCAAATTTGAAGGAGTGCCTTGATCCACCGGAACTTGTCATACCATTGGAAGAACTTACGATTGATGAAACTCCACTTCGTGGAAGAACCTGTCTAAATTATGGACCGTGAGGTCAAGACCTTGAAACGCAATAAGATTCCAATTGTCCAAGTTCGATGGAATGCCAAGCGTGGACTTGAGTTTACCTGGGAACGAGAGGATCAAATGATGCAGAAGTATCCTTACCTTTTCCCGACTCCATCACCATCAGCTTAAATTTCAGGACGGAATTTCCAATAACAGGTGGGTAATGTAACGACCCGACTTTTTCGACTTGCTTTCGTGCCTTGTATTTTTGCGAAACTGCGATTTTGTGCGTACTATGCTACTTTATACTCTGGAAACTTGTTATACGTGGTTTACTTCCAATTATATGTTAAAACGTGCCTTAGAGTACGTAGGATACTTAACTTGTTCACCGGAAGCCTTTATAACCGTTAGTGTTACTTGACGTTTCGAATAAACCGCGGACTGCGCACACGTTTGACTTTTGTCTTAACCGGAATATTATGACTGCGAAATATTAATTATTATTTTATAATAATAATTACATGGGTTTTTGGATGCTTAATTACGCGTAGGAATTTAATTAAGCTTACTAGTTAGTCTTGTTGGACTTTCTACCTTGTTGGACTTAAGCCCACCCTACTCTAGCTAGTGGCCCAATTAATTAGCCCACTTATTAATTACTAGTGACCCATTAATATATAAGACAATTACCAATTTAATTAGAGGGAACATGCTAGCAAAAATGTCAAGTATTATCTATAATGTTACATGGGATCCTAGCATAAGTACCTACTTTAGACAACCACTAACCAAAAAGTAACTTTGTGTCCCCCCCTCCCCCCTACAAAGATCACGGCCACAAAGGCCTCCCCCTCCCCCATTAGCCTATAAATACTAGCCTAATCCCATCCATTTAACACTTGCTCTCATTTGAATTTCACACACACTTGCTCTCTTATTTCCTTTCTAGTCTTTCTCACTCTAGAAACTTGTAAGTTTTGCTTTTTCTTCTTCTTCTTCTCCTTTCTAATTCGTGGTCATCATCATCATTAAAGGTCTTGCTTTTTAGCTTTGATCTTGATTACATCTTGTTGATTCAAGCATGAATCCTTCAAGAACATGGAAGATTCAAGCTTTCTAGCTTTGAATCTTCACCAACTTTGTAGATCTAGATTATTTTTACTTTAATCTTGTTATTTTATTATAAAGATTCAAACTTGTGTTTGTAATCTTCATGTATCTTAAAGATCCAAGTTTATGCTTCAAGATCTTCAAGAACAACCAAGATGCAAGCTTTCTAGCTTGAATCTTCATATCTTGTTGTTGGATCTAAGTTTTCTAACTTATGATCTTGTTATTTTGTTAAAAAGATTCAAACTTGTGTTTGTTATCTTCATGTAACTTAAAGATTCAAGCTTTATGCTTCAAGATCTTCAAGAACAATAAAGGTTCAAGCTTTCTAGCTTTGTGACCTTATAAATTGTGTGAAAGGGATCCAAGCTCTCTAGCTTAGGGTTCCATCACTTCATTTGACTTAGATCATGTTCATACTTGTTTGATTGATGTAAAGTTTGTTACTTTGTTTGTAAATAGGACTTGTATTTGTGTTAACACTAAGGATATGATGTAACCTTGGTTCATCATCCATCTAAGACTCTTGATTGAGTTGTATCCTTACTTGGTCTTAACATATTGTGTGTTGATGGTGGAATCTTAGTCAAGGTGATGCTAATCCATCAACGAGTTGTACACTTGAAGCTACAAGCATCAAGGATGAGAACCGTGATGAGCATCAAGCATTAAGAACCCCACCGGATCACTTACCTACTGTTTTTCGTATCTGATCAGACCACCTGGGCTACTGAAAAGTTGATTTTCAGTTAGTTCATTTCGAGTAGATGATTTTCCGTTTAGACCTCGTCTTAATCCGAGTTACGGTTTAGGATCTATGGCCTTCCGAAAGTCAATACTTCTTTGTAACGTTGTGCTGAAAATTCGGACCTACTCGCACTTAAACCGTCGCCACGGTCAAATGAAGACGAGTTAGGTTCTGAAAATTGGTCAGCGGTTAGGGGACTCATATACGGAGCCATAGCCACTGACTATGCATCTTTTCGATTTAGGTAGAGGTCGTAGCAGCTGACCGAATTCAGCCTATTGTTTCGATCTCTATTCTTGTCGAACTTACTTAGCTTTTATGATGATGAACGATGATGATGATGACACTTAAACTTATTTTATACACTATTAGAATTTATAAAGACAACCTACTGACCTAGTAACTCTTGATTTAGGTTGACGACCTTTCGGACCGACTTACTACTTACGTACTTTCATTACCGACTTTACCGCTTTTATCACTGTGAGTTATAGCATCCCTTTTTTACTTTAACTATTTTGGGACTGAGAATACATGCGTTTTTTACGTTTTACATACTAGGCACGAGTACTTAAACTCTATATGTGTGTGGGTTATACAACGGCATAAACATTCCCCTTAGCACGGTAACGTTTAGTCATTGGTTTTTGAACCGGTGAACGCGAATCTTAGATATGGATCCATAGGGTTTGACATCCCCACTCGGGCTAGTCCCGCTAGCATTTAACGGGTGTTTAATACTTCGTGAACATACGCACTCGCCAAGTGTACTTTCAGGGGGTTATAAACGTTAAGTATAGTTACCGGGTGCCCACGGTTATACATATACTTTTCATACTGTTTTGTTACACTGAAATCTCGTGGCCTACCTTACGTTACTGTTACAACTTAAACTATAGCTCACCAACATTAATGTTGACTTTTAAGCGTGTATTTCTCAGGTGCCTAGAGGTTTCTTGCTTCCGCTGTTAGATTTGCTGTCATGCTGTTATTGAATTGCTGTTAAGGACCTGCTGTGTTAGATATCCGATGCATAACTTAGAGATGTCTTAATCATGAAACTTTTATTTGCATTCGCAACTTATGTTAATTTCAAACAATGCTTTGTAACGACCTTAGGGTCAAATACTTATGTTTATGCTCCTATTCGTAGGATGCACGTCATCTTTTGTAAACACTATGTTTTTATGAATGCAAACTGGTTTTCAAACAGCATGTAGTATTCAACCGTGTAAAGATCCTGTTGTTGGCGAATCGTACACAATGGTTTTGTACGGGGCGTCACATCTATGGTGAAAGCGGGTAACTAACGCGGGTAACTAAGTGGTGCCTATGGTTAGTTACGGGTAATGAGCGGGTAATGGGCGGGTAACTAACCATAGGGGGTGGTCTAAGTAGGATGAAAATGCAAAATAACTTACTTACTCCGTAAATCTACGAGTTTGCAGACATAATACGAGTTTGCACCATTTTTCTCTTAATGACAACCCTAAGGGTTGTCATTAGAAAACTTCTATTTTATAATAACATTTCAAAAAACAACAGTTTACAGTAAAAACGTCTACGAGCACGTAAATATAAGATATAATAAAATTTGTAGAGTAAAAAACGACACCTATAATTATGCACATAAAAAATGCAATGATAATACTAATACTAATGATTTTATATAAAGCGAGTAGACGATCCACATAATTTTCTCTAGAAACAACGAAACGTACAACTCTAACGATGAAATATATGTTCAATTTGGCATTTTCACATTAGCGATAACTAATTATTAAAATATCGAATATGGTATATTGGTCCGGTGTTCTAATATTATAATAAAATGTTTTAGGTGCAAATACTCACTAACAAGTAACAACACATCATAAAGTGATCATGAAAATAGTTTAAACACTCACGAGTTGCATCATTGAAGAAAAATACTACTCAAAACAATTCCCAATAACTCAATTAACTCCCATACAATTAAATGACTCGCACTCCTAATAGAACCTCACCGATAAGTCGATAACTACATTAAATATAATGAGTTGTAATCCCTTGGATCCAACAATTTTCTTGAAATTCAAGGGACCAATCAGAGCGCGACAATCACATGTGATTGAAAAAAAAAAATCAAATTTTTTTTTTTTTCAAAAAAAGTTTTTTTCTTTTCAAATTTTTTTTTTATTTAGCCCGATTTAGAGTTTAGGGTTTAGTCCCTAAACCCTAAACTCTAAACCGTTCGTGTTAAAAACTCAAACTAAACCCTAAATCTAAACCCTAATTTTTAACCCCAATTTCTAAACCCTAATCCTGGATATAGGGTTTAGGAAGTCAATCACATGTGAACCACATTTTGGAGTAGTTTTGATTACATGTGAGAACAAGTAATTGTTGCGCCACATGTCGCACTCTAATTGGTCCCTTGGATCTTAACTTAAAAGTTGAATTCATTTGAATATTCCTCTAAATTTAATACCAGTAGATTATGTAAATGAAATTTATTTCAAGTGCTCCTACACAAAAGTTAACTACTTACATCGTACATAAAACGAGCAAATCGTAAATTTACTTTTTTTTTTTTTTTTTAGTAAACTAATAAAAACAAAACCGACACTCGTGATACCTTTTTAGTCGTATGCTTTGTTTTTTCTTTCATATGAATCAGTTCCGAAGAGTTAGGGAATTTAGATTGGGTGCGCGTGAACAAATCAACAACTAACAATGAAATACGTAATTGGCCTCAAATTCCGTAAATTGCAAACGGCTGCCATCAACTTGTGTTATGTAACTTGATACCGTTTTTTTCTTTGATCCGATATCTAAATTTGTCACTGGCACACTTGTTTTATTTCACAACTTGATTCCAGTACTTACTGACACTGAAAACCTTCCTAAAAAAACAAAATATATCAATAAAAAATAAAATAAATGATCAATTGTGATGTCATAGATCAATATTTGTTAGGTTCGAAGATCGGAACCAAGGAGAATAAGAATAGCATGGTTTGGTGGGATGAAGGCAGTGGCGGAACTTGAACCCAAATACAGATAGACTGAGTGTAAAAATTTAATAAAGTTTTCAAAATTAGTAGAGGTAAACACTAAAAAAAACTTATTTTTTGGTAAAAAAAAAAAGTTTTAGTGTAAAAATTTTTCCCTATTAAATCCGGGTGAGGCGGATGTTAGCCGTATGTTTTGTATAGCCCAATGGGCCTCTTAGTTCATATGTTATTAGGTTTATGTCCTATATATGTATGGTGTACGTAGCATATTGAAGCAAGCAATAACGATTCATTTTTCCTATTATTCTACAATCTATATTATTCTACAATCTAACATGGTATCAGACGCTAGAAAACCCTAATCTATTACCATTAATCTACGGCTTCACCACCCACATCGTACTTCTATTCTTCCGATCGACAAGTTGATAGTCCCTTCCATCAATCGAAGAGCTAAATATATATGTATAATACATTTATATTTTGGTTGAATCGAGAACAGAAAGAAAGAAAAAAAGGGAATTAAAGATCAAGTTCATCTCTCGATTTGTGTAAAATCATTCTATCCTTATTCCTTTTATTTTAGCTTCCAAAATATCTGCACCTGATAATTAATTATTCTGTCAACCACTAGCAATTTTGTTTCAATATATGTGAAGACAAAATCTCTCATCTTTGTTGCAAGAACAATTGACTTTGTCAACTTTGTTACAAATTGCCTTTTGCGAGCATCAACAAGGCCACCACAGCAAAATCATTATTTTCTATTCGATACATATCTTTAATTTATTTATTATTATAAAAGATCAACGCAGAGAAAGCAAGAAGGAAGCGAATCTCAAGAATAAATTCATTTAATTTGTTTACTGAGATTGATTTGCTGCACGAAATCAAAGGAAGATTATAGGAAAGTTAAGATAAATTATCATTCAATTGCTCGATATCAATTTTGATTATTTACTTATGGCCCAACGATAGCAACACGGTATTGGGCCTATAGACTTTTTCAGCGGGCTAGCTGCACCTGCTAACAGCCCATTTGTCGGTCCTATGCAACATCAGGCGACTTTTATACCGAAGGCATTTAATGCCAACACTCCTTCAGACTATGGTAATTCCGGTTGGATCATGGACACTGGTGCGTCAACTCACCTCACCTCTAGCATTTCAAATTTAAGTACTGTTTTTAATCATTGCATTTATCCTTCTGTTGCTGTTGGTGACGGGAACCACATCCCCGTTGTCAACACTGGTCATAGCGTTTTGCCTAATGATAACCGACCCCTACACCTGTCTAATGTTCTCGTTACACCTAACATTGTAAAAAACCTTATTTCTGTTCGTCGTTTTGCACGTGATAATAAAGTGTCTGTTTGTTTTGACGAGTTTGGTTTTTCTGTCAAAGACTACGTGACTCATCGTCTGCTCCTCCGATGTGACAGCACCGGAGATCTCTACCCGTTCACACCTCAGTCATCTACACTTGTCCAACATGCTCTCCTCACTACCGCCACCACTTGGCATCAACGTCTCGGACATCCCAGCGTTGAATCATTTCGTCGCCTTGTTTCTAATAACTACATAGCTTGTAACAAAACAAAGCCTCCCGAGTTCTGCCATGCATGCCAACTTGGTAAACACGTGAGACTTCCGTTCAGTAGTTCTAGTTCGCATGTTACTTCTGCATTTGATATTATTCATTCTGATTTATGGACTTCTCCAGTTTTAAGTCTTAGTGGTTTTAAATACTATGTTATTTTCTTGGATCATTACTCGCATTATTTATGGGTGTTTCCTTTACGCAATAAATCTGAAGTATTCAATATATTTGTTCAATTTCGTGCATTCATTAAAACACAATTCAACACTAAAATTAAAGCTTTCCAATGTGATCAAGGGGGAGAATTCGATAACACCCCTTTCCATCAACTGTTCCAATCAAATGGCATTCAACTTCGTCTATCTTGCACTCAAACTTCCCAACAAAACGGAAAATCTGAAAGAATGATCCGCACCATAAATAACCTAATCCGCACCCTCCTATTTCAAGCTAACCTACCTCCAACTTTCTGGACAGAGGCACTACACATGGCCGCTTACCTTCTAAATCTTCTTCCATCTTCTGCCATTAACTACGATATTCCTCACACACAACTCTACAAAAATCCACCAAACTATTTCACACTACGTGTCTTCGGTTGCCTCTGTTACCCTCATTTAAACACAACCAACAAACTCGCTCCCCGCTCTACTCCATGCATCTTTCTTGGATACCCATCTAATCATCGGGGCTATCGATGCCTTGATCTCTCCACCCACACAGTTATATTATCTCGACACGTTACCTTCCATGAAACCGTGTTCCCGTATGGTTCCCCCCAATATTCGCCTAATACTACCACCACTACCGTTTCCTATGATTTCCTAGATCTACCACCCAACTCGTTCTCTCGTAGCTTCGCCGACAATCACGCTCCTACTACCGCTCCCACACCACCTACCTCACCCATAAATGCCACGCCTCCTACACAGCCACCATCTCCTACACCACCACCCCCTCCAATCCAGGCAAACCCACCAAATCTAACCACTACTAACACCTCCTCTACTCATCCCATGATCACCCGTCACCGACTTGGTACCACTAAACCCGTAGAACGTTTAAACCTCCATGTGTCTACCATCTCTCCTATCCCTACCTCCTACCCCCACGCCTTTAAAGACCCTAACTGGCAACACGCTATGACCGAAGAGTATAATGCTTTAATTAAAAATGGTACTTGGACTCTTGTGCCTCGCCCTTTGGACACGAACATAGTTCGCTCCATGTGGTTGTTTAAGCACAAGTTTAATGCTGATGGAACCTTGAGCAGGTATAAGGCTCGACTAGTTGCTAATGGTCGTAGCCAGCAGGTTGGTATTGATTGTGATGAGACATTTAGCCCGGACATTAAACCGGCCACCATTCGGACTGTTCTCAGTCTTGCCATTTCTCGACACTGGCCTATTCATCAGCTAGATGTCAAGAATGCTTTTCTTCATGGTCACCTTTCTGAGACTGTCTATATGCATCAGCCTCCAGGTTTTCGTGACCCGTCACGACCAGATCATGTGTGTTTACTGCAAAAATCCCTCTACGGATTGAAGCAGGCTCCTCGTGCTTGGTACCAGCGGTTCGCGAGCTATGCTCAGAGTGTCGGCTTCCAGCAAAGCCGGTGCGACACTTCGTTGTTCATTTACAGACAGGGTACTGACACTGCATATCTCTTATTATATGTGGATGATATTGTCCTCACGGCCTCTTCGACAGCGTTTCTTCAGCAGGTCAATGCTTCCCTACATAGGGAGTTCTCCATGACCGATCTTGGCCCGCTTAATTACTTTTTGGGTATTTCAGTGGTTCGTACCTCTTCCGGTATGTTCCTATCTCAAAAGAAGTATGCTGCCGATATTCTTGAGCGCGCAGGTTTGACTGGGTGTCAGCCGAGTAGGACCCCCGTCGAAACCAGCTCCAAGCTCAACGCCACCGGCCCACCTGTTACTGATCCGACCTTGTATCGCAGCCTTGCAGGTGCTCTCCAGTACCTCACATTCACGAGACCAGACATTGCATATGCAGTACAACAAGTATGCTTATTCATGCATGACCCACGTGAGCAGCACTTCTCCGCTCTTAAGCGTATTCTCCGGTATATTCAGGGTACTCTTGACCTTGGTCTACAGCTATTTGCATCATCTACCGCATCTCTGACAGCCTACTCAGACGCTGACTGGGCTGGATGCCCCACTACTCGTCGTTCGACATCCGGGTATTGTGTTTTTTTGGGTAATAACCTTCTATCGTGGTCCTCCAAACGACAGGTGACACCTTCACGATCCAGTGCTGAAGCCGAGTACCGCGGGGTTGCTAATGCTGTTGCTGAGACATGTTGGCTTCGCAATCTTCTTCGCGAGCTTCACTGCCCGTTGTTTTCTGCTACTATTGTGTATTGTGATAATGTCAGTGCAGTATACATGTCAGGTAACCCGGTTCAGCATCAACGCACGAAACATATAGAAATTGATATCCATTTCGTGCGTGACCTTGTGACGAAAGGACATGTGCGTGTTCTTCATGTTCCTTCCCGATATCAGTACGCCGACATCTTCACCAAAGGCCTCCCTACAGTTCTTTTTGATGAGTTCCGGACCAGTTTGAGCGTTCGTAAAGCTCCCGCTCCAACTGCGGGGGGCTGTTAGCCGTATGTTTTGTATAGCCCAATGGGCCTCTTTGTTCATATGTTATTAGGTTTATGTCCTATATATGTATGGTGTACGTAGCATATTGAAGCAAGCAATAACGATTCAGTTTTCCTATTATTCTACAATCTATATTATTCTACAATCTAACAGCGGATACCCTCATTCTAATATACTAAGTTCCGCCCATGGATGAAGGATGTCGACAAATTTTCAGCTTTTGCGACTTGTGCACAATATATTTTATCATTTTGGTAGACCATTAAATTTTAAAAGGATCATCAACATCTTACCTCGTCATACCTCACATTTTTGATGTTTGGGAGGAGTTGTAAATTTTGAAACTAGCTAGTTTGTTTCCGTGAACTAAAACAACCTTAAAATTGAAGATCAGACATAATGATGTTATATTTGTGTTGTATTTGTTCTTATTATTTTCTTGGTGTTTGGTTTGATTTCTAGATTAGTATTACTAGATTTGTTTATCGTTTATGTGTTGATTAGACGATTGTTGTAAAATTTTTATTTTTGTCTTACAATTGATTGTTGGTAGTTGTTGTTTTTGCTTTTGTTTCTAACAATACACTTAGAGTATGTTTGGTAAAACTAGCTTTTTGCTGATGTTTGTAGTTGTTAGCTGTTAGTTTGTAGTTGTTAGTTGTTTATATGATTTTGGTGTTTGACAGAGTAGTTGAAACTGTTAAAATAAAGAGTAAAACGACAAAAAACTATGAGCTTTTTCTTAAATGCTAGTTTTATTAGCTTTTTATTTTTTCTCTAAGTCCAAAAACTTTAAGCTCTTTTAATCAAGCGGAGTTTTTTTTATTAGAATGAAGTTTTTTCATAAAAGATATAAGCTAAAATTTCTAAAAAAGCTTTAAAAAGTTTCATGCCAACATGCTCTTAATAATGTAGTTGTTATAGAGTATTATATTTAATCGACATGTGATGGAGCTTGAAGAATTTTATAAGGGGGGCGGATATTACATGTTTAATCAAGTAAACCAAACGATTTTAGCGTACAATATAATTTTAGTATGTTAATGATATCTCGGAGAAGATCGGGACTCTTGCGGACATTAGTCAAAACTTAAGGTAACCATAAAATAAAAATTTGTGGCCCTTTGAGTTCTGAGAGTTTGAGCTTTTTTTTTTTTTTTTTTTGAAAAGTCAACAATTTTTATTAAACAAAAAAAAAAAGGATTACAACTTATGCCAATAAGGCTCTTGAGAGATACATGCAATACACACTATACATGATCTGTATAAACTATATAACTGTAAACCCGAAAAAAAATTGATAGGAAAGTACTCAAGGCTCTTAAGTGACCGTCCACGGTAGAAACGAACTTGAATAATTCAAGCTGGGATGTAGACGAGGATACAGTGATGTATGCACAGCTACAAAGCATCTCGAAAACACCCCACTTAGCTTCTTGCCAATAAGATCAATAAAGAGAATGAGCAAAAAACCTATCACTTAGCCAATGCCCTCTTTGGACCTCGGATTGGAGTCGAAAGTCATAGGATTGGATAGCCATTTCAACCAATCAAGGCTAATGTTCTTTCCCCGACAGTTGATCCACACGAAACATTTTGCTTGGATGTCGGCCACGATTTTTGGTGAACTCAAGGGATTGTCCCCAAAAACATGGTCGTTTCAGTTTTTCCAAATCATATAGCTCGAAACCCATACAATTGCTTGCCATATTGAGTTTCCCGTTGCGATTTTGAAATTTAAATTAGTCATTCTTATAACGACCGGACTTTTTTGACTTATACTTTTGTGCTTATTACTTTCACGAAACTGCGTATTTGTGCGTACTGAGCTAGTTTATGCTCTGAGATCTTATTTCATGATTAATTACTTTCGTTAATACCATACAACGTGCCATTAAGTACTTAGTTACTTAACTTGATCTCCGAATGCTTTTATGACCGTTAGTGTCACTTGACGTTGAGAACGAGCTATGACAACCCGGAAATTTTTGACAAAATTTGAACAAAATCTTTGAGACGATTCATTTAAACTTCAACAAATTCTGACGATTCACGAACAATTATTTGTAAATAATTACGTATTAGTATTATTATTAATATTGTTTTAAACAATATTATCATTTATTATTTTAACATTTACAATCATTATTATTATTATCAGTATTGTTATTATGATTAAAATCAATATTATTATTATTATTATTATTATTATTATTATTATTATTATTATTATTATTATTATTATTATTATTATTATTATTATTATTATTATTATTATTATTATTATTAAGAGTATTATCATTACTAATATTATTATTAATGATATTAAAAATATTATTAGTATTAACACTTTTACTAAAATTATTAAGATTATTATAAAAATCATACAACTTATTATTAATAATAATATTATTATTATTAACATGATTATTATCATTATCATTTATTATTATTATTGTTAATGATATTATTATTAATATTATTATGAAATATCATTATTCTTGCTATTTACATTATTATTATTTTTATTAATAATATTAGAAGTATTATTATTATTAATATAATAATTATTATTATTAGTGTTATATTTATTAATATATAAAAAAAATAGAACATGGCAGATACCTAACTTGACCTAAATTCACTATATGTTTTATTTTTTTAAATCATAAGATCTGCTTTTATATTTTTAAAATCCATCATGAACAGCTTTTTATATTTTTTTTTTAAAATCCATGATTCTGCTTTTTAATTCTTTTTATCAATCAAAAATCTGCTTTGATTATTTTTAAATCATGAATCTGCATATCTGCTTTTAATTAATCGTGATATTTTTTATATAAATCCTGTCGCCATATTTTTTTTTATCAAATCGTGATTTCTTTAAAAGTAATCGTGATATATATTTAATTATCCTGTTGGTTCTGCTTTTGATTTTAGTGATCGAACTTTTAAATTTTTTATTATCTTCTTCTTATGTGTGCTACTATATCGACTACTTCTGATCTATATAACAAATCAGTTATCAATTATAATTACTGAAATCCATCAAATTAAACTGAATTATTATTATTTTTTTAAAACAGCTCGATATACCTCTGTTTCATTATTTATTTATCAAAACTCGATTTCGAATGAATTATCAAAATGTAAAAATGCACAGTTGTTAGTAATGGTGTAAACAAACTTCCTGCAAAATTTCAAATCTCAATTTTATGTATCGAGTTCTAATTTCGAAGTCAAAGTTTCAGTTTTTAAAAGTCAAACTTTTGTTCATCAAGAAATTTGAGTTCGTTGTAATGTTTTAAGTTTAATTAATGATCCAGATAGTTTCTGGAAATGATTTAGAACATATTTCATTTAGAAATCGTGATCCAAAACAGCTTAAAAATCGAAATTGATGTGGGAGTTCTTGAGTGTTCATACACGTATAAAAGCTGTTGCTACCTTTATATTTTTTCTTTTTCTCTAATTCAGTTAATCTTATTAATCATTACAAGTCGTTTACATTTCGAATTCATATCCTATTTCAAACCCTAATTTGTTATTTAAAATGTTTGGGTTATCTCTGATCGAGTGTTTCTTTGAGAAAAAAAACAGTTTATACGAGTTATATACATATGGGTTATGTTTTAATCAGATTAAATGAGACAGATCAGCTGGTTTGAGTGTTATCGGGTGAGCGAGAGGTCACGGGTTCGAGTCCCGTATTGGGCATTTATTTTTTTTGAAGAGCTCCTAAGGTAGTTTTTATTATTATTATTATTATTATTATTATTATTATTATTATTATTATTATTATTATTATTATTATTATTATTATTATTATTATTGTTGTTATTATTATTATTATTATTATTGTTATTATTATTATTATTATTATTATTATTATTATTATTATTATTATTATTATTATTATTATTATTATCATTAATCTAATTAGTATTATCATTATTATTATTGTTACTAGTATTAAAAGTATTATTAGTATTACTAATATTATTATTATAATTATTAGTATTATCATTGTAATTATTGGTATTATTATTAAAACTATCATTATTATTATCATTTTAAATATCATTATCATTATTATGATTAAAATTATTATTATTATTATTATTATTTTAACAATACAAATTATTGTTATCATTATTATTATTAGTACTAGTATCATTTTATATTTATAAGTATTATTAATGTTATCATTATTATTATTATTACTAATATGATTATCTTTATTAGTATTATTATTATTAAAAATTACTATCATTATTATCATTTTTACAAAAATTATCGTTTTTACTATTATTAAAACTATCATCTTTACTTTATAATTGTTAGTAAAGCTATCAATTGTATTAAAATTACTATTATTACCATTATTATTATAATTATTAATAAATCATTATTATCAAAACTATTACTTTTACAAATAAATATTTTGTGCATTGAATACACTTATTTCATATACTACAATTATATTTTATATAATTTTATAACAAACATATTAACATTTTTATATAAATATTCATATATAACAAATTACGTATTTTTAATATAATACCAATCAAACAAACACACACACACACATATATATATATATATATATATATATATATATATATATATATATATATATATATATATATATATATATATATATATATATATTAATATAACTACAGAAATATATAACAATTGAAATAACATATATAAACTTATTCGATTACGAGTATATGTGTTAATATATATACTTGATATAGGTTCGTGAATCCAAAGACAACTCTGCACTTGTTCAGTGCCATCATACTCGTAAAAATACGAAATATAGTATCGTGAGTTTTCATAGTTCCCTTTTTATCTATATTTTTGGGCTGAGAATACATGCGCTACTTTTATAACTGTTTTTATGAAATGAATACAAATACTAAAACTGATTTTTCGTGAGTTTTATTTGCTCCCTTTTTAAATTATTTTTGTGAGTTTTCATAGTTCCCTTTTTATCTATATTTTTGGGCTGAGAATGTGATGACCCGGAAATTTCCGACCAAATTTAAACTTTAATCTTTATATGTTTCCGACACGATAAGCAAAATCTGTAATGTTGAGTCTCGAAAAGTTTGAAACTATATTCATGTAATCAATTACCCTTTGACCATGCCTGACGATTCACGAACATTGATATGTATATTGATATGTATATATAATATATACTTATTAATTGAAAACGTTAACAAAGTATTAGATATATAATACTTTACATGAACGAGTTGTTTCGATATTTGATCAATATAGTTATTGACGGAATTAAAACATAATATCATATGATTGAATTATCAGATACATTGAATTATGATTACGAGTCTCTGTTATGAGGTCCTCGTTGATTTGAGGAATCGTTTCTTTTTAACGATATTCGGAATAAATGGTAAAGTGATCTTCGAGTAAGGATAAAGTGTCCGGTAGCGAGAGCTAGTCAGATTGGGGGAAATTCCCGTTAAATTCCAATACATGCCTTACAATAATTGCCCCGTGACTTTTGATAAGATAAATTAATTAACTTTCCTATTATGTATTGTGAAAGTGAAATTAGGAAATATAGATAAATTAGAAAATAAATATTGACGAGTTAATTAGATCGACATTTTACATTAAGATGATTCCTTACGTTTGATTTTCCTTTAGACTTAATCCTACGAGTCATGATTAAAAATGGAATTTTAAAACCCTGAAACCTGATATGATTCATATATGTGATTGTACTATATAATAGACTTTTATTATTAAAAACGTCTTACGGCATAAACAACTTCTACTATTATAACCTTTGTTATAAAATGATTTTTGAATATAAAATAATTTGGTTATTAAAACGTTTTATGAACGTTCGTAGATAAATGAACTATATTAATTTTTTTTTAAAAAACTTTAAAAATACAAATGTTACGAAATAGTAATTTTTAATATTTAAACGATTTCTAAATATATATATAAGTTTTGAATGACATTAGTTTTGAAAAACTATACTAAGTAAATAGTTCAAATTTATATATTTCGAAATGAAAATATAAATATATATAACTTAGTCATAAAACGTCCTGATTTAAAATAATATATTTTGATAAACAACGAGCCACTAATTTATAGAAGTAAATGACCACAACACTCAATTATATAAGTCACATTTTTCATAAAGTAATTTATTGATGAGTAAGTTAAATTATTAATAAAGGTACACGTCGCGTAACGTAAAAGGCTAGTTTTCTAAACGTACGAAAGTGCGCTCGAAAAACCGAAAGTGGTACATGAGTCATGAGGCCACATCCGTGTCATTTTTATAAAAATTATATTTTTACCATGCACGCAAATATAATATAATATTTAAATAATTACATAAATTAAAATATTATAAAAACTAACCATATACCACGTTTTTTGTTTTTATCATATAAGATGTAAATGTTTCAACGCAAATCACGGAGGTATGAGCTGTAAAGAGTTAGTACTCCTATAAATTCATTCGCATATGATTCAGTTTGCATACAAATTCAATTTTCTCGATATCTCTAACATATCTCTCAATATACATATTTATATTATTAATATTATTAATCTTATTATTATTATTATTATTATTATTATTATTATTATTATTATTATTATTATTATTATTATTATTATTATTATTATTATTATTATTATTATTATTAGTATTAGTATTATTATTAACTAATAGCATTTATACCTAAAATACTACGACGAGGTCAGGAGCGAATTATTTCAAGACGAGTTTTATGAGCGGGATAGGCCTAAGGAAATTATGGGTTATCGCTATGGAGGTTATGGGTATGGATCAAGGGTATAGCCCATGAGGTCAAACTAGTGTTTATCATCTCCGTTGCTTCTATGTACCTTTCCTGCAATATTAAATCTCAATATTGATACGTGAGTACTCATAATTTAACTTTTACATACTAATAGTGTATCCCTGACTAGTGCTCGAGTATTTAGGATTATGCTTGCTTGTACTTTTGATATTGCCCTTAGACAGGTTAGGTTGAATCTTGAATTAGTTACACTTGCGGTTGAGATAAGGTATAAGATATGCATGTCTTTGGAAAGCTAGCGAAAAATTAAGAACTTTTCCTTTAGATATCGAATGGTTTCGATGAACGGATCAGAATGTAAGGACCCGTCCTTATCCCCCTGGACGAAGTCATCAACATTTGGTCCCATTGCGATGATCGACTCCAAGTAATGTCCTTAAAATGGGCAAATGCACAGCGGAAGACTTAATTCGTACCTGAGAATAAACATGCTTAAAAGTGTCAACCAAAAATTTGGTGAGTTCATAGGTTTATCGTAACAATTATTTCAATATGTTAATAGACCACAAGATTTCATAATCATAAACATAATACACTCGCAAGTGTATGTAAAGCATTCTAAGTGGTTGAGCACTTGGTAACCATACTTAACATTTAATCAACGTCGCATATTCCCTTTAGTATAAAATCTCACTACACCGTACCAAGTGTAGTCACCAAAACGAAGTACTGTGCAACCGTTGAATACTGGTTGTCCAGTCCGGTTGGGGTTGTCAGGCCCGATAGATCTATCAACAGGATTCGCGTTTACAATACCCATGTAAATATTAGTTACCAAGCTACAGGGAAGTATGCCAGTGGTACAACTCAACGTAGAATATATTTTTAAGTACTTGTGTCTATTTCGTAAACATTTATAAAAGCAGTGCATGTATTCTCAGCCCAAAAATATATATTGCAAAAGCAATTAAAAAGGGAGCAAATGAAACTCACTTTTTCCTTGAAGGTATTTAATTCGACTTGGTCTCCGATAGATATCACAAACCTAACTATATATATAATATATCAACATATTTTCTTTTTAAGTAATCGTTACATATATATATATATATATATACTTTTAATACTTTTAATATTTTCTTAGTCCGTAGTTAGCAGTCCGATGTTAGTGGTCCACAATTAGTTTCTTAAATAAAATAAATAAAGACCCCATCATATTCGTATTGATCAGAATTAATCTCGACCCATGGTACCATGTTGTCAAATGACGTGTTGCGTACATAAAGTACCGTGTTGTCAAATGACGTGTTGCGTACAATCATGAGGTCTTACGATTAATCTTCTCGTGTTGTTTACGGGTGGTCTTGAAATATATAAAATCAAATCATGAGTAAATATATGTGAAATATCATATTAATTAGAAAAGATATGATTAATTTACTTTTTCTCCAAATATTTTCGTAGCTAAACTAGCTTCGGATACCCAATCTTGTTTTAGTCGTAGTTTCTTCATTACAACTCCATTTTTGTTAGTTCAAATTGCCACTTCCTTGGATCGAGTCAAATTTTAAGAATATGAACTGAAAATACCTTAGTTTGTATTTGAAATCACAGGTTATAGATCAAACTTTGGTGAAACTTATGAAAGTGATCATTTTCCATCATAAAAACAACATTTAATGATCATTTTTCTAAAAATACTTACACTTTGAGTTAAACCATGAAATTTTTATGTGTTAACATATTCATAAGAAATATCATTTTTCCGGAACATGAACTTCCAATTCAAAGTTCAAGATGGTTTTTAATTATCCAACCCAAAACAGCCCCCGGTTGCACTCCGACGACGTAGATTCAGTTTTAAGGTGTTCTTTGTAAAAACAAGTTGTATCTTGTTAAGTTAGCATATCATTATGATATATTACAGGTCTTGAAGTGTTTTAAAAGTTAAGTTAGAAGGATCTATTTAGTTTGCGAACAAGTTTGAAATCATTCAAACTATGTTCTTGTTGTTAAAATTTTACAACACAAAATAAGATAGCTATATAAATATGAATTGAATAAGGTTATGAATAAGGTTACTACCTCAAGTTACTTGGACAAAGTTACTGTAAGAGATAAGAAAAATCTTGGAATCAAAGAGTGGTGGAGTTAGATCAAAAGGTTGGAAGTAAACTTCTTCAAATGGGTGGTTATTTTGATATGTTCTTGAAAGAGTTTTCTTATGGTGTTTAAGGCTTGTAATTGAAGCTAAATGATGGGGAAAATGCTTGAAGATGATCAAGTATGAAGTTAGGAGTATTTTGAGAGAGAAATGAGGGTGTAGGTATGAGAAAATGGGGTGAAGAAATGGTGTTCATTTATAAAAACGTTTTTAGTTTATAAAGAAAGAAAAGGATTCCTAATTTTGTTTTCTTACTAATAATTCATACTACTTGACAAATCCTAGTTACCTCATATCTAGGGCAGTAATAATGTTGATTAGGATGTTGATTTGATGTGTATATACCAATAGTAAATACGTATAGAAGCTGGGTATGATACGGGTACATATACCCTAGATATACGTATAGAAATCTTGAGGAAACGGAACAAGAATTCAAATATAGCTATCTTTTGTGAATATACTTATATTGTTTTATGTATTTAAGTCCTTAAAAAGTGATTAAATACATTATATATACGATACATGTATAAGCATTATAGATTATAAGTATATATATCAAAGAATGTTACGTATAGTTATCGTTTTGAAAATTTAAGTTAGTAGTTTCAAAATATACTTATAACTCATTGTCATTAGTACACAATGAGATGTTAAACCATCCTTAGATCATGTTAAATATATATAAATACATATATATACACAAACGTATAATTATCGTATGTTATATAGTTCGTGATATCATCGGTCATATTGGACGGTCAAACGTTGTGTAAAACTCTTTTCAAAAACACAAGTCTCAACAATTTGGATTGCTTATCATGTTGGTATGGTTTAATTTATGTAAATATTAATCTCATAAGTATAATTTGGTTGGAAAATTCCGGGTCATTACAGTACCTACCCGTTAAAGAAATTTCGTCCCCGAAATTTGATAGAGGTTGTTACGGATAACAATAAGAAGGTTTTCATGATAAATATAAGGTGATAATGGAGTTTTATCATCATTGAGTAATGTAGATAAAACGATTCGATTATGCGAAGAATATAAATGAGACTATCGTAAAAGAGTGAGATGAGTAAAATATATTCGTCTTAACCGATGACGTAGTTATGATGGATTTTCGGGATTTAAGGGATTTAAAGAGAATCTTACGTAATAAGATTTGGTTCTTTGGTGATTAAGGAAATCAGGATCTTCTTTGATTATATGCAATAATCTGTTTCGATTGCACTGTCGGATATTTCACTATAAATTCATCCCTTCGTTTCCTTATTTTCCATGACTCACACCTTCTATTCTTTCTCCCTTGATTCTTACTTTAAAGCATTCATCAATATGCTCCATCCAGTCCTGATTCTTGATATACTCTTAACTTTTATATCTGTCATTCTTCTTTTTCATCTACCACCAGAAGAATCTATTTACTTCTACTATACTCTTGTGTTTATAGTGTTTCTAATTCTCCCGTGTCTCTATATTGCTTTCTGCATCGATATACACGGTTTGTAATTTCAGGGTTATTATCGAAGTTTATATTCTTCATTATTTTTCGGAGCTTCATGCTTTCGTTTTCTCTTCCCGACTTCGAGTCAAGCGAGTAATGGTCCGGAATTCGTAGATATGAAATTCAGAATGAACATAGCTAATGCTCTAAGAAGAAAATGGAAATAGAACGATTTTGATTTGTTAAATTACCAGAATACCCTGGAGATGATCGAGTCATCCAGAAAAATATTCTCTTGATATGTTTAGAGATTAGATAGAATGTAAGAGTCATGTAAATGGCACATGATGACGGTACTGTGAATCATCATGCTTCATTAGAAACTCAGCATGACTTACTGTAATATAATGACGTTGATCAAGTGTCATTATATTATACTAATCCATGCTTCAGTTCCCAACACTACTTCAAAACATTCATATTTTAAACTCGAAGGTTTCAAAATTTAGAAACTAACACAGTTTCTTTTATGTTGCAGATATTACGGAGAGATAAATGATCTCAGATAAGAATAGTTGTGAAAATATCGCCAGAAATATGGAGGATATTTATAATAGAACATAAGAGAATATCTTAGAATTTCTAATATCAATGGATGATGAAGAAGATTTGTTTGTGAAGGTTTAGAATGAGAAATAAGATGTTTGCTAACGATTTCAGCAGGCACAGAATCATTTGGATTCTTTGAAGGCAAACTTATTCTTTGTGATTTGTCCACGGCTTTCTTCATAGTTTCGCATAATCCGCTTTTCGGTACTAAATTTTCTATCGAGCGTTCCTAACACTCCTTTCTTTATCATCAAACTTTTGGCCATTAAGATCATCTACAACATGCTACTTCGTCAGCATTTTCAAAGTTAACTGATCTGGGTCATCGATTATCAAACGGAGGTAGTTTCAGGAGAATTGTGTTTTTAAAATGATTAATCACTGATGGTAATATTGTGGAATATAAAAGGTTCCCCAGTAACAATAAAGAGTACGCATATATATCGCGATTATAATAAAGTTGTTTCGGATGAAAAGTCGGAGTTGACTTGCTGGAGCTGTGACAAAATTAGCTACTTTGGAAAGGGATTGCAAAACGATCTTCGGTAATAACAATGTCAAAGGAACTAGAACAGATACGTGTCAAACGTTTACTCAGTTTCCGAGGGTTTTTCAGGTGCATAACTATATGCATCAATCTTTTCTTCCGTAGATGAAGTGCGGTTGGTTTATCCTCTCGATTGAGGTGTTTTTAAGAATCATGATAGATTTGAACGTTGATTGTAATCGTCGAGATACAATGAGGTTTAAGATGAAATCAAGTGGCAATCTTGAAGAAATGTTTAGTTTCATATGTTATAATCAATATTTTAATTCATTTTAATTGTCCAATGTCATTAGTCCACAGTCGATAGTCCACAGTAACAGTCCAATAATTCATATATAGTTTAATATATAATATACGAATTAATTAATACGTGTCGTGACCCGTATACCTCTCAGACTCGATCACAACTCAAACTATATATATTATTGTAGAATCAACCTCAACCCTGTATAGAGAACTCGATCATTACTGCATATAGAGTGTCTATGGTGATTCCAAATAATATATATAGATGCGTCGATATGATATGTCAAAACATTGCATACGTGTCCCGATATTTAAAGTGCGTAAAATAATTACAGAAATTAAATGACGATAAATAAAAGTGCGATAATTAAATTGTGATAAATAAACTGCGATAAATAAAATGTAATCAGTTAGCTAGGAACAGTTAGCTGGAACAGTTAGCGTGGATTCTTTACAAAAATTTTCATAGTTAATTTGTTTGTTTCTAACAGATTTTATTTTGTCATATGTTTTCTTCATATGCCACTTGTTGGATTCTGGAAAGTCAAAATCCAAATATGAAATTGGATGAAAATGGTTATTCTGCGGTGAACGGATACGTATATCGGTGGTTGTAAGTAGGAAAGTGAATGACTGTTGAATCAGCTTCGACGAATGTACAATGTAACTTATTAAGATGAAATCTAATTATTCCTCGGGTATTACCTACCCGTAAAAAAAAATTTCACCATTAATATTTTGTACAAAAGAACTTTTAATTACAATCTTTATGAAAACATATATACATATATATTTTCTTCAGATGAAATCATGAATTTAATGAGTTAATATGATATTAATCTCATTTTCTTTTCGGTTTGAGCTAGAATAAGAAATCTCCAAAACTTTTTGAAACCACATATTCTTCGCAGAATATCAATGAAGTTATGGATCAATACTTCATCGTTCATTATTGTTGGTACTCCTTGGTATCTATGGTGCGTATGATGTTGATGTTTGTGGGACAGATTATGATGTCGAGACGTGTGATGCGGATGTTGTTTGTTAGTGGTGATGATTGTATTGTTGATGTTATTGATGGTGGTGCTGATTATGCTGCTGGTGCTGCTGCTGGTGTTTGCAACCTTCGCACCATGTTCTCCAAAGCCGTCACGCGAGCGCGAAGTTCGTTAACTTCTGCTAGTACACCGGGATGATTGGCGGTTGGAGCGAGCGAATGAACAAGATTTGTAATATGGGATAGTATATAATCGTGACGAGATACTCTAGAATTGAGAGAGAAAATGGTGTTTCGAATAGGTTCGCCGGTAAGTGCTTCAGGTTCATCGCCAAGAGGGCAATTTGGTGGATGGAATGGATCACCTTCTTCTTATCTCCAGTGATTTAGTATATTACGAACCCATCAGATGAATTGAGGATGGCTGATTGATTGATTCATTCTGATGACACCGCTTTCAGAGCTTAGGTGAATATCCATGTCGGAATAGATATCGAAATCTGAGGGACTCGTAATGGTTGAGGGATTCATCTCGTACGATCAGATGAAGGATTTTCGATAGGAAATAGATTATAGGATGTAGATTAGTACCCTGTAATACATCATTTACATATGCATATATAATACTAAAATCCCATAAGTTACGGAGGAATCTACGGAAGCTGTCAGGCAAAGGTAACAATAACAGATACGCTAAGATATGAATTTTGTCTATACACTATTCATGCAGTCAATGCAGTAAAATGTGTCTAGACTAAGAATGATAAGCAAATAATTTTCGACACTAAATGATAAGCAAAACTTTTGACATGCAGACACGGTCGAAGTCCAGACCCACTAATGCATCTAAAAAACTATCAGTTAGACACACTAATTCAAGACCTGGTTCGCTAAGACCACCGCTCTGATACCAACTGTAAGGACCCGTCCTTATCCCCCTGGACGAAGTCATCAACATTTGGTCCCATTGCGATGATCGACTCCAAGTAATGTCCTTAAAATGGGCAAATGCACAGCGGAAGACTTAATTCGTACCTGAGAATAAACATGCTTAAAAGTGTCAACCAAAAATTTGGTGAGTTCATAGGTTTATCGTAACAATTATTTCAATATGTTAATAGACCACAAGATTTCATAATCATAAACATAATACACTCGCAAGTGTATGTAAAGCATTCTAAGTGGTTGAGCACTTGGTAACCATACTTAACATTTAATCAACGTCGCATATTCCCTTTAGTATAAAATCTCACTACACCGTACCAAGTGTAGTCACCAAAACGAAGTACTGTGCAACCGTTGAATACTGGTTGTCCAGTCCGGTTGGGGTTGTCAGGCCCGATAGATCTATCAACAGGATTCGCGTTTACAATACCCATGTAAATATTAGTTACCAAGCTACAGGGAAGTATGCCAGTGGTACAACTCAACGTAGAATATATTTTTAAGTACTTGTGTCTATTTCGTAAACATTTATAAAAGCAGTGCATGTATTCTCAGCCCAAAAATATATATTGCAAAAGCAATTAAAAAGGGAGCAAATGAAACTCACTTTTTCCTTGAAGGTATTTAATTCGACTTGGTCTCCGATAGATATCACAAACCTAACTATATATATAATATATCAACATATTTTCTTTTTAAGTAATCGTTACATATATATATATATATATACTTTTAATACTTTTAATATTTTCTTAGTCCGTAGTTAGCAGTCCGATGTTAGTGGTCCACAATTAGTTTCTTAAATAAAATAAATAAAGACCCCATCATATTCGTATTGATCAGAATTAATCTCGACCCATGGTACCATGTTGTCAAATGACGTGTTGCGTACATAAAGTACCGTGTTGTCAAATGACGTGTTGCGTACAATCATGAGGTCTTACGATTAATCTTCTCGTGTTGTTTACGGGTGGTCTTGAAATATATAAAATCAAATCATGAGTAAATATATGTGAAATATCATATTAATTAGAAAAGATATGATTAATTTACTTTTTCTCCAAATATTTTCGTAGCTAAACTAGCTTCGGATACCCAATCTTGTTTTAGTCGTAGTTTCTTCATTACAACTCCATTTTTGTTAGTTCAAATTGCCACTTCCTTGGATCGAGTCAAATTTTAAGAATATGAACTGAAAATACCTTAGTTTGTATTTGAAATCACAGGTTATAGATCAAACTTTGGTGAAACTTATGAAAGTGATCATTTTCCATCATAAAAACAACATTTAATGATCATTTTTCTAAAAATACTTACACTTTGAGTTAAACCATGAAATTTTTATGTGTTAACATATTCATAAGAAATATCATTTTTCCGGAACATGAACTTCCAATTCAAAGTTCAAGATGGTTTTTAATTATCCAACCCAAAACAGCCCCCGGTTGCACTCCGACGACGTAGATTCAGTTTTAAGGTGTTCTTTGTAAAAACAAGTTGTATCTTGTTAAGTTAGCATATCATTATGATATATTACAGGTCTTGAAGTGTTTTAAAAGTTAAGTTAGAAGGATCTATTTAGTTTGCGAACAAGTTTGAAATCATTCAAACTATGTTCTTGTTGTTAAAATTTTACAACACAAAATAAGATAGCTATATAAATATGAATTGAATAAGGTTATGAATAAGGTTACTACCTCAAGTTACTTGGACAAAGTTACTGTAAGAGATAAGAAAAATCTTGGAATCAAAGAGTGGTGGAGTTAGATCAAAAGGTTGGAAGTAAACTTCTTCAAATGGGTGGTTATTTTGATATGTTCTTGAAAGAGTTTTCTTATGGTGTTTAAGGCTTGTAATTGAAGCTAAATGATGGGGAAAATGCTTGAAGATGATCAAGTATGAAGTTAGGAGTATTTTGAGAGAGAAATGAGGGTGTAGGTATGAGAAAATGGGGTGAAGAAATGGTGTTTATTTATAAAAACGTTTTTAGTTTATAAAGAAAGAAAAGGATTCCTAATTTTGTTTTCTTACTAATAATTCATACTACTTGACAAATCCTAGTTACCTCATATCTAGGGCAGTAATAATGTTGATTAGGATGTTGATTTGATGTGTATATACCAATAGTAAATACGTATAGAAGCTGGGTATGATACGGGTACATATACCCTAGATATACGTATAGAAATCTTGAGGAAACGGAACAAGAATTCAAATATAGCTATCTTTTGTGAATATACTTATATTGTTTTATGTATTTAAGTCCTTAAAAAGTGATTAAATACATTATATATACGATACATGTATAAGCATTATAGATTATAAGTATATATATCAAAGAATGTTACGTATAGTTATCGTTTTGAAAATTTAAGTTAGTAGTTTCAAAATATACTTATAACTCATTGTCATTAGTACACAATGAGATGTTAAACCATCCTTAGATCATGTTAAATATATATAAATACATATATATACACAAACGTATAATTATCGTATGTTATATAGTTCGTGATATCATCGGTCATATTGGACGGTCAAACGTTGTGTAAAACTCTTTTCAAAAACACAAGTCTCAACAATTTGGATTGCTTATCATGTTGGTATGGTTTAATTTATGTAAATATTAATCTCATAAGTATAATTTGGTTGGAAAATTCCGGGTCATTACACAGAAGTTATAATCAATTGAATTTTTGATATTTTTATTAAAAATGATTATTATTATCTTCGTTTTTATCGTCGTTCTAGTTTTATCTTATTATTATCATTATTATTATCTTTATCAATAAAAGAGATTTATCATTAAAAATTGTTATTTTTTTTATTACTATCGTTATTATCGTTAAAGTTATAGTTAGTATTATTATTATTATCCAATTATTATTATTATTATTATTATTATTATTATTATTATTATTATTATTATTATTATTATTATTATTATTATTATTATTATTATTATTATTATTATTATTATTAGTATTATTATCATTATTAATATATATATATATATCATTATTTAAAAATGGTTATTGTTATTATTATTATTACTATATTATCATTAAGATAATTATTAGTATTATCGTTAATAATGTTATAGTAACTATCATTATTAATATTAGTGTAATTAAAACAAATATTTGTAACACCTAATTATTTTGATTACTATTATTATCATTATTATGAACACGATATAAAAGACGATTAAAAGCTATTAAACGAAACGATTAGGAAATAATGAGTAAGTGTATCATGATGAAATTAAAATATTATAAGATATTAATTTAGATAAAATTATCGTTCTTATTATTTTTATCATTACTATTATTATTAAAAGTATCGTTAGTATTAAAACTATCATTTTAACAAAAATTATCATTTTAATAGAAATGTCATTGTTACTATAAAATATCATTATTATTATTATTTTAAATAGAATTATTATTTTAAAGATAATATTAAAAATTATCGTAAATATTAAAGTTATCATAATTAGAATTATCGTTTTATCATAATGTCATCTTAGTAATTATAAATATTGATATTTTTATAATAATAATTATTATTACAAAATAATACAACTTTTACTTACTATCATTATAGATATTATTTTATCAAATAAATATGTGATACAAACATATTTTACTACGTGTAATAACTTACTTTAATAATACCTATCATATTATTTTTATGATATTAAATGAACCCTATAAATTTTATTACTTAATATATATAAAAGTATATTTTATTATATAAATTTAATATTAAATTTTATTTATTAATAAATAAATTATATTATTTACTCTAATAAATCTTTTAAAAATATTTAAAAATATAAAACAACGATATTTAAAATATATATTAATCATGTATAGATTTTTGGAAATTATTTTGAGTCAAATTTACTTTTATTGACTTTTGCATATTAGTCTCGAGCATTAGGATTGTGGTACACTATGACTTGACCTAATTTGTTAGACAAATATTGACCAACACATAAATATATATAATTAATTTAGGTTCGTGAATCCGAGGTCAACCTTGCACTTGTTCAATGACGTTATATGTATTTTTACTACGAAATACAGTATGGTGAGTTTCATTTGCCTTTTTACCCTTTATATTTTTGGGACTGAGAATACATGCGCTTTATAAATGTTTGACGAAATAGACACAAGTAATTGAAACTACAATGGTTGAATTATCGAAATCGAATATGCTCCTTTTTATTAAAGTCTGGTAATCTAAGAATTAGGGAACAAACACCCTAATTGACGCGAATCCTAAAGATAGATCTATTGCGCCTAACAAACCCCATCCAAAGTACCGGATGCTTTAGTACTTCGAAATTTATATCATGTCCGAAGGAGGATCCCGGAATGATAGGGGATATTCTTATTTGTATCTAGTTAATGTCGGTTACCAGGTGTTCACCATATGAATGATTATTTTTGTCTCTATGCATGGGACGTATATTTATGAGAACTGGAAATGAAATTCTTGTGGTCTATTAAAATGATAGAAATAAATGATTATGATAAACTAATGAACTCACCAACCTTTTGGTTGACACTTTAAAGCATGTTTATTCTCAGGTGTTAAAGAAATCTTTCGCTGTACATTTACTCATTTTAAAGATATTACTTGGAGTCTTTCATAGCATATTTCGAAGAACGTTGCATTCGAGTCATTGAGTTCATCAAAGATTATTATTAAATCAATTTATAGTTGGATAGTGGATATTATGAAATGGTATGCATCCTGTCAATTTTCGATGTAAAGAAAGTTTGTCTTTTAAAAACGAATGCAATGTTTGTAAAATGTATCATATAGAGGTCAAATACCTCGCAATGTAATCAACTTTTGTGAATCGTTTATAATGTATATGAACGGGTCCTTTCAGTTGGTATCAGAGCGATGGTCTTAGCGAACCAGGTCTGCATTAGTGTGTCTAACTGATAAGTCGATATGATGCATTAGTGAGTCTGGACTTCGACCGTGTCTGCATGCCAAAAGTTTTGCTTATCATTTTGTGTCAAAAATTAACTACTTATCATCCTCAGAAAATTACCTGCTTATCATTTTTAGTCTAAGACACGTCTTGCTGCATTGATTGCATGAATAGTGTATAGACAAAAATTCATATCTTAGCATATCTGCTAAATCATATCTTATCGTATCTGTTACTTTAAACTTTGCCTGACATATCCCGCAAAGTCCTCCGTAATCTACGAAATCTTTTGATCTATATATATATATATATATATATATATATATATATATATATATATATATATATATATATATATATATATATATATATATATATATATATTCTATGCAATTAGAATACCATCCGTTAGCCAAAATCATTTCATATCGAAAAAAAAAATCCTTTATCCAATCGTACGAAATGGAATTCGTCATCAGTTCAAGTCACTCAGATTCTGAAATGGAATCCCATTCAAGCTCAGAAAGCAGTATGACCGAAATAGATCAACCAATCAGTCATGACCTATTCTTGATGAATTGGGGATGGGTTCATAGCCTCCTCAATCATTGGAGACAAGAAGAATGTGATCCCTTCCATCCACCACATTGCCCTCTTGACAAAGAACCTGAAGCACTTACCGGCGAACCTGTTCGAAACACCATTTTCTCGCTCATTTCCAGAGTATCTCGTCACGATTATATATTACATCAAATTTTAGATTTTATTTATCCGCTCGTCCAAACCGACAATCACCCCGGTATAATAGAAGAAGTCAACGAGCTTCACGCTCGGGTAGTAGCTTTGGAGAATATGGTGCAGAGATTACAAACACCAGCAGCAGCATCAGCAGCATAACCAGTACCACCATCATCAACGCCAACAGTACCATTACCACCTCCAACCACAACCGCGTCGTAAACCTCAACTTCACAATCTATCCCACGAGCATCAACGTCATACGCACCATAGATACCAAGGAGTACCAACAACAATAACTGACGAAGTATTAATTCATAACTTCATTGGAGAAACATTCCGCGGCGATTATGTAATCTCTAAAGTCTTAGAGATTATCTAATCTAGCCCTAACCATAAATCAGTTAAGCGAACCAAAATGATAGAAGGAAGAGTAGAAACCCTGACAAAAATGGTGTGTGATTAACAAGCTAAACTTGTTTTACCAACAGCATCAGCAGTACCCTTAGTCTCACCAACACAGTCAGTGCTGTCAACATCGTTAGAATCGTCAGCACCTCTAACATCACAAGCTCCGCCAGTTCAAGAATCACTGTGGAAATCATTTTGAATCACATAACGGATATATTACTAGCAAGTTATGAGGTATTAACTCAATTCCTCCGAAGAATTTATATGTATATCTTATATATATATAAATTTTTAAACCATAATAAATCTTTCTGTACTAAGCTATTATGTATGAAACTTAAATACCCGGTTAAATTCATATTACTAATATGCCATGATGTACATCCTTCGTTAACAACTTAATCATCATTAACTACAATCTCTGTTTCAATTAAATGAATTCGATTTCATAATAAATTAAGTGTATCATTCAATAACATGTTTGATTTTACACTTTCATCTTCGATGTACTCGAAACTCACTGGAAAACAACATTCGTATCCTGCGAAGTTAGCAAGAGTTCTATGAGCATCAGCATAACCACTAAGAAAATATCTATAAGAATAAATATTGAAGTATTGATTACATTAGTGAAATACTCCGCAAGGATTATGTAATCTCTAATGTTTTAGAGAAAATTCATTTCTAATTCAAGCCGAAAATCAAATGAGCTTAGTATGATATTAACTCATTGAATCTGTATTACATCTGAAGAAAATATACCCACATATATTTTCATAAAGGTGGTAATGAAAATTCTTGTTCAAAATATTATTTGTGATATTTTTATTAACGGGTAGGTAATACCCGAGTGATATTTAAATTCACAATTAATATGTTACATTCTTCGATTCTGATTCAACAATCATCAACTATACTCACTACTTTCACAATAATATACATTCTTTCATAGAAATCAAAACCACCATTCACATCCAAATTTAATTACATATTCTGATTTTGAAATCTCAGAATTTAATTCGAGATATAACCAAGATCATCACTCTTAAATTCCTCTATCAAAGCTATACTTTAAATTCAAAACTGTGATAGAACATCACTTTTATCCGTAACACTCAGAAGGATATGATAATCATTCGAGATTCATGACAATTTCATCATTTGGATATTGACTATGACAATCTGCATTTAAAACACTTCGAAATTTCGGAAGACACTCCAAATAATGAACAATTGAGAGGATGATCCAACCACACATTATCCGAAGTCTTGTACCTGAAAAACTCTCGAAACCAAGATTATAGTTTAACATGTGACCACGTCTGATCCTTTATCATTTATTAGCAAAAACAACTTTACGATTCCTTTCAAAGTAGCCAATTTTGTCACAGCTCCAACAAGTCAACTTCGACTTTTCAGTTGGACTAGTCTTATTATAACCTCGATAGATATGTTATCTTTTCACCAACGTTACTGGGGAACCTTTCATATTCCACCCCACGAGCAGTAAAGTTATACTTCATTACTCAATGGTGAAGTATCTTCGAAAAACCAATAAAATTGTTCATAGAAACGCGACCGTATATGCACCCGCATCTTAAACTGACGTACCAATCACCGAGAATTAGCAATCAGTATTTTGAAATTCCGTAGCATCTCCGCGCCAACAGTTATACATATAATGTCTACCTCCAAGACTTACAAACTTCGAATGTGAAGTTTCTGAAAACACCCTGAACTGCGAACTAGTTCACGAAATGCTGATGAAGCAGCAAAAACGGTAAACGACCTCAACAGTCAAAAGTGTGATGCTAAAGAATAATGTGTTGGTAAAGCTCAGAAAAAGAGAAGATTTGGAACTGGAAAACGGATTGAGCAAAGTATGAAAGAGGCTGTGGATAAATCACAAGGGCTGAACCTGCCTTCAAAGGATCCAAATGATTCAGTGTCTGCTAAAGTCATTAGCAAACACGTTACTTCTTATTCTAAACCTTCACAGACAGATATTCTTCATCATCATCTTATCTTAAATATTAAAAGATATCTTCGTATCTTCTATTATACATATTCTCCATATTTCTGGAGATATTTTCACAACTATTCTTATCTGAGAACATTTATCTCACCATAATATCTGCAACATAAAAGAAACTGTGTTAGTTTCTAAATTCTGAAAAATTCGAATATGAATGTTTTTGAAGTAGTGTTGGGAACTGATGCATGAGTTAGTATAATATAATGACACTTGATCAACGTAATTATATTACGGTAATTCATGCTGAGTTTCTAATGGAACATGATGATTCACAGAACATACCATCACCATGTGCCATTTACACGACTCTTACATTCTATCTAATCTCTAAACATATCAAGAAAATATTTTCTTGATGATTCGGTCTTTTTCGGGGTATTCTGGTAATTTAACAAATCAAGATTTTACCATTACCATTTCCTTCTTAGAACAATTACTATGTCCATTCTAAAATCCATACCTACGAATTCTGGACCCTTACATACGATGCTTAATCGTAAGAAGAGGAAACGAAAGAATGAAGTTTCAAAGTGTAAATAGGGGTATAAACCGCAGCAAATAGGAGAGAGCATTAACTGTGGATGACAATGATTATAGAAGACAGAAGCAGGGACATCGAAATATAAGGGAGAATATAAAATCTAACAATAACCCAAAAAATTACAAACCGTGTATATCGATGCATATAGCAACGTAAAGACACGGGAGAACTAAAAACACTATAAACCCTAGGGTATAGTAGAAGCAAATAGATTCTTTCGGTGGCTGATTAAAAAGAAGAATGACAGATATGAAAGTTAAGAGGATATCAAGGATCAGGATGGGATGAAGCATATTAACGAATACTTTAAGGTATGAATTAAGGAAGAAAGAATAGAAGGTGTGAGTTATAAGGAAATGGAGAGGGTGAATTTATAGTGAAATATCCGACAGTGTAATAGAAACAGATTATTGCATTTAATCAAAGAAGATCCTGATTTCCTAAATCGCCGAAGAACCAGATCTTATTACGAAGATTTTCTTTAAATCCCTTGAATTCCGGAAATCAATCATAAATACGTCATCAGTTAAAACAATTCTATATTTACTCATTTCATTCTCTTGCGATAGCTTCACTTATACTCTCCGCGTAATCAAATTGCTTTATCTACATTACTCAATGATGATAAAACTCTATTCATCAACTCATATTCGTCATGAAAATATTTTTATAGTTAGCCATGACGACCTCGATCAAATTTCGGGACGAAATTTCTTTAACGGGTAGGTACTGTGATGACCCGGAAATTTCCGACCAAATTTAAAGTTTAATCTTTATATGTTTCCGACACGATAAGCAAAATCTGTAATGTTGAGTCTCAAAAAGTTTGAAACTATATTCATGTAATCAATTACCCTTTGACCATGCCTGACGATTCACGAACATTGATATGTATATTGATATGTATATATAATATATACTTATTAATTGAAAACGCTAACAAAGTATTAGATATATAATACTTTACATGAACGAGTTGTTTCGATATTTGATCAATATAGTTATTGACGGAATTAAAACATAATATCATATGATTGAATTATCAGATACATTGAATTATGATTACGAGTCTCTGTTATGAGGTCCACGTTGATTTGAGGAATCGTTTCTTTTTAACGATATTCGGAATAAATGGTAAAGTGATCTTCAAGTAAGGATAAAGTGTCCAGTAGTGAGAGCTAGTCAGATTGGGGGAAATTCATGTTAAATTCCAATACATGCCTTACAATAATTGCCCCGTGACTTTTGATAAGATAAATTAATTAACTTTCCTATTATGTATTGTGAAAGTGAAATTAGGAAATATAGATAAATTAGAAAATAAATATTGACGAGTTAATTAGATCGACATTTTACATTAAGATGATTCCTTACGTTTGATTTCCCTTTAGACTTAATCCTACGAGTCATGATTAAAAATGGAATTTTAAAACCCTGAAACCTGATATGATTCATATATGTGATTGTACTATATAATAGACTTTTATTATTAAAAACGTCTTACGACATAAACAACTTCTACTATTATAACCTTTGTTATAAATTAATTTTTGAATATAAAATAATTTAGTTATTAAAACGTTTTATGAACGTTCGTAGATAAATGAACTATATTAAATTTTTTATTTAAGAAAACTTTAAAAATACAAATGTTACGAAATAGTAATTTTTAATATTTAAACGATTTCTAAATATATATATAAGTTTTGAATGACATTAGTTTTGAAAAACTATACTAAGTAAATAGTTCAAATTTATATATTTCGAAATGAAAATATATATATAACTTAGTCATAAAACGTCCTGATTTAAAATAATATATTTTGATAAATAACGAACCACTGATTTATAGAAGTAAATGACCACAACACTCAATTATATAAGTCACATTTTTCATAAAGTAATTTATTGATGAGTAAGTTAAATTATTAATAAATGTACACGTCGCGTAACGTAAAAGGCTAGTTTTCTAAACGTACGAAAGTGCGCTCGAAAAACTGAAAGTGGTACATGAGTCGTGAGGCCACGTCCGTGTCATTTTTATAAAAATTATATTTTTACCATGCACGCAAATATAATATAATATTTAAATAATTACATAAATTAAAGTATTATAAAAACTAACCATATACCGCGTTTTTTGTTTTTATCATATAAGATGTAAATGTTTCAACGCAAATCACGGAGGTATGAGCTGTAAAGAGTTAGTACTCCTATAATTCATTCGCATATGATTCAGTTTGCATACAAATGCAATTTTCTCGATATCTCTAATATATCTCTCAATATACATATTTATATTATTAATATTATTAATCTTATTATTATTATTATTATTATTATTATTATTATTATTATTATTATTATTATTATTATTATTATTATTATTATTATTATTATTATTATTATTATTATTATTATTATTATTATTATTAGTATTAGTATTATTATTAACTAATAGCATTTATACATAAAATACTACGACGAGGTCAGGAGCGAATTATTTCAAGACGGGTTTTATGAGCGGGATAGGCCTAAGGAAATTATGGGTTATAGCTATGGAGGTTATGGGTATGGATCAAGGGTATAGCCCGTGAGGTCAAACTAGTGTTTATCATCTCCGTTGCGTCTACGTACCTTTTCTGCTATATTGAATCTCAATATTGATACGTGAGTACTCATAATTTAACTTTTACATACTAATAGTGTATCCCTGACTAGTGCTCGAGTATTTAGGATTATGCTTGCTTGTACTTTTTATATTGCCCTTAGACAGGTTAGGTTGAATCTTGAATTAGTTACACTTGCGGTTGAGATAAGGTATAAGATATGCATGTCCTTGGAAAGCTAGCGAAAAATTAAGAACTTTTCCTTTAGATATCGAATGGTTTCGATGAACGGATCAGAAGTTATAATCAATTGAATTTTCGATATTTTTATTAAAAATGATTATTATTATCGTCGTTTTTATCGTCGTTCTAGTTTTATCTTATTATTATCTTTATTATTATCTTTATCAATAAAAGGGATTTATCATTAAAAATTGTTATTTTTTTTATTACTATCGTTATTATCGTTAAAGTTATAATTAGTATTATTATTATTATCCAATTATTATTATTATTATTATTATTATTATTATTATTATTATTATTATTATTATTATTATTATTATTATTATTATCATTATTAATATATATATCATTATTTAAAAATGGTTATTGTTATTGTTATTATTATTATTACTATATTATCATTAAGATAATTATTAGTATTATCGTTAATAATGTTATAGTAACTATCATTATTAATATTAGTGTAATTAAAACAAATATTTGTAACACCTAATTATTTTGATTACTATTATTATCATTATTATGAACACGATATAAAAGATGATTAAAAGCTATTAAACGAAATGATTAGGAAATAATGAGTAAGTGTATCATGATGAAATTAAAATATTATAAGATATTAATTTAGATAAAATTATCGTTCTTATTATTTTTATCATTACTATTATTATTAAAAGTATCATTAGTATTAAAACTATCATTTTAACAAAAATTATCATTTTAATAGAAATGTCATTGTTACTATAAAATATCATTATTATTATTATTTTAAATAGAATTATTATTTTAAAGATAATATTAAAAATTATCGTAAATATTAAAGTTATCATAATTAGAATTATCGTTTTATCATAATGTTATCTTAGTAATTATAAATATTGATATTTTTATAATAATAATTATTATTACAAAATAATACAACTTTTACTTACTAACATTATAGATATTATTTTATCAAATAAATATGTGATACAAACATATTTTACTGCGTGTAATAACTTACTTTAATAATACCTATCATATTATCTTTATGATATTAAATGAACCCTATAAATTTTATTACTTAATATATATAAAAGTATATTTTATTATATAAATTTAATATAAAATTTTATTTATTAATAAATAAATTATATTATTTACTCTAATAAATCTTTTAAAAATATTTAAAAATATAAAACAACGATATTTAAACTATATATTAATCATGTATAGATTTTTGGAAATTATTTTGAGTCAAATTTACTTTTATTGACTTTTGCATATTAGTCTCGAGCATTAGGATTGTGGTACACTATGACTTGACCTAATTTGTTAGACAAATATTGACCAACACATAAATATATATAATTAATTTAGGTTCGTGAATCCGAGGTCAACCTTGCACTTGTTCAATGACGTTATATGTATTTTTACTACGAAATACAGTATGGTGAGTTTCATTTGCCTTTTTACCCTTTATATTTTTGGGACTGAGAATACATGCGCTTTATAAATGTTTGACGAAATAGACACAAGTAATTGAAACTACATTCTATGATTGAATTATCAAAATCGAATATGCCCCTTTTTATTAAAGTCTGGTAATCTAAGAATTAGGGAACAGACACCCTAATTGAATCGAATCCTAAAGATAGATCTATTGGGCCTAACAAACCCCATCCAAATTACCGGATGCTTTAATACTTCGAAATTTATATCATGTCCAAAGGAGGATCCCGGAATGATAGGGGATATTCTTATTTATATCTAGTTAATGTCGGTTACCAGGTGTTCACCATATGAATGATTATTTTTGTCTCTATGCATGGGACATATATTTATGAGAACTGGAAATGAAATTCTTGTGGTCTATTAAAATGATGGAAATAAATGATTATGATAAACTAATGAACTCACCAACCTTTTGGTTGACACTTTAAAGCATGTTTATTCTCAGGTGTTAAAGAAATCTTCCGCTGTGCATTTGCTCATTTTAAATATATTACTTGGAGTCTTTCATAGCATATTTCGAAGAACATTGCATTCGAGTCATTGAGTTCATCAAAGATTATTATTAAATCAATTTATAGTTGGATAGTGGATATTATGAAATGGTATGCATGCCTGTCAATTTTCGATGTAAAGAAAGTTTGTCTTTTAAAAACGAATGCAATGTTTGTAAAATGTATCATATAGAGGTCAAATACCTCGCAATGTAATCAACGATTGTGAATCATTTATAATGTATATGAACGGGTCCTTTCAGAGAATACATGCGCTACTTTTATAACTGTTTTTATGAAATGAATACAAATACTAAAACTAATTTTTCGTGAGTTTCATTTGCTCCCTTTTTAAATTATTTTTGTGAGTTTTCATAGTTCCCTTTTTAACTATATTTTTGGGCTGAGAATACATGCGCTACTTTTATAACTGTTTTTATGAATAAATACAAATACTAAAACTGATTTTTCTTGAGTTTTCATAGCTCCCTTTTTATATATATTTTTGGGCTGAGAATACATGCGCAACTTTTATAACTGTTTTACACGTTAAACACAAGTACCAACTATTAAACTGTGCTATATCTAGCTATGTCCTGCAAGTTGTAGTGACCCGAACTTTTCCATGTTTATATATATTAATTGAGATTGATATTTACATGATTAAATGTTTCCAACATGTTAAGCAATCAAACTTGTTAAGACTTGATTAATTGAAATATGTTTCATATAGACAATTGACCACCCAAGTTGACCGGTGATTCACGAACGTTAAAACTTGTAAAAACTATATGATGACATATATATGGATATATATACAGTTAACATGATACTATGATAAGTAAACATATCATTAAGTATATTAACAATGAACTACATATGTAAAAACAAGACTACTAACTTAATGATTTTTAAACGAGACATATATGTAACGATTATCGTTGTAAAGACATTTAATGTATATATATCATATTAAGAGATATTCATACATGATAATATCATGATAATATAATAATTTAAAATCTCATTTGATATTATAAACATTGTGTTAACAACATTTAACAAGATCGTTAACCTAAAGGTTTCAAAACAACACTTACATGTAACGACTAACGATGACTTAACGACTCAGTTAAAATGTATATACATGTAGTGTTTTAATATGTATTTATACACTTTTGAAAGACTTCAATACACTTATCAAAATACTTCTACTTAACAAGAATGCTTACAATTACATCCTCGTTCAGTTTCATCAACAATTCTACTCGTATGCACCCGTACTCGTACTCGTACAATACACAACTTTTAGATGTATGTACTATTGGTATATACACTCCAATGATCAGCTCTTAGCAGCCCATGTGAGTTACCTAACACATGTGGGAACCATCATTTGGCAACTAGCATGAAATATCTCATAAAATTACAAAAATATGAGTAATCATTCATGACTTATTTACATGAAAACAAAATTACATATCCTTTATATCTAATCAATACACCAATGACCAAAAACACCTACAAACACTTTCATTCTTCAATTTTCTTCATCTAATTGATCTCTCTCAAGTTCTATCTTCAAGTTCTAAGTGTTCTTCATAAATTCTACAAGTTCTAGTTACATAAAATCAAGAATACTTTCAAGTTTGCTAGCTCACTTCCAATCTTGTAAGGTGATCATCCAACCTCAAGAAATATTTGTTTCTTACTGTAGTTTATCATTCTAATACAAGGTAATAATCATATTTAAACTTTGGTTCAATTTCTATAACTATAACAATCTTATTTCAAGTGATGATCTTACTTGAACTTGTTTTCGTGTCATGATTCTGCTTCAAGAACTTCGAGCCATCCAAGGATCCGTTGAAGCTAGATCCATTTTTCACTTTTCCAGTAGGTTTATCCAAGGAACTTAAGGTAGTAATGATGTTCATAACATCATTCAATTCATACATATAAAGCTATCTTATTCGAAGGTTTAAACTTGTAATCACTAGAATATAGTTTAGTTAATTCTAAACTTGTTCGCAAACAAAAGTTAATCCTTCTAACTTGACTTTTAAAATCAACTAAACACATGTTCTATATCTATATGATATGCTAACTTAATGATTTAAAACCTGGAAACACGAAAAACACCGTAAAACCGGATTTACGCCGTCGTAGTAACACCGCGGGCTGTTTTGGGTTAGTTAATTAAAAACTATGATAAACTTTGATTTAAAAGTTGTTATTCTGAGAAAATGATTTTTATTATGAACATGAAACTATATCCAGAAATTATGGTTAAACTCAAAGTGGAAGTATGTTTTCTAAAATGGTCATCTAGACGTCGTTCTTTCGACTGAAATGACTACCTTTACAAAAACGACTTGTAACTTATTTTTCTGACTATAAACCTATACTTTTTCTGTTTAGATTCATAAAATAGAGTTCAATATGAAACCATAGCAATTTGATTCACTCAAAACGGATTTAAAATGAAGAAGTTATGGGTAAAACAAGATTGGATAATTTTTCTCATTTTAGCTACGTGAAAATTGGTAACAAATCTATTCCAACCATAACTTAATCAACTTGTATTGTATATTATGTAATCTTGAGATATCATATACACGTATACAATGTTTCGACCTATCATGTCGACACATCTATATATATTTCGGAACAACCATAGACACTCTATATGTGAATGTTGGAGTTAGCTATACAGGGTTGAGGTTGATTCCAAAATATATATAGTTTGAGTTGTGATCAATACTGAGATACGCATACACTGGGTCGTGGATTGATTCAAGATAATATTTATCGATTTATTTCTGTACATCTAACTGTGGACAACTAGTTGTAGGTTACTAACGAGGACAGCTGACTTAATAAACTTAAAACATCAAAATATATTAAAAGTGTTGTAAATATATTTTGAACATACTTTGATATATATGTATATATTGTTATAGGTTCGTGAATCAACCAGTGGCCAAGTCTTACTTCCCGACGAAGTAAAAATCTGTGAAAGTGAGTTATAGTCCCACTTTTAAAATCTAATATTTTTGGGATGAGAATACATGCAAGTTTTATAAATGATTTACAAAATAGACACAAGTACTTGAAACTACATTCTATGGTTGAATTATCGAAATCGAATATGCCCCTTTTTATTAAGTCTGGTAATCTAAGAATTAGGGAACAGACACCCTAATTGACGCGAATCCTAAAGATAGATCTATTGGGCTTAACAAACCCCATCCAAAGTACCGGATGCTTTAGTACTTCGAAATTTATATCATATCCGAAGGGTGTCCCGGAATGATGGGGATATTCTTATATATGCATCTTGTTAATGTCGGTTACCAGGTGTTCACCATATGAATGATTTTTATCTCTATGTATGGGATGTGTATTGAAATATGAAATCTTGTGGTCTATTATTATGATTTGATATATATAGGTTAAACCTATAACTCACCAACATTTTTGTTGACGTTTTAAGCATGTTTATTCTCAGGTGATTATTAAGAGCTTCCGCTGTCGCATACTTAAATAAGGACGAGATTTGGAGTCCATGCTTGTATGATATTGTGTAAAAACTGCATTCAAGAAACTTATTTTGTTGTAACATATTTGTATTGTAAACCATTATGTAATGGTAGTGTGTAAACAGGATATTTTAGATTATCATTATTTGATAATCTACGTAAAGCTTTTTAAACCTTTATTGATGAAATAAAGGTTATGGTTTGTTTTAAAAATGAATGCAGTCTTTGAAAAATGTCTTATATAGAGGTCAAAACCTCGCAACGAAATCAATTAATATGGAACGTTTTTAATCAATAAGAACGGGACATTTCAGTTGGTATCCGAGCGTTGGTCTTAGAGAACCAGAATTTTGCATTAGTGTGTCTTATCGAGTTTGTTAGGATGCATTAGTGAGTCTGGACTTCGACCGTGTTTACTTGAAAAATGATTGCTTAACAAATTTTGTTGGAAACTATATATTTTTAACATGTGAATATTATGTGATATATTAATCTTTTAACGCGTTTGATATTATGTGATAGATGTCTACCTCTAGAACAAGTCCCATTGACTCACCTAATAATAATGAAGAGTCAAATGTAAATTGGAATGATTCGTGGACTGATTCACAAGTTCTCGAAGAGGAACCGGAAGAAGAGTCAGAACCAGAAGAAGAATAGGAACCGGAAGAAGAATCGGAACTGGATGAAGAAATAGAACCGGTGGGGGAAATAATAAAACGGTTAAGTAAAAGAAAATCCTCAACCAACCGACCAAGGTTAATTATGGTCAATGGTGTTTCCGCTAAGGAAGCAAAATATTGGGAGGATTACCAATTCTCCGATGAATCGGATTCTGACGAGAATTCCGATGATGTTATAGAAATTACCCCAACTGAATTTAAAAAGGCAAAAGAAAATAATAAGGGAAAGGGCATAAAAATAGAGAAATCTAATTCCAACCCCGATGAACTTTATATGTATCGTCAACCCCCGAAGTCCTTAAGTTGTAACAATGACCCGGGAACCTCTAAACCACCAGGTTTTTCTAAACCAATGTGGATAACGACGGCTCGTATTGGGGGAACATCATATATCCCTAGAAACTTGGCAAAACGAACCAAAACCGAAGAAGAAGAAACAAGCGAGTCGGAATAATATTGTTGTATTCGTGTGGTGTAATATAAGTAATATAGTGTGCTTATGCTTTATGATATATGTAAAAAAATTGCTTGTATTAATAAGTATTTTTTTATGAATCTAACTCTTGTCTATTTTACAGTATAAAAACACAAAATGGATAGACAACCCAATATTTTAAGAGACCTACCCGGAGACATGATTGATGAAATCTTGTCTAGAGTCGGTCAGAATTCTTCGGCACAACTATTTAAGGCGAGATCAGTTTGTAAGACATTCGAAGAACGTTCCAAGAATGCCTTGGTTTATAAAAGGCTTTCGTTCGAAAGATGGGGGATATCACATTGGGAAATCCATAAGTTACGATGTGTTTACTTTGACGCATATATTGCGGGGAACCCAAATGCTATTTTACGCAATGGGTTAAGAAATTATTTTGACTCAATATATCCGAATATTGGACTTCGTGATTTAGAAAAAGTGGCTAACATGCAACATAAAGAAGCATGTTATGCTTACGGATTATTAATGTTCGCTTCTCACCAAAGTGAGAACAAGAACATCGGGCTACAACTATTAAACAAAACATTCCCACAAGTGACGGAGTCGGTAATTGGGGTAAGAAATGAGGTTTTTAGATTGTTACGGGACTGTTGGACATTACGTAACCCTCGTCCCTTTGACGACGTTACAACACGCTGTCTTATCAACGGCCATAACGGTTATGTTCCACAAGACCAAGGATGGGAAGTAGTCCTAGTAAAACCAGAATGCATGACTTGTTTCTGGACGTATGAATTACGTGTCTTTATTGCATTTGCTGAACGACTTGTGTACTAGCTAGAATTATCTTCACAACTATCTTGTATCAAAGTTATTGTGTGCTATATTTCATGCTTTATGTAAAATAAGCGGTATTGTAAGTTTGTAAAATATTGTATAAAAGTTTGAACGCGAAATATTATTATAATCAGTTTTTCATATAGAATTGTAGTAGTTGAATTGTATATTAGCTACTAAGTATGAACTTAACGGGTAGGTACTACCCGAATTTAAACTTATAAAACGCTAATATGAAGAAAAAGCTTTTATAAATGAGTTCATATTATGATACGAAATACTATTAACTACTCTTAATATTCTGTATGATTAACTTGTTCCATTTGACTATTTTGAAGGAAATGGCACCGACTACTCGACACACCGTGAATATGAATGAAGAGGAATTCCGTAATTTTCTAGCTTCAAACATAGCCGCAGTACAGGCTGCGCTACATACCAATAATAACCTTGGATCTAGCAGTACAGGAAATCGTGTAGGATGCACCTACAAAGAATTCACTGCTTGCAAACCTTTGGAATTTGATGGAACCGAAGGACCGATCGGATTGAAATGGTGGACCGAGAAGGTCGAATCGGTGTTTGCCATAAGTAAGTGTACTGAAGAGGACAAAGTAAAGTACGCTACGCATACCTTCACAGGTTCTGCATTAACATGGTGGAATACCTATCTAGAGCAAGTGGGACAAGACGATGCGTACGCACTACCGTGGTCAGCATTCAAGCACTTGATGAACGAGAAGTACCGTCCCAGAACCGAAGTCAATAAGCTCAAGACAGAACTTAGAGGGTTACGAACCCAAGGATTTGATATTACCACGTACGAAAGACGATTCACAGAATTGTGCCTATTGTGTCCGGGAGCATTCGAAGATGAGGAAGAGAAGATCGACGCGTTTGTGAAAGGATTACCGGAAAGAATCCAAGAAGATATAAGTTCACACGAGCCCGCCTCCATACAACAGGCATGTAGAATGGCTCACAAACTAGTAAACCAGATTGAAGAAAGAATTAAAGAACAGAATGCTGAAGAGGCCAATGTGAAGCAAGTCAAAAGAAAGTGAGAGGAAAACGGTGATAAGAATCATCAATACAACAACAACAGCAATTACAACAATAATCGCAACAATTATCCCAACAATCGCAACATCAATCGCAACTACAACAAACGGCCCAACAACAACAACAACAACAACAACAGCAACTACAACAATCATCCCAACAACAATAATAACTGCAACAACAACAACAATCAGAAGCAGCTATGCCAAAGGTGTGAAAAGTATCACTCGGGGTTCTGCACCAAATTTTGCAACAAGTGTAAAAGAAATGGTCATAGCGCGGCGAAGTGTGAGGTCTACGGACCAGGGGTTAATAGAACGAAAGGAACAAATGGTGTCTGAACGAGTAATGGCGGAGCAAGTAGTGTCGGAGCAAGTTATGCCAATGTAGTTTATTATAAATGTGGAAAACCGGGCCACATTATTAGAAATTGCCCGAACCAGGAGAACACGAATGGACAAGGCCGCGGAAGAGTTTTCAATATTAATGCGGCAGAGGCACAGGAAGACCCGGAGCTTGTTACGGGTACGTTTCTTATTGACAATAAATCTGCTTACGTTTTATTTTATTCGGGTGCGGATAGAAGCTATATGAGTAGAGATTTTTATGCTAAATTAAGTTGTCCATTGGCGCCTTTGGATAGTAAATTTTTACTCGAATTAGCAAATGGTAAATTAATTTCAGCAGATAATATATGTCGGAATCGAGAAATTAAACTGGTTAGCGAAACATTTAAGATTGATTTGATACCAGTAGAGTTAGGGAGTTTTGATGTGATAATCGGTATGGACTAGTTGAAAGAAGTGAAAGCAGAGATCGTTTGTTACAAAAATGCAATTCGCATTATACGAGAAAAAGGAAAACCCTTAATGGTGTACGGAGAAAAGGGCAACACGAAGCTACATCTTATTAGTAATTTGAAGGCACAAAAACTAATAAGAAAAGGTTGCTATGCTGTTCTAGCACACGTCGAGAAAGTACAAACTGAAGAAAAGAGCATCAATGATGTTCCCATTGCAAAACAATTTCTCGATGTATTTCCGAAAGAATTACCGGGATTACCCCCACATCGATCCGTTGAATTTCAAATAGATCTTGTACCAGGAGCTGCACCAATAGCTCGTGCTCCTTACAGACTCGCACCCAGCGAGATGAAAGAACTGCAAAGCCAATTACAAGAACTTTTAGAGAGAGGTTTCATTCGACCAAGCACATCACCGTGGGGAGCTCCTGTTTTGTTTGTCAAGAAGAAAGATGGTACATTCAGGTTGTGTATCGACTACCGAGAGTTGAACAAACTTACCATCAAGAACCGCTACCCACTACCGAGAATCGACGACTTATTTGATCAACTACAAGGCTCGTCTGTTTATTCAAAGATTGACTTACGTTCCGGGTATCATCAAATGCAGGTGAAAGAAGATGATATTCCAAAGACTGCTTTCAGAACACGTTACGGTCATTACGAGTTTATGGTCATGCCATTTGGTTTAACTAATGCACCAGCTGTGTTCATGGACCTTATAAACCGAGTGTGTGGACCATACCTTGACAAGTTTGTCATTGTTTTCATTGATGACATACTTATTTACTCAAAGAATGACCAAGAACACGGTGAACATTTGAGAAAGGTGTTAGAAGTATTGAGGAAGGAAGAATTGTACGCTAAGTTTTCAAATTGTGCATTTTGGTTGGAAGAAGTTCAATTCCTCGGTCACATAGTGAACAAAGAAGGTATTAAGGTGGATCCGGCAAAGATAGAAACTGTTGAAAAGTGGGAAACCCCGAAAACTCCGAAACACATACGCCAGTTTTTAGGACTAGCTGGTTACTACAGAAGGTTCATCCAAGACTTTTCCAGAATAGCAAAACCCTTGACTGCATTAACGCATAAAGGGAAGAAATTTGAATGGAATGATGAACAAGAGAAAGCGTTTCAGTTATTGAAGAAAAAGCTAACTACGGCACCTATATTGTCATTGCCTGAAGGGAATGATGATTTTGTGATTTATTGTGACGCATCAAAGCAAGGTCTCAGTTGTGTATTAATGCAACGAACGAAGGTGATTGCTTATGCGTCTAGACAATTGAAGATTCACGAACAAAATTATACGACGCATGATTTGGAATTAGGTGCGATTGTTTTTGCATTAAAGACTTGGAGGCACTACTTCTATGGGGTCAAAAGTATTATATATACCGACCACAAAAGTCTTCAACACATATTTAATCAGAAACAACTGAATATGAGGCAGCGTAGGTGGATTGAATTGTTGAATGATTACGACTTTGAGATTCGTTACCACCCGGGGAAGGCAAATGTGGTAGCCGATGCCTTGAGCAGGAAGGACAGAGAACCCATTCGAGTAAAATCTATGAATATAATGATTCATAATAACCTTACTACTCAAATAAAGGAGGCGCAACAAGGAGTTTTAAAAGGTGGAAATTTAAAGGATGAAATACCCAAATGATCGGAGCAGCATCTTAATATTCGGGAAGACGGAACCCGGTATAGGGCTGAAAGGATTTGGGTACCAAAATTTGGAGATATGAGAGAAATGGTACTTAGAGAAGCTCATAAAACCAGATACTCAATACATCCTGGAACGGGGAAGATGTACAAGGATCTCAAGAAACATTTTTGGTGGTCGGGTATGAAAGCCGATGTTGCTAAATATGTAGGAGAATGTTTGACGTGTTCTAAGGTCAAAGCTGAGCATCAGAAACCATCAGGTCTACTTCAACAACCCGAAATCCCGGAATGGAAATGGGAAAACATTACCATGGATTTCATCACTAAATTGCCAAGGACTGCAAGTGGTTTTGATACTATTTGGGTAATAGTTGATCGTCTCACCAAATCAGCACACTTCCTGCCAATAAGAGAAGATGACAAGATGGAGAAGTTAGCATGACTGTATTTGAAGGAAGTCGTCTCCAGACATGGAATACCAATCTCTATTATCTCTGATAGGGATGGCAGATTTATTTCAAGATTCTGGCAGACATTACAGCAAGCATTAGGAACTCGTCTAGACATGAGTACTACTTATCATCCACAAACTGATGGGTAGAGTGAAAGAACGATACAAACGCTTGAAGACATGCTACGGGCATGTGTTATTGATTTCGGAAACAGTTGGGATCGACATCTACCGTTAGCAGAATTTTCCTACAACAACAGCTACCATTCAAGCATTGAGATGGCGCCGTTTGAAGCACTTTATGGTAGAAAGTGCAGGTCTCCGATTTGTTGGAGTGAAGTGGGGGATAGACAGATTACAGGTCCGAAGATTATACAAGAAACTACCGAGAAGATCATCCAAATTCAACAACGGTTGAAAACCGCCAAAAGTCGACAAAAGAGCTACGCTGACATTAAAAGAAAAGATATAGAATTTGAAATTGGAGAGATGGTCATGCTTAAAGTTGCACCTTGGAAAGGCGTTGTTCGATTTGGTAAACGAGGGAAATTAAATCCAAGGTATATTGGACCATTCAAGATTATTGATCGTGTCGGACCAGTAGCTTACCGACTTGAGTTACCTCAACAACTCGCGGATGTACATAACACTTTCCACGTCTCGAATTTGAAGAAATGTTTTGCTAAAGAAGATCTCACTATTCCGTTAGATGAAATCCAAATCAACGAAAAACTTCAATTCATTGAAGAACCCGTCAAAATAATGGATCGTGAGGTTAAAAGACTTAAGCAAAACAAGATACCAATTGTTAAGGTTCGATGGAATGCTCGTAGAGGACCCGAGTTCACCTGGGAGCGTGAAGATCAGATGAAGAAGAAATACTCGCATCTATTTCCAGAAGATTCGTCAACACCTTCAACAGCTTAAAATTTCGGGACGAAATTTATTTAACGGGTAGGTACTGTAGTGACCCGAACTTTTCCATGTTTATATATATTAATTGAGATTGATATTTACATGATTAAATGTTTCCAACATGTTAAGCAATCAAACTTGTTAAGACTTGATTAATTGAAATATGTTTCATATAGACAATTGACCACCCAAGTTGACCGGTGATTCACGAACGTTAAAACTTGTAAAAACTATATGATGACATATATATGGATATATATACAGTTAACATGATACTATGATAAGTAAACATATCATTAAGTATATTAACAATGAACTACATATGTAAAAACAAGACTACTAACTTAATGATTTTTAAACGAGACATATATGTAACGATTATCGTTGTAAAGACATTTAATGTATATATATCATATTAAGAGATATTCATACATGATAATATCATGATAATATAATAATTTAAAATCTTATTTGATATTATAAACATTGTGTTAACAACATTTAACAAGATCGTTAACCTAAAGGTTTCAAAACAACACTTACATGTAACGACTAATGATGACTTAACGACTCAGTTAAAATGTATATACATGTAGTGTTTTAATATGTATTTATACACTTTTGAAAGACTTCAATACACTTATCAAAATACTTCTACTTAACAAGAATTCTTACAATTACATCCTCGTTCAGTTTCATCAACAATTCTACTTGTATGCACCCGTACTCGTACTCGTACAATACACAGCTTTTAGATGTATGTACTATTGGTATATACACTCCAATGATCAGCTCTTAGCAGCCCATGTGAGTCACCTAAAACATGTGGGAACCATCATTTGGCAACTAGCATGAAATATCTCATAAAATTACAAAAATATGAGTAATCATTCATGACTTATTTACATGAAAACAAAATTACATATCCTTTATATCTAATCCATACACCAACGACCAAAAACACCTAAAAACACTTTCATTCTTCAATTTTCTTCATCTAATTGATCTCTCTCAAGTTCTATCTTCAAGTTCTAAGTGTTCTTCATAAATTCTACAAGTTCTAGTGACATAAAATCAAGAATACTTTCAAGTTTGCTAGCTCACTTCCAATCGTGTAAGGTGATCATCCAACCTCAAGAAATCTTTGTTTCTTACAGTAGTTTATCATTCTAATACAAGGTAATAATCATATTCAAACTTTGGTTCAATTTCTATAACTATAACAATCTTATTTCAAGTGATGATCTTACTTGAACTTGTTTTCGTGTCATGATTCTGCTTCAAGAACTTCGAGCCATCCAAGGATCCGTTGAAGCTAGATCCATTTTTCTCTTTTCCAGTAGGTTTATCCAAGGAACTTAAGGTAGTAATGATGTTCATAACATCATTCAATTCATACATATAATGCTATCTTATTCGAAGGTTTAAACTTGTAATCACTAGAACATAGTTTAGTTAATTCTAAACTTGTTCGCAAACAAAAGTTAATCCTTCTAACTTGACTTTTAAAATCAACTAAACACATGTTCTATATCTATATGATATGCTAACTTAATGATTTAAAACCTGGAAACACGAAAAACACCGTAAAACCGGATTTACGCCGTCGTAGTAACACCGCGGGCTGTTTTGGGTTAGTTAATTAAAAACTATGATAAACTTTGATTTAAAAGTTGTTATTCTGAGAAAATGATTTTTATTATGAACATGAAACTATATCCAAAAATTATGGTTAAACTCAAAGTGGAAGTATGTTTTCTAAAATGGTCATCTAGACGTCGTTCTTTCGACTGAAATGACTACCTTTACAAAAACGACTTGTAACTTATTTTTCCGACTATAAACCTATACTTTTTCTGTTTAGATTCATAAAATAGAGTTCAATATGAAACCATAGCAATTTGATTCACTCAAAACGGATTTAAAATGAAGAAGTTATGGGTAAAACAAGATTGGATAATTTTTCTCATTTTAGCTACGTGAAAATTGGTAACAAATCTATTCCAACCATAACTTAATCAACTTGTATTGTATATTATGTAATCTTGAGATACCATATACACGTATACAATGTTTCGACCTATCATGTTGACACATCTATATATATTTCGGAACAACCATAGACACTCTATATGTGAATGTTGGAGTTAGCTATACAGGGTTGAGGTTGATTCCAAAATATATATAGTTTGAGTTGTGATCAATACTGAGATACGTATACACTGGGTCGTGGATTGATTCAAGATAATATTTATCGATTTATTTCTGTACATCTAACTGTGGACAACTAGTTGTAGGTTACTAACGAGGACAGCTGACTTAATAAACTTAAAACATCAAAATATATTAAAAGTGTTGTAAATATATTTTGAACATACTTTGATATATATGTATATATTGTTATAGGTTCGTGAATCAATCAGTGGCCAAGTCTTACTTCCCGACGAAGTAAAAATCTGTGAAAGTGAGTTATAGTCCCACTTTTAAAATCTAATATTTTTGGGATGAGAATACATGCAAGTTTTATAAATGATTTACAAAATAGACACAAGTACGTGAAACTACATTCTATGGTTGAATTATCGAAATCGAATATGCCCCTTTTTATTAAGTCTGGTAATCTAAGAATTAGGGAACAGACACCCTAATTGACGTGAATCCTAAAGATAGATCTATTGGGCTTAACAAACCCCATCCAAAGTACAGGATGCTTTAGTACTTCGAAATTTATATCATATCCGAAGGGTGTCCCGGAATGATGGGGATATTCTTATATATGCATCTTGTTAATGTCGGTTACCAGGTGTTCACCATATGAATGATTTTTATCTCTATGTATGGGATGTGTATTGAAATATGAAATCTTGTGGTCTATTATTATGATTTGATATATATAGGTTAAACCTATAACTCACCAACATTTTTGTTGACGTTTTAAGCATGTTTATTCTCAGGTGATTATTAAGAGCTTCCGCTGTCGCATACTTAAATAAGGACGAGATTTGGAGTCCATGCTGGTATGATATTGTGTAAAAACTGCATTCAAGAAACTTATTTTGTTGTAACATATTTGTATTGTAAACCATTATGTAATGGTAGTGTGTAAACAGGATATTTTAGATTATCATTATATGATAATCTACGTAAAGCTTTTTAAACCTTTATTGATGAAATAAAGGTTATGGTTTGTTTTAAAAATGAATGCAGTCTTTGAAAAATGTCTCATATAGAGGTCAAAACCTCGCAACGAAATCAATTAATATGGAACGTTTTTAATCAATAAGAACGGGACATTTCACAAGTCCCCACTCAAACCGACAAGGACAGTACAACTTGTCACGGGGTAAACTTTGAAACTGTTTAGTCTAAATATCACAAACTGGCATAACTTTTTGGTCCCTGTGAGATCAACTTTACTTTTTGGTCCCTGCGAGATCAACTTTACTTTTTGGTCCCTGTGAGATCAACTTTACTTTTGGTCCCTGTGAGATCAACTTTACTTTTTGGTCCCTGCGAGATCAACTTTACTTTTTGGTCCCTGGGAGATCAACTTTACTTTTTGGTCCCTGCGAGATCAACTTTACTTTTTGGTCCCTGTGAGATCAACTTTACTTTTTGGTCCCTGCGAGATCAACTTTATAAACTAAATCTTGTGGTCTATATCTATTACTGAAATCATTATTTATGACAAACCTATGAACTCACTCAACCTCGTGTTGACACTTTAAAGCATGTTTATTCTTAGGTCCTACATAATGCTTCCGCTGTGTATTTGCTAATTGAAAGCAACATTTCAACAAGTCATTCATGGATAATTTGAAAGACTCACACTTGCTAAATTGATGATGATTGCTTGCTATGCTTAGAGTCTTCATTACATATCATATCAATTAAATACATTTAATGCGTTGTTCATTATATACAATGTAACCTATTTATCTTCCGCTGCAAAACTCAATATAACGTCTCATATAGAGTCGTTCTCGTTTATACAACTGTGATTTGATATAATTAGTCACAAATACCCCAGGCCCTATTTGGGGGTGTGACAGAGATTGGTATTAGAGCAGTTTTGTTGTAGAGAACCAGGATTGCATTTTATGTGTGCCTTATACAATTAGGTACCTTAGCAATGTAGGACTACAACTTTCCTTGATCGTAGTGCTTTAATTGTTGCCTTTAATTGATAAATGCTACACTATACTTTAGAAACTTTACTTATCTTAGAATGCCGAGCCAACCTAAGAACTCTGCTCACTTTCCTAAGTACTATCCAATTCCACCACCATATTTAAATGCAACACCATGATTTTAGAAAATCTTGACTTTCCTATGTCATTTATCATGGTTTTGTGTATTACATATGTATTACATGAAATGTGATGACCCGGGAATTTCCGACCAAATTTAAACTTGATCTTTATATGGTTTCGACACGATAAGCAAAGTCTATTAAACTGAGTCTCATAATGTTTGAACTATTTCCATGAATGCATTTGACTTTGACCATCTCCGACGATTCACGAACCATAGTTTACAAATAAATATGTATATATATATATATGTATATATATAATAATTTGAAATTATAAAATAGAATTTAAACATTTGAATTAAATATATAAAATAAGGTACAAAATAACTAAGTGTAATTTAAAAATGAGTTTAAATATATATATATATATATATATATATATATATATATACATAACTATCATTATATATATATTGTAATATACATATATATAAGAGATATAAACATTATGTGTTGAAACTTTTAATATATATTTCTATTACGAAATAATATAATATAGTAAATTGATATATAATGGTTATGTATATAAAACATTATTAATGTATTCATATTTACATGTAACTAATATGCAAAAAAAATTTCATACTATTATAGGATTATGTAAATATTAAATATTCAGTATACGTTATTATGAAACTAAATATGATTTCTATTAAATACATATATAGAATATATAAATTTTAACTGTTCAGTAAATGTCATCATATAACATAATCTTATATAAATAATAAATGGTATTATATTAGACTACAAGTTGAATATAATTAATATATTAAATTTATTAATACTTTCATTATTATTATTAATAACAGATTTGATACATGTAATATGCTATATTATTATTATTAGTATTATCATATTTAACATTATTGTTATTGATAAAATTATCATATTACCAAATTATCATTTTTTTATTATTATCAATATTATAATTATTATTTATTAGTACTTTTATAATTAATAACAAGTTATGTCATATTATTAATAATTAAATTATATTTATATTTCAGCATTTTTAAATCTGATAAAAGTCAGTTTTATTAATTATTATTATTATTATTATTAATTGTATTATTGTTATTAATATATTAATTATTAATATATTTATTAAATATTAAGATTTAATATATAAAAGATAAAAGACAGCTATTTAAAATTCGGATATATAGATTGCAGATACAGATAATCATGCGTAATTTTGTACCTAATCTGTTTTAATATTTTTTTATACCATCTGCTATTACACTTGTGATAACCGGTCACCTCCTATAACCAATAATTCAATCGATTATTTTGTTGTATCTGATAAACATCTATTCGAATTCCATTATTAAAATCAATTGTAATCCTTAGTTTTTCTGAGAATTTATTTTTTAAAAACAGAAATAAGCAGCTCGTACCTCTGCTTTGTTTTATTTTTTTTAAGACTTCGAATTCGAGTGAAATTACAAAATGTGTAAATGCAGTCTCGTTAGCAATCTTCAAAGAAATCTTTCTACAAAATCTTGTATTCCAATTCTTATTATCGAGCTTCAATTTCGAAGTCAAAGTTTTTAAAATAAAAAGTCAAATTTTGTTCTTCAAGCAAATTCGAAATTTCTGTTATGTTTCAAGCTCAATTGATGAATTAGAAAGATTATAGGAAGTTTTTAGCAACTATTTCATGTTATAAATTTTGTCCAGATCTTTCTCAATTACAAAAATCAATTTTTTTTTAAAAGGCCTATGACGAACAGCACAGGCTGTATATTTTTTTTTTCCAATTAATATGAACGATTGATGTTAAATAAGTTATTATTATTTTGATGTATCTAAATCTCTGTTTTAATGATTTGATTCTTGGTTGGTTTAAAAATGAAGAAGATGAAGAAATAAGGGAAACAAAGTTAAACGAGTTAAATTGTTTTGGGTCAGAGAGTTAATCAGAAAAATGGGATAGCTTGGATGGTTTGGGTGTTGGGTTGGTTAACGAGAGGTCGAGGGTTCGAGCTTGGGCATGGGCTGTTTTTTTTTTAAAAATCATTCCTTGAAGGTAGTATTCTAGTTTATTATTATTATTATTGTTATTGTTAGTATTATTATTAATTATTGGTATTATGATGATAACTATTATTATTACTCATGTTAATAACATAGTTATTATTACTACTAATGTAATTTATATTATTATCCTTATTATTACTAGTATTATCATTAAAAATTTATTAGTATTACCATAACTAATATTACTATTATTAGTATTATTATCATTGTATTATTGTTGCTAGTATTATATTATTATTATGATTTCTAGGATATGAAACATGTTAATGACGTAAATGTATAATAAAAAAATAATATGATAAAGATTATAGAAGTTGATTATAATTATACGAATACAAGTAAAATTGTTATTTCGATTACGAATTAATGTTATAAGAAACTATAGTCATCAGTATAGAAATTAAAGACGAAAATTATGATTATCGTGACCATGACTATAAAAGTTTTTATAATATGATTAAGGTTATAAATATAGAAATTTTGATATAAATATTATTATGAAAATGATAAGAGTTTTAACCAAATTATGATTTCAGAGAATTACTAAAATTATTATAACTATTGTTATCTTGGTTATTATAATACAATTTAGTATTATTATCATTATTAATATCATTATTTTATTAACATTATTATTATCACTTTTATCATTATTATTATTATTATTATAAAATATCATTATTATTACTAATACTAATATTATCATAATTAATGATTTCACAAACAAATGATTTTCATATAAAGATATATTTAATATACATAACTTAACTATATTAATATCTTTATTTATTTATAATATATGAAATGAATATATTTAAACAAATAATGAAACCTATAAATGTAATATAAAAATGATATCACTAATAAATATATATATATATTTGTTCGATTACAAGTATATGTATTAATATATATACAAATGATATAGGTTCGTGAATCCTAGGCCAACCCTGCATTGTTCAATGTCGTCATATGTATTTTTACTACAAAATACAGTTTTGTGAGTTTCATTTACTCCCTTTTTAAATGCTTTTGCAATATATATTTTTGGAACTGAGAATACATGCGCTGCTTTTATAACTGTTTTACGAAATAGACACAAGTACTTAAAACTACATTATATGGCTGGATTATTAAATCGAATATGCCCTTTTTTATTAAGTCTGGTAATCTAAGAATTAGGGAACAGACACCCTAATTGATGCGAATCCTAAAGATAGATCTATCGGGCCCAACAAGCCCCATCCAAAGTACCGGATGCTTTAGTACTTCGAAATTTATATCATGTTCGAAGGAGGATCCCGTAATGATGGGGATATTCTTATATGCATATTGTGAATGTCGGTTACCAGGTGTTCAATCCATATGAATGATTTTTGTCTCTATGCATGGGACGTATGTTTATGAGAAATGAAAATCTTGTGGTCTATTAAAATTATGAAATGATTATTTATGATAAACTAATGAACTCACCAACCTTTTGGTTGACACTTTAAAGCATGTTTATTCTCAGGTACGAAAGAAATCTTCCGCTGTGCATTTGCTCATTTTAGAGACATTACATGGAGTCATACATGACATATTTCAAAAGACGTTGCATTCGAGTCATCGAGTTCATCAAGATTATTATTAAGTCAATTATAGTAAGATATATTATGAAATGGTATGCATGCAGTCAACTTTCGATGTAATGAAAGATTGTCTTTTCAAAAATGAATGCAATGTTTGTAAAATGTATCATATAGAGGTCAAGTACCTCGCGATGTAACCAACTGTTGTGAATCGTTTATAATTGATATGGACTTCGTCCTGATGGATTAGGACGGGTCTCTACAGTTGGTATCAGAGCGGTGGTCTTAGCGAACCAGGTCTGCGTTAGTGTATATAACTGATAAGTCGTTAGGATGCATTAGTGAGTCTGAACTTCGACCGTGTCTGCATGTCAAAAGTTTTGCTTATCATTAGAGTCGAAAATTATATGCTTATCATCCTTAAATTCTAGACACGTATTGCTACATTAATTGCATGAGTAGTGTATAGACAAAAATTCATATCTTAGTGTATCTGCTAAATCATATCTTATCGTATCTGTTACTTTAAACTTTGCTTCACATATACCGCAAATTCCTCCATAATCTACAAAATCTTTTGATCTATATATATAGATATCCTATGAAAATAGAATACCACCCGATAGCCAGAAAAATCACTTTATATCGAAAAATCCTTTATCCAATCGTACGAAATGGAATTCGTCGTTAGTTCAAGTCACTCGAATTCTGAAATGGAATCTCACTCAAGCTCCGAAAGCAGTGTGATCGGAATGGATCAACCAATCAGTCATCACCTATTTTAGATGAATTGGGGATGGGTTCGTAGCCTTCTCAATCATTGGAGACAAGAAGAAGGCGATCATTTCCATCCACCACATTGCCCTCTTGACGAAGAACCTGAAGCACTTACCGGCGAACCTGTCCGAAACACCATTTTCTCTCTCATTTCCAGAGTATCTCGTCACTATTATATACTATATCAAATTCTAGATCATATTTTTCCGCTCGTCCGAACCGATAATCACCCTGGTGTAATAGAAGAAGTCAACAAGCTTCGTGCTCGGGTAGTGGCTTTGGAGAATATGGTGCAAAAATTACAAACACCAGCAGCATAACCAGTACTACCATAACCAGCGCCAACAGTACTATTACCACCACCAACAACAACCGCATCGCAAACCTCAACTTCACAATCTGTCACACGAACATCAACGTCATACGCACCATAGATACCAAGGAATACCAATAACAACAAACGATGAAGTATTGATTCATAACTTCATTAAAGAAACCTTCTGCAGCAATTATGTAATCTCTAAAGTCTTAGAGATTATCTATTCTAACCCTAACCAGAAATCAGATGAGTGAACCAAAATGATAGAAGGAAGAGTCGAAACCCTGACAAGAATGATGCGTGATTCGCAAGCTAGACTTGTTTTACCAGCAGCGTCAACAGTACTGTTAACATCACTAGCACATTCAGTACCATCAGCATCGTCAGAATCAGCAACACCTATAACATCAAAAGCTCCACCAGTTCAAGAATCACCATGGATACCATTACGAATCAATAGCACAAATCTTGTATCAACGAGTTATGAAGTATTAACTCATTGCCACTGAAGAATTTATATGTATATCTTATATATATAAATTTTTAAACCATAATAAATCTTTTCGTACTAAACTATTATGTGTGAATCTTAACTACTCGGTTAATTCATACTACTAATATGCTACAATGTACATCATTCAATAACAACTTAACCATTGTTAACTACAATCTCTGTTTCAATTTAATGAATTACATTTCATAATAATCAAGCGTATTATTCAAATATATGTTTGATTTTACACTTTCATCATCGATGTACTTGAAACTTTTCAGATAACATCATTCGTATTTTGTGAAGTTCACAAGAATTCCACGAACACCAACATCACGCAAAGTATAAATTCATAATATTATTGAAGAAATACTCCGTAAAAGTGATGTAATTTTTAAAGTTTTTAGAGATTATGCAATTCTAGATACAACCGTAAATCAAATGAGTTTAATATTAACTCATTAAATCTATATTACATCTTAAGAAAATATATATGTAAGTATATTTCCAAAAAGATTATAATTAAAAATTCTTTTGTACCAACTGTTAATGGTGAAAATATTTTAACGGGTAGGTAATACCCGAGGAATATTCAGATTTCACATTAATAAGTTGCACTGTACATTCTTCGAAGCTGATTCAACAGTCGTTTACTATCCTACTTACATTCACCGATATACGTATCAGTTCACCACAGAATAACCATTTTAATTCAATTTCATATTTGGATTTTGAATTACCAGAATCCAACAAGTGGCATAATGAAGAAAACATTTGACAAAATAAAATTTGTTAGAAACAAACAAATTAACTATGAGAAATTTTGTTAAGAATCCACGCTAACTGATCCTAGCTAATTGTTCCTAGCTAACTGATTACATTTTATTTATCGCAATTTAATTATCGCAATTTACATTCTCGCAATTTTATTTATTGTCATTTAATTTCTGTATTTATTTTGTGCACTTTAAATATCGGGACACGTATACAAGGTTTTGACATATCATATCGATGCATCTATATATATTATTTGGAATAACCATAGACACTCTATATGCAGTAATGATCGAGTTCTCTATGCAGGGTTGAGGTCGATTCTATAATAATATATATAGTTTGAGTTGTGATCGAGTCTGAGACATATCGACTTGGATTTCTTCAAGAGGAATGGTGAGATCTTCCTTTGCAAGACATTTCTTGAGGTTTGAGACGTGAAATGAATTATGTACCCCGGTGAGTTGTTGTGGTAACTCGAGTCGATAAGCTACCGGTCCGATGCGTTCGATGATCTTGAACGGGCCTACATACCTTGGGTTCATTTTACCCCTTTTTCCAAAATGTATTACACCTTTCCAAGGTGACACCTTTAGCATAACCATGTCACCGATCTGAAACTCTAATGGTTTCCTTCGGACATCGGCGTAGCTCTTTTGGCGACTACGGGCTGTTTTCAATCTCTCCTTGATTTGCACTATCTTCTCAGTAGTTTCATAGATGATCTCGGGACCAGTTAATTGTCGATCTCCTACTTCATTCCAACAGATAGGGGATCTACACTTCCTTCCATACAGTGCTTCGAATGGTGCAGCTTTAATGCTCGCATGATAACTATTATTATACGAGAATTCTGCTAATGGTAGATATTTATCCCATCCATTTCTAAAATCGATCACACATGCCCTGAGCATGTCTTCAAGAGTCTGAATTGTTCTTTCACTCTGCCCGTCAGTTTACGGATGGTATGCGGTGCTCATATCCAAACGGGTTCCCACGGCCTCCTGTAGTGATTGCCAAAACTTTGATGTAAATCTACTATCACGATCGGATATAATGGAAATAGGTATTCCATGCATTGAAACAATTTCCTTTATGTATAATCGTAATAGTTTCTCCATTCTATCCGTTTTCTTTATAGGCAAGAAATGTGCAGATTTGGTGAGACGATCAACTATTACCCAAATGGTGTCATAACCCCAGGCAGTCTTAGGTAACTTTGTGATGAAATCCATGGTAATACCATCCCATTTCCATTCTGGGATTTCTGGTTGTTGAAGTAACCCTGACGGCTTCTGATGTTCTGCTTTGACTTTGGAACAAGTTAAACATTCCCCAACATATGTTGCAACATCTGTCTTTAAATTAGGCCACCAATAATGCGTCTTAAGATCTTGATACATCTTTCCAACTCCAGGATGTATCGAGTATCTTGTCTTATGTGCCTCATTCAATATCAACTTCCTTAATCCACCCAACTTCGGTACCCAAATACGGTTTGCAAAATATCGAATTCCGTCTTCCCGCATAACGAGTTGCTTCTCATACTTCTTCATTATTTCATTTCCTATGTTTTCTTTAGTAAGAGCTTCTCGTTGAGCCTCTTTGATTTGTGAGTTGAGATTCATGCGAATTTTTATGTTCATTGCTCGTACTCGAATTGGTTCCCGTTCCTTTCTGCTTAGAGCGTCGGCTACTACATTCGCTTTCCCGGGATGATAGCGAATCTCACAATCATAGTCGTTTATCAGCTCGACCCACCTACGTTGCCTCATGTTCAGCTGTTTTTGATCGAAAATATGTTGAAGGCTTTTATGATTAGTAAACACAGTGCATTTAACTCCATATAAATAGTGTCTCCATATCTTCAATGCAAACACTACTGCCCCCAATTCTAGATCATGCGTCGTATAATTCCGCTCGTGAATCTTCAATTGTCGAGATGCGTATGCAATAACTTTCTTTCGTTGCATAAGGACGCAATCAAAACCTTGTCACGAAGCGTCACAATATATATCTCAAAATCATCGTTCCCTTCAGGTAACGATAAAATAGGTGCCGTGATCAACTTCTTCTTGAGTAATTGAAATGCACTCTCCTGCTCAACGGTCCATTCGTACTTCTTCCCTTTTTGTGTTAACGCTGTCAATGGTTTAGCTATTCGGGAAAAATCTTGAATAAACCTTCTATAATAACCGGCTAAACCCAAAAATTGGCGTATCTGCGTTGGTGTCTTAGGAGTCTCCCATTTTTCAATGGCCTCAATTTTAGCTGGATCAACCTGAATTCCTTTGCTACTAACAACGTGGCCAAGAAATTCCACTTCTTTCAACCAAAATGCACACTTAGAAAATTTGGCGTATAACTGTTCTTTTCTTAACAATTCTAATACCAACCTTAAATGCTGCTCATGCTCTTGCTCTCTCTTGGAATAGATAAGAATATCGTCAATGAAAACGATAACAAACTTATCTAAATACGGACTACAAACTCGATTCATGAGGTCCATGAATACAGCTGGCGCATTAGTCAACCCAAACGGCATGACCAAAAATTCATAATGACCGTAGCGTGTCCGAAAAGCAGTTTTCGGAATATCTTCTTCTTTGACACGTGATTGATGATAGCCCGATCTTAAGTCGATTTTCGAGTACACACATGATCCTTGTAATTGATCAAATAAGTCATCAATTCTTGGTAGTGGATACCGATTCTTGATAGTTAACTTATTTAATTCACGATAATCTATACACATTCGGAAAGATCCATCTTTCTTCTTGACAAATAAAATCGGAGCTCCCCACGGTGAAGTGCTCGGTCGAATGAAACCGTGGTCCAGTAATTCTTGTAACTGGCTTTGTAACTCTTTCATCTCAGATGGTGCAAGTCTATATGGAGCACGAGCCACTGGTGCAGCTCCTGGTACTAGATCTATTTGAAATTCTACAGATCTAAATGGAGGTAATCCCGGCAACTCTTCAGGAAATACTTCAGGAAAATCTCTTACCACAGGCACGTCGTTGATGCTCTTTACTTTTTCCTTCATTTCGACTTTATTAACATGTGCTAGGATAGCATAGCACCCTTTCTTCAAGCACTTTTGAGCTTTCAAACAACTAATGAGTTTTAGCTTTGAGTTACCCTTCTCTCCATAAATCATTAATGGCGTTCTATCCTTACGAGGAATGCGAATTGCCTTCTTGGCGCACACAACTTCAGCTCCTATTTTGGACATCCAGTCCATGCCGACTATTACATCAAAACTTCCTAATTCTACGGGTATCAAATCAATCTTAAATGTTTCTCCGGCTAAATTTATTTTACAATCACCGCAAATTTTATCGGCTTTAATTAGTTTACCATTAGCTAACTCAATCATGTACTTAGCATCTAGAGGTAATGATGAACAATTCAATTTAGCGTGAAAGTCTCTACACACGTAACTTCTATCGGCACCAGTATCAAATATAATAGATGCGGATAAGTTATTAATGGTAAACGTACCCGTAACAAACTCCGGGTCTTCATACGCCTCCCTAGCATTAATAACAAATGCTCTTCCACGTGCAGATCCGTTATTTTTCTCTGGATTCGGGCACTGACTCTTATAATGACCCTGTTTCCCACACCCATAACAAGTAACAGTGGCCAAGGCAGTTCTATTTGCATTGGTGGCAGGAGTCTTGGTACCGTTTGTATTTGTAGCGGGAACCCTACAATCTTCAGCAAGATGACCTTTTCGATTACAATTGTTGCACACCACATTACAATAAACAGAGTGATGTTTGTGGCATCTGTTACATAAAGGATTTCGTCCCTTGTATCCTGAGTTCGAACCGCTACCTGCACCTTGCGTGGTTTCTTGTTTCTTGTTGGATTGTTGATGATTACCTTCTCACTTTCTTTTGTTTCCCGATGTCTTGACATCGGTGTTCTTATCCAGAATAATCTGGTCCATTAACTCGTTCGCCATGGTGATAGCTTCATGAATAGTCTTGGGTTTGGATGCTGTAACATTTGCCTTGACCTTTTTAGGCAAACCGTCTTTGTACAGTTCAATCTTCCGTTCTTCGATTGGTACCAATTCGGGACATAGCAAAGCTAATTCCATGAATCGCTGATTGTAGGTGGTGAGTTCAGTACCAACAGCTTTCAGGCTTCGTAATTCAGCTTCCAACTTCCTAACCTCGTTCCTTGGACAATATTCGTTGATTAGCATTGTTTTGAATTCTTCCCAAGGAGTATCATAAGCTACATCTCCTCCTACGGCCTTCACATAGTTTTTCCACCATGTGAGTGCACTATCTTGTAGGGTGCACGATGCATACTTGGTCATGTCCTTCTCAATACAACCACTAATTTTAAACACAGACTCAATCTTTTCGATCCACCGGGTTAAACCAACCGGTCCTTCTGTTCCACTGAATGATGAGGGCTTGCAACCTTGAAAAGTTTTGTAAGTGCACCCCACACGAGGATTTGGGTTAACTGCAGCACCTCTTGCAACCTCGACCCATAACATTCTGTCGTTCACTTGCTGATTGATGAGTTCCTGGATTTCTTGTTCCGTCATTCGGTTCAATCGCGCCATAATCTTCAACAAGAATGAAAAAAAATAATTATTCACATGGAATATTATAGATGTAGTATGTATTTACAGTACATCGTAGCTTATTAATAATATGAACCAGTTATTATTATAAAAGCCTTTTCTTCTTATTAGCATTTTATAATTATATCTAGGGTAGTACCTACCCGTTAAAGTTCATACTTAATAGCTTAGTACGAAAATCAATTACTACCACCCAAATAATACTTAACCATGGAAAATTATTGCATTTCACACTTCACTATTTTACATATGCTTATCTTACATCAAACATTAAGCAAACCACACTAGTAATATTATTCAAAACATTATATGATCCCATGGTTTAAAACAACAGCGCATCTTTTAACCCAAAGTGTTTGTGTTCAAAGAAATCGCTTAAAGGTTATCCTGGTTGTCTCCCTGCGTTTTGGCTGAGGAACCGAGGAACTGGATGTCGGGATAGAACTAATAGGAATAGCGGGAATAGGTGTGGAAGTATCTGGTGGAGTTGGTGCCACAACATCCTCTCTAGACTCGGGATTTAGATTTTCCATTTCAGTAGCCTTTCGTTTCTTTCATCGTTCGAACTTGTCTTTCGTAATTTCCTGTATTTCTTCCTCCTCAGGATCACTTTCCGGTTCCTCTTCAATTGATTCATCCGGAACTTGTGAGTCTTCCCCAAAGGTATCGTTTTCATCATCAGATAGATTAATGACTGGAACACCATCTGAAGAGTCTGGTTCGGAGTCGCTGAATGTGATAATAAGTTCTAAGCCAGACAACTATCACATCACAACTAGCACGTTAATACCACATAATATTTACATATTAATTTTTAACCAACAAGGATAAGCAATAGTTTTCGAAATCAAACACGGTCAAAGTCCAGACTCACTAATGCATCCTAACAAACTCAATAAGACACACTAATGCAAATTCTCTGGTTCTCTAAGACCAACGCTCTGATACCACATGTCATAACCCGACCTTAACCATAAGGACGAATACAATAACATATGATTTCATCGCGAGGTATTGACCTCTATATGCGACATTTTTCAAAAACTGCATTCGTTTTTACAATACAAACTATAGCTTTTATTACAAATACAAGGTTTAAACAACTTAATAATGATTATCGTTTAGCGATAATCTTAGACTTACAAACTTTACATGTGATAATAACAATACGACCTCCAACATATTTTACATTACAAATCCTCCGATATGCAGTTTTATTTTTGACACAAATATGCATACTCAAGATCTTGCTTAAATTTAACATGTTGCAGCGGAAGCTTTTAGTTATCACCTGAGAATAAACATGCTTAAAACGTCAACATAAAGTTGGTGAGATATAGGTTTAAAGCCGGCAGCGTTATGAATATAGACCACAAGATTTCATATATAAACGTTTTAATAAAAATATTCTAAGTTGTTGAGCACTTGATAACCATACTTAACATTTAATCAACATCGCATATTCCCTTTATTATGAAATCTTACTACACCGTACCAAGTGTAGTCACCGAAACGAAGTACTGTGCAACCGTTGAATACTGGTCGTCCAGTCCGGTTGGGGTTGTCAGGCCCGATAGATCTATCAACAGGATTCGCGTTTACAATACCTCATGTAAATAGTAGTTACCAAGTTACAGGGAAGTATGCCAGTGGTACAACTCAACGTAGAATATATTTTTTTAATCACTTGTGTCCATAACGTAAATCATAAAATGCATGTATTCTCATCCCGAAATATTTAGAGTTTAAAAGTGGGACTATATACTCACTTTTGTCTTGAAGGTATTTAACTCGACTTGGTCTCCGATAGATATCACGAACCTAACCATATATATAATATATCAACATGTTTTCTTTTCAAGTAATCGTTACATACATATATATATATATATATATATATATATATATATATATATATATATATATATATATATATATATATATATATATATATATATATATATATATATATATATATATATACTTTTAATATTTTTTTAGTCCGTAGTTAGCAGTCCGATGTTAGTGGTCCACAATTAGTTGCTTAAATAAAATAAATAAAGACCCCATCGTATTCGTGTTGATCAGAATTAATCTTGACCCATGGTACCATGTTGTCAAATGACGTGTTGCGTACATAAAGTACCGTGTTGTCAAATGACGTGTTACGTACAATCATGAGGTCTTATGATTAATCTTCTCGTGTTGTTTACGGGTGGTCCTGAAATATATAAAATAAAATCATAAGTAAATATATATTAAATATTATGTTAATTAGCCAAGATATGATTAACCCGATTTTGTCATAATATGATATATTACAGGTCTTGAAGTGTTTTTAAAAATCAAATTAGAAGGATTTATTTAGTTTGCGAACAAGTTTGAAATCACTCAAACTATGTTCTTGTTGTTAAAATTTTATAACACAAAATAAAATAGCTATATAAATATGAATCGAATAAGGTTATGAATAAGGTTACTACCTCAAGTTACTTGGACAAAGCTACTGGAAAAGGTAAGAAAAATCTTGAAATCAAAAGAGTGGTGGAGTGGGATTGAAAGATTGGAAGTAATCTCCTTGAAATCGGATGACTATATTGATACGTTCTTGAGTAGGTAAATGAAGAGAGATTAGGGAGTGAATTAACTTGAAAGAAAATTGGAAATGAAATTGTATGTGTGTGTGTGCAAAATAGCATGATTATGGGATGGATATATAGGAGATTTAGTTTGTTTTCTTATACAAAAGTCACACATGAGGTTAAATGGCTGGTTCCCACATGTAACATCATGTCTATTGGCTGATCATTGAAGTTTATTGTTGGTATATACCAATAGTAAATACGTATAGAAGCTATGTATGATACGGTTACATATACCCTTGATATACTTGTAGAAATTTTGAGGAATCGGAACGAGAATTCAAATATGGACGGGTTTATAACTGTAAAAGAGGCTCAAAACTGGGCTTTTATTTTTGGGTCAAACCGGGCCAAAATAAAATTTTAAGACATTTTTAATAAAGCAATGTTAGCCCAGCCAGGGGCTCTGCCCCTTGGACCCCGCCAGGGGTTGCCACCCCTTGGACCCCGCTTATCGGGGGCGCTGCCCCCGAACCCCCGTCATAATCAAGATAAGTTCAAACAAGTGTGCACTCCACACTTCCCCAAACTTGTTCGATATTTATCAAGATTATTTTGGTTACAAATTAATCGCATTACACTTAAATCATATTGGTGACATAGATCACCAACACATTATATATTGTAAGTATATATGTCAAAGAATGTTACATATAGTTATCGTTTTGATAACTTAAGTTAGTGGTCTCAAAGTATACTTATAACTCATTGTTGTTAGTTCACAATGAAATGTTAAACCATCCTTAAATCATGTTAAATATGTATAGATATGTACATATACATAATCGTATAATTATCGTGTGTTATATAGTTCGTGATATCATCGGTCAAATTGGACGGTCAAACGTTGTGTGAAACTCTTTTCAAAAACATAAGTCTCAACAGTTTGGATTACTTATCATGTTGGTAAGGTTTATTTTATGTAAATATTAATCTCATAAGTATAAAACGAGCGGAAAAATCCGGGTCGTTACAGTTATGCACCTGAAAACTCTCGAAAAATTGAGTAAACGTTTAACACGTAGATGTGCTAATTCCTTGAGCGTTATTATTATCAAAAATAACTTTGCAATCTCTTTCCAAATTAGCCAATTTTGTCACAGCTTCAATAAGTCAACTTCGACTTTTTGTTCGAAACAACCTTATTATAACGTTGATATATATGTGTGCTCTTTTATTGTTACCGGAGAACCTTTCATATTCCACCATGTTACCATCAGCGTTTAATCATCTAAAAACACAATTCTCTTGAAACCACTTCGGAATGATAACCGATGATTCAGATATAGTAGCATTAAATGCAGAGGAAACAGAAAAATTGTAGATGGTTAAAACGGTCAAAAGTTTGATGATAAAGAAGAGAGTGTTGGGAACGCTCGATAGAAACTTTGGTACTGAAAAATAGATTGAGCTACCCATGAAGGAAACCAAGGACAAATACAAGGGCCAAACCCTATATTCAAAGGATCCAGGTAATTCTGGATCCGATGGAATTTTTAGAGAATATTTTGCTCCAAGGTCATGTTAAAATCTTGCGAAAAATCTTTCTTCATCAACCATCGAACTTGGATATTCCAAAATATCATCATAAATATCTTCGATATTTCTGAGGATATTTTCATAAATATTCTCGTCCGAAATTATATACCTCTTCGTGCTACCTGTAATACATTATAATGGAAATTTCTGTAAAAGCTAAGTATAAACTATGAATGAATTCTGAAGTAGTGTTGGGAACTGAGGCATGAGTTAGTATAATATAATGATACTTGATCAATGTGATTATATTACAGTAAGTCATGCTGAGTTTCTAATGGGACGTGAAGATTCACAGAATCATAACGTCATCACGTGCCATATTACATAACCCTTTCATTCTACTTAACTTCTGAACATATCAAGAAAATATATTCTTGATAGTTCTATCCTCAGCAATTCTGGTAATTTGACAAATTAAATTGTGCTACTACTTTTCCTTTCTACCTTGTATATTATGATAATTCGAAACTCCATACTTATGAATTCTGGGCCATTACTCGCTTCACTAGAGGTCGAGAAGAGAATAAAAAGGCAAAGAGCTCCGAAACATAAGGGAAGATATAAAACTCGACAACAACACAGAAATTACAAACCGTGTACATCAATGCGTATAGCCGTATAAAGACACGGGAGAATTAGAAATACTATAACCCCAAGGTAATAATAGAAGTAAATGGATTCCTCCGGTGGTAAATGGAAAAGAAGAATGACAGATACGATAGTCAGAATAAGAATAAGGATCAGAACTGGATTAAGCATTTTCAAAATCTTTGAAAATATGAAATAAGAAAGAAAAGTATAGAATTGGTAAAAATAATGGAAACGGAAGAAGTTAATTTATAATAGAAATATCCGACAGAGAAATCGAGGTAGATGACTGCATTGAATTAAAGAGATCCTAATCTCCTTGAATCCCGAAGAATCAGATCTTATAGATTTCCAAGATTTTCTTTTAAATCCCTTGAATTCCGGAATTCAATCGTGACTACGTCAAAAGTTATGGAAGATCTCCATTTTTTCATCTCGACCTTTTGTGATAGCTTCATTCATACGCTTCGATTAATCGAATCATTTTATCCATATTACTCAATGATGATAAAACTCTATTTATCAACTCATATTCATCATGAAAACATTTTTATTGTCAACCATGACCACCTTACTCAAATTTCGGGACGAAATTTCTTTAACGGGTAGGTACTGTGATGACCCGGGAATGTCCGACCAAATTTAAACTTGATCTTTATATGGTTTTGACACGATAAGCAAAGTCTATTAAACTGAGTCTCATAATGTTTGAACTATTTCCATGAATGCATTTGACTTTGACCATCTCCGACGATTCACGAACCGTAGTTTACAAATAAATATGTATATATATATATATATATATATATATATATATATATATATATATATATATATATATATATATATATGTATATATATAATAATTTGAAATTATAAAATAGAATTTAAACATTTGAATTAAATATATAAAATAAGATACAAAATAACTAGGTGTAATTTAAAAATGAGTTTATATATATATATATATATATATATATATATATATATATATATATATATATATATATATATATATATATATATATATATATATATATATATGATTTCTATACATAACTATCATTATATATATATTGTAATATACATATATATAAGAGATATAAATATTATGTGTTGAAACTTTTAATATATATTTCTATTACGAAATAATATAATATAGTAAATGGATATATAATGGTTATGTATATAAAACATTATTAATGTATTCATATTTACATGTAACTAATATGCAAATAAAATTTCATACTATTATAGGATTATGTAAATATTAAATATTCAGTATACGTTATTATGAAACTAAATATGATTTCTATTAAATATATATAGAATATATAAATTTTAACTGTTCAGTAAATGTCATCATATAACATAATCTTATATAAATAATAAATGGTATTATATTAGACTACAAGTTGAATATAATTAATATATTAAATTTATTAATACCTTCATTATTATTATTAATAACAGATTTGATACATGTAATATGCTATATTATTATTATTAGTATTATCATATTTATCATTATTGTTATTGATAAAATTATCATATTACCAAATTATCATTTTTTATTATTATCAATATTATTATTATTATTTATTAGTACTTTTATAATTAATAACAAGTTATGTCATATTATTAATAATTAAATTATATTTATATTTCAGCATTTTTAAATCAGATAAAAGTCAGTTTTATTAATTATTATTATTATTATTATTAATTGTATTATTGTTATTAATATATTAATTATTAATATATTTATTAAATATTAAGATTTAATATATAAAAGATAAAAGACAGCTATTTAAAATTCGGATATATAGATTGCAGATACAGATAATCATGCGTAATTTTGTACCTAATCTGTTTTAATATTTTTTTATACCATCTGCTATTACACTTGTGATAACCGGTCACCTCCTATAACCAATAATTCAATCGATTATTTTGTTGTATCTGATAAACATCTATTCGAATTCCATTATTAAAATCAATTGTAATCCTTAGTTTTTCTGAGAATTTTTTTTTAAAAACAGAAATAAGCAGCTCGTACCTCTGCTTTGTTTTATTTTTTTTAAGACTTCGAATTCGAGTGAAATTACAAAATGTGTAAATGCAGTCTCGTTAGCAATCTTCAAAGAAATCTTTCTACAAAATCTTGTATTCCAATTCTTATTATCGAGCTTCAATATCGAAGTCAAAGTTTTTAAAATAAAAAGTCAAATTTTGTTCTTCAAGCAAATTCGAAATTTCTGTTATGTTTCAAGCTCAATTGATGAATTAGAAAGATTATAGGAAGTTTTTAGCAACTATTTCATGTTATAAATTTTGTCCAGATCTTTCTCAATTACAAAAATCAATTTTTTTAAAAGGCCTACGACGAACAGCACAGGCTGTATATATATTTTTTTCCAATTAATATGAACGATTGATGTTAAATAAGTTATTATTATTTTGATGTATCTAAATCTCCGTTTTAATGATTTGATTCTTGGTTGGTTTAAAAATGAAGAAGATGAAGAGATAAGGGAAACAAAGTTAAATGAGTTAAATTGTTTTGGGTCAGAGAGTTAATCATAAAAACGGGATAGCTTGGATGGTTTGGGTGTTGGGTTGGTTAACGAGAGGTCGAGGGTTCGAGCCTAGGCATGGGCTGTTTTTTTTTCAAATCATTCCTTGAAGGTAGTATTCTATTTTATTATTATTGTTATTGTTAGTATTATTATTAATTATTGGTATTATGATGATAACTATTATTATTACTCATGTTAATAACATAGTTATTATTACTACTAATGTAATTTATATTATTATCCTTATTATTACTAGTATTATCATTAAAAATTTATTAGTATTACCATAACTAATATTACTATTATTAGTATTATTATCATTGTATTATTGTTGCTAGTATTATATTATTATTATGATTTCTAGGATATGAAACATGTTAATGACGTAAATGTATAATAAAAAAATAATATGATAAAGATTATAGAAGTTGATTATAATTATACGAATACAAGTAAAATTGTGATTTCGATTACGAATTAATGTTATAAGAAACTATAGTCATCAGTATAGAAATTAAAGACGAAAATTATGATTATCGTGACCATGACTATAAAAGTTTTTATAATATGATTAAGGTTATAAATATAGAAATTTTGATATAAATATTATTATGAAAATGATAAGAGTTTTAACCAAATTATGATTTCAGAGAATTACTAAAATTATTATAACTATTGTTATCGTGGTTATTATAATACAATTTAGTATTATTATCATTATTAATATCATTATTTTATTAACATTATTATTATCACTTTTATCATTATTATTATTATAAAATATCATTATTATTACTAATACTAATATTATCATAATTAATGATTTCACAAACAAATGATTTTCATATAAAGATATATTTAATATACATAACTTAACTATATTAATATCTTTATTTATTTGTAATATATGAAATGAATATATTTAAACAAATAATGAAACCTATAAATGTAATATAAAAATGATATCACTAATAAATATATATATATATATATTTGTTCGATTACAAGTATATGTATTAATATATATACAAATGATATAGGTTCGTGAATCCAAGGCCAACCCTGCATTGTTCAATGTCGTCATATGTATTTTTACTACAAAATACAGTATCGTGAGTTTCATTTACTCCCTTTTTAAATGCTTTTGTAATATATATTTTTGGGACTGAGAATACATGCGCTGCTTTTATAACTGTTTTACGAAATAGACACAAGTACTTAAAACTACATTCTATGGCTGGATTATTAAATCGAATATGCCCTTTTTTATTAAGTCTGGTAATCTATGAATTAGGGAACAGACACCCTAATTGACGCGAATCCTAAAGATAGATTTATCGGGCCCAACAAGCCCCATCCAAAGTACCGGATGCTTTAGTACTTCGAAATTTATATCATGTCCAAAGGAGGATCCCGGAATGATGGGGATATTCTTATATGCATATTGTGAATGTCGGTTACCAGGTGTTCAATCCATATGAATGATTTTTGTCTCTATGCATGGGACGTATGTTTATGAGAAATGAAAATCTTGTGGTCTATTAAAATTATGAAATGATTATTTATGATAAACTAATGAACTCACCAACCTTTTGGTTGACACTTTAAAGCATGTTTATTCTCAGGTACAAAAGAAATCTTCCACTGTGCATTTGCTTATTTTAGAGACATTACATGGAGTCATACATGACATATTTCAAAAGACGTTGCATTCGAGTCATCGAGTTCATCAAGATTATTATTAAGTCAATTATAGTTAGATATATTATGAAATGGTATGCATGCTGTCAACTTTCGATGTAATGAAAGATTATCTTTTCAAAAATGAATGCAATGTTTGTAAAATGTATCATATAGAGCTCAAGTACCTCGCGATGTAACCAACTGTTGTGAATCGTTTATAATTGATATGGACTTCGTCCGGATGGATTAGGACGGGTCTCTACATGAAACATTATCCATGATTTTTGAAACTCCTATAATTGTTACTATTCATACTCAAACGTATGTAACTCCCTGTTATATATCACGTACCTATATGCCTTATGCCTTTATGCATCGGTTTGCGAACCGAAAAATGTCATTGGGTTATCACAGTATACGAATTGAAAGTCTTTAATCGAAAGATTATTAGATTACATACTTATCATTTTATGATCTCGACAAGTCATACTGCCATTATTGGAGTATAGACAAATCATATCTTATTATATCTTATCATATCTATCTCAATAGACTTTATCTAACATTTTTCCTAAATTTCCTCCGTAAATTACGGAAATCGTTTTGCTATATATACATATTCAAGGAGACGAATATAATATTCAATATCCAACACCCATTTCATATCAAACCCTATTCCAAACACATAATATGGATTTCTCACTTGATTCCTTGAACTCCTCGAGCTCCAATGACATCGTAACTGGAATGAACCAACCAATTAGCCATCACCTTTTCTGGATGAATTGGGAGTGGGTTCGTAGTCTACTTAATCAATGGAGAAGTGAAGAAGGTGATCCTTTTCACCCACCACATTGCCCTATTGGCGAAGAACCTGAAGCGCTTACCGGCGAACCCATGCAGAACACTATTTTCACCCTCATTTCCAGGATATCCCGTCACGAATATATAATATCTAGAATTTCAGATCTTATTCATCCCCTTGTTCGAACCGCCAATCACCCCAGAATAATAGAAGAAGTCAACGAACTTTGAGCTCGAATAGTGGATCTGGAGAATATGGTGCGAAATCTATAAGCATCAGCAGCACCAGCAGTAGCACCAGCAGCATAACCAACACCACCAGTACCATCAGTACCACCAACATCACCAACAACATAAGCACTGTAAGCAACAAAATCAGTAACAGCATCAACAGTATCAGCTTCACCAACAACAACATCCGTATCCCACGCCTCAACACCACAATCTGTACCTCAAACATCAACATCATATGCCCCTAGATATCAAGGAATATTAGTAATAATGAGTTAAGATGTATTGACTCATTCTTCCTGAAAAATTATATATGTATACTTTATATATATATATATATGGTTTGGAACAATAATAAATCTTTTCGTACTAAGCTATTACGTGTGAATCTTAACTAGTATGTACTACTTGGTTAATTCATATTACTAATATGCTATGATGTACATCATTCATTAATGACTTAACAATCGTTAATCACTGCTTCAGCACAATAAACTCCATTTCATAATAAACCAAGTGTATTACTAAAATACATGATTGATTGTATACTTCTATTTTCGATATACTCGAAACTTTCTAGAAAACATCATTCGTGCCTTGCGAATTTCACAAGGATTCCACGAGCACCAACATCATATACCGAGGTATATCAAAAACAATGAACGATGAAGTATTGGTTCATAACTTCATTAAAAAAAAAATCCGCGACGATTATGTAATCTCTCAAGTTTTGAAGATTATTTATTCTCGCTTCAACCACAAATCAAATGAGTTTAATATTATATTAACTCATTAAATCTATATTATACCTGAAGAATACATATATGAATGTATATCTTCATAAAGATGATAATCCTTTTGTACAAACTGTTAATTGTGAAAATATTTTAACGAGTAGGTAATACCCGAGAAATATTTATATCTCACATTATTATGTTACATTATACATTCTCCAATTCTAATTCAATAATCAGTAACTATACTACTTACATCCACATACGTATCAATTCACTAAAGAACAACCATTTTCATACAAATTCAATTACATATTCTTATTTTGACATATCGGAATTTAAGTAAAGCTTTAGCAAGTGTTATCTTCCTAAAGATCACTACATTCATGAATTATATTCATTCGTATTCTATGATGAATTATCACATCAAACCACCGAAATTATCATTCATTACTTTTGAAATCAACAACACCTATTCGTCAACCATTAGATCCGTTGACGATTACAATCAGCGTTTAATCATCTAAAAATAAAAATTTCTTGAAACCATCTTGGATTGATAATCAATGATTCAAATTCGTTAACCTTGAGAATGCTGACGAAGCAGCAAAAGCTATAGATGGTCTTAATGGCCAAAAGTTTGATAATAAAGAATGGTATAAGCTCAAATTTGGAACTGGAATACGGATTGAGCAAACTATGAAGGAGGCTGTGGACAAATCACAAAGACTAAACTTGCCTTCAAAGAATCCAAATGATTCAGTATCTGCTGAAGTCATTAACGAATACCTTGCTCCTGAACCTAAACCTTTACGGACAAATCTTCTTTATCATCCTTCGATATTAGAAATTCTAAGATATTATCGTATCTTTCGTTATAAATATCCTCTATATTTCCGAAGATATCTTCATAACGATTCTTGTCCGTGATTAATTATCTCTAGGCGATATCTTTAATACATCATAAAGGAAACTATTTTAGTTTCTATATTCTGTAGAATTCAAGTTTAAATTATAAATGTTTTGAAGAACTGTTGGGAATTGAAGCATGAGTTAGTATAATATAATGACGTCAGGCCAACGTGATTATATTACAGTAACTCATGCTAAATTTCTAATGGAAGATGATGATTCACAGACTTTACAATCATCATGTGCCATGTTACATGACTCTTACATTCTATTTAACCTCTAAACATATCAAGAAAATATTTTTCTTGATGATTCTGTCTTTTTCGGATATTCTGGTAATTTGACAAATCAAATCATGCTATTACCTTTCCTTTCTACTTTGTATATTATGATCATTCAAAACTCCATACCTACGAATTCTGGACCATTATTCGCATGACTTAAAGTCGAGAAGAGAAAACAAGGGCATAGAGCTCCGACATATAAGGGAAAATATAAAGCCCTATAACAACACGAAAATTACAAACCGTGTATATCAATGCGTATAGCAACATAAAGACACGGGAAAATTAAAAATAATATAACCCTAAGGTAATAGTAGAAGAAAAAAAATTCCTCTGGTGATAGATGAAAAAGAATAATGACTGCATATATGGTCAATATAATAACAAGTATCAATACTGGATTGAGCATATTAACAAATCTTTTAGAAGTATAAATTGAGGAAGAAAGTATAGAAGTGGTGAAGATAATGAAACGGAAGAAGCTAATTTATAGATAAATTCCAGACACAACAATCGAGGCAAATTCACCGCATTTAATCAAAGAAAATCCCAAATTCCTTAATTACCGGAGAATCAAATCTTATAAAGATTATGAAGATTTCTTTAAATCCCTTGAATTCCGAAAATCAACTTTAACCATATCAAAAGTTAAGGCAAACATTTAATTTCCTCATTTCACTCTTTTGTGATAGCTTCGTTTATACTCTTCCTATAATCGAATCATTTCATCCATATTACCCAATGTTGATAAAACTTTATTTTTCAACTCATATTCATCATTAAATATTCTTGTTGTCAACAATGACGATCTCTATCAAATTTCATGACCGTGATTTTCACGAACTCCTCTCTATTTTGTCTACCCTAATATTGTGGCATAAACGCTCAAGGTTTTAAACGAGCTCAATATTATTCATAACACATTTCATGTATCCAATTTACTGAAATGACTTGTATAACATCATCATTTTGAATGATCTCCTCATTAATAATAAAATGCACTTCGTAGAAGAACCTGTAGAAATTATGGTTCGTATGATTCAAACTCTTGAAACAAAACAATATTCGATCCGTTGGAATTCACGAAAGGCTCCGAGTATACCTGGGAACGTGAAGACTAAATAAAACATAAATATCCTCATCTATGTACGAACAACGCCGATTGATGGCAACAACTAAATTTCGGGACGAAATTTCTTTTAACGGGTAGGTACTATGACAACCCGGAAATTTTCGACAAAATTTGAACAAAATCTTTGAGACGATTCATTTAAACTTCAACAAATTCCAACGAATCACGAACAATTATTTGTAAATAATTACGTATTAGTATTATTATTAATATTGTTTTAAACAATATTATCATTTATTATTTTAACATTTACAATCATTATTATTATTATTATCAGTATTGTTATTATGATTAAAATCAATATTATTATTATTATTATTAAGAGTATTATCATTACTAATATTATTATTAATGATATTAAAAATATTATTAGTATTAACACTTTTACTAAAATTATTAAGATTTTTATAAAAATCATACAACTTATTATTAATAATATTATTATTATTATTAATAGTATTATTAACATGATTATTATCATTATCATTATCATTTATTATTATTATTGTTAAAGATATTATTATTAATATTATTATGAAATATCATTATTCTTGCTATTTACATTATTATTATTTTTATTAATAATATTAGAAGTATTATTATTATTAATATAATAATAATTATTATTAGTGTTATATTTATTAATATATATAAAAAATAAATAAAACATGGTAGATACCTAACTTGACCTAAATTCACTATATGTTTTATTTTTTTTAAATCATAAGATCTTTTATATTTTTAAAATCCATCGTGAACAGCTTTTTATTTTTTTTAAAAATCCATGATTCTGCTTTTTAATTCTTTTTATCAATCAAAAATCTGCTTTGATTATTTTTAAATCATGAATCTGCATATCTGCTTTTAATTAATCGTGATATTTTTTATATAAATCCTGTCACCATATTTTTTTATCAAATCGTGATTTCTTTAAAAGTAATCGTGATATATATTTAATTATCCTACTGGTTCTGCTTTTGATTTTAGTGATCGAACTTTTAAATTTTTTATTATCTTCTTCTTCTGTGTGCCACTATATCGACTACTTCTGATCTATATAACAAATCAGTTATCAATTATAATTACTGAAATCCATCAAATTAAACTGAATTATTTTTTTTTTTAAACAGCTCGATATACCTCTGTTTCATTATTTATTTATCAGAACTCGATTTCGAATGAATTATCAAAATGTAAAAACGCACAGTTGTTAGTAATGGTGTAAACAAAATTCCTGCAAAGTTTCAAATCTCAATTTTATGTATCGAGTTCTAATTTCGAAGTCAAAGTTTCGGTTTTTAAAAGTCAAACTTTTGTTCATCAAGAAATTTGAGTTCGTTGTAATGTTTTAAGTTTAATTAATGATCCAGATAGTTTCTGGAAACGATTTAGAACATATTTCATTTAGAAATCGTGATCCAAAACAGCTTAAAAATCGAAATTGATGTGGGAGTTCTTGAGTGTTCATACGCGTATAAAAGCTGCTGCTACCTTTATATTTTTTCTTTTTCTCTGATTCAGTTTATCTTATTAATCATTACAAGTCGTTTACATTTCGAATTCATCTCCTATTTCAAACCCTAATTCGTTATTTAAAATGTTTGGGTTATCTCTGATCGAGTGTTTCTTTGAGGAAAAAAAACAGTTTATACGGGTTATATACATATGGGTTCTGTTTTAATCAGATTAAATGAGACAGATCAGTTGGTTTGAGTGTTATCGGGTGAGCGAGAGGTCACGGGTTCGAGTCCCGTCTTGGGCATTTATTTTTTTGAAGAGCTCCAAAGGTAGTTATTATTATTATTATTATTATTATTATTATTATTATTATTATTATTATTATTATTATTATTATTATTATTATTATTATTATTATTATTATTATTGTTATTATTATTATTATTATTATTATTATTATCATTATTATTATTATTATTATTATTATTATTATTATTATTATTATTATTATTATTATTATAATTATTCATATAATTAGTATTATCATTATTATTATTGTTACTAGTATTAAAAGTATTATTAGTATTACTAATATTATTATTATAATTATTAGTATTATCATTATAATTATTGGAATTATTATTAAAACTATCATTATTATTATCATTTTAAATATCATTATCATTATTATTATTAAAATTATTATTATTATTATTATTATTATTATTATTTTAACAATACAAATAATTGTTATCATTATTATTATTAGTACTAGTATCATTTTATATTTATAAGTATTATTAATGTTATCATTATTATTATTACTAATATGATTATCTTTATTAGTATTGTTATTATTAAAAATTACTATCGTTATTATAATTTTTACAAAAATTATCGTTTTTACTATTATTAAAACTATCATCTTTACTTTATAATTGTTAGTAAAGCTATCAATTGTATTAAAATTACTATTATTACCATTATTATTATAATTATTAATAAATCATTATTATCAAAACTATTACTTTTACAAATAAATATTTTGTACATTGAATACACTTATTTCATATACTACAATTATATTTCATATAATTATATAACAAACATATTAACATTTTTATATAAATATTCATTTATAACAAATTAAGTATTTTTAATATAATACCAATCAAACATATATATATATATATATATATATATATATATATATATATATATATATATATATATATATATATATATATATATATATATATATATATATATATATATATATATATATTAATATAACTACAGAAATATATAACAATTAAAATAACATATATAAACTTATTCGATTACGAGCATATGTGTTAATATATATATTTGATATAGGTTCGTGAATCCGAGGACAACTATGCACTTGTTCAGTGCCATCATACTCGTAAAAATACGAAATACAGTATCGTGAGTTTTCATAGTTCCCTTTTTATCTATATTTTTGGGCTAAGAATACATGCGCTACTTTTATAACTGTTTTTATGAAATGAATACAAATACTAAAACTGATTTTTCGTGAGTTTCATTTGCTCCATTTTTAAATTATTTTTGTGAGTTTTCATAGTTCCCTTTTTATCTATATTTTTGGACTGAGAATACATGCTCTACTTTTATAACTGTTTTTATGAAATGAATACAAATACTAAAACTGATTTTTCGTGAGTTTCATTTGCTCCCTTTTTAAATTATTTTTGTGAGTTTTCATAGTTCCCTTTTTATCTATATTTTTGGGCTGAGAATACATGCGCTACTTTTATAACTGTTTTTATGAAATGAATACAAATACTAAAACTGATTTTTCGTGAGTTTTCATAGCTCCCTTTTTATATATATTTTTGGGCTGAGAATACATGCGCAACTTTTATAAATGTTTTACACGTTAAACACAAGTACCAACTATTAAACTGTGCTATATCTGGCTATGTCCTACAAGTCCCCACTCAAACCGACAAGGACAGTACAACTTGTCACGGGGCAAACTTTGAAACTGTTTAGTCTAAATATCACGAACTGGCATAACTTTTTGGTCCCTGCGAGATCAACTTTACTTTTTGGTCCCTGCGAGATCAACTTTACTTTTTGGTCCCTGTGAGATCAACTTTACTTTTTGGTCCCTGGGAGATCAACTTTACTTTTTTGGTCCCTGTGAGATCAACTTTACTTTTTGGTCCATAGGAGATCAACTTTACTTTTTGGTCCCTGCGAGATCAACTTTACTTTTTGGCCCCTGTGAGATCAACTTTACTTTTTGGTCCCTGCGAGATCAACTTTATAAACTAAATCTTGTGGTCTATATCTATTACTGAAATCATTGTTTATGACAAACCTATGAACTCACTCAACCTCGTGTTGACACTTTAAAGCATGTTTATTCTCAGGTCCTACATAATGCTTCCGCTGTGTATTTGCTAATTAAAAGCAACATTTCAACAAGTCATTCATGGATAATTTGAAAGACTTACACTTGCTAAATTGATGATGATTGCTTGCTATGTTTGGAGTCTTCATTACATATCATATCAATTAAAGACATTTAATGCGTTGTTCATTATATACAATGTAACATATTTATCTTCCGCTGCAAAACTCAATATAACGTCTATAGAGTCGTTCTCATTTATACAACTGTGATTTGATATAATTAGTCATAAATATCCCAAGCCCTATTTGGAGGTGTGACACGAGCTATGTTAGTCCCAAATGAAGCTTAGATCTACGGTTTTGATGGATGTTTAGTGGGTTTGAAGTATTAGTTATCAAGAACACTAGAGAGAAAAGATAAAGTATGTAAAATGCAAAATGGATAACTAGTTCATTAACAAGTGAGGAGGTTGTTTATATATGACAACCTCCTAAGTTACAAGAGTTACAAGTTACCATGGTAAATACAGTAAATACATTACAAAGAAATATGAAAACCGTGCGCCACAAATCTATTACATAAACATATGTCAACAATCTCCCCCTTGGCGTGCGGTTTTCAAAAAAATATCCTCACTGAATCATCAGCTTTGACTGGCACCTTCTGAGGCCTTTTTCTTTGCTTCTTCCTCAGCTTTCATCGCCTTGATCACGTCACTTCCCGGTGTGTAATTCCTTTCATAGTGTTTGGGAATGATGAACTCTTTGAGGCTGGTGATTTTGTATTCGAACCTTGGAACATATTGTGACCCTGTGAAGTAGTTTTTCTTTCGGTTGATTCCCAGCGAAGTGTCAAACTGCCTCATGTACAGCCTGAATTCAAGAAGTTCATTGATGTGATTTGCCATCTCGTTTGTCATCAGCTTTTGATAGTTCCCAATGTTTTCTGTTCGCTTGCATATGTCGAAATACTTTAGTGCACGCTTGAGAGTCCCGTCAGAGTATTTTGGCAGTTCTGATTTGTGGATGAAAATTGGCTTTTTGATCTTGTTGCGAAATATGAAACCTTCTTCAGGGGCGTCTAAGCAATAGCAAATCCTAAAAGAAGACAAATCCAGATCGCCGATGGTTTGATTTGGTGCGGAGAGCAGAATCTTCTTTCGAATAGACTCAACAACTAACTGCAGATCATATTGAGAAGCCAGTTTGATTCTATCTTTCATGAACCTTCTCACCCTTTCGATTGCCGTTTCGATAACCCAAGTCTTTCTTATTTTGTTTCTCAACCAATTGTACAGAAACAACACATCAATCGGATTAAGTTCAATTAGATCATATTCTGAGAACATGTACTCTTGGTCGTTTGAATGAATCACTCTAAAAAATGGAGTATACACTCTCTTAGACAATGACCTGCAGAGCACACTGTTTATGATGATGATTGGATTTTCTTTCTGTTCTTCTATATCAAACTCATTCCAGTTCTTATAAACCCGCCTTTGGTAACGATACATTATCAATTTTTCTTTGTCATTGAGAAAATCATAGCACCCGATTGGTTTGAACCTTTCAGCTACTGGCACGTTTTTGAGTTTATCTTCACTTACGAAGATCCTGTAAGCTTGTTCCTCCAGCCAGCATCCCTGTAAAACTTCTTCAGATTGAGGTTCACCAAGATTGATTGGAAGTGATATGTGTTTGTTGAATTCTCCATGTTGAGGATCGGATGACGTGGATTGATCAGGAGGTGGTAGAGCTGTTGGTTTGGGAAACCTTGGTGCAGGTTCACCGGTGTATTCCTGAGTGACAAACCGATCAAATTCATTTAGTTCTTCCTCATCCGGAGCTTCTAAGTTTACGTAATTTTCTTTGGTGAATGCTCCTTCAATGACCGCGGTAGGCTGGGGTTTCAAGTTTCTGAAGAACTCTTCCTCTTCTTCTTCGGATTTTGGAATGATAAGCTGTGAAGTGGATGTGATGATAGTTTCAGACTAGAAGGTGATAGGTTCGATGTCTGAACTTGTGTATACCACCATGGCAAGAGAAGTTTCGGTAGAGGTAACCACTTCTTCAGGTATATCGATATCGGTTTCTACTTCCTCTTTGACATCAACAAACATAACTTCATCGAAATCATCTTCATCGTCAGAGTTGATTGTGATCACATCATGTTCGTCTGGGGCAGTATCATCTTCTTCTACTGTGTATTCGATCCCTTCGACCATTCCTTCAGGTATATCAGAGTCATCAACAATTTCTTTCCCTTTCCTGGAAGAGCTAGGTGCAGATTGTGTTTGATTGATAGTTTGGGTGATGTGCACATCAGATCTTCCTACGATATTCTCCCCCTCATGTTGGCCGCCGGAATCGGGGTCATCATGTCGCCAGGAGGAAGATGGTTGATCAACACAACACGGGATCGGTTCAAGAACCGGTGGATAATTTGGGATGAGTTGAAGTGAGTTGAGAAGACCGAGAATAGCTTTTCTGATGTAATCACCCTCAGAAAGGTTAACTGAGAGAAGGTGAGCATGAAATTCATTTTCCCGTTTAATATACGTGAGATTCGGTTGATGAGTGACAGTTTGGGTGATAGGGGATGATGTCATGATTGGAGGTGACAGCGGCGGTGGTGAAGCATTGAGATCAGGTGGTGGTGATGTTAATCGTGGTGGTGATGGAGATGTGGAAATAATTGGTAAGGATGTGATAGAGCCCTGCAATGAAGTGTTAGTGAAAATAGCCTGAGATTCTTGATGAAACTCAGTTGTCACCGCTGTTGAGCTGGAAAGCTGAGCAGTGAGGCCTGTGGAGACAGGACTTCCAAGCGATCTTAGAGAAGAAATTTCTGAGGATTTGCTAACCTCTACGCTTGTTGTTGCAGTCTGAGCTATAGACATTGATTGTTCGGTATAGGACTGCACCAAATCCCTATGAGCACTAGACACATTCTCAAATTGTTTTTGGCGAATCTCATCTAGAGATGCCGATTCTAACTCATATGAAACAGATGTTTGAGCATCTGAGTGGCTTCCTAATGTTTGGGGGGGCTAACGTTCTCTTTTTGCCCCATCTCACACCCGGTCCGCACATCCTCTCTTGATTTTTCAACCACGCCCTCATTTCCATCCTTATCACTCCGAACAATATCGTGAAAAACCTTCTGAAGTTGTTCAGAGGTTACCTGCTTTGATTCTGCTTTTCTTTTGGACCTAATTTCACCCTCATTTCCTTTCCCCTCAAATTTTCTTTTCTGTGACCCTCGCTTACTAGACCCCTCACCAGGTGTCTTATCAGTTCCTGGGGCAGGATCCCCGGGTTGTAGAGGATCCATAGGAGCTCCTATCTGTCTCATATAAGCAGTGATTCTTGGATTATCACGAGGTCCAAGATTTAGTAAATGCACAGGAATAGGTTGAGCTGGCACATTCTATAATCCTATTCTCTTTTGAATGAACTCTATGAACGGATGCTCTACTAGTGGTTCATCACGATCTCTAGGTATGAGATCTGGAGTCTGGTTGCTGATATCAATTACTGCTCCAAGAATTAAGGAATAGAATCTTGGGAATTGAATGTATGATAGGAGAGGTGCTGAGTGGATTTCTATCTTGCGTTCCCAGATGACACGACCAAAGTCAGCAGATAGCAAGAACAAAATGCCATAGAAGATTTTTAACAAGAATACTATGATGTGATCGGTTCCAGTTTGCATTGGATTGAAGCAACGATTGATGAGAGTATATAGGATAGCCCATCGTTGTGCCATTCGTTTCTTTTTGAAATCCATTATCTTTGTCAACTCTCCTTCGTATCCAAGTTGATGTACGGCAGCAAGCATTGCATTTTCTGAAGGGAAAATATCGTATTGAGCACGGGCGGGAATTCCCAAGAATCGTCTCATGTCAGCTAGTGTGAAGGTGGCTCTCCGATCAGGGTTCTGAGTGGCTAGAAAAGAAAAATAGTCGGGTGCATCGTTAACTGGAGGGTGGTAGGTCATGGTGTCCCTCATTAGATGAAGTTGTCGTACTGAGACATGGTCGAATTTAGTGAAAAGATTATGCAGTGGGTGATTTAGAAGTATGGGATCCAGTAGGAGCAAGGGGTGGGAACATCCTCGTTGAAAAAGACATTGTTTGACATTGCTGTGGAATCATGAGCAAGGTTAGAGAAAACACAGTTCATTTGGTGTTTTGTGAAAAATTGTGACAAGACATTAGTTGTTTCAGTTTTAAGATTTGTCAAAGTTCATTTGAAACAGTACTAACACTTAACAGTTTTGAACAAAGTTGGTTTTCGAGCATTAGACAATTTTAGAACAGGAAGGTTTTCGTGCAAGCAATTCAACTAGCAAAGGGTTTCAGACAGAAGTTTTCGAGCACACCTTTTGAGTATTAACAGGTTTTTCAGACAAACAACCTTTTTCGAGCACACAGCTTTTTCAAGCACAAAACATTTTTGAACACACAACTTTTCAGGCACAAGAGTATTGCATACAGTTAAGTTTTCGAGCACAGAAGTTTTTCAGTCAAATGATTTCATCACACTTTTTCGAGCATTCAAAGGTTTTCAGACACAACTACTTCTAGCGACTTTTTCGGGCAACTTTTTCGAGCGCTCGAAAAACAGTAGTTTTTCGAGCACCCTGTCTGTTTTGAGTTCATGTTCAATTTTTTGTAGAAAACTCAATAAATCTGGCCACATAAAGTTTTAATGAATGGAATCTATGAAAACCTAACCTGTTTAACATCATGAATTAAGACAAAACATCTAAAATTCTCAGATCTATTTGTGAACCCTAAAATTACCCCTAATCGATGTCGAGAGTGCAACAAGCATCTAATCAATGGATTTAAGGAATGAATCATGTTCTACTTATCACAATCTGAAACCCTAAGTTAATTCATTACAATAGATTCGTTTTATGGGTGCAATCGATCAACTTAGGATTTTAGGGTTCAACACCCCTGTATATATACACGACAGATATTCATCACATAATCATTCAAATCATGGCAATTTTAACACTTTAAATGATTACAGAGACAGAGAATCTTCTAAAATAACAATATTAACAATCGACACATGAATTTGAAGTGGAAAATACCGAATAGATTAAGTATGAAGGTGATGAACAGTGTTAATGAACAGGGTGTTAGTGAGAGCACGTGATCCTGGCTAAGTTAGATTTGCTAAAGTAATATTTGAAAGTGATGTGTTTGAAAAGTGAACCTTTAACCTTATATACACACTGGGAGTCTGAAAAATTGATTTTTCAGTCGGTTACTTCTCGAAAAATGATAAGTTCAAAATTATAGCACGAGAGTTTCAATTTCAAGCACAATTTGCTCGAAAACCTTCAGTCTTAGATCTTTGCTTGAAAACATTTACTAGATTTTGGATCTTAAGGGATTTTGGAACCCTATAATAACTTTTAAGAATTTTAAGAAATTCTGTGAAATAATCAAGTTATTGATTAAACTTTAATTATTTTTCAAAATTTAATTTTCTCATGTTTTAACAGTTATTGGAACCGGGAACCATGAGGCAGTCATATAGACATATCCTCTTAAGGCAGTCACAAAGACATATCCTTTGTCATTTGTTGACTGTGAGTTTGAGGCAGTCATTTAGACATATCCTCTTGAGGTAGTCACAGACACTTATCCTCCGTCATTTGTTGACTGAAAGTTTTGAGGTAGTCATTTAGACACATCCTCTTGAGGTTAGTCACAAAGACTTATCCTCCGTCATTTGTTGACTGAGATTTTGAGGCAGTCATTTAGACACATCCTCTTGAGGTGATCACAGAGACTCATCCTCCGTCATTTATTGACATTTTGATGTTAACTCCCCCTAGACAGTTGCCAGTTTCAGGAGAGTTAGTTATGTAAGAGCGAGTTTTACATTGATGTTCGTGTAAAAGTCATTTTAAATTTTGAGAATCAACATTATGAAACCGGGTCTCACACTGTAATTTATGTGAGAGCCATTGTTCTTATCTCCCCCTCAAAATATGAAGTATCAGATTTTGAAGAACACAACGCTCCCCCTAGGCAAGTGCATCACTCCCCCTAGACACTTGCCGGGACCCTAAATGGAGTTGAAATCAATCATGCCAATTTTGTCAACTAGATATTTAAATGTGGGTTCATCTAAGGCCTTGGTTAAAAGGTCAGCAAGTTGACTTTTGGTGGGTATGAAGTACAATTTGACATTGCCTTTTTCAACATGATCCTTGATAAAGTGGTAACGAATGTCAATGTGTTTGGTTCAAGAGTGGTGCACCGGGTTGCTGGTGATAGAAATGGCACTCTGAGAGTCGCAATAGATCGGGATTTTGTGGAATCTAAATCCATAGTCAAGTAGTTGGGACTGCATCCACAGTACTTGGGAGCAACAGCTTGCAGCTGCAATATACTCGAATTCAGCAGTGGAAAGAGAGATGCAATTTTGCTTGCAAGAGGACCAGCTGACCAACTTGTAACCAAGGAATTGGAGACCACCAGAGGTGATTTTCTGGTTTACTTGGTCACCAGCATGATCAGCATCCGTGAATGCTGTAAGATTGAAGCCGGTTCCGAAGGGATACCAGAGTCCGAGATTGGGCGTGCCTTTGAGATAGCTAAAGATTCTCATTACAGCCTTGTAGTGAGAATATCTAGGGTTGGCCTGAAAACGGGCACACAGACATACAACAAACATGATGTCGGGTCTACTAGCAGTGAGATACATCAATGAGCCAATGAGGCTCCTATAGAGTGTTTGATCGAAAGATTGACCATCCAGATCAGCATGTAATGAAATGTTGATTGACATTGGAGTGGAGCTGGTTTTCATCTCAGGAAAGTTAAATTTTTTGAACATGTCAGAAATGTATTTTGATTGACCGATGAAAATCCCCGTTGGAAGTTGTTTAACTTCTAATCCTAGAAAGAAGTGGAGTTCTTCGAGCATGCTCATTTCAAACTTGTTCTTCATGAGTTCAGAAAACTCATAGTAGAAAAATGATGTCATCAACATAGACTTGAATTAACAAGATGTGTTCTTTCTGTTTTCTAATGAATAGAGTCGTGTCAATGGTTCCACGTGAGAAGCCGTTCTTGAGAAGAAACGCGGTTAGGGTTTCATACCATGCCCTGGGTGCCTGTTTTAGACCATAAAGAGCCTTGGAAAGGAGATACACGTGATTTGGGCATTTGGAGTCTATGAAACCTTCAGGTTGACTGACGTAGACCTCTTCTTGAAGAACCCCGTTCAGAAAGGCAGTTTTTACGACCATTTGATAAACGGTGAATCACTTGTGAGCAGCATATGAAAGAAATAGACGGATGGCTTCTAATCGAGCCACAGGAGCAAATGTTTCATCGTAGTCAATTCCTTCTTGTTGTCTGTATCCTTTTGCTACAAGACGTGCTTTGTTACGAATGATGATGCCGTGAGGATCCTTCTTATTTTTGAAGATCCACTTGGTATCAATAATGGTTTTTCCAGATGGACGAGGAACAAGTTCCCATACTTCAGGCCGATCAAATTGATGGATTTCTTCTTGCATGGCTATAGACCAGTCGGGATCTTGGAGGGCCTCAAAGGCAGTTTTAGGTTCGATCGTGCTCAGAAAGGTAGCGAAAAGGCATTCATTGTTGGAAGCCTTGTGAGTGCGAACGGGAGCGTCTGGATCACCAATGATTTGATGAATTGGATGATCCACAGTCCATTTCGTGGAATGTGGGAGAGGTGTAGTAGATTCATTATTAAGGGATGAGTCGGTATGCGAGGAAGATGAGGATCCAGAACGTTCAGTGTTGTCAGTGGGGTAGGTGGCATGTTCTTCCCACAGAGGAACAAGGGTATCTGCATTTTGTTCAGTGGAAAGTATGGGAGGGGTTGCAGCGTCTAGAGACCTAGTACCTGTTTCATTTGAAGGAGTTTCTTTACTAGATTCGAGAGGAGATGATTCAACAGCTGAAGGATGAGGGTTGAAAATGGGAGCGTTGTTTGAGGAAGACACTCCAGTATCAAGGTCATCTAGAAGAAGAAAATCGGAGGAATTACTTTCGTTCGATGGTGATTCGCCCACAACCGCTGGAGTAGAGGAACTGATTGTGATTGATTCGGGGAGAGCTGGTTCCGAGGGTACCGTGGGGTTTGATGGCAATGGAGGGATGACGGGTTTAAACAATACATCTAGATCATTAGAGGTGGCCAGTGGAACATGTCGGAAGTGAGGATCAGAATTGAGTCCGGGGCGAGAGTCGTTATGACCAAGAACCATTCCAGACATCTCATCAAACTTGACATTGGTGCTTTCTTTAATGATTCGAGTTCAACGATTATAAACACGATCTTGAAAGTAGCCAATAAATATTGTTTCATCACCACGAACATCAAACTTTCCAAGGTTGTCCTCATCGTTTAGAACATAGCACACGCATCCGAATATGCGAAAGTACTTCACGTTGGGTCGACATTTGAAGAGCAGTTCGTATGGAGTTTTGTCGAACTGACGATTAATAATGGAACGATTTTGGGTGAAGCACGCAGTGTTAACAGCTTCAGCCCAGAGAGACGGGGGTAGCTTGGAATAAACAAGCATTGTTCTTGCTGCTTCAACAAGGGTGCGATTACGTCTTTCTACAACTCCATTTTGTTGTGGAGTACGAGCGGCAGAGTTTTGATGGGTGATGCCGGCATGATCGAGATAAGAGTTAAGAACATAGTTTTGAAATTCCGTGCCGTTATCAGTTCTGAGAGTACGTACAAGCATATTGGTGGATAATTGGATTCTTTTCAGAAAATCAATGATTATCTTCGGAGTTTCAGACTTACTTTTCAGAAATCTGACCCATGTGTATCGTAAATAGTCATCAACTATCACCAGGATGTACTTTCTTCCACGAAGACTGGAAACACGCATTGGTCCGCAAAGGTCCATGTGAAGCATATGAAGTGGACTGGAGGTGTTGAATTCGGTTTTTGATTTGTGGGAGGATTTATGAATCTTTCCCATAGCACATGAAGGGCAAACGTGTGAAGTATTGAATGAGATGAGTGGAACACCGTCAACAAGGTTGTTGGAGACAAGTTTGTTGAGGTTCTGAGAGTGTAGATGTGACATCCAGTGATGCCACAACCATGAGGTTTCAGAGGAAGCTTTGGAAACTAGGCAGAGTGGTTGTAAGTTTGAAGACATGTTTTTCATGGCAAGAGAGTAAAGAGTGGATTCACGTTTTCCTTCAAGTAGGTTGTCACCCTCCGTAGTTTGAACACAGCACATAGATCTTTCAAAGATTACGCGAAGATCACTGTCACAGAATTGACTGAAACTGAAGAGACAACACCCAAGACCACGAACATAGGATACACGTTTGATGGTCACACCGTTAAACACATAATATCCATACCCTTCGATTGTTGCAATTTCGTCATTTCCAAAGCGAACAGTACCTAGAAACTTGTTGACATAGTTTGTCAACATTGATTTATCACCAGTCATGTGCCTGGAACAACCAGAATCCAGATACCAAACACATTCTGGGATAACCTCAAAACAGAGTTAAGCACAAGTTTTAGGGACCCCAGTTATCTCGGGTTCCTTGTAAGCAGATATACTCAGAGAATTTAGATCATTAGGATCATTAGATGAAACATTCAACAAGGTCTGAACATTCATTACAACACACGAATCATGGTTTTGATGACCAAAATACATACATCTATTACACATTAATGACCCGGACTGAGAAGCTAGACTTGAAGATGCTTGGACTGTTTCAGTCTTGGGTTTCCATGCTTTCAAAATGCTTTGTTTTGGTTTAGGTCCTGTGAAATTTAAAACACCAAATTTAGACCTAGTTTGAAAATGATTCATGTCTTTAAGTAATGACTGTCTAGCCCTTTGTGCTCTTTTGCGACAGTTTTGCTTTTGAGTCTTGGTTAATCCATCAGATATTCGCTTTGCAGCCTGGTTGAGATTTGGTAGTTGTGGATGTTTGATGGATTTGGGGTTGTGTTTCAATGATCTACCACTGTTTCTCTGGAAGGAGTTAGAGTGGTTGATATTTTGAAGAACGTGATGGCTGCTTAAACCACCCCTCTTGTCTAGAGTAGACGGTGCAGGGTGTTTGTGTGCTTTTCTTGCTGAGTGGTCATACACACCATGTTCTTGGACAATTCTTTGAACAGGGTTGTTTCGCCTTCCTATCAAGGTTGCGGAATGTGGTGGTTTGGGATCAGCACCCCTTTTAGTGACAATCATCTCCAAACGAGAGCCACGAATAGGGTTTTTTAGGATGGTGACAGCCGGAATGACAGGTTTCCTTGAATTCACTACCGTAGTGTAAGGAAAGCCATGGTGATGTGGGGAGAGAAATCGTTGAGAATAGGTGGGTACCCATGGTACAAATTTTTCTTTTGTTGAATTTGATTCCTTTTGTTGAGAATAGTTTCGTGACAATGTTGGACCAAAATTCTTTTCGGCTTTTTCAAAATCACGATTCATTAAAACTTTTACTTGCAAATCGATGTTGTCCTTTTCAATAAGGGCAACATGTTTCTTATATCCTTTTAGTTCAAGTTTTAAGTCAACGATTTCTTTCCCGAGAGAATCAGTAAGAACATTTGAGGGTTCGATGGGGTGGCAGGGCGACGGTCCCTGAGGGGCTTTGGACTTTGAAATCATTTCACAGAAAGTGGTCGCTTGACTAGCAATCTGTTTTTGAAGTTCATGCACATCATGAGCAAGTTGATCATTTTTTGTTACATGTAGTGAGATTTGGTGTTGCATGGCTTTTATGATCATCAGAAATTTTCGTTCATTGTCAAAAGAATTCATTTTATTTTTGAAAAGTTCCTTTTCCAAACTGATGATGTATTTTTCTAATACCAGAGTTGGTAAATAGACAATACGTTTTTGACCTTCCGAATTCTCACTTTCATTAAACAAATCAGGTAAGCTTTCATATGAAAGTGAGTTTTTCTTTTTCAAATAAAGAGCGTTGATTTTATCATAGATTAGAGCAATTTCTCGTTTCATTTTAGTTGATCTTTTAGCCAATGCTTCCTCAACCTCACTGTTGGATGCAAATGTGAGTCGTGTAGGTAGACCAATCATCAAGTATTTACTATCATACAAACAGGGCTCTGCTTTGGCCATTTTGGACAAGGTGAGAGGGTTTTCAAAACCTAGGCCTTTGTTCTAACGGAAGGAGTCCTTTGGACGATTCATGAAAAGGGTTTGATTCGAGATGTGTCCTGCTAAAACAACCTTAGACTGTTCGGTCCTGTAGAGCTTTTCTTCAAATTTTCCTAGACGAGTTTGAAGCTCTAGATTATGTGCAGTAAGTTTAGAACATTCAGAGGTTTTCTTAGCAAGATCGAAGAGAGGTTCTCTTATCTTTTCTTCTAAGGTATCTAGGAGAGTTTTCTTAGAAGCAGTGAGTTTCTTAATTTCTTTCTTAGCATTGTCTACTTTCTCACAAAGAACTTCATTTCTTAACCTAAAGTTTGTCCTTTCTATTCGTAACGGTATCACACTAGATTCTAGCTCCTTTAATTGTGTTACTTTATCAGCTAGATCCTTCTGAAGTGTTAGGTATGCATTGTTTGACACTTTGATTTTCAATTCAGCTTTTAACCTATGGTTCTCATTTTGTAGTCCACTAACTTGACTAGCAAATGATCTAAGATCCTTACTCATTTTAGCAAAGTTGTCAATATACATATCAGGTAGTTCAGGGAGCTTCCTATCATGATTATGAGAAGCAGGTTCACTACTAATGGGCACATTAATTTGGATAGAAGGTTCATTGGGTCTCTTAAAGGTTGCTTGCAATACATCAGAAACACATTCAGAACTATTATTTACAGAGTTATAATATTCATGAATTATGTCGGTGTAAAGTTGTAACTCTTCCTCATCATCGGAAGAAACACTGTCAGGAGCATGGTTCATGTTGGTGAGTTTCACTACGTTGGCACGTTCGGGCTCCTGTTCACTGTCTGGCCAGTTTAGCCAAACGTCATCTGAGGCTTTGAGGACCTTCCCCTTTTCTGCATCTTGGGCGAGCAACATCTTTTTCTTGTAGTACTCGGCATCCTTTCGTTTGGGTAGTCTGCATTCTCGTGCAAAGTGACCTGTTTTACCACAGCTGAAACAAACATTATCGAGGTCCTTGCTGTCAGGGGCCCGGTATTGAGTGGTAGGTGTTTCGGGTTTTTTGTAGTAAGAAGAGATGGATGAGGTTCGATTGTTGTTGTTTTTCTTAAAGCCGCCAGATGATCTCCTGAGATTCAGTTGCTTACTGAACATTGCGGCTGCCTTGACAAGATCCCGATGTTCTTCATCAACATCAGAGTATGTGTCCTCATCAGAGGAAATGGTTTGTTTTGTTTTGAGTGAGTTGGAGCGGTTGGAAGGGGTTTTGGTGGAGCTTTTGTTAACAAACAAGGCCATTGGATCACTGGTTTCAGTGAGATTGGATTTAGGGTTTTGGGCGGCTAGAACATCAGGTTGATGATTCATTAGTTTCCCTACAACTTCATGGATGTTGTACTTCTTGGTGTTTTTGGATGCACGGAAGTTGTTTCCATAAGGAGTCCAGGTGGCATTTAGTTTCTTCAGAAATTTCATGTTCAGCTCTTGATTTTCCTTTTTCACTCCAACCTTCTTTAGCTCATTAATGACTTCACAGAAACATCTGTAGTAGTCTTTTAGGGGTTCATCGGGTTTCTGAAAGTAGTCCTCATACATTGCGAGCACTATGTCGAGTTTTGTCTGTTCGGATTGACTGTATCCTTCCTGTTGACGGGTGATTTCATCTAGAAGTTCTTTTCTGAATTTCAGAGAGCTGACGGATTTGTACATGTCATGAGGAAGGGCTTGCATGATGATGGACCTGGAATCAATATCGGCTTGAGCTCTCTTAGCTTCTTCACCTTGAAGTTCATAGGGTTTTAGGACTTCGCCGGTGTCAGGGTGAAGTGAGATCTTGGGTCCATTGAGAAATGATTCCCAGAGGTATTTGGTTTGTTCTCCTTTTCCGTCGATGAAGTTGTCAAATCTTCCTTTCCATTCGTCAAACAGTCCCTCGAACAGCATGGGAGGACGAGTATCCGAGCCCACAACCAAAGCATCACGGTTTGCAGTAGCCATCTTAACTTAGAAGTGTGAACTGAGTGGTGCAGAGGAGTAGAAATTGAGTGTGGAATAACACTTGTATAAACAGAGTGAAATTAGGGTTTTGGTGGAAAACCACTTGTGAATACTGAATGGTTTTTGAGCAAAGCCAAATTTCAAGTTAACCTATGTTTTCGAGCACCACAAAAGAAGTACGGAAATGGAGATTTTCGAGCAGCACAGTTCTGAGATCAAAATCCTAGGTTTTCGAGCATGCAGGATAATAGAGCAACTAGTTAGGTTTTCGAGCAGGTACTGTATTCGAGCAACTAAGGTATTTGAGCACCTACTTAATTCTAGAGCACCTAAAGTATTTCGAGCAGATAACTAGGGTTTTAAGCAAAACCAAGCCTACAAAACAGGGTGGTTTTCGAACAAAACCAGGTTATCTGGACACAAGGTTTTCGAGCACAAAAGGACAGAATCTTTAAAGTTTTCGAGCAAAATGAGATTTTCGTGCACCATAAATCACTGTTTTTCAGTCAATCTTTTAAGATTTAAGCTTAATTTTTTTGAGCAGATGCTCAAGTTGCTTACTGTTTTCGAGCAAAAAATCACATTTTTCAAAGTTTTTCGAGCACTTTGACTGAAAAACGTTTAGTTCAGTGAGTTTAAAATTCAAACTTGTTTGACTTTTAAGAAAGAGAAAGCCATGCACATGAACTCTTACACTTAAGTACAAGGTGATGCATACAAGGACAAGTCTTTTGTCCTTTATGACATAAGTCGAGGTAATATGTCAAGGACAAGTCACTTTCGTACCAAAAACTAATGGGTAAAGCCGTTTTCGGTGGGTATTAACCGAAGCTCCAAAGTTTGGAGCCTAAATCAACTAAACACGTGGCAAAAGCAATAGAGTTTTTTCGGGCAAAACCTTAGGGTTTCACTGTAGTGAAGTAACCCTAGGAGGTTTTCGAGCAGTTTCAAACCCATATGGGGTTTTTCGAGCACAAAATCTGGAAAACTTAAGCAATTTTTCAAGTAATTTCAAGTAGATTTAGCAGAGTTTCAAGGCAAATCAGCAATGAATCATGTAGTATTACAGCCTTTAAATAATCTAAGCAAGAATTAAGTGAGAAAATACAAGAATATTTCGATTAACCCATGAACAAAGTGACAAAATCATCATTTTTCAAGCATAGCAGCAGGAACATGAACATAGGAACATGAATAACGATCTAAATACATGTGCTAAGCATTAATCTAACAGAACATAACACAGAATTCATGTTATTTCAACATACAAGTCAGAAACATGTTAAACATATTTTATCACTCAAAAGTATAGTATTTATTCGGTTCTAAGTAACTTTTTCGTGCATGATAATCTAAGAAACAAGTGAATCTGAGGAATAATCTTCGAATTCTAGAGCATGTTCAAGCAATATTTGACAGATTACTAGCATACACAAATATATTCTTAACATACAACAACCATATTTATGACCAAAAAGAGAAAATCGTGATACCTCAATCGAATAACACCAAACACTCCAAAAACACGATTCTTGAAGCTTCAATCCTTGGATCAACAAGCAAGATAGCAAGTCCCGCTCTGATACCAATTGTTAGTCCCAAATGAAGCTTAGATCTACGGTTTTGATGGATGTTTAGTGGGTTTGAAGTATTAGTTATCAAGAACACTAGAGAGAAAAGATAAAGTATGTAAAATGCAAAATGGATAACTAGTTCATTAACAAGTGAGGAGGTTGTTTATATATGACAACCTCCTAAGTTACAAGAGTTACAACTTACCATGGTAAATACAGTAAATACAGTAAATACATTACAAAGAAATAATAAAACAGTGCGCCACAAATCTATTACATAAACATATGTCAACAAGCTATGTGTTTTGGTACACGTTTAACTTTTATCGTAATTGGAATATTACGACTACGTAATACTAATTGTTATTTCCTAATAACAATTACTTGGGTTTTTGGTTGATTAATTACGCTTAGTAATTTACTTATGCTCACTAGTTAGTCTTGTTGGACTTTCTACCTTGTTGGACTTTAGCCCACCCTACTCTAGCTAATGGACTATTTAATTAGCCCAATTTTAATAAGTTAATGACCCACTAATATGAAAGACAAATACCCATTTATAAGAGAGAACATACTAGCATTTTTGTTCACCATTACCATACATGTTGCATGGAATCCTAACATAAGCACCACCTTCAGACCACCACTAACCAAAAAGCAAAAAAGGTGTCCCCCTTGTCCCCCCATAAACCTACGGCCAAACACCCCCACCACCCTATAAAGACCAAGCATATCTCACCCATTTCACACTTAATCTCATTCACATTTTACACACACTTACTCTCTAATTTTCTCTCTAGTCTTTCTCACTCTAAAAAGTGTAAGTTTTAAATTTTCTTCTTCTTCTTCTTCTTTTCTTCTTCATAAAATCGACATCATCATCATCATGCAAGGATCAAGCTTTTTAGCTTCTTGATCTTGTTATATCTTGAAGATTTAAACTTTGATTTGAATCCTTCAAGAACATGAAAGATTCAAGCTTTCTAGCTTTGAATCTTCATTATTTTGTTGGATCTAAGTTTTCTAGCTTATGATCCCTTTATTTTGTTAAAAAGATCAAAACTTGTGTTTATGATCTTCATGTAACTTGAAGATCTAGCCTTTTGCTTTAAGGATCTTCAAGAACATTAAAGTTCCAAGCTTTCTAGCTTAGGGTTTCATTATATTGTTAAAGATCTTAGCTTTTTAACTTATGGTCTCATTACTTTTATTAGATCTTAGCTTTCTAGCTTATGGTCTCATTAATCTTGTAAAGATCCAAGCTTTCTAGCTTAGGATTTTCTTAATACTTGAGATCTAAGTTATCATTGTAGATCTCACTTACTTGGAACCTTTTTGTGATTTTTATGATGATAAATATCAAGCCTTCATCATCTCATATGATGAAGATGCATAAACTTGTGTCAAAAGGACAAAGGTTGAAGCTTTATTGGTTTATGCAATAAAGAGACAACCTTGATGTTCAAAACTTGTAGAATGTTACCTTTTACTCTTAGTTGTGTGTTTATGGTTTAAACTTGGTCAAAGTGATGCTAAAACATCAAAGAGTTGTACACTTGAAGCTTACACGCATCAAGGATGAGAACCGTGATGAGCATCAAGCACCAAGAAACCCACCGGAGCACTTGTTTTCTGTTTTTCGGGGTCTGATCAGGCTCCTGGGACTTCTGGAAAATTGATTTTCAGATAGTTCGTTTCGAGTAGATGACTTTTCGTTTAGGACTCGCCTAAATCCGATATACGGTTTAGGATTTATAGCCTTCCGAAAATCACTACGCCTTTGTAACGACGTGCTAAAAATTCTGACTTACTCGCGCTTGAACCGTCGCCACGGTCAAATGACATCGAGTTAGGATCTGAAAATTGGACAGCGGTTAGAGGACTCACATACGGAGCCAATTACAACGCGTCTTTTTGATTTTTATAGAGGTCGTAACAGCTGTCCGAAGTCAGCCTATTTTTTCGATCTCTATTTTTGTTGAAAACTTACTTTAGCTTTTACGAATGATGATGATGATGATGATGATACTTAAGACTTAACTTATTTACTTCTAAACTTTTGGGCACAATTTACTGACTTAGTAACCATTGACTTAGGTTGCGGACCTTTTGGATCGACCAACTTACTTGTTTGGACTGACTTACTACTTGCTTACATTTTCGTATCGATTTTACCGTACATTCACTGTGAGTTATAGCTTCCCTTTTTACTCTAACTATTTTTGGGACTGAGAATACATGCGCTTTTTATGTTTTTACATACTAGACACGAGTACTTAAACTTTTTATATGTGTGGGTGATATAACGGTACAAAGATTCCCCTTAGCACGGTAACGTTTAATCATTGGTTTTTGAACCGGTGAACGCGAATATTAGATATGGATCCATAGGGTTTGACATCCCCACTCGGGCTAGTCGTGCTAGCATTTAACGGGTGTTTAATACTTCGAGAACATACGCACTCGCCAAGTGTACTTTTAGGGGTATTATTATTACGTTAAGTTAGTTACCGGGTGCCCACGGTTAAGCATATACTTTATCATACTGTTTTGAAACGCTGGTTGAAGCACTGAAATCTCGTGGTCTACATTACAGATTACAAACAAACTATAGCTCACCAACATTCGTGTTGACTTTTTAAGCATGTATTTCTCAGGTGCTTAGTAGTTGTTGCTTCCGCTGTTAGACTTGCTGTTTAGTCTTGGTGTTATAGACTTGCTGTTACAGACTCGCTGTGTTAGACTTCCGCTGCATTGTTTAGTGATGTCTCAAGCATGAAACTTTTACTTTGCATTCACATCTTATGTTATTTACGAGCTATGGCTTTGTAATCACATTTGTGTCACGTACTTATGTTAATGCTTTCTATTCGTAGAAGCACGTTATCTTTGTAAAACATTTGACGCTGGTAAAGATGTCACCTTTTCATGAATGCAAAACTTGTTTTAAAACAGCATGTAGTATTGTACCGTGTAATGGACCTGTTGTTGATGATTCGTACACGTTGATTTTGTACTGGGCATCATAATTCTGGAGATGTCCACGAGGGTATCAATCATTAGGTGGTCAAGAACCCACCAATTTCGTACCCTATCCCATACACCTTTTGCGTTTTTACAGGTTAAAAGGGTGTGATGAAGCGTCTCTATGTCGTCATCGCAAACCGGGCACCTACGTGAATGTAGGTCGAGACCCCGTGCGTTGAGTAAGGTTGGAACAGTAGTCGCTCGATTAATCGATTGAAGTTCGTTTAGAATAGAGACGAGTGAGTTAGTGGAAAAGCTTTCACTGTTTTCGTAAATCCATCTCCATTCGCCCCTTGGTTTTCAAGATGGTGTATAGCTAGAGATTAAATTTGTGATGTTTTCCAAATCAATATCTACCCTCCACTTAGGGACCGAAGCCCAAGTCCATTTGAACTCAGCGGATCCATCTTTCCATTCTACACGATCAGCAATGCAGGCAGATTTTTCCAGGTCAAGTCTATGTAATCTTGGATAAGTATTTTTCAAAATGTGATCTCCGCACCATTTGTCATTCCAAAAGCTCATTTCAATTCCTTGACCTACAACTTTAACAAAAGCATTAGTGATATCACACCCAACTTGTTTAGGGTGTGTTCGACATTTAAGATATTGAACCAAGTTCTACCTATAAAAGCATTTTCCGGTGATGGAGTAATGGAACCCAACCCTCCGTTTTTCCCGTATATACTCTTAATTACTCTTGCCCAAAAAGAGTTGTTAAAATTAAGAAATCTCCGCCACCATTTCGTTAATAAGGCCAAGTTTTTATGTTTAAGAGAACCAACATTTAAACCACCATATTCTTGAGGTAACATGATTTGATTCCAATTTACCCAGACCATTTTTCTTTGATCATAAGACCCGCCCTAAAAGAAATCACGACGCTAACCTTCATGATCTTTTAAAACTCGAGTGGGGGATTTGAAAAAAGAGAAGTAGTAAAGTGGTAAACTACTTAGCACCGATTTAATACGCGTTAAACGACCCCAAAAGAAATAGATTTCGCTTTCCAATTCGTTAGTCTTTTCTCGAACTTGTCAAAATTGGGTGACCAATTTTGGTGAGATTTAAGGTTGGCACCAATTGGCAAACCGAGGTAATTAAAAGGAAATGAGCCCTCCTTACATCCAAACCAAGTCACCAACATGCTTAATTCACTTTTTGAAGTACCAATTCCATAAACACAACTTTTGCTTCGATTAATTTTGTGGCCCGAAAGATCCTCAAAGCATTTGAGGATTTTTAGTGTGTTTCTTAGCTCCCTTTTTTTCCACTTACCGAAGATGATTGTATCATCGGTGTATTGTAAATAGGAGACAATGACTTTGTCGTTTCCTACCTCTACACTTTGATAAGTTTATTTTCAATTGCCGAATTTAGGAGGTAGTTAAGGCCTTCACTTGCTAAGATGAATAAGAAAGGAGAAAGCGGGTCTCCTTTTCTTACTCCCCTTTTTGAGAAAAATTGGTCGGTAGGTGAACCGTTTAAGAGTTAGGAAAAAGTGAGCTTTTGAATCAACTAAATCTGAATACGTATGAAACAGATATGATCAAAACAGTGATAACTCGCCAATTTTGTGTGTGTTCACCATTCTGGTCATGTCTCCTTTATACGGACCCCATTTAGTTGATTTAAATCACAAACGTCTCTAACTCAAAGAAAACAATTCTCATTTTTATTACGGGAGTACACGACCCCTCTCTGCCCTCAAAATGCTTTGTTCTTAAGTATCGCTCATACTACTATATACATTACTTTTAAGAAAAATAGGTTAACGTACGTTGATTAGTTTATAAAGAAAAAGGTGAAACAAGATTGATAAGTAGTTTGGAGGTTTGCTTGGCCATTTGAGCCGGCTCAGTTCTATCATTCATTCGTTCATTTGTGTCATCTTTTGTAATAAGATAAAATCAAATTTTAAGATTAAAGTCACCAAACAAAAACAAAAGAATTATATTTCCTTTCGGGCTTAATGATCCAACTCACTATGCGAGATGACTAATCTCGAGGCGATAACTCACTTTACAAGTTGTCGAGAATGCTCAACCTTCGTGTCACAATAAACTTTTAATCAAGTACTCGTAACATGCTTTTTTGGTAAACCTGTTTATTGGGGGTGTTCAACTGCCATTCAACAACATTCTCATGCTTCCAACAACCAAACTTAAATATCTTAAATCATCTTTCACTTCGTTATATTCTAATATTTGGTTCATCAACCCATATACATGTTGACCAACGGTCCAAAGCTCAACTTTATTGTACTGTATAACATGGTACAGCACGCTAATAAACATCAAAGGTTTGCAAAATCTTACGTCTTTGTTTGATTAACACTATCTCAAAGAACTAATCACATATGGTTCCAAAAGTTATATAACAAATTTTGGGTTTCGATCATTTCAAAAACAATTTTTTTTTTATTTATTTTATTTTATTTTATTTTATTTTTATCTTATTGTATCCATTTTATAAGATTGATGAATAAAATACTCTCTTGGCGAGATAACACTAACATTGATGAATAAAAATACAAAATATTATTATTATCTTAAAGTAAACTTAATCTTAAGTGGGGATCTATACTTAATAAGCTATTATTAGTATATAGTAGTTAGTTAGGTTATCTGATTTTTCTAAATCTGAACCAACGGATATTTTTAACTATATATACAACAACGTACTAACAACTCAAATGATCAAATTGAACCCTAAACATGGGAAAACAATTCACAATTATAGTTTTTGGTCTCTTAACATTTGGTTTTGCAATAACATCCGATGCCACCACATACACAGTCGGGGACAGTTCCGGTTGGGACATTAGCACGAATCTCAATACGTGGGAGCAAGGAAAAAAGTTTATCGTTGGCGATGTTTTACGTAATTACCATTTCCTTACTTTTATGTTTTAGTTTTTCATTTCACGCCTGAACAGGAAAAACATTATCTGTTTATTCGTTTTAAATGTTTCTTTTTGTCTTTGCAGTGTTTCAGTATGCGTCTACTGATAGTTTGTGTGAGGTGGGCCAAGAGAGTTTTCAAACTTGCAACACAACAAATGTTATAAATTGTTATAGTGACGGGAATACGACTATTCCTCTAACGAGTCCTGGAGAAAGGTATTTCTTATGCGGTAATAAGTTGTATTGTTATTCTGGGATGAAACTTGATGTGATTGTTGAAAGAAATCAATCTCTAGCGGAGGCACCTCTTAGCGGTGTGCCTGATGCGCAAAGTGGTGGATCCAAGAACAATAATCCTTCAAATGTTCTACCAAATTCGGCTACATATGTTCGTGTTGAATCTGATATGATCTTGATGGGAGTATTGGGATTTTTGGGTGTTTTGATGTTGATTATTTAAAGTGATACTTATATATATATTTTTTCATTAATCGTGTAATTAAGTTTTCTTCATTTGACAAATTAATGAATTTACTGTGATTTTGTTACTTTTGAATGTTTCGTCATGTTGTTCAATTATGTATGTCCAATTTGTACAACATGAAATTTGCAAGGTAATCGGGTAGAGTCATTATGTTATCCATTTATAATCTACTCCATCAAATCTCCTGTTGTTGAATAATGAATTTTCCATGAAAATTATTTTATTATTTATACAGTATTTATATCTATCTATATATAGATAGATTGCATGTTGCATACTAATCTAATAGAACACAAAATAACCCTAACGTAGGACCCTATCAGAGGCGTCCCGTCAATTTCAATTTTTCATAAGGACCATGTTCAGTTATTAAAAAGACAAAATTGCTGAAATGGTCCCTGTGGTTTGTACCAAAATGCTGGTTTCGTCCCTGTGCTTTTTTTTATGGATTTGGTCCCGGTGGTTTATAAAAGTTGCTGATTTAGTCCCTCTGACCGACGGCCGTCAAAAAAAGCCGTTAAGTCCAATCATGTGCCAGACATGTGAGGGTATTTTCGTCAGTTTCATTCATTTATTAGCAAAATTGCTGAAATGGTCCATGTGGTTTGTACCAAAATTGCTGGAACGATCCCTGTGATTTCTTCGACTCTTTCTTCCTCTTCTCTAAACCTTCTTATCCACCCAAAAATGATGAACCCTAATCTATACTTTATCTTCTTCCCCAATCCTCTATATCCTTTATTGATCAAATTACTAAAATATTCCTTGTGGTTTGTCCCAAAATTGTTGAAATACTCACCTTCATCTTTATCCCCAAATCATATGAACAAATCCTAATTTTTCCATTTTCTTCGAACAGTTTAATTAACGTACCAAACCATTTAATTCCAAAACAAAAACAACATCCTAAATAAATACAATAATCATCGTCATCTGGGTCTTCCGGCACCCTTGGCATCATCATCGTCGCCATATAATCAGTTTGAAACAAAATTAGTCAATTTCACCTCTGAATAAACATAAACAATAAAAAAATATGTGATTTCATAAACAAGATCGCTTAGAACTGACCTGTGATTCCCAAATACATTTACCCAAACAAAATCATTTTGGAATCTGACCTGCTCGTTACCCAATTCGTTTTCTACTTCAATTCGTTTTCTGCTTCAATTCGTTTTCTGCTTCAGTTCGTTACCCAATTCGTTTCTGCTTCAATTCGTTACCCAATTCGATCAGATCTTGAAATGGGATCGTCGCTAATTTCAGATAAAAGTCGAAGAACGAGTTCTTCATCTTTGTTCATCGAGTGGTAGTGGTGGTTAATCGAATTCAGTATGAATTTGCAAGTTTTCTTATTGAAATTCCTTTAAGTGATGCTTCTGCTCTTGTGTTCTTCTGTTTTTTTTTTCTTTTTGCAGCTATCGAAATTCGAAATAAAGTGATTAAAATCAGGGAAAAAATGATTAAAATACAGTAGCGTGAGATTAGGGAAGAAGATAAGGATTTTAGGGTTACAAAAGGAGAAACGAAAAATGAAGAAGCAGATGTGAAGAAAAATATGAATTTGGGTTATGAATTTTAGTTTGAGTTCTTTTTTTCCAGATCTATAAAAATGGATGATGACAACACAAATTTGTTGGACCTTTTTTTGATTAAAGCTGGCGATTGTTCACTCCCCTTCTGAACAAGTTTTTGGTACGTTTTTTTTATAAATTTTTTTTGTATATATGGCATTAAATTTATTATTTGGTTTGAATAATATGAATATGAATAGATATTGAAGAATTTGATTGTGGGTTTGTGTTTATCGAGTGTTTAATTTTTTAAATTAGAGTGTTTATCATTGTAGGGAATTTGGGGATAAAGATGAAGTATAGATTGTGTTTGATGTGGATTTGTTTATCAATTTAGAGAATTTGGGGATGAAGATGAAGAGAGGTGATGATGTTTTTTTAATGGAAAGACAAACTACAGGGACCATTTCAACAATTTTGGTACAAACTACAGGGACCATTTCAGCAATTTTGCTAATAAATGAATGAAACTGACGAAAATACCCTCACATGTCTGGCACATGACTGGACTTAACGGCCTTTTTTGGCGGCCGTCGGTCAGAGGGACTAAATCAGCAACTTTTATAAACCACCGGGACCAAATCCATAAAAAAAAAGCACAGGGACGAAACCAGCATTTTGATACAAACCACAGGGACCATTTCAGCAATTTTGTCTATTAAAAATAGGCCTTTAGTATACATAAATTTTAAACAATTGCAGGAATAAGTTCATTAAGTACTAAAAAATTAGGTTAAATACAATCATCAGTCATAACAATATTATTCATAAGTATTACGTATTGTTGGATTATATATAAGCTCCTTTGGATTATGGGCTATGTGCTAATGCACATGTTGAACACCCTAAAATTCGACCCTGGACCCTATACTCACAATCGGATATGAGCCGTAACATTTTGTCACATATTACTAGTGGTCTCCATAGTCGGAGCGCTTAAATCACAAAAGCTAGAAATTTTGTAAAGATGGTAATTTTAGTAATTCGAGTTAAACTATAAATAAATTAAATAAATGATTTTGTGCTGTAAAAATCATTGCATAACAAGAGTACTCTAGTAATTATTATTATTATTTTATTATTATTTATTTATTTATTTATTTATTTATTTATTATTTTTTGCATATACTATTTACAGCGAGAATCTTGGTCGTTTGCACAGGCTCAAAATGACATTCTTCACCCACCCATTTCACACTTGCAATTTTCATTCCTCCCCCTTCAACTATAACCAACTTACAAAAACTATATCAAATTTCAGGGGGGATAAACCGTCAATTCTCTTACTTAAAATGAAAACTCCACCCAAACACTTCGCCAACCCTATCTTCCTGCTCGCCTCGAGTTACATTTTTTCGACAACACCGTCAGACTCGAAATAATTTTACGAACAAAACAAAACTAATTACGTTCGAAACAGACACTTTTTAAAAACCGCTAAACACAACGACAGCCCGTATCTTCCTGCTCGCCACGACTTAAATTTGTTTGACAGTCAGACTCGAAATAATTTTATGAACAAAACGAGACTAACTACGTTCAAAACGGACACTTTTCCGTAAACGCTGATGACAACGACATCTACACAGCGCTTAACACTTGAGTTTTTTTCCCCTTATGTAAATACATAAAGCTACGTTAAATATGAATATGCAGGCTGACAGCCCCCGCCGCATCGCGCGGGCCGGCTCCAGACTAGTTTAATTGAAGATATGAATTCAATAAAATTATATTATAAACATGTTACAAGAATAAAAAGCATAATAAATTTATTTTTTAATTTTCTTGATAAAAGTTGGGTCTTCCCGAAACGAACCGTAGTATCACCTGAGGACGAACTGGGGTGAGTTCGGACTAGCTCATAAGTTCAAGTGTATAACTCACTTATAAAAACTAGTTTGGAGGAGGATGGGACACCTTGACTTATAAGTCATCACCTAATCTCATACTTGGGCGATGTGAGATCGTAACAATATACCCCACCCTTAAAGAGCCAACGTCCTCGTTGGTCATGGCTATGTTGATCACGGTTGACACTCTCTCTTCGGGTCCCAGCCACCACTCCGAGGTGTCAGGTCCCGAAAGATGAGGCTAGTTCTAATACCAATTTTCATGGTCTTCCGAGGACGAACCAGAGAAGATCCGGATTTTCACCCAGGGACGAACCGGGGGTGAGCTAGGACTAGCCATAAACTCAAGTATAGAAGTCATTCCTAAAAGGTAGCTTGGAGGAAGAAAGGAAACACTTATAAGTCATCACCCAATCCCATACCTAGGCGATGTGTGATCGTAACAATTTGAGGAGGTTATTATAGGAATATTAAGTGCTTAATTAGTGGCAGAGAGAGCAAGGTGGCTTCAGAGTGCTTTACCGCCCCCAACTAGGGATAACATCGGGCCGAGTATAGGTAATCCCGGACTCGGACCAGATTAAAAAACTCCGTCCGAAACCGGACCCATACCCGGCAGGTTTCTATTTACTTACTAACTGTCGGGTTAACGGATTTTCCAACAAGTATCGAGAATCACGATTATTAATCATTTAGCTTGGTAAGATCAGGGTTTATTTAGCTTTAGTAATTTAGAATGACATATTACTTCATATATTATATTGGTTATTCTCTTAAGAGAGTACGAATAAAAAGAATTACATAACTTAGAAAATATATACTCTACAAAGTAGTTCAATGGCTTATAGGTATTGAGGTTATCCTTACAACTTTGAGGTTGAGAGTTCGAGTCCTAGTTAGAACATTTCTTGGTGTATATATTAGCATTAGGTGAGTTGGTGAGTTTGCCTTTCAATATATATATATATATATATATATATATATATATATGTGTGTGTGTGTGTGTGTGTGTGTGTGTGTGTGTGTGTAGTTCATTTTCTGCAAAGTAGCTCGCATATGAAGTAGGGGCGAATCTATATATATTGAGTGGTAGCACAGGACACTAGTGAAATACGTAATGCAGTGATTTTTTTTAACTAGTGACACCACTAGATAGTGTAAATTTTTAGAGTGACACTATTGAAATACCTATCTAGTAGAAAGTTTTTGAAATTTTATTCAGTGACATCAGTGATTACCATTTTTAGATCCGCCACTGATATGAAGCTTTCCTTTGTTGTCCAAATTAGGGACTTAAACACTTAGCTGCTTAGGTACTGTATGCATGTATGTAAACAAATTTTTACAAGGTGTAATTAGTCATTAGTTATTTTATAATTATAAAGTTATTAAATATAGATTAATATATATAAAAGAAAAAGCACACTCATGTAACAACTACTATCATAAGAACCATTCAATTCACTCAAACTTTCCAATTATAACATAATAAGCATTTAATAAACTCTCAATATTTTCATATATGTATTCATATTAATTACGGATAGTATTAATCATGAAAGGTTTTTTGATTATTTAATTGTTTCTTATCACGTGCCATAGGGCACTTGATGTGTGCGAGGTGGGTTACGAAATAGTATTATTTTTACTACGAAATACGTAAAATTACACAAGTTTTAATTATTTATTTATAGATGGGATATACCTAAACCTTGCTACAACACTATAGGCAGTGTACCTAATCGTAGAGTAGTGTAGTTTTTAGTAAGTCCGGTTCGTTCCACAGGGAAATCTTTTAAACAAAGCTTAACGCTATATTAGTTTTATCTTATAAAAATACAAATATATATATAAGTAATATTATTATTATAAAAAGTGGTTTTTACCGTTTAATGACCGGTTTGTCAATTTTTAAAACTTTAGTCGCTGTTAAAACCTAATGTAAAATATTAAATAAATAAAAGACTTAATTTAAAGCGTAAAATAAATAACGATAATGAAATTGCAATAAACAAAAGTGCGATGAAATAAAATTGCGATAATTAAAAAGTGCGATAATTAAAAGTGCAATTAAATACAATGACAATAAATAAAAATGTGATAATTAGAAGTGCAATTAAATATGAAAATAAATGAATTATGCTTATTTAAACTTCCGTAATCATGATGTTTGACGTGTTGATTTTAGTTTATTACCATGGGTTAATTGTCATTTGTCCTGGATTATTTAATATGTCCGTCTGGTTTTGTCCATAACAGTCCATCAGTCATAAATATAAAGTGCGAGTGTCCTCGTCAAATTATCCTTATACCCGAAGTCAAATATTCCAACTAATTGGGGACTTAAACTGTAATAAGGTTTTAATACTTTGTTTAATAATTACACCAGGATATCGACTGCGTGTAACCCAAAGTTTTAATACTTTATTAACAATTACGCCAAGTGTCCTTGTACATAATTCACCCCTGTTTTAATAAGTCTATTAACTATTAATCCATTCCCATGTCCGGTTAAATGAAAGATTATTCGTACATATAAATATCCCGCCCATCGTGTCCGATCGAGTGTATGTGGTTATTTATAGGTACGTCCAATTGTAAATCTTTATATTAAATTAACAAACTATCATTTAATTAAACAAATATAAAGTCCATTAATAGCCCATAGTCTAATTTCCACAAGTGTCGTTTTTTTTTGTCCAAACCCCAATTATGGTACAAAGCCCAATTACCCAATTTTAATATTTTTAGTCAAACATCACGATTACTTCGGCATTAAATAAGCATAATAATAACTTAGCTACGAGACATTAATTTAAAAAGGAGAACATAACTTACATTGAGTATTTATCACGTAGCTTTACACAGACAGAACTTTGACTTTAAAACCCGTAAATAATCGTTACATTAACTAAACTAATCTAATATAAAACTAAACTAATTTATATTATATATATATATATATATATATATATATATATATATATATATATATATATATATATATATATATATATATATTAATTATATAGAGGGGGAGATTGGATATGGGGTGCAATGGATTCGGCAGAAGCTTGTGCCTTTTATAGGCAGATTTTGATTTTGGCTGCTCCGCGAGTGCGGAGCTTTTATGCCTTACAGCTCCGCGAGTGCGGAGGTCCGAAATTCAGCTCACAATATTTTGGATCCTAGCTTTGTCGACGTAATTTAATAAATATATATAATATATAAATAATTTATATAATTATTTAAATATTATATTATATTCTTGTGCATAGTAGACTTGTAATTTTTGATCCGTTGCGTCGGGCGTTGATAGTTGGCTTAGGTCCCGGTTCCGGATTTTCGAACGTCCTTTCGTATAATTTAATATCTTGTACTTTGTGTTCCGCAACTTGTACTTTTGTCATTTTTAGACATTTCTCATCAATAAATTGAACCACTTGGATTGTATCTTGTACATTTGAGCATTTTGGACGTTTGCATCTTCAAATCTTCGTTTTTGCCTTTTGTCTTCGCACTTATTTAATACAAACGATTACAACTTAAAATAAGACAATCACAACTAAATAATTTACATATTGGGAGGATATTGCTACAAAATATATGTTCATTTGGAGCACTATCAAATATCCCCACACTTAAACGTTGCTTGTCCTCAAGCAATACATAAATTGAAATTAAAATCACACTTCACTCGAATCACTTTTTTTATTCTCACACTTTATACATCAGTGATTTTGATACAGTGGTATAAACAATGATAGTAACAATGTGGTTTACAGTCCCACATGACTATAAAAATTTAGATCCATTAAGAAAATTGGATCTTTATGAAAACATTTGATCATTTTTAAAATTCAATCTAGTTTTTACCCTAGATAAGTTTTCCGGAATAACCCTTCACCGGTGTTGCAAAATATTTTTGTGAGTTTTGTGGGTTTCAGATTTGAAAATTTTAGCTCAACATTTGCGGTTTTGTGTTACCCACTTGCTAACCTTGTATTAGGAAAGCAACACGTCCAGTTTACTTGTCCCGTATATTACCTTTCGGTAAACTACCGTCCGGTTGTAAAGGAAAGCGATGAACAAGAAACTGTTAAGGCAATGTCCCGTGACATGCTTTTGATTATGGTCCAAAAACGTGTTGGATGCTAGTACTATCCTTTGTAGGAGCAATAGTAAAGATCATCCTATAATTTTTCGGTCTGGTACAAGGTCCTGTCTTCGACCATGCTATGTAACCACCGTTCTTACGGTTGACACCCGATTTGGTTCAGGTGACCTAATGAATTCCAGGTGAATTCCTAAGATTTTACGTTCAATGGTAATGAACGCATTGAAAATAGGTTTTCAGAAAACAAATCGGTTTTAATTTGATCAAAATATTTTCTCGTTCAAGCTCGAGTTTAGATATCATTGAATTCCATGAGTTTGTAATTCTCAATCTTTAAGGTCAATCTCAAATATTGAGTAATATCAGTCTTAAAAGCTGATTTTTGATCTTTAAGGAGATTATCCTTTCTGGGGGTCTGATTCATTAGTCTTATTAAGCTAATTTGCACGGCGCCCTCCCCATTTTACGAGACAGATCCTCTCATGGTTAGGATAAGTCTGACCACATGACGACCCTGTTTGATGCTGAGGTCCGTAGATTTTCTGCTGATTTTAGAGATGACTTTTCTAGATTTTTCGTCAACCTACAGCTGGTCTGGACGACAACTTCTTGACCTAAATCAAGAAGCGCGTGTCTTTTTCGGAAGACTTTACTTCCTTTTAATGATGGAATTGATTCATCGTGTAGATCCATCTATTCTTTCAAAAGTATTACAATAAATCGAGTAAAACAGTTAATTTAGTCCAAAACAAAAGCACCTGCAATAACTTTACAGAAACATGTGATAGATAGTTTTTAATTGAATAACTTGGTACATTCTCCCCACACTTGGCTTTTTTCATGCGTCTTTTTATATCTTAATAAGTAAATTCAAGCGTTTTAGTTGTTTCTCAATTTATGTCCACTTTTTAGGGTAACAATAATTTCGGTATTAACACCTAGTTTTATCGTTCATAAATATGTATAAACATGATTTTGAATTCATTTAGTTGAAAAATTTTAAAATTTTCACAATATTTAGAAAATAAGCCAAGTATAAATCCGAGAGAATTTATAACCCTTCCCCACACTTGAGATCATGCAATGCCCTCATTTGCATGAAATCAAACTCTAATTATAAATTCATGAGGGTGATTAGTGTAGAAAAGTGATTGAAAATACCCAGTTTGTAATTACAAAGCTCGTCGAATGATAGATGGCGCGCCTCATCGTTCATTCCTTCTTGTTTTATCACACATGTTTTTCTTCAAAAACGGTTGCTTTTCTGATCTGTTATCTAATATTTGAAAATACATCTTTACCCTAACTCATCATGCATTTTTATTAACGAGTTATGCACTAACCCAAACCCCTAATTTAACGTTAAGTGGGGTTAGACTTCCCCACACTTAGCTGACGACATGTGAAGTCGGTAGAATAAGTTCCACGAATTAGAATAGTGGTAAGTATTCCCGCCTGTCACGCAGGTGACCCGGGTTCGATCCCCGGCAGCGGCGCCAAAAACTTGATGTGTGCGAGGTGGGGTACGAAATAGTATTATTTTTACTACGAAATACGTTACAAATTACACAAGTTTTAATTATTTATTTACAGATGGGATATACCTAAACCTTGCTACAACACTATAGGCAGTGTACCTAATCGTAGAGTAGTGTAGTTTTTAGTAAGTCCGGTTCGTTCCACAGAGAAATCTTTTAAACATAGCTTAACGCTATATTAGTTTTATCTTATAAAAATACAAATATATATAAGCAATATTATTATTATAAAAAAGGGGTTTTTACCGTTTAATGACCGGTTTGTCGATTTTTAAAACTTTAGTCGCTGTTAAAACCTAATGTAAAATATTAAATAAATAAAAGACTTAATTTAAAGCGTAAAATAAATAACGATAATGAAATTGCAATAAATAAAAGTGCGATGAAATAAAATTGCGATAATTAAAAAGTGCGATAATTAAAAGTGCAATTAAATACAATGACAATAAATAAAAATGTGATAATTAGAAGTGCAATTAAATATGAAAATAAAGGAATTATGCTTATTTAAACTTCCGTAATCATGATGTTTGACGTGTTGATTTTAGTTTATTACCATGGGTTAATTGTCATTTGTCCTGGATTATTTAATATGTCCGTCTGGTTTTTGTCCATAACAGTCCATCAGTCATAAATATAAAGTGCGAGTGTCCTCGTCAAATTATCCTTATACCCGAAGTCAAATATTTCAACTAATTGGGGACTTAAACTGTAACAAGGTTTTAATACTTTGTTTAATAATTACACCAGGATATCGACTGCGTGTAACCCAAGGTTTTAATACTTTGTTAACAATTACGCCAAGTGTCCTTGTACATAATTCACCCCTGTTTTAATAAGTCTATTAACTATTAATCCATTCCCGTGTCCGGTTAAATGAACGATTATTCGTACATATAAATATCCCGCCCATCGTGTCCGATCGAGTGTATGTGGTTATTTATAGGTACTTCCAATTGTAAATCTTTATATTAAATTAACAAACTATAATTTAATTAAACAAATATAAAGCCCATTAATAGCCCATAGTCTAATTTCCACAAGTGTCGTTTTTTTTTGTCCAAACTCCAATTATGGTAAAGAAGTGAATATCGGGTTTGCACGTATTCATAATATTTTGGGTAGTGAATCTCGGGTAGTGCGGATTCATGATGACTCGGGTTGTTCGGTCATCTTGTTGATGAGGTAGTGAATCTCGGGTTGTGCAAATTCACTAAGGCTCGGGTAGTTCGGCCAACCTCGGTTGTTGAATTGGTAAAGAAGTGAATATCGGGTTGTGCGAATTCACTAAGGCTCGGGTTGTTCGGCCAACTTTTGTATGTTTGAGGTTAAGGGGTTAACCTTGTAGTTTTGGCTACCATATGTATATGCTTATGTACTATTATTGTTGTAACTAATCTTGTGGTTTGGTTTGGTGGTACGTTAGGTATAGCATTGCTTAGTTATGCTTGGATTGCGGTATGTGATTACTATTTGTGTGTTGGCGATGCGCATTTATTTTATGCATATATATGTACGTAGTATATTCTCACTCACTAAGCATTAGCTTACCCTCTCATTGTTGACTTTTTTTTATAGGTTCGCGTGTTGGCGGCTCGGGTAAGCGTGAGGATTAGATGGTCATGCTTTCGGATTTGATTAGGATTGGGTAGCGTATCCCTAATCGCCATGCTCGGTCTTTATTTTGTGTTAAAAATCATGTGGTTAAAAACTTGTATTTTGTACGAAAGTCGTAAAACTGCCGATGTGGGCTCGGTCTCGTAAAACTCATTTTATTATTGGAACGTGTTAGTTTTAACTAATATAAAATGTTGTGAAAAGCGTTTCGTCTAAAAGTGTCGGGAAGTGGGAGATCTTTAACTGGAAAATGGAAATTTTGGACAGCGGGCTGCCAGACCTTGTGCGCGTCGCGCACATAAGGTGGTGCGCACAGCGCACCTATACTGAAATAAAAAAAAATTATTTGTTTCATATTCGGTTGGATAACGGTTTGGGTTGTTACAAGTGGTATCAGAACATGGTCTAAGGGATTTAGGTGACTTGAGATAGGTGCCTAGACTTAGACTTTTGTGTGTGCTTATTTGTTGCGGGACTTGTAGGAGTACGGGTCAGAACGGGTTGTAGTTAGTGTCCTTGTTTGTGGGTGGACTAACATGTGTATTAATACGTGGATATTATTAAAATACTTTGCATTGTGTTTTGTTATTGTTTGCGTTGGGGATATCATCGAGCAAGATAGTCGTTGTAGTAACAAGTTGATACGGCGTGTGCGCGTAATAAGGACTTGCAAACCTTATTACAGATGCAAATCGTGTCTAACAAGTGATGTACGACGAGTGTTTAGCAAGATGGGGCGGTGTGGTGCGTATGGTTTTATACGTTCGTGGACTAATCGTTTGGCATTCTTTAGAATGACGACGCGAAACGAGATCGAGGTGAATGACGAGGAGTTTAATACTAGAGTTGCGGCCATCGTTACGGAGCAAATGAGTGCGTTGGAAGAAAGAATAGATAGGAGGTATTCCGAATTTCGGGGTAGTAGTGAAATGGAGCGTTGTCTTAAGAGCTTCATGAGGACCAAACCTCCGATGTACGATGGGAAACCGGATCCTTTGGTAAGCACAACTTGGATCTCGGATGTCGAAGGGTGTTTTCACACGATTGAATGCCCTCCCGAGAAGAGGACAAGGCTCGCTACTAGCTTGTTGCGGGGTAGGGCAAAGGATTGGTTGGATGGTAAGATTGATCTTGTTGGTGGTGAACCGTTTATGGCGTTATCTTGGGGCGATTTTAAGAATGAATTCTTTGAGGAGTTTCGGACTTCAGTCGATTTGTCGGAAATGCGTAATGAGTTGCGAAATTTGCAACAAGGATCGATGGACTTGAATACTCTAAAGACGACTTTTATGTCGAAGGCTCATTTTTGCCCGGAGTATATTGGGAATGATCGGATGTTGATGAAAGATTTCTATCGGACTTTGAATGATGAGTTGCAGGGCAAGATTAGCGTTGGACAAGTAAACTCGTTTGCGGAGTTATTCAACATGGCTAGGGGTTTCGAATCATATTCGCGATCGAAGGTTAGGGAGCTTTCAAGTAAGAGAAGGGTCGATTCGTATGGTGCTCCAAGTAAGAAAACTAAGGGCGCGAGTGTGAGTATGGGTAATGTGGTGAAAGGTTCGACGAGTTCTCGTGCGCCTAGATGTTTCAATTGTGGTGTTAGGGGCCACAAGTTATGGGAATGCATAATGCCGAGAAGTGATGACGGAATGTGCTACTATTATCATAAAGAGGAACATCACAAGCCGGATTGTCCCGAGTTGGCGGCGGCGAATGTCGCAAGGAGACGTTAAGGTATGTTCGTTTTAATAAATATATCTTTCGAATATTTATTATTTGTCGTTGTGTACAATTTTGTTGGAAGCATTGTGTTGTACATATTATTGTTATGAGTGATGCTCCTATTGGAATTACTCTATGGTGGCATTTTGATTGGTGAACGAAGGGCGTAAGACTTGGTGCAACCAAGCATTCCTTAGTGTTGGGAAATATTTCTACCAAGCCATGGGTATGGGCTTTGGTGTTCGGTTGTTAGCACGTGTTTGCTTCCGTGTTGAAGTAGTGGAACCATGAGGTTCAACGGGTGGATAAAACCCTTAAAGGTCGAGTGTTTGATCTCGATTTATGTTGGTAATGGAGTCTACGGTGTTAGGTGCCTCTTTCATACCTACTAGCGTGGTATTTGACTCCAATGGTAGTGCGGTTACTTTGTGCTTAGGGTACCGGTAAGAAACCCTTAGGTACATGAGTGGCTAGGTGGAAATTGAACAAGCCATAGCAATTGGAAGATAGCGAGAGGAAAGTTGTGCAACTTGTAGTGACTTCTGTTCGAAGTTTTTAAGGATTGGTTAAAATCCTTGCATGCTCAAGGTTGGAGCAAGATGTGGTGATGGGTCGTGTGAACCCAATTGTGGTAAAGTCTACCTTTGGTAGCATGGTACGGTTGTACAAAAGGCGGTTATGGAACGTAGTTCCGAGTGGGGGAGTTACACTCCCACACGTGAAAGTTTTAGTGTAAGGTTTCAGATTTGAATTATTACCGAGGTGGTAATGTGGTGAATCTCGATGAGAGATAATGGGCGTATTTGGCGAGCAAGGTGAAATCCCTCGGTTAAGGGATGTGTGTGTCGTATTCTCTTCTAGAGAATAATTGTTTATGCCTATGTGCGATATTGGTGGTTCTTGCTCGATTGTGATAGCGATGTTCGCGTATGCGTGTACGTTTCGTTTGTGGTGAATGGTTAGTGTGATCCGCTAGGGTTCACTATAGTGTAGCAGTGCGCGATGTTGCACTACTCGTTGTATGAGGCCAAAAGTGCGTAAGTGATTGGTAGGTTATGGCCGTGGTTCGTTCCGCTAACTTCATCATGGGTTTAGTGTTATATCGGTATGGTATAACGTTATCGGGAAATTTGAGTACCGATGGGGAATGGGAGTACCATTCTTGCGTGTGGTTTGGGACGTGAATATCGGGTTGTTCGCATTCACAATATTTTGGGTGGTACGATTGTCCTTGTTGGTTGGACTCATAGTTTGAGGTAGTGAATGTCGGGTAGTTCGGATTCACTAAGGCTCGGGTTGTACGGCCATCCTCGGTTATACTATGGGGTGGAAGTAGTGAATATCGATTTGCACGTATTCACGATGACTCGGGTTGTGCGGTCATTTCGTTGTGGGAAATATGGATTGGGTTGGTGAATTTCAGGTTGTTGCGAATTCACTAAGGTTCGGGTTGTTTCGACCATCCTCCATATGTGTTTAGGCTCGATTTGTTTCGGCCATGTTGTGTTGTGATCTATTGGTTGTTTTATACACCAATGGTGGGGTCTTAGGACCATGTTGTGTTGTGATCTATTGGTTGTTTTATACACCAATTGTGGGGTCGTAAGGACCATGTTGTGTTGTGAACTATTGGTTGTTTATACACCATTGGTGGGGTCGCGAGGACCATGTCGTGTGATTAGTGATGCGATAGCCGTGTTTCGCTCACATGTTGTTACGGGTGTGACAATAGTCGATTTTGTACACCTTGAGATTTGCGTTGCCATAGTCGTTTGGGGCGCTATCGGTTTTAGCCGTTGCTTATGATGTTACGATAGTTGCGTATTGGTCGTATTACGCACTACAAGGGATGTTATGTGGTAAGCGTATCCGTAAGGATTTGTTTTTGTTCGGTCTTCATCGTTTCGGGTTGTTGACCTTAGGTTGAGACTTGGTTGCTTTTAGCTTTGTACTCGGTAAGGGTACGCTAAGGGATTGATATCTCGGTAAGAGATTGGTTGAGTTTTTCCCGATGTGAGGGATTGAGCAAGTTTTAGAGCTCGGATTTGCGGACTTGATAAATCGTGGATGACGATTTAGTGTTAAAGGCGGTTCATTGGGGAGGATTGCCTAGAGAGATTGGAAGGAAACATAATGTTTCCGCGAATGTTAAGCGATTGTGGTAGTTTTCGGATGTCGTGTGTATTGCATGTCTCAAAATGCGTGCACGTATGTAATTGGTAAATGGTTTAATCTTCGAGTTTATGATAATTGTGGTAGAAGTCGGTTTGGAACGTATGTTTGAGGACCGTAGAGTGTGGGTCCGTTTGGTTTCGTGACGAGGATCACGAGGACGTGATCGATTCTAAGTGGGGGAGATTTATAAGACCCAAATATTTATGGTACATAGCTTAAGAATGGTGTACGTATAGTGGGTGGGGCGTGGTGTAAAATTAAAAGCTCAGAATCTGCCCAGACATGTGTGCGCGCCACGCACACTTAAGGGAGCGCGCCGCGCACGTGGCCTGTGACAGAATTCCTGTCTTTTCTATTTTTGAGTTTAATGAGGGGCTTTTTGGTCTTTTCACTTGAGTCCGGATTTGAGGCCTTATCAGCTGGATTAGATCCAACTTTGGATCATTTTGACATCCACCAAACACTCTCAACTATCTAGAGAGAGATGGAGAGTTCTAGTGAGAGAATTGGGGTTTTGGAGAAGAAGAAGCTTGGTTTGATCAAAAGCTCAAGTGTTAAAATTGTTCACCTCGTTCCTAGCTACGTTTTGGTTGTTGTGGTAAGTTCTAACTCCGAATTTCATTGTTTGATTTTGATATTTAAAGTTAGGGTTTGAACCTAAATTGTAGAGAAACCCATTTAAACTCTTGAGGTGAGTTCTTTGATACTAGTAATCGAGTTTATTATTGTTGTTCGTGGGTTTTGGGTTGGAAACTAACTTAGCCATGATTTAGGACTTGTATTTGGGTTTAATCACTAGGTTTAGTGATTATGAAAGTGTTGAAACCTATTTTAGTGTATTTGAATGACTAATTTTGAATTGTGTCAAAATTAGGGTTTATGGGTGATTTTGAGGATGATAAGTGTTTAACACTTGCGTGTGGGTTTAATTGGCGTATTAGGACCATTTTCACTTGTGTAAGTGATTATTAGTTAGTTTGGTCGCGGTTTGTGCTTGGAAGTGCAATTGGTCGAAAATACACTAAGTGTCGTTTTGAGTTGTTTTGTAAATCCACTCTAAGTGTGTTACTTATATTGTGATATTGGAATAGGTACTTTCCATCGGCGAGTTGTGAATTATCCGGTTGCATTCATCAAGATGACAAGGTGAGTGTTAATATCCTATGTGCATATGTATGTGTAGGATGGGTGCGGGTCGGGTGAAGTGGTTCTCGGTTATAGAGCTCACTTCACATATAGGTGGATGATTATGGACTTGTGTAATAGGTCCAATTGGCACGGTTATGCGTTTTGGTGGACCACCGTTGGCGAGTTGCACACTTGTGTGTACGCTATCACATCGATTGTGATTTGGAGTTATAACCCCTACGGCGTGGGTTGTGGTGTGGGAAATGAATATCGGTTTCCACGTATTCATAATATTTTGGGTAGTGAATCTCGGGTAGTGCGGATTCATGATGACTCGGGTTGTTCGGTCATCTTGTTGATGAGGTAGTGAATCTCGGGTTGTGCGATTTCACTAAGGCTCAGGTAGTTCGGCCAACCTCGGTTGTTGAATTGGTGAAGAAGTGAATATCGGGTTGTGCGAATTCACTAAGGCTCGGGTTGTTCGGCCAACTTTCGTATGTTTGAGGTTAAGGGGTTAACCTTGTAGTTTTGGTTACAATATGTATATGCTTATGTACTATTATTATTGTAACTAATCTTGTGGTTTGGCTTGGTGGTACGTTAGGTATAACATTTCTTAGTTATGCTTGGATTGCGGTATGTGATTACTATTTGTGTGTTGGCGATGCGCATTTATTTTATGCATATATATGTACGTAGTATATTCTCACTCACTAAGCATTAGCTTACCCTCTCGTTGTTGACTTTTTTTATAGGTTCGCATGTTGGCGGCTCGGGTAAGCGTGAGGATTAGAAGGTCATGCTTTCGGATTTGATTAGGATTGGGTAGCGTATCGCCAATCGCCATGCTCGGTTTTTATTTTGTGTTAAAAATCATGTGGTTAAAAACTTGTATTTTGTACGAAAGTCGTAAAACGACCGATTTGGGCCCGGTCTCGTAAAACTCATTTTATTATTGGAACGTGTTAGTTTTAACTAATATAAAATGTTGTGAAAAGCGTTTCGTCTAAAAGTGTCGGGAAGTGGGAGATTTTTAACGGGAAAATGGAAATTTTGGACAGCGGGCTGCCAGGCATTGTGCGCGCCGCGCACACAAGTTGGTGCGCGCCGCGCACCTATACTGAAATAAAATAAAAAAAAATTATTTGTTGCATATTCGATTGGATAACGGTTCCGGTTGTTACAAACATGTTAGGTATTCATACCTTACTAGCAACAGTGTAGAGTCTGTTAACGCACTATCCAAACATGCTCGAAAGCTACCTGTTTGCATGTTGTTTGAGTTTTTTCGCGCTTCAGTACAAGATTGGTATTTCAAACATCGTAACCAGTCGGTTAGTCTTACTTCAACGGTTACCCCATATGCTGAGAGTAAACTAGGCAAGAGGACGAGAAAATCTAGAAGATGGCAAGCAATTCCATCGACAAACAATCTAATAGAAGTGCGAGATGGCAGAAAAAATGGAATGGTTAATCTCGACGATAAAGTATGTTCATGTGGGCAGTGGAAGTTATCGGGGATACCTTGCGGACATGTTATTGCAGCAGCACGACTTTTCAGAGTGGAGGATGTTACTCAATTTGTATCACATTGGTTCACAACTCAAACTTATATAAATACGTATTTGGAACACATCCTTCCTTTGTCCCATCGGTCTGAATGGTCGTATCCGTCGCCCGGCATTTTACAAATTGTGAACCCTCCCATTAAGGAGAAAAGAGCCCCCTGGACACCCTAAAAGTACAAAATGTATTCCGTCGAAGGGTGAAGATACTGAAAAAACCGTAAGAACTTGCACTCGTTGCAAAGAACCAGGTCATGGTAGGGATAAGTGCACAGCTTCTTATGACCGAATAGGTGAATCAACTTCTAAAAGGGTAGTAAAAACATCGGCCTCAAAAACGAAGAAGGGTAAGGAGAAGGTCACAGATGCTGAAGCTTTTAAGGCATATCAGTCTCAGTTTTATGCAACGTGCAATTTAGGAAGCGATAATTAGTAACCCACTATCGAAAGCTTATGTTTATTTTATTTTATATTATGTGTATGTGTATTGTTGGATTGTTGGATATGTTAAATGATCTCTTATGTGTGTTGTAACAAATTGTTGTAGTCTAGGTACCTACTGTGCCATTTTATTTAATTTGCATTTACACGACACGCAAGGATGCAAGAAGTGTTTTGCGTACGCAAGCACTAGCCTAAATTGTGGTTTGCGTATGTTAGTAGCCAAAGTTAAAAACATGTAAGGACGCAAAGCACTGCTTGCATACGCAAGGGTTTGCTTGCGTACGCAAGATAGACAAAAATAAAAACACGCAAGGACGCAAGATTGTGCTTTCGTACGATTGCTAGCCAAAAAAAGAAACACGCAAGGACTCAAATCTATGCTTGCGTACAATTGCTAGCCTAAATTAAAAACACGCAAGGACGCAAATCCATGCTTACGTATGCAAGCAAAAAACTTGCGTCCTTGCGTGTAATGTCAGTCAACCTGTATCAATCTACATCTATTAGCTACAACTGCATTTACAAATGCATTTACATCTATTAGCTACAACTGTATCAATCAACCTGATTCTTTGATTTTGATGGTGGAGTTGGTGGCGGAGGTTCTTGTGTATCAAAACGTGCACGGAAGAACGTCCGTGCCATTCTTTTTCTATATTGCTCAGCAGCCTTTACAGCATCCCCAAGGTTGTCATTCTCCTCCCATCTATAAATTATCCTCTCCATGTGTATGCACACCTAAACCCCCCACAATCACCATGACCACCACTCTGCACTGGCACAATCGAACCATTTTCAATCATCAACTCCACACTCTCTTTATTTTCATAGTATCCGACAAGTTGGGAGTCTTGCATCTTGTTATAATAGTCAATCGCCTTCAAGTACACTGGCAAGTTGTCACCCAAAATCTTGAAAACTGCGTCAAGTTGTTGTGTATTGACACAGCTGGGTAAACTGTCGTACACAAAAACCTTCATTTCTTCTAACTTCAATTGAAGCAGGATGAAATGTGAATTGTCACCAGGAAAATGTACTGGGTTCAACACCTGTAACAGACAGACAGTTTACAGAGGATACAACAAAAAGAACAGACGCAAGGATGCAAGAATAACCTTGCATCATAACATAAACGGGCGCAAGGACGCAAGAAACACCTTGCGACTCATGAACAATGAGACGCAAGGACGCAATGACTACCTTGCGACCGGTAAAAAAGAGGCATGGATGCAAGACACACGCAAGACACACCTTGCGACACATGGACAACAAGACACAAGGACACAAAGACCACCTTGCGATCGATAACAAAGACGCAAGGTCGCAAAACTGGACTTGCGTCTGCTCCAGAATACTAAATACTTACTGGTGTATAAATTAGTTGTGTTTACCTGATCACAGTTAACCCAAGATGGATATAGGTCATCACTGCCGTCTCCAAGTCCAATTAAGTACATGTAATCTGGAGGATTATGGGCAATAATTCCCTCTCCGGATGTATTAGAGCACTCCTGTTTGCCCTCCTCCTTCTGAGTATTGTCAAAAAAAAGTGTTGAACCTCTCAAGCATGTTCATGAATCCCAGTGGCATAATAGTCCATCTAGAACTTGCTTTAAGCACCTCAGCTGGAAACTCAGGAGTGAAATAAACTTGACTGGCTCGGGGGAGAAATCTCTGACGATATCTCAAAAGAAGTGTAGCCCAACCATCAATGTACTATAAATATAACAAGTTAATATACAGCCACCAATGTGTAACCCTAATTTAAAATAAATTGTATAAAATAAAACTAATTATTAATTAACAAAAGAATAACAAACTTACAAACTTACTAAGTTATCCAAATAATCAGAATGTCCTAATCCCAGTAATCGAACCCAAAAGTCTTGATTTATAAAAATGAATTGGTCATTTTGAAAGATGAGCATGCAGCGCGTCTCTTGCTTGCTCTCAATCATTGTCTTTGGATCTTTTGCTGGGCCTGCATGCTTTCTACCATCTCTCCAGGCATTAGATGGAGGTGGTTGGAGAGTTCCTTGGTCATTTATAAACCTGTCAATCATCCCCCATATTTCTTCCTCACTCACCCAGTCTTGTTCCTTTCTTTTTCTCTTAAGAACTTTAACAGGCTGCTTATCAACTCTCACCTACAATAATTCAACAGATAAGGTTAATTAAATGTTAATCCAAATATACGCAAGGACGCAAACATGTTCTTGCGTGTGCTGAACCAACGAGACGCAAGGACGCAAAAGCACCCTTGCGCCTACAAGAAAGCACACGCAAGGACGCAAATTTATGTTTGCGACAGATAAAAGCTTTATGCTCACCTCTGCTGCTGCATCTGTGTCCATAGGTACCCCATCATCATCAATTTGTTGTTTATTATGATCGTCTTCAGTCCCTAGTTGTACAACATTCATGCTTTCCACTTTCTCAACCACATCTTTTGACAACTGAGTAAAAAACAAATAGTTACTTAGATGCAAGGACGCAAGAACACCCTTGCGACACGAAACTGAGTAAACAGCCATGCGTAAGGACGCAAACTCTACCTTGCGACCATCAGACGCAAGGGCGCAAAACAGACCGTGCGATAAAATCACACAAGGACGCAAGAACACCCTTGCGACACGCAAGGACGCAAGGTATGTCTTGCGTCCGTAACAGTCACAGAAACACACTATTATTTATTGCAATAATTTAACATACAAGTTTTTAACATGCTGAAATGTACCTTCTCAATGGGTTTTCTGTGTGACGACCCGGAAATTTCCGACCAAATTTAAACTTAATCTTTAAATGATTTCGACACGATAATCAAAGTCGGTAATGTTGAGTCTCAAAACTTTTGAACTATTTTCATGAAATCTTTTGACCTTTGACTGTTTCCGCGATTCACGAACAACTAATTGTAAATTGATATGGATATATAAATATATAAATATATTTTATTATAACTTGAAAGGTTATTAAACTATAGTATGAAATTGTTGTTATAAATAATTATGTAAGATAGTATATTAACTAAGGAAATTATATATATATATATATATATATATATATATATATATATATATATATATATATATATATATATATATATATATATATATATATATATATATATATATATATATATATATATATATATATATAATGATAATAAATTTATATGGTTAAAAATATATAATTAGTATATCCATTTAGGTAATAAAATTTAATAATTTAAAATTTTATTCATATAATATATTGAATACATGTATATATATATATATATATATGTGTGTGTGTGTGTGTGTGTGTGTGTGTGTGTATATGTATGTGTGTGTGTGTGTGTGTGTGTGTGACTTAGAAGTTAGTTATTAAAAAGTAACACTCAATTGATAGTCGATTGATATTAAGTAAAGTTAAAAAGAATACTTATTAATATACAATATATAATTGTAAGTTATTACATAATATGCTTACATAAAGTCTATACATAATTATTATAAATATAGATATATAAGTATATTTATATAATTTATAATTATTATATGAAGAAATTAGAATATTTCAATCTATGTAAATATTAGTATGATAACATTAATTTGTAATATAATTGTACAAGTATTAGTATTATTATTAAAATTATTATTAAAATTATTATTATTAATTCATTATTAACATTATTATTAATAATTATTATTATCAATATTATTATTATATTATGATAGTAATTATTTTTAATATTAACAATACTATTATTAAGATATTGATTAATTATGGAAATTAAATTTAATATAATATAATATAATATATATATATATATATATATATATATATATAAACAAAATATACGCATAACTCTATCTGCTTTACTTATTTATTTTTCTATCTTTTCGTTTTCATTCGGTACACCCGTGACTGCAAAAATTCAACCCTACATATCAATTTAATTGTTCTTTGATTCAAACTGCAATTATTCAAAATCCAACCTGTATATCTCTCGCATGATACAACCTTGCTGCTATTCGAATTATTATTATACAATATTATTAATAAAACAGCCGGCTTCCCTGTTCGTGAAATTGATTAATCAAAAGGCAATTTTCGAAACAATCAACAAAATCTAATATTGCAAGAGTATTAGGAATCATCCAAATGATCTATCTGTAAGTTTATAACCTCTAATTCCTTCAATTAGTTACGAATTTTGAAGTCAAATGTTAAATTCAAAAAGTCAAAGAATTTGATAATCGAGAAATTCGAACTCAGTTTGATAATTCTGAATCAATTAATGATTCAGAAAACTTCTATAAGTGATTTAAAACATAAGTCATGTTATATTTTTAACCTAAAACAATCTAAAACTGGAAATTCGATTTTCAGTTCATAGTGTTCTTGACCTTAATATGCAATAACTTGAATTTAAAATAATTTTCAAAAATTAGAAATGTGAAGTTGTTAAAAATCTTATAGTGAAACTTTCTGTAAATTCTCAAATCTCAAATTATTACATCGATTGATAATTTTGAAGTCAAAGTATTAATTGAAAAAGTCAAAAGGATTTTTTTCATAAAATTCAAATCTGTTTTAAAGATTCAAGTTCAATTGTTAATTTTTAAAGTTTCTGTATATAAATTGAGATGTAATTTATGCTAAGGGCATAAGCTATAAGCATTTGAATCTTTGAGTTTGGGGTTAGAGTTATTCACGAAATCAGCACAGCGTATGCTGTTAATAATATTTTTTTTCTGTTCTTTATTTTTTTTAAACCCAATCACAACTGATTAATTACGATTCATTAGTAAACTCGCTAATTTATCCGTTATGATTAAAAAAAAACTGGTTTTGGCCATCTGGATGATGTGTCAAAGAAGAAAAGGAAATTTAATTAAATACAGATTAAATAAAATTAATCTCTGTTTTAATCAGGAAAACATAAATGGACGATTGGTTAAGCGTGTTTGCGAGTATTCGAGAGGTCACGGGTTCGAGCCCCGTCATGGGCAATTCTTTTTAGAAAGGCTTTCAAATGGGTATACACTTTTATATTATCATTTTAATTATTTTAATTATTATATTTATTATTATTATCATATTTATTATTATTATTATTATTATTATTATTATTAGTGTTATTGTTATTATTGTTATTACTAATATTATAAACATTATTATTATTATTATTATTATCATATGTATAAGTATTATAATTATTATCATTATAAGTATTAATCAGAATATTAATTGTAATAACCTTATCATTTTAGTATTATTACCATTATTATGATTATTATTACTATTTTCGATATTGATATATGTATTATTATTATTATTATATTATGATTGTTATTATTAGTGTTATTATGAAAAGATAACACAAGTTATTATTATTTTCATTAATATTAATATTAGTACCATTTTATAAGTATTAGTATTATTATTATTAAGTGTTATAAATATATTGGTTATTATTATTATTATTATTATTATCACTATTAATTGTATTATTATTATTATCATTATGATTAGGATTATTAATATGAAAATAATACAAGTTATCATTATTTTAGTATTAGTATCACTTTTGTAACTATTAGTATAATCAGTGTTATTATTAAACAAAAGTATCGTTATTAATAATATCATTATTATTATTAATAATATTATCATTTTAATAAAGTTATTATTAATATTAGTAGTAGATCAGTAATATTAAAACTATCATTTTTAAACAAATAAATATTTTGTACATAAAACATATTATTTACATATATATATATTAATATTCTATATAAATCATATTAACATAACATATATAAAAACTTACATACAACAAATTAAGTATTTTTAATATAATACTAAATATTTATAGATATCAAAATAACTATATTACTCACTTTAAATACATATACAAAATAAATATATACAACATATAATTTAAGATATAAAATGAAGTATATATTTTTAAAATGGAATCTAGTATAAATCTTATATAACTACAAAATATATATAAATAATATATATTAATAAATGAAATTATGAAATTTCAATTATATGTTTTAATATATATAATTGATATAGGTTCGTGAATCCAAGGCCAACCCTGCATTGTTCAGTATCGTCGTGTGAATATTTTTACTACAAAATATTGTAGAGTGAGTTTCATTACTCCCTTTTTATATATATATTTTTGGGACTGAGAATACATGCGTTGCTTTTATAAATGCTTTACGAAATAGACACAAGTGATTGAAACTACATTTTATGGTTGGATTATCAAACCGAATATGCCCCTTTTTAGCTTGGTAGCCTAAGAATTGGTGTTTATTATAATTGCCACCAATTAACGCGAATCCTAAAGATGGATCTATGGGCACTAACAAGCCCCAGTCAGAGAATTTGAACTGCTTTAGTACTTTGATTTATCATGTTCGATGTGAGTCCCGAAATGATGGGGGATATTCTATATGCATCCTGTTAAGGTCGGTTACCAGGTGTTCACCATATGAATGAATTTTAATTCGCGAGTTACGCGTGACAATATATGAGATCTTGTGGTCTATTAAAATGATGAAAATGAATGATTATGATAAACTAATGAACTCACCAACCTTTTGGTTGACACTTGAAAGCATGTTTATTCTCAGGTATGAAAGAAATCTTCCGCTGTGCATTTGCTCATTCTAGAGATAATACTTGGAGTCATTCATGACATATTTCAAAAGACGTTGCATTCGAGTCGTTGAGTACATCAAGATTATTATTAAGTCAATTATAGTTGGATATATTATGAAATGGTTTGCATGCCGTCAACTTTCGATGTAAAGAAAGTTTGTCTTTTAAAAAAGAATGCAATGTTTGTAAAATGTATCATATAGAGGTCGAGTACCTCGAGATGTAACCAAATGTAATGTATTTGTCCAAATGGATTAGGACGGGTCGTTATAGGTGGTATCAGAGTGATGGTCTTAGCAAACTAGGTCTTGCATTAGTGTGTCTAACAGAAAGTCGTTAGGATACATTAGTGAGTCTGGACTTCGACCGTGTCAGCATGTCAAAAGTTTTGCTTATCATTTCGTGTCGAGAATTACCTGCTTATCATTCTTAGTTAGACACGTCTTACTGCATTTAGTGCATCGATAGTGTATAGACAAAATCCATATCTTAGCGTATCTGTTACTGTAGACTTTATCTGACACGTTTCCTTAATTTCCTCCGTAATCTACGGGATCTTCTGTACTATATTAGATATTCTATATAATTAGAATATTATCCGATAACCAAAAATCATTTCATATCTAAAATCCTCTAACTGATCATAAGAGATGGATCCTACACCTAGCTTGGATTCCATTAGTTTCGGAAGCAATTTCAAGATGCGTATTGAAGTAGACTCCGAAGTTACTGAACCCGAAGTGTCTCCACCGTTTAGCTATTTTTCTTTCTGAAGGAGATGGGGGTGGGTCCGAGACTTACTCACTCGATGGAGAAATGAAAAAGGCGAGCCCTACCGCGAACCAAACTTACCTCCTAACATCGGAGAAAACGATGTACTCACCTGTGAACCTATGCGCAACACTGTATTCACCCTTCTTGCTAAAGTTTTCCACCTCGAAGATTGCATTACTGCAATCTCAGAAAATATTCAACCTCTACTTTCGAATACCAATCGAAGGGGAATATTAGAAGAAGTTAGGGAACTTCGAATTGATAATCAAGATCTATCGAATCAGATGAGTGGATGGATAGAAATGATAGAGGGTAGGATAGAAACCCTGACAAGAATGGTGCGTGATCTACAAGCTATACTTACTACACCAACATCATCACCAACCTCAGCACCAACAACCCTTGTAGCACCGACAGCAACAGTACCACCATCAGCAGCACCAGCAGCATAACCAGTACCAACAACAACAACATCATCACACGTCTCAACCTCGCAATCTATACCCCAATCATGATCTTCGTTCAACGTATCGTTCTACATCATCTATCCTCGTTCGACATGGCGATTATGTAATCTCTAAAGTTTTGGAGATTATTCATTCTAGTTCTAACCGATAATCAGATGAGATTAATATCATATTAACTCATAAATCCATGATTACATCTGAAGAAAATATATATGTACATATGTTTTCATAAAGATTGTAATTAAAAATTCTTTTGTACAAAGTGTTAATGGTGAAAATATTTTAACGGGTAGGTAATACCCGAGGAATATTTAGATTTCACATTAATAAGTTACACTGTACATTCTTCCAAATCTGATTCAACAGTTATTTACTATCCTACTTACAACCACCGTTATACGTATCCGTTCACCGCAGAATAACCATTTTCATTCAATTTCATATTTGGATTTTGACCTATCAGAATCCAACAAGTGGCATAATGAAGAAAATATTTGATAAAATAAAATTTGTTAGAAACAAACAAATTAACTATGAAAAATTTTGTTAAGAATCCACGCTAACTGTTCCTAGCTAACTGATTACATTTTATTTATCACAATTTTAATTCTCACAATTTTATTTATCGTCATTTAATTTCTGTTATTTATTTTACGCACTTTAAATATCGGGACACGTATACAAGGTTTTGATATATCATATCGACGCATCTATATATATTATTTGGAATAACCATAGACACTCTATATGCAGTAATGCTGGAGTTAGCTATACGGGGTTGAGGTTGATTCTAAAATAATATATATACTTTGAGTTGTGATCGAGTCTGAGACATGTACACGGGTCACGATACGTATAAATTAATTCGAATATTATATATTAAATTATATATGAATTATTGAACTATTAACTGTGGACTATCGACTGTGGACTAATGACATTGGACAATTAAAATGAATTAAAATATTGAGTATAACGTATGAAACTAAATATTTCTTCAAGTTTGCCACTTGATTTCATCTTAAACCTCATTTGTATCTTGACGATTACAATATGCGTTCAAACCTTTCATAATTCTTGAAAACACCTCAATCGAGAGGATAAACCAACCGCACTTCATCTACGAAAGAAAAGCTTGATGCATATAGTTATACACCTGAAAACACTCGGGACCTAAGTAAACGTTTAACACGTATCTATGCTAGCTCCTTTTGCATTGCTATTCCCGAAAATAACAATGAAATTTCTTTTCAAATTAGCCAATTTTGTCACAGCTCCCGCAAGTCAACTCCGACTTTTCATTCGAAACAACCTTATTATAACCTTGATATATGTGCGTGCTCTTTTATTGTTACCGGGTAAACCATTTATATTCCAACACATTAGCAGTAAACTTACCAGCAACTTCATTACTCATTGACTTAAGTCTCTCCGAAGAATCATTACATTGTTCATAAAAATCCTATCATATACTCATCCATCTATATCTTGTAACAATAATTGCCATACCAACAACCAGGAACCATCAATCATCAATCTCGAATCTCTCAAGCGTTTTCATTTCAACAGTTATATATACATATAATGTGCAACTCTTGGAAATTTTGATCTTCAATTCTGAAAAGCATCCAGTCTGCGAATCAATACTCGGAATATTAAAAAAGCTCAAAGATTTTGATACTGAAAAACGAATTGAGCAAACCATAAAGGAGACTACTGACAAATCACAAAGTCTAAACCTGCTTCAAAGAATCCAAATGATTCAGTATCTGCTGAAGTCATTGTAGTGACCCGAACTTTTCCATGTTATATATTAAATGAAAGCTATATTTGTATGATTAAATGTTTCCAACATGTTAAGCAATCAAACTTTTTAAGACTTGATTATTTGAAATGTGCTTCATATAGACAATTGACCACCCAAGTTGACCGGCGATTCACGAACGTTAAAAATTTATAAAAACTACATGATGATATATATATATATATATGGATATATATGGTTAACATGATATTATGATAAGTAAGTATCTCACTAAGTATATTAACAATGAGTGATATACATAAAAATGAGTTTATTGAATTAAGAAACTCGAAACGATATATATAACGATTATCGTTATAACAACGTCTTACTAAATACATATGAATCATATTAAGATATTGATACATTATGTTTAACATGATAAAATTATAATTAAGTATATTATTAAGTGTGTTAACAATGAACTACATATGTAAAACAAGACTACTAACTTAAGAATTTCGAAACGAGGCATATATGTAACGATTATCATTGTAACGACATTTTAACGTATATATATCATATTAAGATATATTCATACATTATAATATCATGATAATGTAATAATTTAACATATCATTTAAGTATAATAACAATGGATTAATTACATTTAACAAGATCGTTAACTTAAAGGTCTTAAAACAACACTTACATGTAATGACTAACGGTGACTTAATGACTCAGTTAAAATATATATACATGTAGTGTATTAAGATGTATTAATACACTTTTGAAAGACTTCAAGACATATATCAAAGTATTTTTACTTAGCAAAAATGCTCAAAATTACATTCTCATTCGTTTCCATCAACAATTCTACTCGTGTACACCCGTATTTGTACTCGTACAATACACAACTTCTAGATGTATTTACTATTAGTATATACACCTTTAATCATTCATTATTAGCAGCCATCTTAGAGTCAAAAATATGTGGAACCATTATTTAACAACTTGTATGACTAATGAGATAAAAACAAACTTAAGGATTTTTTTTTCTTTATAACAAGGAATTTCGTTTTTATGATTTCACCCCATTTTTTCATTCCATTTTCTCATACTTACACTCCAAATTCTCTCTCAAAATACTCCTAACATCATACTTGATCATCTCCAAGCATTTTCACCATCTTTCAGCTTCAATTACAAGCTTTAATCATCATAAAAACAACCATTCAAGAACACTTCAAGAAATCTTGCTAGCTTACTTTCAATCTTGCAAATCCATTTCAAGTGATCATCCAATCTCAAGAAATATTTCTTATTTACAGTAAGATATCTTTCTAATTAAAGGTAATACTCATATTCAAACTTTGATTCAATTTATATAACTATAACAATCTTATTCCGAGTGAAAACCTTACTTGAACTTGTTTTCGTGTCATGATTCTGCTTCAAGAACTTTCAAGCCATCCAAGAATCCTTTGAAGCTAGATCTATTTTTATATTTTCCAGTAGGTTTATCCAAAAAACTTGAGGTAGTAATAATGTTCATAATATCATTCGATTCATACATATAAAGCTATCTTATTCGAAGGTTTAAACTTGTAATCACTAGAGCATAGTTTAGTTAATTCTAAACTTGTTCGCAAACAGAAGTTAATCCTTCTAACTTGACTTTTAAAATCAACTAAACACATGTTCTATATCTATATGATATGCTAACTTAATGATTTAAAACCTGGAAACACGATGAACACCGTAAAACCGGACATACGCCGTCGTAGTAACACCGCGGGCTGTTTTGGGTTAGTTAATTAAAAACTATGATAAACTTTGATTTAAAATTTGTTCTTCTGGAAAAATGATTTTTCTTATGAACATGAAACTATATCCAAAAATCATAGTTAAACTCAAAGTGGAAGTATGTTTTTCAAAATAGTCATCAAGATGTCGTTCTTTCGACGGAAATGACTACCTCTTTAGTAAATAACATGTAACCTGTATTTTTGACTATAAACTTATACTTTTTATGTTTATATTCATAAACTTAAGTTCAATATGAAACCATATCAATTTGATTCACTCAAAACGGATTTAAAATGAAGAAGTTATGGGTAAAACAAGATTGGATAATTTTGCTTGTTGTAGCTACGTGAAAATTGGTAAGAAATCTATATCAATCATATCCTAGCTAACTTATATTGTATTATACATGTATTCTAATATATTATGTAATCTTAGGATACTATAGACACGTATTCAAATGTTTTTACATATCATATCGACCCATGTATATATATTATTTGGAACAACCATAGACACTCTATATGCAGTAATGTTTGAGTTAGCTATATAGGGTTGAGGTTGATTCCAAAAATATATATACTTTGAGTTGTGATCTAGCCTGAGACGTGTATACACTGGGTCGTGGATTGATTCAAGATAATATATATCAATTTATTTCTGTACATCAAACTATGGACAACTAGTTGTAGGTTACTAACGAGGACAGCTGACTTAATACACTTAAATCATTAAAACGTAATAAAAAGTGTTGTGAATATATTTCGATCATACTTTGATATATACGTACATATTTGTTATAGGTTCGTGAATCGACCAGTGGACAAGTCATACTTCCCGACGAAGTAAAAATCTGTGAAAGTGAGTTATAGTCCCATTTTTAAAATCTAATATTTTTGGGATGAGAATACATGCAGTTTTATAAATGTTTTACAAAATAGACACAAGTATGCGAAACTACATTCTATGGTTAGATTATTAAACCAAATATCGCCCTTCAAGTCTGGTAGCCTAAGAATTAGGGAAATGGCCCGTAATTGACGCGAATCCTAAAGATAGATCTATTGGGCTTAACAACCCCCATTCAGGTTATGGATGGTTTAGTACTTCGAGATTATTATACAGACGTGAGGTTCTGTTTTGGGGATATTCTATGCATTAAGTTAACGTCAGTTACCAGGTGTTCAACATATGAATGATTTTTATGCACTTGCGAGTGTAATGATATTTATGAAAAATGAGAAATCTTGTGGTCTATTATTATGATTTGATAATATATAGGTTAAACCTATAACTCACCAACATTTTTGTTGATGTTTTAAGCATGTTTATTCTCAGGTGATTATTAAGAGCTTCCGTTGTTGCATACTAAAATAAGGACAAGATTTGGAGTCCATGCTTGTATGATATTGTGTAAAAACTGCATTCAAGAAACTTACTTTGATGTAATATATTTTTATTGTAAACCATTATGTAATGGTCGTGTGTAAACGGTATATTTTAGATTATCATTATTTGATAATCTACGTAATGCTTTTTAAACCTTTATTGATAAAATAAAGGTTATGGTTGTTATAAAAATGAATGCAGTCTTTGAAAAACGTCTTATATAGAGGTCAAAACCTCGCGACGAAATCAATTAATACGGAACGTTTATAATCAATATGAACGGGACATTTCAGTTGGTATCCGAGCGTTGGTCTTAGAGAACCAGAAAATTTGCATTAGTGTGTCTTATCGAGTTTGTTAGGATGCATTAGTGAGTCTGGACTTCGACCGTGTTTTCTTTAAAAATGATTGCTTAACATTTTTGTTGGAAACTATATAATATTAACATATAAATATTATGTGATATATTAATCTCTTAACGTGTTTGATATTGTGTGATAGATGTCTACCTCTAGCACGAATCCCATTGACTCACCTAATAATAATGAAGAGTCGAATATATATTGGGAAGATTCACAAATTCCCGAAGAACCGGAAGAAGAAGAACCGGAAGAAGAAGAAGAACCGGAATAAGAGGAACCGGAAGAAGAAGAGGTTCCGGAGGGGGGAAATATTAGGAACCACATAAAAATGGTCAAATAAAAGAAAATCCTCAACCAATGGACCAAAGTTAATAATGGTCAATGGTGTTTCCGCTAAGGAAGCAAAATTTTGGGAAGATTACCAATTCTCCGATGAATCGGATCCTAATGAGGATTCCGATGATGTTATAGAAATTACCCCGACCCAATTTAAAGAGGCAAAAGAAAATAATAAGGGAAAAGGTATAAAAATAGAGAAACCTGATTCCAACCCCGATGAACTTTATATGTATCGGCAACATCCGTATTTCCTAAATTGTAACAATAACCCGGGAGCCTCTAAACCACCAGGTTGTCTAAACCATTGTGGAAAACGACAGCTCGTATTAGGGGAGCACCATATATCCCTAGAAAATTAGCGAAACGAACTAAGTTCGAAGAAGAAGAAATAAGCGAGTCGGAATAAAGGGTTGTAATCATGCGGTGTAATATATGTAATATAAGTGTGCTTGTACTTTTATGTTGTATGTAAAAAAAAAAAATTGCTTGTATTATTTGATAATTATCTTTTACAAATCTAATCCTCGTCTGTTTTACAGTATAAAAACACAATGGACGTTAAGGATAGACAATCAAAAAATTTAGAAGACCTACCCGGGGACATGATTGATGAAATCTTGTCTAAAGTTGGTCAGAATTCGTCGGCACAATTATTTACGGCGAAATTAGTTTGTAGAACATTTGATGAAAGTTCCAAGAATGCCTTAGTTTATAAAAGGCTTTCCTTTGAAAGTTGGGGTATATCACATTGGGGAGACCGTAAGCTACGCCGTATTTTCTTTAAAGCATAAATGTGGGGAACCCAAGTGCAATTTTACTCTACGGATTAAGAACCTATTTTGACTCAACTTGTCCCAACATAGGACTTTGTGAATTAGAAAGAGCTTCTTACATTCAACATAAAGAAGCATGTTATGCTTATGGGTTAGTGATGTTCGCTTCTCACCAAAGTGAGAAAAAGAACATCGGATTACAAATATTAAATAAAATATTCCCACAAGTAACGGACTCAGTAGTTGGGGTGAGAAACAAGGTTTTTAGATTGTTACGGGGCTGTTGGCATTACGAAACCCTCGTCCCTTTGACGATGTTACAACATGCTGTCTTATCAACGGCCACAACGGTTATGTTCCACAAAACCAAGGATGGGAAGTAGTCTTAGTAAAACCAGAATGCATGATTTGTTTCTGGACTTATGAACTACATGTCTTTATTGCCTTTGTTGAACGACTTGCGTATTAACTAGGATTGTCATCGAAACTGCTTTGTATCAATGATATTGTGTGCTATATTTTATGTTATATAGCGGTATTGTAAGTTTGTAAAATATTGTGTAATAGTTTGAATGCGAAATATTATTATAATCAGTTTTTCATATAGAATTGTAGTGGTTGAATTGTATAGTAGCTACTAAGTATGAACTTAACGGGTAGGTACTACCCGAATGGAAAAAAAAAACTATAAAACGCTAATATGAAGAAAAAGCTTTTATAAATAAGTTCATATTATGCTACGAAATACTATTGACTACTCTTGATATTCTATATGATTAACTAAATTCTTTTGGCTATTTTTGAAGGAAATGGCACCAACTACTCAACACACCCTGAATATGAGTGAGGAAGAATTCCGTGCTTTCCTTGCAGCAAACATAGCCGCAGTACAGGCTGCGATTCAAAATAACAATAACTCTGAATCCAGCAATGGGACTAACGCCATGAGAACTCAAGTAGGATGCTCCTACAAAGAATTCACTGCCTGTAAACCTTTGGAATTCGATGGAACCGAGGGTCCAATCGGATTAAAACGGTGGACTGAGAAGGTTGAATCGGTGTTTGCCATAAGTAAGTGCACTGAAGAAGACAAAGTAAAGTACGCTACGCATACCTTCACAGGTACTACGTTAACATGGTGGAACACTTATCTAGAATAGGTGGGACAAGATGCTGCTTACGCACTATCGTGGTCAGCATTCAAACACTTAATGAACGAGCAGTACCGTCCCAGAAACGAGGTCAATAAGCTCAAGGTAGAGCTTAGAGGGTTACGAACACAAGGGTTTGATATTACCACGTACGAACGACGATTCACAGAGTTGTGCCTATTGTGTCCGGGTGCGTTCGAAGATGAAGAAGAGAAAATCGACGCATTTGTAAAAGGGTTACCGGAAAGGATCCAAGAGGATATAAGTTCACACGAGCCCGCCTCCATACAAAAGGCAAGTTGAATGGCTCATAAACTTATAAATCAAATTGAGGAAAGGATTAAAGAACATGCGGCCGAAGAAGCCAATACGAAACAAGTCAAGAGGAAATGGGAAGAAATCAGTGACAAGGGTCACAATTTCAATAATCAACCCAATAATCACAACTACAATCGCACCAATTTTCACAACAACAAACGCAACAATAACAACCACCCCAGCAACAACTACAACAACCGTTTTAACAACAATAATAACCGCAACAACAACAATCCCAACAATAACAACAAGAGGCAGAAATTCTGCCAGAGATGTGAAGGATACCATCTAACTGGGCTCTGTACAGCAGTGTGTACTAAGTGTAATAGAAAGGGCCATGGTACAACAAAGTGCGAAATCTACGGATCAATGGCTAAGGGAACAAATAATGCCAGAACAAGTTATGCCTACATTACCTGTTTCGGATGCGGGAAGAAGGGCCATTACAAAAATATGTGTCCAAATCAGGGGGATAATAATGGGCAAGGCCGAGGAAGAGTCTTCAACATTAATGCAGTTGAAGCGCAGGAAGACCCGGAGCTTGTTACGGGTAAGTTTCTTATTGACAATACACCTGCTTATGTTTTATTTGATTCGGGTACGGATAGAAGCTATATGAGTAAGGATTTCTGTGCTAAATTAAGTTGTCCATTGATGCCTTTGGATAATAAGTTTATACTAGAATTAGCAAACGGTAAATTAATTGCAGCAGATAATATATGTCGGAATCGAGAAATTAAACTGGGTAGCGAAACATTTAAGATTGATTTGATACCAGTAGAGTTAGGGAGTTTTGATGTGATAATCGGCATGGACTGGTTGAAAGAGGTGAAAGCAGAGATCGTATGTTACAAAAATGCAATTCACATTGTACGAGATGAAGGAAAACCCTTAATGGTGTACGGAGAAAAGAGCAACGCGAAGCTAAATCTTATTAGTAATTTGAAGGCGCAAAAGCTAATAAGAAAGGGTTGCTATGCTATTCTAGCACACGTTGAGAAAGTACAAACTGAAGAAAAGAGCATCAATGATGTTCCCATCGCAAAAGAATTTCCTGATGTATTTCCGAAAGAATTACCGGGATTACCTCCACACCGATCCGTTGAATTTCAAATAGATCTTGTAGCGGGAGCTGCACCAATAGCTCGTGCTCCATATAGACTCGCACTCAGCGAAATGAAGGAACTTCAAAGCCAATTACAAGAACTTCTAGAGCGTGGTTTCATACGACCAAGTACATCACCATGGGGAGCTCCTGTTTTGTTTGTCAAAAAGAAGGATGGTACATTCAGGTTGTGTATCGACTACCGAGAGTTGAACAAACTTACCATCAAGAACCGTTACCCACTACCGAGAATCGATGACTTATTTGATCAACTACAAGGCTCGTCGGTTTATTCGATGATTGATTTACGTTCCGGATATCATCAAATGCTGGTAAAGGAGGATGATATTCCGAAGACTGCTTTCAGGATGCGATACGGTCATTACGAGTTTATGGTTATGCTGTTTGGTTTGACTAACGCACCAGCTGTGTTCATGGACCTCATGAATAGAGTGTGTGGACCATATCTCAACAAGTTTGTCATTGTCTTCATCGATGACATACTTATTTACTCAAAGAATGATCAAGAGCATGAAGAACATTTGAGGAAAGTACTGGAATTGTTAAGGAAAGAAAAACTGTACGCTAAGTTTTCAAAGTGTGCATTTTGGTTGAAAGAAGTTCAATTCCTCGGACATGTTGTGAGCAAAGAAGGTATTCAGGTTGATTCGGCAAAGATTGAAACCGTTGTAAACTGGGAAACCCCAAAAACTCCGAAGCATATACGTCAATTTTTAGGATTGGCTGGTTACTACAGAAGATTCATCCAAGATTTTTCCAAAATAGCAAAACCCTTACTGCATTAATGCATAAAGGAAAGAAATTTGAATGGAAGGATGAACAGGAGGAAGCGTTCCAATTGTTGAAGAAAAAGCTAACTACGGCACCTATATTGTCATTGCCTGAAGGGAATGATGATATTGTGATATATTGTGACGCCTCAAAGCAAGGTCTCGGTTGTGTATTAATGCAACAGATGAAAGTAATTGCTTATGCGTCTAGACAATTGAAGATTCACGAGCAAAATTATACGACTCACGATTTGGAATTGGGCGCTGTTGTTTTTGCATTAAAGACTTGGAGGCATTACTTATATGTGGTCAAAAGTATTATATATACCGAACACAAAAGTCTCCAACATATATTTGATCAGAAACAACTAAATATGAGGCAGCGTAGGTGGATTGAATTGTTAAACGACTACGACTTTGAGATTTGTTACCACCCGGGGAAGGCGAATGTGGTAGCCGACGCTTTGAGTAGAAAGGACAGAGAACCTATACGGGTAAAAGCTATGAACATAATTATTCGTACTAACCTTACTACTCAAATAAAGGAGGCGCAACAGGGGGTTGTAAAAGAAGGAAACTTGAAGAATGAGATACCCAAAGGATCGAAGAAACATCTTAAAATTCGGGAAGACGGAACCCGATATAGGGCTGATAGAATTTGGGTACCAAAGTTTGGAGATGTGAGAGAAATGGTACTTAAGGAAGCACATAAAACCAGATACTCAATACATCCCGGAGCAGGAAAAATGTACAAAGATCTCAAGAAGCACTTTTGGTGGCTGGGTATGAAAGCCGATATTGCTAAATATGTAGGAGAATGTTTGACGTGTTCAAAGGTCAAAGCTGAACATCAGAAATCATCAGGTCTACTCCAACAACCTGAAATCCCATAATGGAAATGGAAAAACATTACCATGGATTTCATTACTAAATTGCCAAGGACTGCAAGTGGTTATGATACTATTTGGGTAATAGTCGATCGTCTCACCAAGTCAGCACACTTCCTACCAATGAGAGAAAATGACAAAATGGAGAAGTTAGCACGTCTATACTTGAAGGAAGTTGTCTCCAGACATGGAATATCAGTCTCTATAATCTCTGATAGGGATGGCAAATTTGTTTCAAGGTTTTGGTAGACAATGCAACAAGCATTGGGGACTCGTCTAGACATGAGTACTGCTTATCAACCACAAACTGATGGGCAGAGTGAAAGGACGATACATGTGAAGACCCGTCCTAATCCATCCGGACGAAGTCCATATCGATTACAAATGATTCACAACAGTTGATTACATCGCGAGGTACTTGACCTCTATATGATACATTTTACAAACATTGCATTCGTTTTTGAAAAGACAATCTTTCATTACATCGAATGTTGACGGCATACATACCATTTTATAATATTTCTAACTATAATTGACTTAATATTAATCTTGATAAACTCAACGACTCGAATGCTTATGGGTTTAACATAAATAATCATTTCATAATTTTAATAGACCACAAGATTTCATATTTCCATTTCTCATAAACATACGTCCCATGCATAGAGACAAAAATATCATTCATATGGATTGAACACCTGGTAACCGACATTCATAATATGCATATAAGAATATCCCCATCATTCCGGGATCCTCCTTCGGACATGATATAATTTTCGAACTACTAAAGCATCCGGTACTTTGGATGGGGCTGGTTGGGCCCGATAGATCTATCTTTAGAGTTCGCGTCAATTAGGGTGTCTGTTCCCTAATTCTTAGATTACCAGACTTAATAAAAAGGGGCATATTCGATTTCGATCATTCATCCATATAATGTAATTTCAATTACTTGTGTCCATTTCGTAAAACATTTATGAAAACTGTGCATGTATTCTCAGCCCAAAAATATAAAGGGTAAAAAGGCAAATGAAACTCACCTAATGTATTTTGTAGTAAAAATACATATGACGATATTGAATAAATGCAGGGTTGGCCTCGGATTCACGAACCTATATCATTTGTTTATTTATTAATAACTTAATTGTAATCGAACAATATATATGTAAATTTATTAGTTATATCATTTTTATATCAAATATATATATATATATATATATATATATATATATATATATATATATATATATATATATATTTCATATTTTCATTTTGTATATGAAAATATAAATTTTGTTATGTTATATGTATTAAATATATATATCGTTTGTTTGTTAAAATATAGTAACTAATATAATATTAATAATGGTAAAAAAATGATAATAACTATAATACTTAATATTACTAATAAAGATATTAAAGTTAATAATTTTGTTAATAATAAAATTGTTGATAGTTTTTAATTATAAAATTCCTATTAATAATATCAGTAGTAAAATGGGTAATTTAGTAATAATAATAGTGAAAATAATAATTTTTAATATTAGTACATAATACTTAATGATAATTTTTAAATGATAATTTTTAATGGTTATTATACTTATAAAAATACTAAATGATAATATGAATAATAATAGTACTACTTGATAATAATACTAGTAGTGATAATAATATTAGTTATAGCAATATTAATGATAATAGTCATAATTGTAATTATAATTATGATAATAATAATAATTAATGACTAATGCTTTCATTGGTAACAATAATAATAATAATAACAACTATAATACTAGCGATAATTATAATACTTAGTAGTAATAGCAATAATTAGTAATCAATAATAATAATAACAACAACAACAACAACAACAATAATAATAATAATAATAATAATAATAATAATAATAATAATAATAATAATAATAATAATAATAATAATATATTGATATGGAAATTACCTCAAAATAAAAGGCCTTAAAAAGTAACTGCCGCGAACCAGATTCGAACACCCGACCTCTCGTACACCAGCTAACGCTCCAGACCGTTGGGCTCTTGCCCATTTTCTGTTATATCACTCCTCCTAAATCTATATATCTAATTTCTATCTGATATCATCTTCTTCCTCTGAATTTTCAATCGACCCAGGAAAAAAAAACTGACTATATAACAAGTTACCTAAATAAATTTTAAGATTTAAAATAGATAAAGAATTATTAGAGAGTAATTAGATTAATTAAAACAAACGAAAAAAAATTAAAAAGAAAAGAGTTTCTGCTGTTCGACGAGAAGAAGAAGAAAAAAAAAATTGATTAACATTTTGAGATCGTTATAGATAATTGTTACAACATGAAATTGGTATTAAATCCTTCATATAAACTTTTGGAACAATCAATTGATCCTAAAACTTAAAAACAAACTCGAATTCGATCACAGAAAATTTGTTGACTTTTTAAATTTAAAACGTGACTCTTTAAATCCGAGTTCGATTTAGCAAATTAAAACCTGAGAATTTTAAGAAACAATCACGATGTTATTTAGAACACTTCTGCATTTACACTTTTCTTTAATTTGTTTTGAATCAAACTAGAGGTTAAATGGGTTTTTAGTTTTTTTTAAAAAAAAAATAAAGGTCGACCTATTTCTTTTGAATTCTGTTTGCTCTTCCTTTTCCGAATAGTAGAACGAGCCGAATTTCTGTAAGAGTGATTGAATGAACGAAATAGCCAACAAGGAGTTTATCAAATTTGTTTTTGTATGAAGAGGGTGTCGACAGGGTTTTTCACGGGTGGAGAAGAAACAAAAAAAAATATAAAAAAAAAGAAAATTGTACCTTCCTTACGTGGTGTACATATCTATATCTATATATTATAATTTATATTAATAATTAATAATTATAGTAATAATAATAATAATACTATTAATAATTAATAATAATATCAAATTCAATAATGTAATAACAATAAGAATAATGGTAAAAATAATAGAATACAATGAAAATAATAATTCTAAATAAAGATGATAGTTTTTAATAATAATAATAATATTAATTATAATATTAACTTAAAATTTTAATTTTATTACTAATTATAATGATATAACAAATTTGATGTATTAGTTCTATATATAATATTTGTAAAATAATTATATTAATAACACTAGTATCGATATTATTATAAAAAGTAATGATAATATTGTTATAACAATTATAATTAATATATTAGTATTACAATTTATAGATTATGTACTATAACTATATAATATATTATATAGTAATGAGTATTATTTATTTTAACATTAATTATATCTAATCATAATGAAGATATAACAAGTTTCATGTTTCCATAATATTATTAATACAGATATTGATATTAGTGATAATTAAAGCAATTATAACAAATATATTGTTATATCTATTTAACTATAAAATTATAATAACATATATATATTTATATATATTAACAATACTTCATTATTCTAATTGTTATTTTTTTTCATTTTAAATTCTAATTATTTAAAGTATAATCTATTAAATCAAAATATTATATATTCTAATGTTTATATTTATATAATGTATACATATTTATTTACTAAAAATTGTTCGTGAATCATCGGGCACAGTCAGAGGGTAATTGGTTATATGAAATATAGTTCCAAAATTTTCGAGACTCAACATTACAGACTTTGCTTATCGTGTCAAAATCATATTAAGATTAAGTTTAAATTTAGTCGAAAATTCCCGGGTCATCACAGTACCTACCCGTTAAAGAAATTTCGTCCCGAAATTTGAGTGAGGTCATCATGGCTAACAATAAATATGTTTTCCTGACGAATATGAGCTGATAAATAGAGTTTTATCATTATTTAATAATACAGATAAAACAATTCGATTATTCGAAGAGCACGAATGAAGCTATCATGAAAGATTGAAATAGGAAAAGTAAAGATTCGTCTTAACTTTTGACAAAGTTAGGGTTGAATTTAGAAAATAAGATGCGTCTTAGCTTTTGACGTTACTTTGCTTGAATTTCGGAATTCAAGAGATTTAAAAAGAAAATCTTGGAAATCTATAAGATTTGATTCTCCGGCGAGTAATGAAATTAAGATCTCTATAATTAAATACGGTGATCTGCCTCGATTACTCTGTCTGATATTTCCATTATAAATTAAACTTTTTCCGTTCCATTATTTTCCACCACTCCCATTTTCTATACTTTCATTCTTAATTCTTACTTCTAAAAGATTTTGAAAATGCTTCATCCAGTTCTAATCATTGATATTTTCCTAATTATCCTTTCTGTCATCCTTCTTTTTAATCTGTCACCGTTTACTTCTACTATTACCTTGGGATGATACTATTCTTAATTCTACCGTGTCTTTATATTGCTATTCGTATTAATATCCACGGTTTGTAATCTTCGTGTTGTTATTGGGCTTTATATTTTCTCTTATATTTCGGTGTCCCTGCTTCTGTCTCCTATAATCATTGTCATCCACAGTTAATGCTCTCTCCAATTTACTGTGATTTATACCCTCATTGATATTTTGAAGCTTCATGCTTTTGTTTTATCTTCCCGACTTTAAATCCAGCGAATAATAGTCCAGAATTTGCAGATATAAGTTTCAGAATGAACATCGTTAATGTCCTAAGAAAGAAATGGTAATAGCACAATTTGACTTGTCAAATTACCAGAATTCGAGGAAAGATAGGAATATCAAGAAAAATATGTTCTTGGTATGTTTATAGATTAGACATAACGTAAGAGTCGTGTAACATGGCACATGATGACGTTATGATCTGTGAATCATCATGTTCCATTTAGAAACTCAGCATTACTTACTGTAATATAATCACGTTGATCAAGTGTCATTATATTATACTAACTCATGCATCAGTTCCCAACACTACTTCAAAAACATTCATATTTTAAGCTCGAAGGTTTACAGAATATAGAAACTAACAGTTTCTATATGATGTAAAACTGATAGCACGAAGAGATTATTGATTTCAGATAAGAATAGTTATGAAAATATCTTCAGAAATATGGAGGATATTTATAATGAAAGATACGATAATATCTCGGAATATCTAAGATCAGAGGATGATAGAAACTATTGTCCGCAAGGGTTTAGAGTAAGGAGTAAGATATTCACTAAAGACTTTAGCAGACATTGAATCATTTGAATTCTTTGAAGTCAAACTTATTCTTTGTGATTTGTCCACGGATTTCTTCATAGTTTCACATAATCTGCTTTTCGGTGCTAAATTTTCTCTTGAATGTTTCCAATATAATGATACACAGGAAGCACGAAGAAGTATATAATTTCGGACGAGAATATTTATGAAAATATCCTCAGAAATATCGAAGATATTGATGATGATATTTTGGAATTTCTAAGTTCGATGGTTGATGGAGAAAGATTTTTCCGCAAGATTTTAATATGACTTCGGAGCAAGATATTCTCTAAAGATTTCAACGGATCCAGAATTATTTGGATTCTTTGAATATAGGGTATGGTCCTTGTATTTGTCCTTGGTCTCCTTCATGGTTAACTTTATTCGTTTACCAGTTCCAACGTTTCTGAGCTTTTCCAACATATTATTCTTTATCATCAAACTTCCGACGATTAAGGTCGTTTACGGTTGTCTACGGTTTCTGCTGCTTCATTCAGCTTTTTCAACATTCAGAGTATTGATTTGAAGACTGAGTGCTTTTCAGAATTTCAGAATGAAAGATCATAGTTCTAAGAGATAAATGTTATATGGATACATATAACTGTTGATGTGGAAATGTTGCGAGACTCACAATACAGATTTGCTGATTCCCGGTAATTGGTATGGCAATTCTTGTTACAAGATGCGGATGAGTACATGATAAGACTTCAATAGATAAATATAGTGATTTGTCGAAGAGATTTAAGTCAAGGAGCAACGAGGTTACTGGTACGTCTGCTGGTAATATGATGGAATATAAAAGGTTCCCGGTAGCAACAAAAGAGCACCCGTATATATCAAGGTTATAATAAGGTTGTTTAGAACGAAAAGTTGAAGTTGACTTGCTGGAGCTGTGACAAAATTGACTAATTTGAAAAGAATTGAAATGTTATTTTCGGTAATAACAACGCCAAAGGAGATAGCACAGACACGTGTTAAATGTTTACTCAGGTTCCGAGTGTTTTCAGGTGCATAACTGTATGCATAAATCTTTCCTTCTTTAGATGAAGTGCGGTTGGTTCATCCTCTCGATTGAGGTGTTTTTCAAGAATCGTGAAACGTTTGAACCGCAGATTGTTATTGTCAAGATACAAATGAGGTTTAAGATGAAATCAAGTGGCAAACTTGAAGAAATGTTTAGTTTCATATGTTATATTCAATATTTCAATTCATTTTAATTGTCCAATGTTATTAGTCCACGGTCGATAGTCCACAGTTGACAGTCCAATAATTCATACATAGTTTAATATATAATATTCGAATTAATTAATTCATATCGTGACCCGTGTACATGTCTCAGACTCGATCACAACTCAAAGTATATATATTATTTGAGAATCAACCTCAACCCTGTATAGAGAACTCGATCATTACTACATATAGAGTGTCTATGGTGATTCCAAATAATATATATAGATGCGTCGATATGATATGTCAAAACCTTGTATACGTGTCCCGATATTTAAAATGCGTAAAATAAATAACAAAAATTAAATAACGATAAATAAAGTGCGTAAAGTAAATAACAGAAATTAAATGATGATAAATAAAATTGCGAGAATGTAAATTGCGATAAATAAATTGCGATAAAATAAAATGTGTTACAGAATTAACAGTTATCTAGGAACAGTTAGCTAGGATCTTGTTAGCGTGGTTTCTTAACAAAATTTCATATTGTTAGTTAGTCTGTTTCTACTCAATTTTTATTGTGTCCATTATTTCTTCATTATGCCACTTGTTGGATTCTGATAGATCATAATCCAAATATGAAATTGAATGAAAAAGGGTTATTCTGCGGTGAACGGATTTGTATATCGGTGGATGTAAGTAGGATAGTATATGACCGTTGAATTAGATTCAAAGAATGTACAGTGTAACTTATTATTGTGAAATCAAAATATTCCTCGGGTATTACCTACCCGTTAAAATATTTTCACCATTAACAGTTTGTACAAAAGAATTTTTAATTACAATCTTTATGAAAACATACTTAAATATATATTTTCTTCAGATGTAATTATAGATTTAATGAGTCGATATGATATTAAACTCATTTGATTTACCATTTGAACAAGAATATATAATCTCTAAAACATTAGAGTTTACATAATCATCATGTCGAACGAAGATAAATGATGTAGAACGTCATGTGGAATGATGATTATACTCGAGGTACAGAATGAGATGTCGAAGCTGGTGATGCGGATGTTGTTGTTGGTGGTACTAGTGCTGTTGGTGCTAAGGTTGGTGATGTGACTGGTGTTGGTGATACTACTGGTGCTTGCAAACTGTGTACCGTGCTCTCTAAAGTTAACACTCGAGCTCGGAGTTCTTTAACTTCTTCTACTAACCCTGGTTGGTTATCAATGTGGGGTAGAGATTGGATATCTTCTCTAGTTTCGTTAATGGTAGTCTCAAGACGAAAAATTCTGGCAAAAAGGGTATAAACGGTGTTGCGAACAGGTTCACCGGTGAGCGGGTCGAGTACTCCAAGGTTAGGTGGTAGATTCGATTCATGATATGGGGTACCTTCTTCCCTTCTCCATAGGGTGAGTATGTCGCGAACCCACCCCCATTTTCTCCAGTAATCACGATAGTTGATTGATTGGTGTGCTCCTGTCACGCTGTCTTCAGAGTCAGAGGAACTTGGTCGATTCGTAGAGGCCATCTTACGCGATCTCAGGAATATATGAAGAGTTTAGTGACAGTAATTGATAGTTGGATGGTATTCTCAATGCATAATTTACATAGATATATATAGTACCAGGATCCCTTAAATTAAGGAGAAATTTACGAGAGATATCAGGCAAGGTCTATAGTAACAGATACGCTAAGATATGAATTGTCAGATACGCTAAGATATGAATTTTGTCTATACACTATTCATGCAGTCAATGCATTAAAACGTGTCTAGACTAAGAATGATGAGCATGTAATTTCCTAAGGATGATAAGCAGATAATTTCTGACAAAAATGATAAGCAAAACTTTTGACATGCAGACATGGTCGAAGTCCAGACTCACTAATGTATCCTAACGACTATCAGTTAGACACACTAATGCAAGACCCGGTTCACTAAGACAACCGCTCTGATACCAACTGTGAAGACCCGTCCTAATCCATCCAGACGAAGTCCATATCGATTACAAACGATTCACAACAGTTGATTACATCACGAGGTACTTGACCTCTATATGATACATTTTACAAACATTGCATTTGTTTTTGAAAAGACAAACTTTCATTACATCGAAAGTTGACGGCAGACATACCGTTTCATAATATATCTAACTATAATTGACTTAATAATAATCTAAATGAACTCGACGACTCGAATGCAACGTCTTTTGAAATATGTCATGAATGACTCCAAGTAATATCTTTAAAATGAGCAATTGCACAACGAAAGATTTCTTTAGTACCTGAGAATAAACATGCTTTAAAGTGTCAACCAAAAGGTTGGTGAGTTCATTAGTTTAACATAAATAATCATTTCATAATTTTAATAGACCACAAGATTTCATATTTCCATTTCTCATAAACATACGTCCCATGCATAGAGACAAAAATATCATTCATATGGATTGAACACCTGGTAACCGACATTCATAATATGCATATAAGAATATCCCCATCATTCCGGGATCCTCCTTCGGACATGATATAATTTTCGAACTACTAAAGCATCCGGTACTTTGGATGGGGCTGGTTGGGCCCGATAGATCTATCTTTAGAGTTCGCGTCAATTAGGGTGTCTGTTCCCTAATTCTTAGATTACCAGACTTAATAAAAAGGGGCATATTCGATTTCGATCATTCATCCATATAATGTAATTTCAATTACTTGTGTCCATTTCGTAAAACATTTATAAAAACTGTGCATGTATTCTCAGCCCAAAAATATAAAGGGTAAAAAGGCAAATGAAACTCACCTAATGTATTTTGTAGTAAAAATACATATGACGATATTGAATAAATGCAGGGTTGGCCTCGGATTCACGAACCTATATCATTTGTTTATTTATTAATAACTTAATTGTAATCGAACAATATATATGTAAATTTATTAGTTATATCATTTTTATATCAAATATATATATATATATATATTTCATATTTTCATTTTGTATATGAAAATATAAATTTTGTTATGTTATATGTATTAAATATATATATCGTTTGTTTGTTAAAATATAGTAACTAATATAATATTAATAATGGTAAAAAAATGATAATAACTATAATACTTAATATTACTAATAAAGATATTAAAGTTAATAATTTTGTTAATAATAAAATTGTTGATAGTTTTTAATTATAAAATTCCTATTAATAATATCAGTAGTAAAATGGGTAATTTAGTAATAATAATAGTGAAAATAATAATTTTTAATATTAGTACATAATACTTAATGATAATTTTTAAATGATAATTTTTAATGGTTATTATACTTATAAAAATACTAAATGATAATATGAATAATAATAGTACTACTTGATAATAATACTAGTAGTGATAATAATATTAGTTATAGCAATATTAATGATAATAGTCATAATTGTAATTATAATTATGATAATAATAATAATTAATGACTAATGCTTTCATTGGTAACAATAATAATAATAATAACAACTATAATACTAGCGATAATTATAATACTTAGTAGTAATAGCAATAATTAGTAATCAATAATAATAATAATAACAACAACAACAACAACAACAATAATAATAATAATAATAATAATAATAATAATAATAATAATAATAATAATTATAAAAATAAGAATAATAATATATTGATATGGAAACTACCTCAAAATAAAAGGCCTTAAAAAGAAACTGCCGCGAACCAAATTCGAACACCCAACCTCTCGTACACCCGCTAACGCTCCAGACCGTTGGGCTGTTGCCCATTTTCTGTTATATCACTCCTCCTAAATCTATATATCTAATTTCTATCTGATATCATCTTCTTCCTCTGAATTTTCAATCGACCCAGGAAAAAAAAACTGACTATACAACAAGTTACCTAAATAAATTTTAAGATTTAAAATAGATAAAGAATTATTAGAGAGTAATTAGATTAATTAAAACAAACGAAAAAAAATTAAAAAGAAAAGAGTTTCTGCTGTTCGACGAGAAGAAGAAGAAAAAAATTGATTAACATTTTGAGATCGTTATAGATAATTGTTACAACATGAAATTGGTATTAAATCCTTCATATAAACTTTTGGAACAATCAATTGATCCTAAAACTTAAAAACAAACTCGAATTCGATCACAGAAAATTTGTTGACTTTTTAAATTTAAAACTTGACTCTTTAAATTCGAGTTCGATTTAGCGAATTAAAACCTGAGAATTTTAAGAAACAATCACGATGTGATTTAGAACACTTCTGCATTTACACTTTTCTTCAATTTTTTTTGAATCAAACTAGAGGTTAAATGGGTTTTTAGTTTTAAAAAAAAAAATAAAGGTCGGCCTATTTCTTTTGAATTCTGTTTGCTCTTCCTTTTCCAAATAGTAGAACGAGCCGAATTTCTGTAAGAGTGATTGAATGAACGAAATAGCCAACAAGGAGTTTATCAAATTTGTTTTTGTATGAAGAGGGTGTCGATAGGGTTTTTCACGGGTGGAGAAGAAACAAAAAAAAAAAAAAAAAAAATGGTACCTTCCTTACGTGGTGTACATATCTATATCTATATATTATAATTTATATTAATAATTAATAATTATAGTAATAATAATAATAATACTATTAATAATTAATAATAATATCAAATTCAATAATGTAATAACAATAAGAATAATGGTAAAAATAATAGAATACAATGAAAATAATAATTCTAAATAAAGATGATAGTTTTTAATAATAATAATATTAATTATAATATTAACTTAAAATTTTAATTTTATTACTAATTATAATGATATAACAAATTTGATGTATTAGTTCTATATATAATATTTGTAAAATAATTATATTAATAACACTAGTATCGATATTATTATTAAAAGTAATGGTAATATTGTTATAACAATTATAATTAATATATTAGTATTACAATTTATAGATTATGTACTATAACTATATAATATATTATATAGTAATGAGTATTATTTATTTTAACATTAATTATATCTAATCATAATGAAGATATAACAAGTTTCATGTTTCCATAATATTATTAGTACAGATATTGATATTAGTGATAATTAAAGCAATTATAACAAATATATTGTTATATCTATTTAATTATAAAATTATAATAACATATATATATTTATATATATTAACAATACTTCATTATTCTTATTGTTATTTTTTCATTTTAAATTCTAATTATTTAAAGTATAATCTATTAAATCAAAATATTATATATTCTAATGTTTATATTTATATAATGTATACATATTTATTTACTAAAAATTGTTCGTGAATCATCGGGCACAGTCAGAGGTTAATTGGTTATATGAAATATAGTTCCAAAATTTTTGAGACTCAACATTACAGACTTTGCTTATCGTGTCGAAATCATATTAAGATTAAGTTTAAATTTAGCCAGAAATTCTCGGGTCATCACAATACAGACCCTTGAAGACATGCTACGAGCATGTGTTATCGATTTCGAAAACAGTTGGGATCGACACCTACCGTTACCAGAATTTTTCTACAACAACAGTTATCATTCGAGTATTGAGATGGCGCCGTTTGAGGCACTTTATGGTAGAAATTGCAGGTCTCCAATTTGTTGGAGTGAAGTGGGGGATAGACAGATTACGGGTCCGGAGATAATACAAGAAACTACCGAGAAAATCATCCAAATTCAACAACGATTGAAAACCGCATAGAGTCGACAAAAGAGCTATGCGGACATTAAAAAAAATATATAGAATTTGAGATTGGAGAGATGGTCATGCTTTGTGACGACCCGAAAATTTCCGACTAAATTTTAACTTAATCTTTATTTGATTTCGACACGATAAGCAAAGTCTGTAAATCTGAGTCTAATAAATTTTGAACTGTTTCACATGTTCAATTGACCCTCGACCAGTTTCGACGATTCATGAACAACTATTTATAAATAGATACATATACATTAATATGACGATCGCTCCAAATTCATATGGACGAACACGTCAGTCATCGATTTCATTGCGAGGTATTTGACCTCTATATGATACGTTTTGTAATCATTGCATTCTTTTGAAAAGGCACACCATAAATGAATATTTAAATCAAAAGTTTTTGACATCTGATGATTTTTACATATAGACAATCACCATAAATAATAGTTTACAACAGTACTGTAACATCCCAACCCAATACACGACAAAAACCATTGTAAATTCGTGGCAAAAAAAAAATTTTGCTGACTGACCATCTGCGCGCCGCGCAAATGCCCTTGCGCGCCGCGCAAAAGCTGGCTGTCCCCGGTGCGCTTTAATGCGAAAAAGATGAGGTGCTTCCCGACACATTTGACTGAAACGCTTTTAACCGTACGTTAATATATGTAAAACTAGCACATAACTAAGGTATGAACGAGTTTTACAAAGTGGGGCCCACACGTGCCCAAAATGCCATTAAGTGTAAAAATACAAGTTTAATACAAATGAGAGTTTCGACCACAAAAAGTTTAATTGCCAAACGACACAACGAGCATGGTGTTTGGGGTTAAACTACCCAAGTCTCGGTCAAACTCCAAGCCATAACCAAAAGCGCTTCCTAATCATCAAAGCGGGAAACTCAATCCAAGGTAATGCCCTTACCCTTATCCACACACGAACCTATAAAAAGGTAAACAACGAGAGGGTAAGCAAAGCTTAGTGAGCACAATAATTATACATACACATATATAATCTACTTACTTGCATCACTTACACAACATCATACTCGGTTCAACAATTCGACAATCATACACAATAATATGCATATACCATAAACCGCAAATCCACAAGTAGCTAATAATACAAAAGCATACGATTCATAAATAAATACTTTCAATACATAACTCACGCAACCTTGGTTAACCAATTCTAACAAGGGAAACGGTACATACAAGACCGTTGGAGTTCATAACATCCGTTAGTGCTACTTAATCAACGCGTAGTCACTAATCCCCCCGGGTGATGTCTTAAACAACGCGACTCACTCACCCTTTACAATGTGGCGTCTTAAACAACGCGACGATTCCACATGCCATTCAATACGATGGATGGTGTCTTAAACAACGCGACATCCCCTCCATTACATTGTGGTGTCTTAAACAACGCGACATCCACTTCTTTACCATGTGGTGTCTTAAGCAACGCGACATCCACTTCTTTACAATGTGGTGTCTTAAGCAACGCGACAATGCCACATTCATACGACACAAATAAATACATTATATACACATACGCATAATTATTCCACTCACCTTATGCCTTCGGTGATTATTAAACCAAGCTTGAGTTCCGAGGTAACGTACCTATTTTCACAAGCATATAATCAATCAACTTGGTCTAATCTTACAACCCACACCCTCCTAGGTCATCTTGACCCATTTGGACACTTAACCCTAAATTGGGTCATTTTCACCAAAAACCCTAACGCTTGGCACTCAAGGCCTTCCTACACATTAGATTACTAGGTTTTATCACAAAACACAACCATTTACCAACCTTGGTCCAATTTTGACCCATTTGACTCAATAAAAGTCAATACACCCATTTTGGGTCATTTATACCCAAATCACACCCATTTACTCTTCCTTAAGGTGTCCTAACAAATTATTAGCCAATTAGGGTTTCATGACAACAATTAATACTTTTAAAACCCTAGCTAACCCATTATTGAGCCTACATGACCCAATTTACCCAAGAACACCCAATTTACCCAAAAATGGGTCTTAATGTTCATCTTCACACAAACCCTAACCCATACACGAAATCAAAACAAGAATTGAAAGTTAAGGCATACCACAACTATCAAAATGTAACGAATGACGAGATGAACAACTTTAGAACTTGGACTTTAGCAAGAAACCCTCTTCTTCCTCTTCAAAGTGAGCTTTCCCTCTCTAAAACTCACTCTCTCACTAAAATAAATTGGGAGGTGATAAGGTTGGTGAACAAGGGAGTAAATGAGCTCCCAAACTACTGAACCAAGCATTAAACTAGGCCTTGATGTGAATTTACCAAAATACCCACGTTTAGATTTAAATAAAAACAAGGAATAGCTGGCAGCCGCGTTGCGCGGCGCGCGCCTCATCTGCGCGGCGCGCAGACCCCAGTTCAGCAATGATTTTCCCTTTTTAAATGTATGAAACATGAACTCCACAACTCTAGTCATATAATTACACATACAAACATTATGTACAATAATTACACGGGTCTTACAACTCTCCCCCACTTATTCGGATTGCGTCCTCGCAATCCATGCCGCATGACAAGCGGGAAGATAAACCAACACAAACTCTTCAGGTTCCCAAGTGAACTCGGAACCCTTATTCCGTCGCCATTGAACTTTGTAGGTCCTAACCTCCTTATGTCTCAATCGTTTGACCTTCTCATCAAGTATGGCAATCGGCTCTTCAATATACTCCAACTTATTGTTTAGTTCGATCTCATCTAAAGGCATCCATGAGGAATCGTCCGCAAGACACTTACGGAGGTGAGAAACATGAAACGTGTTATGGATCCCCGCAAGCTCTTCGGGCAATTCCAATCGATATGCAACTTCACCAACACGAGCCAAAACTTTAAACGGCCCAATATACCGAGGACCTAACTTTCCCCGTTTTCGAAATCGAATAATACCCTTCCATGGCGAAACCTTAAGCATGACCATGTCGCCCTCTTGGAATTCGATCGTCCGTCTACGTTTATCGGCATACGACTTTTGCCTATCTTGAGCCTTCTTCAAATGCTCCCGAATAATATCAATCTTGTTATTCGTCTCTAAAACCAAATCGGTACTTCCGATTTCTCTTTGACCCACTTCTCCCCAACAAATGGGAGTTCGACACCTTCGGCCATAAAGCATCTCGTAAGGTGGCATCCCGATACTAGTATGAAAACTATTATTGTATGAGAATTCTACCAAAGGTAAATGCTCATCCCAACTACCACCAAAATCAATGATGCACGCCCGTAGCATATCTTCCAAAGTTTGATTCGTACGCTCGGTTTGACCGTCCGTTTGAGGATGATACGCCGTGCTCAACTTTAATTGTGTACCCATATCTTCATGAAACTTTTCCCAAAATCGAGATGTAAAACGGGTATCTCGATCCGAAATAATAGATATAGGAACGCCATGCCGCGAGACCACTTCCTTGATAAACAACTTAGCCAAGGCCTCCGACGATATTGCTTCTTTAATGGGAAGAAACAAAGCACTTTTCGTCAATCGATCCACTATAACCCAAATCGAATCGTATTGAGTTCTCGCCGTCTTAGGTAACTTAGTGATAAAATCCATGGTAATGTGCTCCCATTTCCACTTCGGGATTTCTAACGGTTGCAACTTACCATACGGCTTTTGATGCTCGGCTTTAACTTGCAAACAAGTAACACATCGTTCGACGTATTTTACAACATCGCGTTTCATGCCCGGCCACCAATAATCTTTCTTCAAGTCATGATACATTTTCGTCGCGCCCGGATGAATGGAATATTTCGACTTATGTGCTTCATCGAGTAGCACCCGTCGGTAATCACCCGTCTTAGGCACCCACACCCTTCCTTGAAAGGACAACAAACCCCGCGGACCCATAGTAATAAACTCCGATTGGCCCACAATTCGTTCCGTGTGCTTATCGTGAACATAAGCCTCTATTTGGTCTTCACCCATCTTTTCAAGAAAGTCGTTAGTGATAATCAAACGTAACGATGTTATACGTATCGCCGGATGTTGAGTCTTTCGACTTAACGCATCCGCGACCACATTCGCCTTACCCGGATGGTAAAGTATCTCACAATCATAATCTTTCACCACATCCATCCATCTACGTTGACGATAATTCAAATCCCTTTGAGTAAAAAGGTGTTTCAAATTCTTATGATCCGAATATATCGTACACTTGACACCATACAAGTAGTGGCGCCAAATTTTCAACGCATGCACAACCGCTGCCATTTCAAGATCATGAGTCGGGTACCTCGTTTCGTGTTCCTTTAATTGCCGAGAGGCATAAGCAATGACTTTACCCCTTTGCATAAGAACGCACCCGAGCCCATTTAAGGAAGCATCACAATAAACCACCATGTCTTCGACGCCTTCCGGTAACACTAACACCGGAGTTTGACACAACTTCTCTTTCAATAATTGAAAAGCAATTTCTTGCTCGTTTTCCCAATTGAACTTAGCACTCTTCCTCGTCAACTTTGTTAATGGAGAAGCAATCTTAGAAAAGTCTTGGATAAACCGACGATAATAACCGGCCAATCCGAGGAAACTTCGGATCTCCGTGGGCGTAGTCGGTCGTCCCCAACTCTTCACCGTCTCAATCTTCCCCGGATCCACTTGGATACCGCTTTCGTTCACAATGTGACCAAGGAATTGAACCTCCCTTAGCCAAAATTCACATTTAGAGAACTTTGCATACAACTTCTCTTTTCTTAGCGTCTTCAAAACTTCACGCAAGTGACGTTCATGTTCGTGCATACTTTTCGAGTAGACTAGTATGTCGTCAATGAATACAATAACCGACTTGTCCAACATAGGTTGGCACACCCGGTTCATAAGATCCATGAATGCCGCCGGTGCATTCGTAAGACCGAAGGGCATAACTACAAATTCATAATGCCCGTAACGCGTTCGGAAAGCCGTTTTCTCAATATCTTCCTCACGGACCCGCATTTGGTGATAGCCGGACCGTAAGTCGATCTTAGAGAAATACGTTGCGCCTTGAAGTTGATCAAACAAATCGTCGATCCTAGGTAACGGATAACGATTCTTGATCGTCACTTTATTCAACTCACGGTAATCGATGCACATACGCATACTACCGTCTTTCTTCTTCACAAATAAGACCGGAGCGCCCCATGGCGAAGCACTCGGTCGGATAAAACCCTTCTCGAGCAATTCTTGAATTTGATTCAATAACTCTTGCATCTCCGTTGGTGCTAAACGATAAGGAGTTTTAGCAATGGGGGTAGCCCTCGGAACCAACTCGATGCGAAATTCGACTTGTCTTTCCGCCGGGACACCCGGTAACTCATCCGGAAAGACATCTACAAACTCATTAACTACCGGAATTTCACGAATTGGTGGTGGCTCATTACGAGTGTCGACCACATGAGCAAGGAAAGCCATACCACCGGTAACAACGTGACGTCGTGCCCGAGCAAAAGTGCATATCGGCACCGATCTCCTTCGTTTGTCACCATGAATAATCATCTCTCCCCCACTTGGGGTCTTTACACGAATAAACTTATCGTGGCATGCAATATCGGCTCTATAACGATCGAGCCAATCCATACCAACGACAACATCAAAATCACCCAAAGTCATCGGAATAAGATCAATTTCGAAACTTTCGGCGCCAAACACAACATTGCAATTTTTACACACATCAACCACTAGCGCCGTCTTGCCATCCGCTATTTCAACTTCTACCGGACGACTCAACTTTACTAGCGGTTTATTTAACTTAGGCACAAATCTTGGAGATACGAAAGACAAATTAGCACCACTATCAAAAAGTATCCGAGCCGGATTAGAATTAACCATGAAAGTACCTGAAACGACTTCATTGGATTGTTTAGCTTCTTCATTAGACATCAAGTAGTTACGACCCCTAGCCGTACCCGCCGCCTTCTCTATCCGCTTAGCATTATCATTACGCAACTCGGGACACTCGGGCCGTTTGTGCCCTTCTTTACCGCAATTGAAACAAGTAAACTTGGGTGTAGTAGAGGGATTGGTGCAATCACGGGCCATATGTCCCTTTCGCCCACAATTATGGCAAGTATAACGAAACTCTCCCGGCGCACTCTTCTTGACACTTCCGACACTCTCGATTGCACCCTTCTTTGAAAAGTTTGACTTCTTGCTTGAAAAATTTGAATGACTAGAACCTTCAAACTTTCTCTTCCTTAACACAATCGCTTCAAACCCTTTCGCCATATTAAACAACTCATCGAAGCTCTTTACCACATTTACGCTAATCTTTTCTTGATAACTGTCATTCAAGGTTCGATAGAAGTCTTCTTTCAACATTTTATCATTCCCGACATACTCCGGGCAAAATTGCGTCTTGGACAAGAACACGGATTTGAGAGTGTTCAAGTCCATCGACCCTTGCCTTAAGGTGCGTAACTCGTCCTTAAGCCTTGTAAGATCGGCCGAAGTTCGGTACTCATCGAAGAACTCCGCTTTAAATTCATCCCAAGTGAAGTCCATACATTGTTCTTCACCATAAAGTTGGATCTTAGCATCCCACCACAATTTCGCGTCACCCCTTAACATGCTACAACCGTACCTAGTCTTCTTATCGGGTGGACACTCACAAGTACGGAAGGCCCCCTCCATATCGGAGATGAATCGGGCACTCTTGAGTGGGTCCCTATCGCCCTCAAAAGTAGGAGGTTGAGCGTCCTTAAAGTTTTTGAAGAAAAAGTCTCGTCTTCCCACATTTTCTTCTTGAAGAGCAATCTTAATTTGCTCCTTAACCATAGTGACGACGTGTTCGTCAATCGTCTCTAAAAACATCTTCTTAACATCCTCGCGAAACTCCGCCTTTTGGCGTTCAAAGATGGCCTCAACCTTGGCCGTGAACTCGGGGTCTTCGCTCGTGCCCCATTATCACGTTCGGTGTCGTGTCCGTTTCGCGTCTTCATTCTATAAAACGGAAGAGATTAAATAACGAAACGAAAGACATAACAATACGTATACATATACACCATACCACCCCATCTCGCTCGACGATCGTCGTACATCGCTCGTCTGACACGATTTGCACCCGTAGTAAGGGTAGCTAATCATTACTACGCGAGCACGTCGCGTAACTTGCTAGTACAACGTCCGTTCCGCTTGATGATTGCTATATAATACAAACAATAACGCATGATTAGTTCATATAAATCTATGTGCTAACCAAGTCCCGGTCCGACCCAAAGTCCTACAAGTCCCGCACAATGCACACACAAAAGTCTAAGTCTAGGCGCCTATCTCAAGTCACCTAAATCCCTTAGACCATGCTCTGATACCACTTGTAACATCCCAACCCAATACACGACAAAAACCATTGTAAATTCGTGGCAAAAAAAAAATTTTGCTGACTGACCATCTGCGCGCCGCGCAAATGCCCTTGCGCGCCGCGCAAAAGCTGGCTGTCCCCGGTGCGCTTTAATGCGAAAAAGATGAGGTGCTTCCCGACACATTTGACTGAAACGCTTTTAACCGTACGTTAATATATGTAAAACTAGCACATAACTAAGGTATGAACGAGTTTTACAAAGTGGGGCCCACACGTGCCCAAAATGCCATTAAGTGTAAAAATACAAGTTTAATACAAATGAGAGTTTCGACCACAAAAAGTTTAATTGCCAAACGACACAACGAGCATGGTGTTTGGGGTTAAACTACCCAAGTCTCGGTCAAACTCCAAGCCATAACCAAAAGCGCTTCCTAATCATCAAAGCGGGAAACTCAATCCAAGGTAATGCCCTTACCCTTATCCACACACGAACCTATAAAAAGGTAAACAACGAGAGGGTAAGCAAAGCTTAGTGAGCACAATAATTATACATACACATATATAATCTACTTACTTGCATCACTTACACAACATCATACTCGGTTCAACAATTCGACAATCATACACAATAATATGCATATACCATAAACCGCAAATCCACAAGTAGCTAATAATACAAAAGCATACGATTCATAAATAAATACTTTCAATACATAACTCACGCAACCTTGGTTAACCAATTCTAACAAGGGAAACGGTACATACAAGACCGTTGGAGTTCATAACATCCGTTAGTGCTACTTAATCAACGCGTAGTCACTAATCCCCCCGGGTGATGTCTTAAACAACGCGACTCACTCACCCTTTACAATGTGGCGTCTTAAACAACGCGACGATTCCACATGCCATTCAATACGATGGATGGTGTCTTAAACAACGCGACATCCCCTCCATTACATTGTGGTGTCTTAAACAACGCGACATCCACTTCTTTACCATGTGGTGTCTTAAGCAACGCGACATCCACTTCTTTACAATGTGGTGTCTTAAGCAACGCGACAATGCCACATTCATACGACACAAATAAATACATTATATACACATACGCATAATTATTCCACTCACCTTATGCCTTCGGTGATTATTAAACCAAGCTTGAGTTCCGAGGTAACGTACCTATTTTCACAAGCATATAATCAATCAACTTGGTCTAATCTTACAACCCACACCCTCCTAGGTCATCTTGACCCATTTGGACACTTAACCCTAAATTGGGTCATTTTCACCAAAAACCCTAACGCTTGGCACTCAAGGCCTTCCTACACATTAGATTACTAGGTTTTATCACAAAACACAACCATTTACCAACCTTGGTCCAATTTTGACCCATTTGACTCAATAAAAGTCAATACACCCATTTTGGGTCATTTATACCCAAATCACACCCATTTACTCTTCCTTAAGGTGTCCTAACAAATTATTAGCCAATTAGGGTTTCATGACAACAATTAATACTTTTAAAACCCTAGCTAACCCATTATTGAGCCTACATGACCCAATTTACCCAAGAACACCCAATTTACCCAAAAATGGGTCTTAATGTTCATCTTCACACAAACCCTAACCCATACACGAAATCAAAACAAGAATTGAAAGTTAAGGCATACCACAACTATCAAAATGTAACGAATGACGAGATGAACAACTTTAGAACTTGGACTTTAGCAAGAAACCCTCTTCTTCCTCTTCAAAGTGAGCTTTCCCTCTCTAAAACTCACTCTCTCACTAAAATAAATTGGGAGGTGATAAGGTTGGTGAACAAGGGAGTAAATGAGCTCCCAAACTACTGAACCAAGCATTAAACTCGGCCTTGATGTGAATTTACCAAAATACCCACGTTTAGATTTAAATAAAAACAAGGAATAGCTGGCAGCCGCGTTGCGCGGCGCGCGCCTCATCTGCGCGGCGCGCAGACCCCAGTTCAGCAATGATTTTCCCTTTTTAAATGTATGAAACATGAACTCCACAACTCTAGTCATATAATTACACATACAAACATTATGTACAATAATTACACGGGTCTTACAAGTACTTCCGTTGACAATGCAGTCAAGATAAGATACATGGTGATGATTTGGTGAATGCAACGTTTCCTTGAAAAATATGTCATGTAAGACTCCATGCACATAGCTTGTCTAACATCTAAGCAAACAGCGGAAGACTTCTATGAAACCTGAGAATAAACATGCTAACAAGTGTCAACACAAAGGTTGGTGAGTACATAGTTTTAATGTTTCGTATAATCTGTATATAAAGGTGGATCACAAGATTTCAGTTGTTTCATCCAGAAACGTTTATCAAAATATTCTACAAGATTGAGCACCCTGGTAACTAAACTTTAACGTCTATATAATAAGTAGTAAGTACCCCTGTTTTAACATACATGCAACCAACATGTACAATACACACAAACCAACGTGTACTAAACTCAAATAGCATACGTCTGTTTTATAGTTCAGGCTAGGGTTTCCATACCTGGAACAGACGGGGATGTCAAGCCCTATGGATCCATATACAACTACTCGCGCCCACCAGTTCTTATAACCGGCAGTTACTAGTTACCAAAGCTAAGGGATTTTCGGTTCAAACTCGGTGTAGAATTTAGTATGTACTTGTATCCATTGCGTTTTAAATAAAGTGCATGTATTCTCAGCCCAAAAATATAGATTGCAAAAGCAATTAAAAAGGGAGCAAATGAAACTCACCTTAGCAGCACATAAAGTTGTTCATCGTAATGTGACCGAAACTCGGAATATCAAATAATCGTAGATCTTAACGTATCAATATTGAGATTCGATATTGTAGGAAAGTACATAGACGCAACGGAGATGATAAACACTAGGTTTGATTCACAAATATACCCCCAAACATTACCCATAATCTCCTTGGCAATAACAGATAATTTCCTTAGCTCTATCCCGCTTGAAAACCATTTTGAAAGTGACACGCTCATGACCTCGTCGTAGTATTTTATGTATAATACTAATTAATAATAATATTACTAATAATATTAAGATTAATAATAATATTAATCATATTAATCATAATAATAATAATAATAATAATAATAATAATAACAATAATAATAATAATAATAATAATAATAATAATAATAATAATAATAATAATAATAATAATAATATAAATAATTAAATGTTTACGGAGTATATGAAATAATTGAGATCAAAGTGCAGAAATCGATCAATTTATAGATGTAATCTGGAATCCATTGTCATGCGATCGCATGAGTTTCATTTGATATGGCCATGCGATCGCATGGCCAGCTGTACCTGGTCACAATGTTTTAACTTTTTATTTGTCGACATAATTTAATAATAATATATATAATATATATAATTTAAATTAATTAATTATATATTATATTTTATTCCCGTGCTTAGTGGACTTGTAACTTTTGCTCCGATAAGTCGTATGTCATCACTCGACTTATGTCTCGGTTCCGGTTTTTCGAATGTCCTTTCGTACGCTGAGAAAACTTGTACATTACATTTTGGGACACTTACCTTAGTCAAAATATAGCCTTAAATTATCCCTAAATTATATCACTCGAAATATAACTTATACATTTGAGTGTTTTGGTCATTTACTTCTATAAATCATCGTCTCGATATTTGTTAAAATACATTTTAAAATAGTGTTTTACTGTAGCAAAGTTACTGCAACAATTCACTGTAGCAATTCACTGTAGTAAATAGTGATTTTCGAAAACACTGTAGCATTTTGGGTACTGTAGCAATTTGAAAATACTGTAGCAAATTAGTGTTTTAGTGGTTCATCTTAAATGCTTTAGTTAACTTATCTAAATATCAATCGAATCAATAAACGAATGTTACTATCGTTTACTAAATAACTTGAAATTATATATATGTATATATCTTTTTAATATACATAAATCAGTTTTTAAATACACATTGAAAGTTATTTATAAATAAATTTTAATAATAAATATTTCAACTTATCATATATATTCAAATAGATATTTAAACCAATAAGTTTAATGTACGGTATCAAACAATTAATACATTGTTACCTTTTTAAGTTATAGTATATATGTATCTATTTACATATAATTGTTCGCGAAACGTCAAAAACAACCGAAGGGTATTTAAATATATAAAAGTAGTTCAAAAATTTTGAGATTCAACTTCATAGACTTTGCTTATCGTGTCGGAAACGTTAAAGATTAAGTTTAAATTTGGTCAGAAATTTCCGGGTCATCACAATTAAAATTTAAATATATATATATATATATATATATATATATATATATATATATATATATATATATATATATATATATATATATATATATATATATATATATATATATATATATATATATATATATATATATATATATATATTAAGTTACAATATAATTTGAGATAATATTATTATTATTATCATTTTTATTATGATTATTATTAAACTTATTAATTGTCATTTCCTTATGATTATTAGTATCATTATTATTTATTAATATTATTAGTATAATAATTATTATTATTAGAATTACTGATATTATTATCATTATTATTAATTCTTTTATTATATTATTATTTGTATTATTAATAAAATTACCAATATTATCATTGATCTATATTGATACGAGTTTATAAGAATAAAAAAAATTGTTTTATATCATTATCAAACTGTGTATGATTTGTATTTGCTATCTCAGATTATTGATATTAAAATCAACACAGACAAATTCAGTTATCAATCCCCATCTACTTCTAATTTTTTCTTCATATTCTGTAGGTAATTGATTTCTGTCGATTTACTAACCCCACACACAAAAGTGATTGTCCTTATAATCTTTCTATAATCATTTATAAGTCATCTCCTTCTCTCATAGAAATATATATACAACACATGAGGATGAACCTCAAAACATTCACCTAAGCCACAACCATCGTTCACTACTATCGCGAGTTTCCACCATCGTACAACAAATCACAAAATTTCCCTTCTTTGCTCTGCCAACCGAAGTACACCACCACAACCGATCACCACAAACGACCTTCAATATGTTAACCACCATCTTGTTTTGTATTTTATTTCTATCATGAATCATGAACCTATATCATCACCACACCCACGACCGCCACCCTCCTCCACTCATGACCACCACCATCACCGAATACCACCAACACCTTTCGACCACCTTGGAACCACTAGGATCATAACCCGCTATCCCTCTCTCCTCTTTCTCTCTCTTCAATTTTTATTCGTGAATCAATCAAATCCAAACTTCTACTGTGCTGTACGACCTCACTACCACCTAAACCACCATCGAAACAAATATTATGAACCTACCGTTACAACCGCTGTATCTATTGATTCTGTTGGGTTCGATTATCATCACCATTTACTGCTTGCTTTATGTCTTGCAGACCCAACCACCACCTTCATTCACCTTTTCCATCACCTGCAAACCTCGCAGAATGACATACAAGTACTATGGTTGTTCGAATTACAAACCCGTTTGTTGTGAGACCAAGAACCATAACAATCACCTTAATAAACACCACCACCTTTAACTCAACTTGGAACCCATTTTAAGCAATCCATAAACATCTTCAAGCTCGACTTACTTCCTGTTTTAATCACATAATACGCACCACTGCAGCAGGCTTCTGTCACCTGCAAGAATGATCGACGATAATGATTGTAATTCGATTATGATAAAACAAAGTAGATGGTAACGATGATACAGCAAATAATGATAAACAAATAATGATGATGGCACATGATTCCTTTTTACCCCTTGTTGGCCGACATATATAAAGTAAACATCACCTACCTCAACCACTTGATAGTTTCCTTTTCAATAAAATATAACAATTATTTTTTTTTTGTTTCTGTTCGGGGTTGACGAGGGAAAACAAACAACCACAAACGTCGATGTGGGCAGAGTCCCTTTTCTTTTGTTGGGCCTATTAAACTGCTATATGGGTTTATGAATTCTTGGCCCAAACAACTTTGATTAATGAAAGGTAGTGTTCCAGTGGTTTAAAATGATTTACGGGATGAAGTTGATAATGATACGGATGATGCCGTGTGATAAAAACGATGTATGATGATTTATGGTGACGATAGTGATGATAACGAATATAATAAATATGATGGGGATGATCATGATTATGATATACCGATGATATCTTGAACAATGGTGAAGTGATAAACGAGTGCATTATAATGATGAATACGGATCCAGATGATGATGTTATGATATTATGATGGTATGAGATGATTATAATGGTGATGGAGACGATGATTACATGATAAGTATGACATAATGATGATGATAATAACAAGTTGATGATGATAACATAAGGATCATATATGTTATATAAATACACACGCAAATTATTACGAGAAAATAATAACGGTTCAGTGGTTTGGGAGGGTTTTATTAAACGGGAGGTCGCGGGTTCAAAACCCGGCTGTGACACACTCGTTATTTTTGTTAAGGTATAATTTAATTATTAAAACTATATTATTATTAATTAACATTATTATTATTATTAATATTACTATTATTATTATTAATATAGGTATTAACATATAACATTTTATTATTAATAGTATCATTAAAATTATCATTATTTTTATCATTATTATTTTTATTATCATTTTTATTATTTCTAACACTAATATTATTATTTTTATCATTATTATTATTAGTATTATTAATAGATCAAATAAAGATTTTCTATATATAAAAATATATTATTTACCTAAAACATAACTATATTAATATGTTTGTAATAAATATTAATTATCTATTTAATGTATATAAAAATAAATATAGTTAATTTAGTTATTAATGAAAAGTACAAGTTATTAAAATAGCAATTAATAATAATATCTAAATTTGTTCGATTACCATTATATGTGTTAATATACATATAAATGATATAGGTTCGTGAATCCGAGGTCAACCCTACACTTGTTAAATGTCGTCATATGTATTTTTACTACAAAATACAGTATGGTGAGTTTCATTACTCCCTTTTTATATATATTTTTGGGCTGAGAATACACGCGCTGTTTTATAAATGTTTTACGAAATAGGCACAAGTACTAAAACTAATTCTATGTGGGTTTAAACCAGAAATATACCCTTAGCTTGGTAACATTAAACTACTTGTCTATGTACGGTAGGCGCGAATCCTAAAGATAGATCTATTGGGCCTGACAAACCCCATCCTGACTATGGGATGCTTTAGTACTTCGAGATTATTTTAAACACACCTGATCTGGTGTACTTCAGAGGGTAAAACATGAACGTTAAGGCTTGTTACCGGGTGCCTACAGCTTATAGAATACTTTTATACACTTGCGAGTGTATATATATTTATAAACAGAAATCTTGTGGTCTATTAATATATTGAAATGATTGTTATGATAAACCTATGAACTCACCAACCTTTTGGTTGACACTTTTAAGCATGTTTATTCTCAGGTATGAAAGAAATCTTCCACTGTGCATTTGATCATTTTAAAGATATTACTTGGAGTCGTACATGGCATATATAGGTCAGTACCTCGCAATGGGACCAGATGTTGATGACTTCGTCCAGATGGATTAGGACGGGTTGTTACAGTTGGTATCAAAGCGGTGGTCTTAGCGAACCATGTCTTGCATTAGTGTAACATCCCGCGTTTTTCCGTTAAATTTATTTTAACACCGTCTTTTTTTTAAATGACATCTCTCGTCACCTATATTTGTACACTTCGTTAACTAGTGTTCTTGATAATCCCGTTACTCGATTACAACATCTCTCGTTAACTTGCATTTTAAAAATATTCGATCGGTTAAATTCCGCACCCGCTTTGAAACTCGAGGGACCGGAGTTGCCAAATGGGCAAACTAGTTGACTAGGTCAACTAGTCAACCCATTTTTCCACCATTCATTCATTCCATCATCTCCCTCATCTCTTTTCTCTCCATCTCAAGAACACACACATAAACCCATTCCATTCATTCATCATCTAAATTCAATCTTGGAAGCTCACAACAAATCCGACTACATATTCTTGATCCTCTCATCATTCTCTACGATTTGATACTAACTACACCGATTTTGGGTAACATTTCTAAAACTCTAGATTTCTCAAATTCGTGTTTTTGATTTGAAATGTTGTTAGTTAGTGTCTATGGCTCGTGTCTAGCATGAATATATGTTTTGTTTGCTCGATCTTGATGTTTTGGTGGAAGTATCATGAACTTGAAAAATTGCTTGTTTAATCTTTGATTTTGGATGATAAAATGTTGTTAGATTGTTAAAGTTCATGTGTTAATTGTGTTACTAGCATCACTAGCTTCGTTTTGATGTATAGGTTGATTAAGAAAACTTCAAAAACCCGATTAAGGATTTTGTGATGTTTGACTAGGGTTTGATAGCTCTTGACATGAACTTTTGATGCTTGAATGCCATGAAATGTTAATTGTTAGTGTTTAGTAGTAATGTATGCTTCATTACCTTCAAAACGGCATATCATATGTGTGAATTGGATTCCCGAAACTTAAAATGCGATTGATGAACTTGAAACTTTGAAAATGGACTTTTATTGATCACTTAATGAGATTTCGGCTATTGTAAATGATGTTTGTGATTGATGAATTGTGGCTAGTTGTATTCCTTGTCGAAATAGCTTTCCGATGATATAAAATACATGTTCTAATTGTTTGCGGATCATAAAATGTGATTGTTTGTGTTTTGGTTCGTCCATTTGAGGAATTCAGCAAACAGACCCTGGATGCCAATTGGGACGCCGTCCTGACTTTTGGGACGCCGTCCCACTCTTCATATTGGGACGCCGTCCTGATTTTGGGACACCGTCCCACTCTTCATATTGGGACGCCGTCCTGATTTTGGGACGCCGTCCTGATACACTAAAATGGGCTGTTTTGCTTGGTCATTTGACGTAAAATGTTTGATATGCTACGGACCTCCGATTAACATGAAACTTGGCCAACATGCTCATATATGATTATATAACTTAGAAAAATTGTCGGATACCCGACCCGACCCCGTTGACTTTGACTTTGACCAAGTTTGACTTTTAGTCAAACTTAACTAAACACTTATGCAATCGTTCTAGTCTTTCTTTTATACTTGATTCTTGCATGAAACTTGACAACGTGATTCACATGCTATACTTTTCGAGTCGTAATGAGCCATAGGACTAATTGAACACATTTTACCCGACCTTGTATCGTAACCGGTTAATTGACACAACTTACTTGTTTAGGTCAAGGCTAAGCAACTTTCATGCATACGTTACTTTGTGAAGTACTTTTATACTCGTGCACTCGAGGTGAGATCATAGTCCCACCTTTTCAACAACTTTTTATACTTTTAAATTGTGGGCTGAGAAACATATACTTTGTTACATTTTGTACTACTTACTTTTATACTTTGAACACAAGTACAAGGAAAACAAACATTCCACAGCGAGTTAGAACAAAAATCCTCAATTCGATTATCATTAGTTACACTTGCAGGGTGTAAGCGAGAACTTATATTGTGTGGCCATACGGGTTTGACAAACCCTCATTACGGACGGTTCGCTACCGTCTACGGATGAAATATATTTTCGAGAAACGGTGTATGTTCTAACACTATTGTGATGGGGTTCTATGGAAGGAAACGTTAAGTCTTGATAATTGGGTGCTCGCGAACAATACTTTTGGAATGCAAACGATTATGATAATCAACGTTATGGGAATACTAAATCTTGTGGTTCAAAAACAACGTTTATTACAAACACCTATGATTTCACCAACGTTTTTCGTTGACAGTTTTCTATATGTTTCTCAGGTTCATACTTGGCTATTTGATACATGCTTCCGCGTACACTCATACTTGCTTGGAGTCGAGCATACATGCATACACTCTGATTTCTTGCTTGGGGTCAAGCATACATACATACATACGCTAGGGATAGCACTTTTGGATTCAAACTTTTGTTTACATACTTACGCTATTTATAGCAACTGTGTTTTTCAACTTATATTATGTCGCAAGTTATTTCATTTATACTTTATGACTTTTGTAAACTTAGACTTGTTGTCGAACGGTTTTGTAAACTAAACTTGCAAGTCTTGTACCTTTCAAATGAATGCGACATAATTTTGGTCAAACGAGTCTCATATAGGGACTACGACCACGCAACGGGACCTAAGTTAACGGCGCCGTCAATAACGGTTTTGGTCGGGTCGTTACAAGTGGTATCAGAGCGTTGGTTGTAGGGAACTAGGACGTGCATTAGTGTGTCTAACAGAGTCGTTAGGACGCATTAGTGAGTCTAGACTACAACCGGATAGTTAGCATTTGCATTCTGACATACATTTGCTATAGATAGCACTTACTTGACTACTTGTGCATTATACTTGAATCATTCTTAGGAAAACTTCTTAATGGTACCAAGTTTTCATCTTACGAACTCGTATTCCGCCACTTTTTGGTAACACACGTGGATTCATGATTCATACGCGTGAGAATGACGACGACTTCATTAGTCACACTTGTTCGGGAACTCTGTCTCCCGGATTGTTATTTGCCACCGTTTCAACTTACTATCGGTTTCCCACTGGTGTTTCTTACTATCTACTTTTTGGTGTTACTACCATCACTACTCTAGGTGAGTATCGTCATCAACATTTATCACTACGGTTGCGTGCTACTCGTTATCATGACTCGTTACTCTTTTCATACCTGAATACCTTATTGTCTGACTCGAACCACATTGACGTGAACAATCATTTATACACTTCCCTCGGGGAACGCTTCTTTATAGTTGCACTAATTCTTTCGATTCAATACGAGTCACGTTAGAGACGTTGATACACTTTGTTTATTTTAAACTTCACGATTACACGAACTTGAATCTATAGAGTGATGTGGGAATGGAGGTATGAGTTAGCGTAATATAACGACACTCGATCAACGTGGTTATATTACGGTAAGACATACCAAAGTTCTAGTGACACGTGATGGTGGTTAGACTCGATCAACCTAAACACAACCATGAGCCATGTACATGACTTCATCTATTCATGTTGGACATCTGAAAACTCCGAGAATATTGATAACAACCATACCGGGGACACACCTTCGATTTTTGTCGAACTATACTTATGCTTCCGAATGAATTACCGATTCCTTTCGACTTCAAACATATTTTATACGCGTATACTATCTCGTCTTCGCACGGTTTCATCGAAGAACTACAATATGCTTGATATGCCCACATCGAAGCGGAAATTTCTCTCGTATTACACTCGTACTTCCGTTTAAGGAAAATATTTTATCTAAATTCTCAATGGAGAGAGACTCTTCACGTTATGCTAGTATTCGCCTCGAGGGTGAATAGTCCCGACGAACGTTTTTGGAAACCGATAAATCTTCCGCAACGCAAATTTCTTGAGAAACTTGTTCTAACTAACGTTTTCGAGTCCTAACGGATTTGTTCAAATATACCTTACGGAATGTACTCCGTTTTAGACCGAGATCCTCGTTTCATTTCTAGACTTCGGAGTGCCTCACAAAAAGCCTCGGGACCACGTTTAGACATGAGTACCGCGTACCATCCGCAACCCGACGGACCGAACAAACATACGATTTAAACCTTAGAATCCATAATACGAGTTGTATTACTAACTTCAAATTTACTTGAGAAAAGTATTTTCCTTTAGCTTAATCCTCGTACTACAATGATTTTCATTCGAGTTTTAACGTCACACCTTTTGAAACCACATGTGACCGGAAACGTCATCCTCCTTTTTGTCGAAACCAAGTAAACGATGATCAATTCACCGGGGCCGAGCTTATTCATGAGCAATCAAGAGGATTTATTCATATTCAAGCAAGACCCAACACGACTCGTAGTCGCCCAGAGAGCTTGCCAATGTTAGACGTAAACCTTTCGAGTTCCATGTGGGAAACCGCGTCACGTTAGAAGTCGCACCTTGAGGAGGTGAAATCCGTTTCGGGAAACATAGAAAGCTAAATCCGCGATATTTTAACCCTTTAGAAATCTTGGGGCGTTTTGGACCCGTTGCTAGCCGTTTGGATTTTCCGGCTCATTTTGAGTCTCCGTTTATCCTACATTCGATGTGTCAACTTAAGGACGTGTATTGTGAAACAAGAACTTGTCATTTCTTTTCGATGAGCTTACTATCGACAATAAACTTCATTCCTAGGAGGACCGGTTGAAACCATGAATCGTGAACCCAAACTCTAAGACGACGTGAAACCCCGACCGTCAAAGTTCGTTGAAATATCCTAGAACGTACTTCTCCCTCATTCGTAGAATTGGCAACACAAGATCTCGAGGAAGATTCAACAACTACTACTTCCAACTAAATTTCGGGATGAAATTTCTTTTGAGGTGTGGATAATGTAACATCCCGCGTTTTTCCGTTAAATTTATTTTAACACCGTCTTTTTTTTAAATGACATCTCTCGTCACCTATATTTGTACACTTCGTTAACTAGTGTTCTTGATAATCCCGTTACTCGATTACAACATCTCTCGTTAACTTGCATTTTAAAAATATTCGATCGGTTAAATTCCGCACCCGCTTTGAAACTCGAGGGACCGGAGTTGCCAAATGGGCAAACTAGTTGACTAGGTCAACTAGTCAACCCATTTTTCCACCATTCATTCATTCCATCATCTCCCTCATCTCTTTTCTCTCCATCTCAAGAACACACACATAAACCCATTCCATTCATTCATCATCTAAATTCAATCTTGGAAGCTCACAACAAATCCGACTACATATTCTTGATCCTCTCATCATTCTCTACGATTTGATACTAACTACACCGATTTTGGGTAACATTTCTAAAACTCTAGATTTCTCAAATTCGTGTTTTTGATTTGAAATGTTGTTAGTTAGTGTCTATGGCTCGTGTCTAGCATGAATATATGTTTTGTTTGCTCGATCTTGATGTTTTGGTGGAAGTATCATGAACTTGAAAAATTGCTTGTTTAATCTTTGATTTTGGATGATAAAATGTTGTTAGATTGTTAAAGTTCATGTGTTAATTGTGTTACTAGCATCACTAGCTTCGTTTTGATGTATAGGTTGATTAAGAAAACTTCAAAAACCCGATTAAGGATTTTGTGATGTTTGACTAGGGTTTGATAGTTCTTGACATGAACTTTTGATGCTTGAATGCCATGAAATGTTAATTGTTAGTGTTTAGTAGTAATGTATGCTTCATTACCTTCAAAACGGCATATCATATGTGTGAATTGGATTCCCGAAACTTAAAATGCGATTGATGAACTTGAAACTTTGAAAATGGACTTTTATTGATCACTTAATGAGATTTCGGCTATTGTAAATGATGTTTGTGATTGATGAATTGTGGCTAGTTGTATTCCTTGTCGAAATAGCTTTCCGATGATATAAAATACATGTTCTAATTGTTTGCGGATCATAAAATGTGATTGTTTGTGTTTTGGTTCGTCCATTTGAGGAATTCAGCAAACAGACCCTGGATGCCAATTGGGACGCCGTCCTGACTTTTGGGACGCCGTCCCACTCTTCATATTGGGACGCCGTCCTGATTTTGGGACACCGTCCCACTCTTCATATTGGGACGCCGTCCTGATTTTGGGACGCCGTCCTGATACACTAAAATGGGCTGTTTTGCTTGGTCATTTGACGTAAAATGTTTGATATGCTACGGACCTCCGATTAACATGAAACTTGGCCAACATGCTCATATATGATTATATAACTTAGAAAAATTGTCGGATACCCGACCCCGTTGACTTTGACTTTGACCAAGTTTGACTTTTAGTCAAACTTAACTAAACACTTATGCAATCGTTCTAGTCTTTCTTTTATACTTGATTCTTGCATGAAACTTGACAACGTGATTCACATGCTATACTTTTCGAGTCGTAACGAGCCATAGGACTAATTGAACACATTTTACCCGACCTTGTATCGTAACCGGTTAATTGACACAACTTACTTGTTTAGGTCAAGGCTAAGCAACTTTCATGCATACGTTACTTTGTGAAGTACTTTTATACTCGTGCACTCGAGGTGAGATCATAGTCCCACCTTTTCAACAACTTTTTATACTTTTAAATTGTGGGCTGAGAAACATATACTTTGTTACATTTTGTACTACTTACTTTTATACTTTGAACACAAGTACAAGGAAAACAAACATTCCACAGCGAGTTAGAACAAAAATCCTCAATTCGATTATCATTAGTTACACTTGCAGGGTGTAAGCGAGAACTTATATTGTGTGGCCATACGGGTTTGACAAACCCTCATTACGGACGGTTCGCTACCGTCTACGGATGAAATATATTTTCGAGAAACAGTGTATGTTCTAACACTATTGTGATGGGGTTCTATGGAAGGAAACGTTAAGTCTTGATAATTGGGTGCTCGCGAACAATACTTTTGGAATGCAAACGATTATGATAATCAACGTTATGGGAATACTAAATCTTGTGGTTCAAAAACAACGTTTATTACAAACACCTATGATTTCACCAACGTTTTTCGTTGACAGTTTTCTATATGTTTCTCAGGTTCATACTTGGCTATTTGATACATGCTTCCGCGTACACTCATACTTGCTTGGAGTCGAGCATACATGCATACACTCTGATTTCTTGCTTGGGGTCAAGCATACATACATACATACGCTAGGGATAGCACTTTTGGATTCAAACTTTTGTTTACATACTTACGCTATTTATAGCAACTGTGTTTTTCAACTTATATTATGTCGCAAGTTATTTCATTTATACTTTATGACTTTTGTAAACTTAGACTTGTTGTCGAACGGTTTTGTAAACTAAACTTGCAAGTCTTGTACCTTTCAAATGAATGCGACATAATTTTGGTCAAACGAGTCTCATATAGGGACTACGACCACGCAACGGGACCTAAGTTAACGGCGCCGTCAATAACGGTTTTGGTCGGGTCGTTACAATTAGTGTGTCTAACTGATAGTTGTTTAGATGCATTAGTGAGTCTGGACTTCGACCGTGTTTGCATGTCCAAAAGTTTTGCTTATCATTTCTAGTCGGAAATCATCTGCTTATCATCCTTAGGAAATTACCTGCTCATCATTCTTAGTCTAGACATGTCTTACTGCCTCTATTGCATAGACAGTGTATAGATAAATTCATATCTTAGCGTATCTGTTATAGTTACCTTTACCTAACATATTCCGTAGATTCCTCCGTAACTTATGGATTTTAGTATTATATATGCGTATGTGAATTATGTACTGCAGGGTACTAATTTACATCCTATAATCTATTTCTTATCAAAAATCCTTCATCTGATCGTACGAGATGAATCCCTCAACCAGTTCGAATTCCTCGGATTTCGACAGCTATTCCGATATGGAGTTTCACCTAAGCTTCGAAAATAGTGTCACCAGAATGAATCAACCAATCATCCATCCCCAATTCATCTGATGGGTTCGTAGTCGATTTAATCAATGGAGACGCGCAGAAGGCGATCCCTTCCACTAACCGAATTCACCTCTTGATGAAGAATCTGAAGCACTTACCGGCGAACATGTTCGTAACACCATTTTCACCCTCATTTCCCGAATATCTCGCCACGACTATATCATAACTCAGATTCTAAACCTTATTCATCCGCTCGTTCCGACCGACAATCATCCCGGAATAATAGAAGAAGTCAACGAACTTCGCGCTCGAGTAATCAATCTGGAGAATATGGTGTAAAAATTTACCAGCTTCAGCAACATCACTGGCACCAACAGTACCATCAATAACAGCACCAGTATCATCAACAATCTATGCCTCAACATCTCATTCTGTACCTCGAGTATAATCATCGTTCTACGTATCGTTCTACATCATTTACCTTCGTTCGACATGGCGATTATGTAATCTCTAATGTTTTAGAGATTATATATTCTTGTTCTAACGGTAAATCAAATGAGTTTAATATCATATTAACTCATTAAATCCATGATTACATCTAAAAAAATATATATGTATATATGTTTTCATAAAGATTGTAATTAAAAATTCCTTTGTACAAACTGTTAATGGTGAAAATATTTTAACGGGTAGGTAATACCCGAGGAATATTTAGATATCACATTAATAAGTTACACTGTACATTCTTTCAATTCCGATTCAACAGTCATTTACTATTCTACCTGCATACACAGATATACGAATCCGTTCACCGCAGAATAACTATTTTCATCCAATTTCATATTTGGATTTTGATTTATCAGAATCCAACAAGTGGCATAATGAAGAAAATATTGGACAAAATAAAATTTGTTAGAAACAAACAAATTAACTATGAGAAATTTTGTTAAGAATCCACGCTAACTGTTCCTAGCTAATTGTTCCTAGCTAACTGTTACATTTTATTTATCGCAATTTACATTCTCGCAATTTTATTTATCATCATTTAATTTCTGTTATTTATTTTACGCACTTTTAATATCGGGACACGTATACAAGGTTTTGACATATCATATCGACGCATCTATATATATTATTTGGAATCACCATAGACACTCTATATGTAGTAATGATCGAGTTCTCTATACAGGGTTGAGGTTGATTCTACAATAATATATATAGTTTGAGTTGTGATCGAGTCTGAGACATGTATACGGGTCACGATACGTATTAATTAATTCGAATATTATATATAAAACTATATATGAATTATTGGACTGTTAACTGTGGACTATCGACTGTGGACTGCCAACATTGGACAATTAAAAATGAATTAAAATATTGATTATAACATATGAAACTAAACAAATTCTTCAAGTTTGTCACTTGATTTTGTCTTAAACCTCATTTGTATCTTGACGATTACAATCTGCGATTCAAACCTTTCATAATTCTTGAAAACACTTCAATCGATAGGATGAACCAACCGCACTCAATCTATGGAAGAAGAGATTGATGCATATAGTTATGCACCTGAAAACACTCGGAAACTGAGTAAACGTTTAACACGTATCTGTGCTAGCTTCTTTGGCGTTGTTATTACCGAAAATAGCCGTACAATCCCTTTCCAAATTAGCCAATTTTATCATAGCTCCAGCAAATCAACTTCGACTTTTCGTTCGAAACAACCATATTATAACCTTGATATATATATGCGTGCTCTTTGATTATTACCGGGAAACCTTTTATATTTCACCATATTACCATCAGCGTTTAATCATCTAAAAATACAATTCTTCTAAAACCACCTCGGATTGATAACCGATGATTCAGATATCGTAGCATTAAATGCAGAGGAAACAGGAAAATGGTAGATGGTCTAAACGGCCAAAAGTTTGATGATACAAAAAGGAGTGTTAGGAACGCTCGATAGAAAATTTGGTACTGAAAAACAGATTGAGAGAACTATGAAGGAGACCAAGGACAAAGACAAGGACCAAAACCTATATCCAAAGGATCCAGGTAATTCTGGATCCGCCGAAATCTTTAGAGAATATCTTGTTCCGAAGTCATGTTAAAATCTTGCGGAAAAAAAAAATTCTTCATCAACTTTCGAACTTAGAAATTCCAAAATATCGTCATAAATATCTTCGATATTTCTGAAGATATTTTCATAAATATTCTCGTCCGAAATTATATACCTCTTAGTGCTATCTGTATTCCATTATATTGGAAACTCCTATAAAATCTAAGTATAAATTATGAATGAATTGTGGAGAAGTGTTGGGAATTGAAGCATGGGTTAGTATAATATAATGACGCCCGGCCAACGTGATTATATTACAGTAAGTCATGCTGAGTTTCTAATAAAACGTGATGATGGTTCACAGTAGATTATACCATCATCATGTGACATGTTACATAACTCTTTCATTCTACTTAACTACTGAACATATCAAGAAAATTTATTCTTGATGGTTCTATCTTCCGTGATGTTGATAAATTTAAAAATCAAATCGCGCTATCACGTTCTTTCCTGTTTAGAACATTATAATCATTCAAAACTCTATATCTACGAATTCTGGACCATTATTCGCTTGATTTAGAATCGCGAAGAGAAAACAAAAGAATGAAGATCTGAAATAAAAATGGGAATATAAATCACAGTAAATTGAAGAGAGTATTAACTGTGGATGTCAATGACTACAAAAGGACAGAAGCAGAGACATTGAAATATAAGGGAAGATATTAAACCCAACAACAACTCAGAAATTATAAACCGTGGATATTGATACGAATAGCAATATAAAGACACGGTAGAATTAAGAACAGTATCACCCCAAAGTAATAGTAGAAGTAAACAGATTTTTCTAGTGGAAGATTGAAAAGAAGGATGACGGAAATGATAATTAGGAAAAATACCAAGGATTAGAATGTGATTAAGCATTTTCACAATCTCTTGGATGTATGAACTAAATATAGAAAATAAGAGTGGTGGAAAATAATGGAAACGGAAGAAGTTAATTTATAATAGAAATGTTCGACAGAGCAATCGAGATAGATGACTGCATTGACTTAAAGAGATCCTAATCTCCTTGAATCCCGAAGAATCGGATCTTATAGATTTCCAAGATTTTATTTAAATCCCTTGAATTCCGAAAATTTTACCCTGACTCTGTCAAAAGTTAAGACAAATCTTTACTTTTCCTATTTCACTCTTTTGTGATAGCTTCATGCGTGCTCTTCGAATAATCAAATTTATCCATATTAATCAATGATGATAAAACTCTATTTATCAACTCATATTCGTCATGAAAACATTTTTATTGTTAGCCATGACCACCTCACTCAAATTTCGGGACGAAATTTCTTTAACGGGTAGGTACTGTGATGACCCGGAAATTTTCGACTAAATTTTAACTTAATCTTTATTTGATTTCAACACGATAAGCAAAGTCTGTAAATCTGAGTCTAATAAATTTTGAACTGTTTCACATGTTCAATTGACCCTCGACCAGTTTCGACGATTCATGAAAAACTATTTATAAATAGATACATATACATTAAAATATATATATATATATATATATATATATATATATATATATATATATATATATTAAGTTACAATATAATTTGAGATAATATTATTATTATCATTTTTATTATGATTATTATTAAACTTATTAATTGTCATTTCCTTATGATTATTAGTATCATTATTATTTATTAATATTATTAGTATAATAATTATTATTATTAGAATTAATGATATTATTATCATTATTATTAATTCTATTATTATATTATTATTTGTATTATTAATAAAATTACCAATATTATCATTGATCTATATTGATACGAGTTTATAAGAATCAAAAAAAAAAAATTTGTTTTATATCATTATCAAACTGTGTATGATTTGTATTTGCTATCTCAGATTATTGATATTAAAATCAATACAAACAAATTCAGTTATCAATCCCCATCTACTTTTAATTTTTTCTTCATATTCTGTAGGTAATTGATTTCTGTCGATTTACTAACCCCACATACAAAAGTGATTGTCCTTATAATCTTTCTATAATCATTTATAAGTCATCTCCTTCTCTCATAGAAATATATATACAACACATGAGGATGAACCTCAAAACATTCACCTAAGCCACAACCATCGTTCACTACTATCGCGAGTTTCCACCATAGTACAACAAATCACAAAATTTCCCTTCTTTGCTCTGCCAACCGAAGTACACCACCACAACCGATCACCACAAACGACCTTCAATATGTTAACCACCATCTTGTTTTGTATTTTATTTCTATCATGAATCATGAACCTATATCATCACCACACCCACAACCGCCACCCTCCTCCACTCATGACCACCACCATCACCGAATACCGCCAACACCTTTCGACCACCTTGGAACCACTAGGATCATAACCCGCTATCCCTCTCTCCTCTTTCTCTCTCTTAAATTTTTATTCATGAATCAATCAAACCCAAACTTCTGCTGTGCTGTACGACCTCACTACCACCTAAACCACCATCAAAATAAATATTATGAACCCACCATCACCACCAAACCGTCACAACCGCTGTATCTATTGATTCTGTTGGGTTCGATTATCATCACCATGTACTGCTTGCTTTATGTCTTGCAGACCCAACCACCACCTTCATTCACCTTTTCCATCACCTGCAAACCTTGCAGAATGACATACAAGTACTATGGTTGTTCGAATTACAAACCCGTTTGTTGTGAGACCAAGAACCATAACAATCACCTTAATAAACACCACCACCTTTAACTCAACTTGGAACGCATTTTAAGCAATCCATAAACACCTTCAAGCTCGACTTACTTCCTATTTTAATCACATAATGCGCACCACTGCAGCAGGCTTCTGTCACCTGCAAGAATGATCGACGATAATGATTGTAATTCGATTATGATAAAACAAAGTAGATGGTAACGATGATACAGCAAATAATGATAAACAAATAATGATGATGGCACATGATTCCTTTTTACCCCTTGTTGGCCGACATATATAAAGTAAACATCACCTACCTCAACCACTTGATAGTTTCCTTTTCAATAAAATATAACAATTATTTTTTTTTCTGTTCGGGGTTGACGAGGGAAAACAAACAACCACAAACGTCGATGTGGGCCGAGTCCCTTTTCTTTTGTTGGGCCTATTAAACTGCTATATGGAATTATGAATTCTTGGCCCAACCAACTTTGATTAATGAAAGGTAGTGGCCCAGCGGTTTAAAATGATTTACGGGATGAAGTTGATAATGATACGGATGATACCGTGTGATAAAAACGATGTATGATGATTTATGGTGATGATAGTGATGATAACGAATATAATAAATATGATGGGGTTGATCATGATTATGATATACCGATGATATCTTGAACAATGGTGAAGTGATAAACGAGTGCATTATAATGATGAATACGGATCCAGATGATGATGTTATGATATTATGATGGTATGAGATGATTATAATGGTGATGGAGACGATGATTACATGATAAGTATGACATAATGATGATGATAATAACAAGTTAATGATGATGACATAAGGATCATATATGTTATATAAATACACACGCAAATTATTACGAGAAAATAATAACGGTTCAGTGGTTTGGGAGGGTTTGATCAAACGGGAGGTCGCGGGTTCAAAACCCGGCTGTGACACACTCGTTATTTTTGTTAAGGTATTATTTAATTATTAAAACTATATTATTATTAATTAACATTATTATTATTATTAATATTACCATTATTATTATTATTAATATAGGTATTAACATATAACATTTTATTATTAATAGTATCATTAAAATTATCATTATTTTTATCATTATTATTTTTATTATCATTTTTATTATTTCTAACACTAATATTATTATTTTTATCATTATTATTATTAGTATTATTAATTATTAATATATCAAATAATGATTTTCTATATATAAAAATATATTATTTACCTAAAACATAACTATATTAATATGTTTGTAATAAATATTAATTATCTATTTAATGTATATAAAAATAAATATAGTTCATTTAGTTATTAATGAAAAGTACAAGTTATTAAAATAGCAATTAATAATAATACCTAAATTTGTTCGATTACCATTATATGTGTTAATATACATATAAATGATATAGGTTCGTGAATCCGAGGTCAACCCTACACTTGTTAAATGTCGTCATATGTATTTTTACTACAAAATACAGTATGGTGAGTTTCATTACTCCCTTTTTATATATATTTTTGGGCTGAGAATACATGCGCTGTTTTATAAATGTTTTACGAAATAGGCACAAGTACTAAAACTAATTCTATGTGGGTTTAAACCAGAAATATACCCTTAACTTGGTAACATTAAACTACTTGTCTATGTACGGTAGGTGCGAATCCTAAAGATAGATCTATTGGGCCTGACAAACCCCATTCTGACTATGGGATGCTTTAGTACTTCGAGGTTATTTTAAACACACCTGATCTGGTGTACTTCAGGGGGTAAAACATGAACGTTAAGGCTTGTTACCGGGTGCCTACAGCTTATAGAATACTTTTATACACTTGCGAGTGTATATATATTTATAAACAGAAATCTTGTGGTCTATTAATATATTGAAATGATTGTTATGATAAACCTATGAACTCACCAACCTTTTGGTTGACACTTTTAAGCATGTTTATTCTCAGGTATGAAAGAAATCTTCCACTGTGCATTTGATCATTTTAAAGATATTACTTGGAGTCGTACATGGCATATATAGGTCAGTACCTCGCAATGGGACCAGATGTTGATGACTTCGTTCAGATGGATTAGGACGGGTTGTTACATGCTTAAGGTTTCACCTTGGAAAGCCGTTGTTCGATTTGGTAAATGGGGGAAACTAAATCCAAGGTACATTGGACCATTCGAGATTATAGATCGTGTCGGACCAGTAGCTTACCAACTGGAGTTACCTCAACAACTTGCGGCTGTACATAACACTTTTCATGTCTCGAATCTGAAGAAGTGTTTTGCTAAAGAAGATCTCACTATTCCGTTAGACGAAATCCAAATCAACGAAAAACTTCAATTTATTGAAGAACCCGTCGAAATAATGGATCGTGAGGTTAAAAGACTTGAGCAAAACAAGATACCAATTGTTAAGGTTCGATGGAATGCCCGTAGATTACCCGAGTTTACCTGGGAGCGTGAAGATCAGATGAAGAAGAAATACCCGCACCTATTTCCAGAAGATGCGTCAACACCTCCAATTGCTTAAAATTTCGGGATGAAATTTAATTAACGGGTAGGTACTGTAGTGAGCTGAAATTTTCCATGTTATATATTAAATGAAAACTATATTTGTATGATTAAATGTTTCCAACATTTTAAGTAATCAAACTTGTTAAGACTTGATTATTTGAAATGTGCTTCATATAGACAATTGACCACCCAAGTTGACCGGCGATTCACGAACGTTAAAAATTTGTAAAAACTACATGATGACATATATATGGATATATATGGTTAACATGAGATTATGATAAGCAAGTATCTCACTAAGTATATTAACAATGAGTGATATACATAAAAATGAGTTTATTGAATTAAGAAACTCGAAACGATATATATAACGATTATCGTTATAACAACGTCTTACTAAATACATATGAATCATATTAAGATATTGATACACTATGTTTAACATGATAAAATGATAATTAAGTATATCATTAAGTGTGTTAACAATGAACTACATATGTAAAACAAGAATACTAACTTAAGAATTTCGAAACGAGGCATATATGTAACGATTATCGTTGTAACGACATTTTAATGTATATATATCATATTAAGATATATTCATACATTATAATATCATGATAATGTAATAATTTAACATCTCATTTAAGTATAATAACAATGAATTAATTACATTTAATAAGATCGTTAACTTAAAGGTCTTAAAACAACACTTACATGTAATGACTAACGGTGACTTAACGACTCGGTTAAAATATATATACATGTAGTGTATTAAGATGTATTAATACACTTTTGAAAGACTTTAAGACATATATCAAAGTATTTATACTTAGCAAAAATGCTCAAAATTACATTCTCATTCGTTTCCATCAACAATTCTACTCGTGTACACCCGTATTTGTACTCGTACAATACACAGCTTCTAGATGTATTTACTATTGGTATATACACCTTTAATCATTCATTCTTAGTAGCCATCTTAGAGTCAAAAATATGTGGAACCATTATTTAACAACTTGTATAACTAATGAGATAAAAACAAACTTAAGGATTTTTTTTTCTTTATAACAAGTAATCTCGTTTTTATGATTTCACCCCATTTTTCCATTCCATTTTCTCATACTTACACTCCAAATTCTCTCTCAAAATACTCTTAACATCATACTTGATCATCTCCAAGCATTTTCACCATCTTTTAGCTTCAATTATAAGCTTTAATCATCATAAAAACAACCATTCAAGAACACTTCAAGAAATCTTGCTAGCTTACTTCCATTCTTGCAAATCCATTTCAAGTGATCATCCAATCTCAAGAAATCTTTTTTATTTACAGTAATATATCTTTCTAATTCAAGGTAATACTCATACTCAAACTTTGATTCAATTTCTATAACTATAACAATCTTATTCCGAGTGGAAACCTTACTTGAACTTGTTTTCGTGTCATGATTCTGCTTCAAGAACTTTCAAGCCATCCAAGAATCCTTTGAAGCTAGATCCATTTTTCTATTTTTCAGTAGGTTTATCCACAAAACTTGAGGTAGTAATGATGTTCATAACATCATTCGATTCATACATATAAAGCTATCTTATTCGAAGGTTTAAACTTATAATCACTAGAACATAGTTTAGTTAATTCTAAACTTGTTCGCAAACAGAAGTTAATCCTTCTAACTTAATTTTTAAAATCAAATAAACACATGTTCTATATCTATATGATATGCTAACTTAATGATTTAAAACCTGGAAACACGATGAACACCGTAAAACCGGACATACGCCGTCGTAGTAACACCGCGGGCTGTTTTGGGTTAGTTAATTAAAAACTATGATAAACTTTGATTTAAAAGTTGTTCTTCTGGAAAAATGATTTTTCTTATAAACATGAAACTATATCCAAAAATCATGGTTAAACTCAAAGTGGAAGTATGTTTTTCAAAATAGTCATCAAGATGTCGTTCTTTTGACGAAAATGACTACCTCTTTAGTAAATGACATGTAACCTGTATTTCCGACTATAAACTTATACTTTTTCTGTTTAGATTCATAAACTTAAGTTCAATATGAAACCATAGCAATTTGATTCACTCAAAACGGATTTAAAACGAAAAAGTTATGGGTAAAACAAGATTGGATAATTTTGCTTGTTATAGCTACGTGAAAATTGGTAACAAATCTATATCAATCATATTCTAGCTAACTTATATTGTATTATACATGTATTCTAATATATTATGTAATCTTGGGATACCATAGACACGTATGCAAATGTTTTGACATATCATATCGACCCATGTATATATATTATTTGGAACAACCATAGACACTCTATATGCAGTAATGTTTGAGTTAGCTATACAGGGTTGAGGTTGATTCCAAAAATATATATACTTTGAGTTGTGATCTATCCTGAGACGTGTATACACTGGGTCGTGGATTGATTCAAGATAATATATATCAATTTATTTCTGTACATCAAACTATGGACAACTAGTTGTAGGTTACTAACGAGGACAGCTGACTTAATACGCTTAAATCATTAAAACGTAATAAAAAGTGTTGTGAATATATTTCGATCATACTTTGATATATACGTACATATTTTTTATAGGTTCGTGAATCGACTAGTGGCCAAGTCATACTTCCCGACGAAGTAAAAATATGTGAAAGTGAGTTATAGTCCCATTTTTAAAATCTAATATTTTTGGGATGAGAATACATGCAGTTTTATAAATGTTTTACAAAATAGACACAAGTATGTGAAACTACATTATATGGTTGGATTATTAAACCGAATATCGCCCTTCGAGTCTGGTAGCCTAAGAATTAGGGAAATGGCCCCTAATTGACGCGAATCCTAAAGATAGATCTATTGGGCTTAACAACCCCCATTCAGGTTATGGATGGTTTAGTACTTCGAGATTATTATACAGATGAGAGGTATTGTTTTGGGGATATTCTATGCATTAAGTTAACGTCGGTTACCAGGTGTTCAACATATGAATGATTTTTATGCACTTGCGAGTGTAATGATATTTATGAAAAATGAGAAATCTTGTGGTCTATTATTATGATTTGATAATATATAGATTAAACCTATAACTCACCAACATTTTTGTTGACGTTTTAAGCATGTTTATTCTCAGGTGATTATTAAGAACTTCCGCTGTTGCATACTAAAATAAGGACAAGATTTGGAGTCCATGCTTGTATGATATTGTGTAAAAACTGCATTCAAGAAACTTACTTTGATGTAATATATTTTTATTATAAACCATTATGTAATGTTCGTGTGTAAACGGTATATTTTAGATTATCATTATTTGATAATCTACGTAATGCTTTTTAAATATTTATCGATAAAATAAAGGTTATGGTTGTTATAAAAATGAATGCAGTCTTTGAAAAACGTCTCATATAGAGATCAAAACCTCGCGACGAAATCAATTAATATGGAACGTTTATAATCAATATGAACGGGACATTTCAGTCATTAGCGAATACCTTACTCCTTAATCGCTCTAAATTATTGTGAATGAATTTCTTCATCACAATTTGATTCTAAAATTCTAAGATATTATCGTATCTTTCATTATTAATATCCTCAATATTTCTGAAGATATCTTCATAAATATTCTCATCTGATATTAATTATCTCTCCACTCTATCTGTGTTATATCATAAAAGAAATCTGTTTTAGTTTCTAAATCTCTGAAAACTTTTGAATTATGAATGATTTTGAAGTAGTGTTGGGAGCTGAAGCATGAGTTAGTATAATATAATGACACTTGATCAACGTGATTATATTACAGTAAGTCATGCTGAGTTTCTAATGGAACATGGTGATTCACAAATTATAACGTCATCATGTGCCATGTTACACGACTCTTACATTCTATCTAATCTATAAACATATCAAGAACATATTTTCCTGACAGTTCTATCGTTTCCCTTGAGTTCTGATAATTTAACTAATCAAGATCGTGCTATTACAATCTCTCTCTTAGAACATTAGCCATGTTCATTCGAAACGCTATATCTACGAATTCTGGACCATTATTCACTTGAATTAAAGTCGGGAAGAGAAAACAAAAGGATGGAACTCCAAAATATAAAGGAAATGGAGGGAGTGAATTTATAGTAAAATATCCGGCAGAGCAATCAAAACAGATTACCGCATTTAATTAAAGGGATTCTAATTTCTTTAATCGCCGAAGAATCAAATCTTAATCAGATCACGAAGATTTTCTGTAAATCCCTTGAATTCCGGAATTCAACCATGACTAGTGAAAAGTTATGATGAAACTTGTCTATCTCATCTCACTATTTAGTGATAGCTTTATTCGTACGCTTCGAGTAATCAACTTGTTTTATCTATATTATTCAATAGTGATAAAACTCTATTTATTAGCTCATAATCGTCATGAAAACATATTCATTGTCAGCCATGACCATCCCAATCAAATTTTGGGACGAAATTTCTTTAACGGGTAGGTACTGTGACGACCCGAAAATTTCCGACCAAATTTAAACTTAATCTTTAAATGATTCCGACACGATAATCAAAGTCTGTAATGTTGAGTCTCAAAACTTTTGAACTATTTTCATGAAATCTTTTGACCTTTGACTGTTTTCGAGATTCACGAACAACTAATTGTAAATTGATATGGATATATAAATATATAAATATATTTTATTATAATTTGAAAAGTTATTAAACTATAGTATGAAATTGTTGTTATAAATAATTATTTAAGATAGTATATTAAGTAAGAAAATTATTATTTTATATATATATATATATATATATATATATATATATATATATATATATATAAGAATATTACTTGTAAATATATATAATGATAATAAATTTATATGTTTAAAAATATATAATTAGTATATCCATTTAGGTAATAAAATTTAATAATTTAAAATTTTATTCATATAATATATTGAATATATATATATATATATATATATATATATATGTGTGTGTGTGTGTGTGTGTGTGTGTGTGTGTGTGTGTGTGTGTGTGTGTGACTTAGAAGTTAGTTATTAAAATAGTAACACTCGATTGATAGTCGATTGATATTAAGTAAAGTTAAAAAGAATACTTATTAATATACAATATATAATTGTAAGTTATTACATAATATGCTTACATAAATTCTATACATAATTATTATAAATATATATATATATATATATATATATATATATATATATATATATATATATACATATATATATATATATATATATACATATATACATATATATACATATATATATATATATATATATATATATATATTTATATAATTTATAATTATTATATGAAGAAATTAGAATATTTCAGTCTATGTAAATATTAGTATGATAACATTAATTTGTAATATTATTGTTACAAGTATTACTATTATTATTAAAATTATTATTAAAATTATTATTATTAATTCAATATTAACATTATTATTAATAATTATTATTATCAATATTATTATTATATTATGATAGTAATTATTTTTAATATTAACAATACTATTATTAAGATATTGATTAATTATGGAAATTAAATATAATATATATATATATATATATATATATATATATATATATATATATATATATATATATATATATATATATACGCGTAACTCTATCTGCTTTACTTATTTATTTTTCTATCTTTTCGTTTTCATTCGGTTTACTCGTGACTGCAAAAATTCAACCCTACATATCAATTTAATTGTTCTTTGATTCAAACTGCAATTATTCAAAATCCAACCTGTATATCTCTCGCGTGATACAACCTTGCTGCTATTCGAATTATTATTATACAATATTATTAATAAAACAGCCGGCTTCCCTGTTCGTGAAATTGATTAATCAAAAGGCAATTTTCGAAACAATCAACAAAATCTAATATTGCAAGAGTATTAGGAATCATCCAAATGATCTATCTGTAAGTTTATAACCTCTAATTCCTTCAATTAGTTATGAATTTTGAAGTCAAATGTTAAATTCAAAAAGTCAAAGAATTTGATAATCAAGAAATTCGAACTCAGTTTGATAATTCTGAATCAATTAATGATTCAGAAAACTTCTATAAGTGATTTAAAACATAAGTCATGTTATATTTTTAACCTAAAACAATCTAAAACTGGAAATTCGATTTTCAGTTCATAGTGTTCTTGACCTTGATATGCAATAACTTAAATTTAAAACAATTTACAAAAATTAGAAATGTGAAGTTGTTAAAAATCTTATAGTGAAACTTTCTGTAAATTCTCAAATCTCAAATTATTACATCGATTGATAATTTTGAAGTCAAAGTATTAATTGAAAAAGTCAAAAGGATTTTTTTTTCATAAAATTCAAATCTGTTTTAAAGATTCAAGTTCAATTGTTAATTTTTAAAGTTTCAGTATATAAATTGAGATGTAATTTATGCTAAGGGCATAAGCTATAAGCATTTGAATCTTTGAGTTTGGGGTTGGAGTTCTTCACGAAATCAGCACAGCGTATGCTGTTAATAATATATATTTTTTTCTGTTCTTTATTTTTTTTTAAAACCCAATCACAACTGATTAATTACAATTCATTAGTAAACTCGCTAATTTATCCGTTATGATTAAAAAAAACTGGTTTTGGCCATCTGGATTATGTGTCAAAGAAGAAAAGGAAATTTAATTAAATACAGATTAAATAAAATTAATCTCTGTTTTAATCAGGAAAACATAAATGGACGATTGGTTAAGCGTGTTTGCGAGTATTCGAGAGGTCACGGGTTCGAGCCCCGTCATGGGCAATTCTTTTTAGAAAGGCTTTCAAATGGGTATACACTTTTATATTATCATTTTAATTATTTTTATTATTATATTTATTATTATTATCATATTTATTATTATTATTATTATTATTATTATTATTATTATTATTATTATTATTATTATTATTATTATTATTATTATTATTATTATTATTATTATTATTAGTGTTATTGTTATTATTGTTATTACTAATATTATAAACATTATTATTATTATTATCATATGTATAAGTATTATAATTATTATCATTATAAGTATTAATCATAATATTAATTATAATAACCTTATCATTTTAGTATTATTACCATTATTATGATTATTATTACTATTTTCGATATTGATATATGTATTATTATTATTATTATTATTATTATTATTATTATTATTATTATTATTATTATTATTATTATTATTATTATTATTATTATTATTATATTATGATTGTTATTATTAGTGTTATTATGAAAAGATAACACAAGTTATTATTATTTTCATTAATATTAATATTAGTACCATTTTATAAGTATTAGTATTATTATTATTAAGTGTTATAAATATTTTGGTTATTATTATTATTATCACTAATAATTGTATTATTATTATTATTATCATTATGATTAGGATTATTAATATGAAAATAATACAAGTTATCATTATTTTAGTATTAGTAACACTTTTGTAACTATTAGTATAATCAGTGTTATTATTAAACAAAAGTATCGTTATTAACAATATCATTATTATTATTAAATATTATCATTTTAATAAAGTTATTATTCATATTAGTAGTAAATCAGTAATATCAAAACTATCATTTTTATACAATTAAATATTTTGTACATAAAACATATTATTTACATATATATATATATATATATATATATATATATATATATATATATATATATATATATATATATATATATATATATATATATATATATATATATATATTAATATTCTATATAAATCATATTAACATAACATATATAAAAACTTACATACAACAAATTAAGTATTTTTAATATAATACTAAATATTTATAGATATCAAAATAACTATATTACTCACTTTAAATACATATACAAAATAAATATATACAACATATAATTTAAGATATAAAATGAAGTATATATTTTTAAAATGGAATCTAGTATAAATCTTATATAACTACAAAATATATATAAATAATATATATTAATAAATGAAATTTTGAAATTTCAATTATATGTTTTAATATATATAATTGATATAGGTTCGTGAATCCGAGGCCAACCCTGCATTGTTCAGTATCGTCGTGTGAATATTTTTACTACAAAATATTGTAGAGTGAGTTTCATAACTCCCTTTTTATATATATATTTTTGGGACTGAGAATACATGCGTTGCTTTTATAAATGCTTTGCGAAATAGACACAACTGATCGAAACTACATTCTATGGTTGGATTATCAAACCGAATATGCCCCTTTTTAGCTTGGTAGCCTAAGAATTGGTGTTTATTATAATTGCCACCAAGAATTGGTGTTTATTATAATTGCCACCAATTGAAGCGAATCCTAAAGATAGATCTATGGGCACTAACAAGCCCCAGTCAGAGAATTTGAACTGCTTTAGTACTTCAATTTATCATGTTCGATGTGAGTCCCGGAATGATGGGGATATTCTATATGCATCCTGTTAAGGTCGGTTACCAGGTGTTCACCATATGAATGAATTTTAATTCGCGAGTTACGCGTGACAATATATGAGATCTTGTGGTCTATTAAAATGATGAAAATGAATGATTATGATAAACTAATGAACTCACCAACCTTTTGGTTGACACTTGAAAGCATGTTTATTCTCAGGTATGAAAGAAATCTTCCGCTGTGCATTTGCTCATTCTAGAGATATTACTTGGAGTCATTCATGACATATTTCAAAAGACGTTGCATTCGAGTCGTTGAGTACATCAAGATTATTATTAAGTCAATTATAGTTGGATATATTATGAAATGGTTTGCATGCCGTCAACTTTCGATGTAAAGAAAGTTTGTCTTTTAAAAACGAATGCAATGTTTGTAAAATGTATCATATAGAGGTCGAGTACCTCGCGATGTAACCAAATGTAATGTATTCGTCCAGATGGATTAGGGTGGGTCTTTATATTATGTACCCAGGTGTTGTGAATGGGGACCTTAATACACCAGTTGGCCTTCTTTCTCTGATTCCACGTCGAATGTGCATTGAAGAAGTCCTTTCGATTTCATTATCAGACAAAGATCGATTGAAACACGTATCATCATCCTATTACACGATAAATAACATAAGTAACATAAATATTCAATTCAATTAATACCAAAAATACCAAAAAATGTACCTGATATTATTGTTGCGATAAAAGTTTTTCTTGTTGCATAACAAGTTGTTTACAATCAGTTAACTCTTTCTCTTGTTTGTCCATCCGCTTTGTCAACAACTCTATCATACGATGTAAATTGTGTACATCAGGAGGGCCCTCTGTATCTACATCTTCTGTTGAATGCTTGTGGGGTGTCTGCTCAGACCCATCAACAACTGGATCATCTGTATCAACTAGATCATCCTGGACCTCATCCTCGATCTCATCTTCTGGTACCTTTCCTCCTCTAAAGTACACGTCACTCTGAATCCACCATTGACAACTCTTTTCTGTATCAGTTGGCTGCAGACCACGTAAAGGTCTCTTTTTCTTGGGACACTCATCCTACATAATAAGAATAATAAGAATATTAGCAGAATAGAATACGCAAAGACGCAAACTTAAGCTTGCGTCAGCGTATGCAAGGACGCAAAACAACTCTTGCGTCCAGAAACAAAGTCACACGCAAGGACGCAAGGATAACCTTGCGTCCAAAAACAAAAGCACACGCAAGAACGCAAGACCAACCTTGCATCAGCATAAAAACAACACGCAAAGACGCAAGGCCTACCTTGCGCCCATACCAGAACCTGTCTGTAAACAGATAAACTATGCAACAATTTAGTATAAACTAACATTTTTAAAATGTAACAAACCTGAATATCTAGGAGTTTAAGGTATTCAGAGATTCCATATGACTCGGCAGATGAACGCTTCCAAAAAAGAGCCCTCGGTACTCCATTCTTGTCAGTCTTTTTGGCAAACGGTTTGATGGTACGACGGTAAGACTCGAGAATCCAAATCTACAAATTAAAAAAACAATTAATTTATGTTACATCTTAATTTTAATTAACATTAAATAATAAATATCCAACCATTTACCTTGGATGCCCACATAAATCCCGCCAAAGTGTACGCCTTTCCACTCTCTAATTGGCTTTCACGAATAACAAACCCTTCACTAACCGCTTCGTAAGTTGGCTCCCAAATACGAAACCCCCATGGATACTGATTAACACGCGAGAACTCTTCGACTAACCATAAAAACTTTTTATTAACAACATGGATCCCTTGTTTACCCATAAAACCTCTCTCTACAATCAAGATAATTGCTAGTCGCACCACATCATCGTCACTAATACGGCTGTGATCAGATTTTAAAAGCATCTTTTCAACATCACTAATCAAAACATTTTGAGAATCTTTAAACCCCTTAAATAAACGTCTTCTAATAGGTTCGGTCTGGACGTCATAATTCTTCGGGATGTAATGTGCCATGTCCGTTCGGCTGCTAAACAAAAAACCCGTCACAAGACAAAATTCACGGCGACCAAATCTAATTGAAAAATTGTTCTGAAAATGAAACCATAGATCCTTATGCTCATCGGGGTACTTAACATTATCTAGTCTTTCCGGCCGCACACTCTTCCTTTGGAGCATGCAATGTACAAGCCCGAGATCATTACCAAAGTATTCTAGATCTAACTATGAACCAAAACAAGTTTCTTTAAACTTTTTAATTTGATTCTCAGTCATGACCTTCTTAACATCCCCTATAACGCTCAACTTATTCTTCATAGTTAACTTTCCTTCCACAAATCCCTGCATAAGTAACAATAAAATCAGCAGTTAGTGTCAGGACGCAAGCACGCAAGACAAACCTTGCGTCCGTTTAATTTACCAACGCAAGAACGCAAAGACAAGCTTATGTGCAAGACGCAAGGACGCAAAGACAGCCTTACGTCCACTCAGGCACCATATGCAAGGACGCAAACTTGACCTTGCGTCTTGTCAATTTCCATAATTTTACGAGCTACTAATGAGTGTTTCACTCGTACATATAACCCACAATACAGATGCATATCATTAATAAACGGTTGTACTTCATTAAACACAATTACACCTCAAACATGCATTTCATCGAGCAGTTGGTGTGCACACTTATACAATTCGCATCGAACACAAAATAAACAGATAAAACGCAGATATACAACGAAGTAATCACTAACCTGGTTGCTCGCCATCGTTGCAAGGTTGATTCCTTGATTATTTGGTTGATTATTTCGTGAAAACTCTAATTCTTTTGCGTGAAAACCCTATACTTCGTGAAAACCCTGTTAGGCTTGTATAAAAGGTAACGGTGGTGGCAAGAGGGGTTAGGTGGTAGTGGAGGTGATGATGGAGGAGGATCTGGTAATAGCAATTGAAGCGATGAAGTTGTTTTGCGTTTGTGCTTGCGTTTGTGCGGATCGCCTGACTATGTGTTTTTTTGCGTATTTGCGAAGTGGGTTGAAAGTGTGGAGTGCCAGGTTAAAAGATGTCATTTAACCGTAATTTTTTAGAAAAAGACGCAAGGACGCAAGGTCGCAAGGTATCTTGCGCCTTGCGAGGGCATTTTATCAATTTTTTTTTTTTTTTTTTTAGCTTTGGTGCAAGGGGTGAAAATTATTTGGACATTTTGGTGATAATCCAGTTGTAGTTGTTGATAAGGCCCAAAAACATGGGCCTATTTTTGTGAACATGTTCGCTATCTTAAGACGATGGGTTCTCGAGTGTTCAATAATACCGGTTTAATATTGACCCAAACGGGACGCCACCATCTACTCATTTAACTCCGGTTTTCACATACCACTTCCATCCTCGCACGGTTCAGAAACTACAAAAGATCGATGGCGGAAGAAGAGAAGGGCGCAACTGCAGCCGCCGTTGCCGGCGGCGAATTTTACCTGAGGTATTACGTCGGTCACAAAGGAAAGTTCGGTCACGAATTTTTGGAGTTTGAGTTCCGGCCAGACGGTAAACTCCGGTACGCTAATAACTCAAATTATAAGAACGATACAATGATCCGTAAAGAAGTTTTTCTCACACCTTCCGTTCTCAAGGAATGCCGCCGTATTGTTTCCGATTCTGAGGTTAATTTCTGTGTATTTTTCAGTTTTTTAATCTTAAATTGAAATAGTTAGGGTTTTAGCTGCTTTTGCATTTCTGATTTTCAACGTATTTATTATATCGTCTTGTATATGTTTGTATTTGTGTGGATACTAAGTCGTTCGTGGAATAATAGGGTTTATTACGGTTATTTGTGGATTTTAGGTAAAATTGATCCAGTTCACTGTAATTAGGTTAGGTTTTATATAATTATCTTTGTTAAATTTGCAATTGGTTGGATTTTAACTGTTCTTAAGGTTCTGTGTATACTTTTAGAGCTGCTTACATTGTTTGATTTGTGGATTTGGATATCTAGGGTTTGGTTTATTAGCAGATGTTAGTGCTCAGATGAGTAGTTTTAGTGGATTTAAGATGAGCCTGATTCTGCAACACTTTGATTATTAATACATCTGATATGAGCTTAGATAATTATGGAACTGATTATTTTGCTTTACTGAACTTTGTTTGATATAATTATGAGCTTATAGATCTCACCATTGTCGTGCCATGAACTAATCATCTGCCGAGACGTTGTGTATGCTTGTATTGACAGGATTTTGTGTTCATACAGCTTTCATATTATTTTTCATAACCTTGTTTATGTCTGGGGAACGTGGGAATGACTTAGAAAACACTTTTAAATATCGAAAACACGTTATTTACAAAAAAAAATGTTTCAGACTTCTTCATTTAAATAAATCTTATAAGCTGTTTTCGAAATAAAGAAGTATCAACTTTTTTATATTTATATTTATATATATATTATATATTACCTCTTCACAATTTTTACATTTTGTAACTTGATATTCACATGAAAATCGACAAATACAAAATAAACTCATTATATCAGTGAATAATCACATGTGACTATCATGTTGTATTTTGTGATTATCTTGAATAATCACAACGATGGCGACAGTTAAAATTTTGAAAAACGTTAATATTTTGTTTTGATATATATATATATTTTTTTTTATCATAGCTTGTAGAAGTTATTGTTATAGTAATCATTGAATTTTGGAAAAAGTTTTGAAAAATAATGTGTTCCGAATCCTTAGAAAAAGTGCTTTTAAAGTCATTCTCACGATATTTGGCCTTCTTATTTGAAATCTCATATATATACAGAGATTTACATTCAGTCTCTAGGTAGCATTTTAGGGCTGCTGTCTAGGACTCTTTCTGTGCTCATGTGACTCTGTTAAATCCTATAAACCTGTTTCTGCTTTAAATTTTTAACAAACCACATGTATATGGAGCCTGATAAGAGATAAAGGTACAAAGTTTTTGATATGTTTTTAGCTTTTATTGTAGATTATGAAGGAAGATGATAATAACTGGCCAGAGCCCGATCGTGTGGGACGACAAGAGCTTGAGATTGTGATGGGCAATGAGCACATCTCGTTTACTACTTCAAAGATTGGGTCACTCATGGATGTTCAAACCAGTAAGGACCCTGAAGGGCTTCGAATCTTCTATTACCTTGTTCAGGTTGGTAACACATTCATACTGTTGATGTTAGTAGGAGTAATCATGCTAACCTACTTGTTGATTATTATTATTGTCTTGATCACTTTTTATTCGATATGATATAATATATTACAACCCAAATGATGTGTTTTTTCTATCATACACAATACACTAAAATAGGGAGAGTAGGGCTGAGAAGAAGGTAGACTGCTTACCACCCTAAGATAATCAGTTTGCATATAAGTGGTTAGGTGCTTAGATATAGATACAATTGTTTGACCTGAATTTTTTCCCTCTGGTGGTTTATATATGACTGCGTACTATTGTTATTATTATATGGTTAAAAATGAACTTGATATGTCAGGAATATTGACAAAATTTTAATATCCTGCAAGTTGTTGATACATTTGGTTACCCGTTATTTTTTGTTTGCTAACGGATGTTGAAAATGCAGGACCTGAAGTGTTTCGTGTTCTCGCTAATATCACTCCATTTCAAGATCAAGCCAATCTAAGTAATGTCTAGTGTAGTGTGAGATTCTTAAAGGGTATTTGTCGGATTGTTTAAGTTGACCTTTTGTGTTATTCAGGTTTGTGTGGGATATGATCTTTGATGTTAAAAATCATGTAATTGGCTTCAACTGGATGTGAGTCGTATTGGTTGTTCATTCGATATTTATGTCCTTGTTATAAGTTGAATTTAAATTTAAATTAAAGTCAGTCTTAAACTTTACATACATCATCATCATCATCAAAATTAGGTAATTACCCCTGATACTACATTTTCTATTTGTCACTGTAATCTCTAAATTGTATCGACACATGTATCCAACTTCATTATGGATCGATCTTGATATCACCTCTAAATCCAAACGTCTCTTATTCATTCATACAACATTATATAGCATAACCCATACTATATGTATCATATTGTTGATATGGTTATAAGTATAGGTTTCGTTTTATTTCGAGAAAAATTCTTCCACAACAAGCATGAAAAGGTATGAAACGCTTAACGCTCTTCCATCCTGCAAGATGGCTGAAGGTGAATCGTTTGGCGCTCACATATGTTATAGCGATGACAGGCTACATTCGTCTCCTTGATAGACTTGACCAGGAGTTGGCTTCTGATATAACCCTAAATTCACTTCTTATAATCATTTTATCATGACACGTATGCAACATGTATATATATTCCAGAGTTTCATGTGTTGCTCATATCCTTTGAAACATTATTGGTACAACTACATGCTATACTTTGTCGGACGACAGGGTTAAGTCGGTGTAATCTTGTCCGAGTAGACCAACTATCGACAATGTCAGACAGTTGGTCAACAGACAGAGTCCGTCAGACAGAGTCCGTCAGGCGACAGTCACCTGACAGCATATAAATAAGGGATACGGTTTCATTCAAAGTTTACCCACCTAATATCAACCCTAGCATATTCTCTATGTTCTATTCGTTCTCAAGCATAACCAACACCAATATCAACTTCTAGGCATCGATGTAATATATTCCCTAGGTCTAGGTTTGATTTATTCGATCCCGCGAGTTAGGTTTATTCGATTAAAAACTTTGTCTAGTGTTTCCGCCTCTAGCTCAAGTTATATGTTTGTGTCTAAGATCAAATACGTCCAACAAAGAAGATTAGTCTGTTCTGTATATTAACATTGAATATTAATGTAAAATAATATTCCGGTCAATCTAAGGTTAGCATTATTTTAAAGATCATAGGTCTACTGTGGCAATTTTCAATTTTGTATTGTAAAGAAGTCATTAAGTACCAAAACAGAAGTTAATGAAAAGGAGGAGAGAATGCCAGAAACAATAGTATGACTGCAATTATGAAGAAAGATTCGTCTGTTGAATTGGTTTAAAAGTCTGCAAATGTCAAGTAAATTAAGGTTATTGACATTATGAACTCTTACAGTATTGTTAATGTTAATATAATCACCAAAAAAATACATTATCAGGAGGTAACAACATTTTATTATGAATAATAACAGTACATGAAATTTGAAGCAAAAAAGAAAAAGACCAAACCATCATTTTCAATTTTGTAACTTTCCTAGAAATGTCATATGTGAGCAAGTTTTCTGTTTTTTTCTTCTATTTAAATAATTTCATTGATGATAAGTGTTAAAGTGTACTTCGAAAAAGTATCATAGTACAAAGTATTTTGATGACAAATTTGGATGATTAGATAACAAGAAGAAACTTGAAGTACATAACAGAACACACTAAAAGTTGTTACATAATGATCATACCTATATATATTGACCATTCTATATATATAAAATACACAATTACAATTACAATTACAATTACAATCACGATCACAAATCACACTTTCACACCACTACACATCTATATTGCTAAGAAACTCGCACAATCATACCTTCTTTAAAACCATGATCACATTTTATTAATAATATAATACTAATCAAACATACATAGATTTATTCAAACGGACCGGCCCAACTTTATCCACGGTTACCAGGCCCGCTTCCACCACTACCACTACCAGAACCATGCCCACCTCCATGAGCTCCACCACCACCTGACCCATAACCATAACCCGACCCTGAACCACTCCCACTTCCACTCCCAGAACCATAACCAAATCCATAACCTTTACCAAACCCGGTGGCCGATCGCCCTGAGCCTGACCCGTAACCCCACCCGCTTCCCGGGCTTGACCCATAACCCCAACTATAATCCCAGTTCGGTCCATGGGCTGATCCAGTAGCTCCATTTGGGTTTGAAGTGGACATTTGGTTCACAAGAGTCTTTCTTCCACCTTTAAGATTATAAGCTAAAGTAGCAGTAGAGATGCATAACAAGAACAGACCAAACAACAAAGTTTGGTATGTTTTCATAACAATTAAAGTTGTTTGATTAGAGTTATTATCTTAGTGATTTATCCAAATATGGACTTGGATTATATAGTGATGAGTTAGTGTGATGACTAAATAGTGGAAGAAGGGTATTTATGTAATTTTGAACATGGGGGCATGAGGACCCGTGAATGGTGCTAAGACCCCTAGCTAGTGCACACTTGGTATAATCTTGAAGGTGGATATGAAATATGGATAGTCATTTGCCACTTGTGATGATATTTTGCACTTGATTTTCAATTCACCATCAACTCTGGTAACATGTAATTACTTTGTACGGAGTATATTGTATACATTAATAATTAATTAATACATATAATAAAATGTTATGCATGCCCACACACTTTTGACTTTACCTTGACAACTGAAATGTTACAAATCAATGGTCCAATTAACATCTTATATAATTATTTAACAAAACGTGTTATACATTAATAGATTTTAGATTTGATTACTTTGATTTGATTATGAGATAATCTAACAATTTCAAAATCAGATTATTTGATAAATTATAAATAATCAGAGAAAAAGGAGTAGGCGGGATAGGAAAAGTGATTATCACGCTTTGTTGCAGTAAAAAATAATGTACTTATTTTTTTTTCCGTAATAACCAAGTCAATTTTGTACTAATATTTATAGTAAATTCTCATGTAACTAAAGATGTACCTATAAATTTAGTGAAAGTATACTAGCTTAGATATAAATATTTTGATTAAAATAGCATATATATGTTGATCGATAATTTGATATACGCCTAGTTAAAAATGGACATCCATTATAAGAGTGGGTACATACTCATATACCTAACCTTTTGAGTTTTGATGAATAAGTTACACATGCTTTTTTTGTAGATAATGACTAGTTTGAAATTTGTGAGACGGATTAATCTACTAAGTATATAAGTTGCCTTTTTTCATGATGATATTTTTATGAACCCAAATCTTGTGCTTTGTATATAAATTGAAATAAGCCCAGTTTAGTCCATACAGACTTGAGGTTCCCTAAGTTTAGTCCGTCCGGACTCAAAGTTCTCCTCTTAAGTCTTAACCTTCAAAGTTATCTGCTTCTCTATGGCATCCCTACAGAATCCAAAGTTGTAACCAGGTCCTTTAACTTCTATTATTTTATACATATGACCTGTACATTTTAGAATTACCACAAATAACTTTAAATTATTTTAATATCTAAAATAATTTTTCAATTTTTCTAGAAATTTAACAGAGATCATGACGCTTTATGCATTAATAACATCATAAGTAATTAAGTAGCTTTAAGAGCTAAAAAAGATGCATGCTAATTTATAGGAAACACCATGCATGGTATATGAGCATAAACATGATATACATTATAGCTAATTTCATTCAGAATTAACTTTTGTTGTCATTAATGTCATACTATGGACATCAAAATATCAAATCATAATGCTTTATGGCTACTTCCACCAATCATGGATCAAGATTTATATACAATTAAAAAACTGTGGCACATATGAACCTTAAAATCATAAACAATATGATTGCTTGATAAGAAAGATCAAGTGTGATGGGTCACATTGGACAACTGAAGAATCTTTACAATTGTTGGTGTTTTTGATGGTGAAAAAGATTTCCACAATAAGAGAAATTGGGATACTTCGATAATTCTTATCCAGAACGTTCCGCTTAAAACTAACATTAGACCACATCAGCATAAATGTACATTTCTTTTTCATCAATAACTCATTACATTTCACTAATATCCATGACATACCATCCTCTCCATTACATGAACACACTAAATTAGTTAAATCAGTTACTTTACCATTAATATGTTATATGTACAAGCTTTTAAAACAAAACACCTTGTGATGCATTATGCTATATATCAATGAAATGGAGCACAAAAGAAAATTAATGAATGAATGAACACTAGCTAGTATTGGCGTTAAAGATTGGAACCACCTTTGGCGGATCAATTGGCGGAACCGATACTAGTGGTCTTAGCAACTTTACAATTAATTGCACAAAATTAATATAATATAAAAGTAATTCAAAGGTGCAACTGACCCCAACCTTTCCCCATGGTGTTTGTGCCTCTATTAGTGTGGTGAAAATGGCCTATTACCCGAGGTTTTACCTTCTATGAGGGAGTTAATGTGCTCGTTCATAGGAGAGTTTTCTCGCTTACTAAAAAAAATGGCCTATTGAACTATTGATGATGTATGAGAAATGGGAGAATTAAAGTTAATGTGGCAAACTAAGGAACAGTGAGTCATCCACTGATCCACATGTGAATATAGATACTGGGTAGGGCTATTCGACTAATCTAACGTCACAATCTTAACAACTCAATGGCTTTTGTCCCAATATTCATGTGAACAAAAAGATAGGTGATCAAGTTCTCGTCGATTATGCATTTCTATGTGTAACAACAACAAAAAAAAATATATTAAAGGGGGATAGAATTGTACATGTGCGTTTTGAGCGGTTAAGGTTGTTAATGATCATAGTTTTGCTGATATAATTTGTGTGCATGTGAAGTAATATCTTAACTTTTTATACTGTTATATATCATAAAGAAAAAATTACTATATGTAGCCACTATGGTACATTGGGTAAATTAAAGTATCAAGAGTGCCTAAAATCAAGTTGGACAGTTGATAAAATGGACCATGGAGGCAACTATTTATTGGGTCAATTACGGGATCAACTATTTGGGCCTACCCATGTGACCCCAATACTAAAATCCAAAACCACATTCGGAGTTTACACTACTCCAACTCCATTAAATAAATATATGGGGAAATTGGTCAAAATGACCACGTTTCCGAAAGAGTTTACAATATGCTCTTAAAATTTGAAAATTGCGAAATATGCTCTCTGCCTACGCATCACGCATCACAGATAGTGCGTGTGACTTGGTGCGTGATGTGTGTCATCGAGCTTTATATTGAGACATCATGACCCTCTGGCGTAAGACGCCTGCTTCCTAATGTACACGCATCATGCACAGACCAAAACGCACCATGCGTGTTTCTAGTATATTAGTGCGTGTATACTCACAACAAATGCTTGTTTGCTTAGTCGTCGGTCAACACGCATCACACACTATGATGGTGCGCGACAGTGGCGGAACTAGGATTTTTTTCACCGGGGGCAAAAAAAATTCGAAGGTTTTGGGGCAAAAGTTGGAGACTTTTGGTCAAAATTCGAAGGTTTTGGAGCAAAATATGTAGGTTTTGGGGCAAAAAAAATTCAATCGGGGATTATGTCAAAAAACCCAAAAATGTTACACTAAAAAAAAATCTACTGGGGCGGCGCCCCCTGCCCCCATGTAGTTTCACCTCTGGTGCGCGATGCGTAGGCAGAGGTTATATTTTGCAATTTCGATTTTTTGAGGACATCTTGTTTACACGTTTCGAAATCGGGGTAATTATGACCAATTTCCCAAATATATATGTTTAGTTCTATATTGTATAGTAAAGATTAAGGTTTAAAATACTTAAACGCAAATTTCAATCTATATATTATTGTGGATAAATGTAATGTACATTTATCTATATTTATCTATATATCAATAGAGAGGCTGGTCGGATACGGTAAAGTTAGTCCAATTTTGTAACATTGCACTCTACTACTCTGGTATACACCGTACACGTGCTTTCAAATATTGTAGAGCTAGTCCAATTAATTTATGTGATCGTATGTAAAATTTCACCAAATTACGAGTTAATAAGAGAATTATGCCTAAACGGTTCAAATATGCCCATCCAACAGACAACAGTGTTCTAAGAGAGGACGATTTTTAATGGTTCGTATGTGCCAATTTGAAGGTTGGTAAAAGAAAGTTGATTAAAACTTGTTGACTTATCTGCTTAATAATGAACGGTTGGTAATGATTAATTATGGGAAATTTACGATTTGGTATTTTCTAAGACTTGGTTAATGAAAATTATTAAGGTCATATCAGCATTTGTAGAATAAGATTGTAACGGAATACTGACTAATATACAATTACGTTATGTTATTGTATACACCATTTCTAACTTTAATAATCATATATTTACTTACCTAATCATGCAATTGATAAACTTAATCTTCAGCTGATAATATATAACCAACATGGTTGTGAAAAGATACATCGTATGTTGAATGAAATGGAACACACCATGTACTTGCAAAAAGAAAGAGTGTTCGAGTATTTCGAAATTTTTAATCCGAGCGGTAATGTTTTAGTAAGTAAACATCTTCTATTTTAAATTTAAAATAGTCAACTTCAATTTAAATAAATATTTTTCAACTAACAATAAAATATTTCAGTAATGTAAATTGGTTGAATTGAGTTCAACAATTACATTTTACTATATAATTTTATTATATTTATTATTTAGTGTTTTTCGAAAGAATTAATGGGACTTCGTGGTCTTCAAAGTGATAGAACAGTTTCATGCTTCAATGCTGCAGGAAAAGAATGGAAATGACGATTAAAAGAAGAAAAGTCAAAGAAAAAACCTAACCTGTGTGTGTCCTCAGGATTTTCACGTTTTCGATATCAAAATCATATAAAGTCTGGCAAAGAATGTTCATTCACCTACTGTTTTAAAGAACATGTTTTTTATCTGTAACATGTTTTCAACAATTCATAATTTTGAGTTGTGTATTGGATAAATGTATTAAAAATACAACTATGTTTCAAATTGCATAATAGTATTAATGAAGAAATTAGAGGCATTTCTTGATTGGAACACAAATATTGTTTGATAAGATCTATAACGTTTTCAATTCTTATGATTTATATACTTTTGAATTACTGTCATCATCATTTTGTAACATGATATAACCTTTGATATTTTAGATTTACGTAACTGAAAAGTACGCATGCAACGCTCGGATTCTTAAATCTAGTAATCATATATTTACTCACATAATCATGGTTATATTATTTTTGTTCATTCTTAACCTTTATATATAACATATTTACCCATTTCAAAAGAATAATATAATATACACATATTCATCATATCATATATACTCATTAATTTAAATGGACTATATATTTAAAACCTCGTAAGCTTGTTTCTTAACGAAACTGAAGCAATGATTTGTTAATTTCATTCCATGGACATGAACTAACTATGTGGATGGAGTGAATTGAAAGCACAAATACATAATGTTTAAATCCTCTCAAATTGGTTTCTTAATTTTGATTGTTTTTCAATTGAAAAGTATACACGATCTTAGGTGATATCTTTTGTAACTATAAAATATGAAATTGGAAAAACACGTATGTATACATTTTTTTTTATCACAATTTCACGTAATAGTGAACTCGAGTTTGAACATTTAGTATGTTTAAGCTATCATCTGTGCAACATTGATTTAAAGACATACCTCCATTGGGAAAAGGAGAAATGTTGCAGCATGTGATTCATACCACATGTGATCAAAACGGCCAATAAGGGAAATAGAAGAAAAGATCTCTACTTCTATGTTATGTGAGTCCCTTGAGGTATTAGTAACCTCAATTAATATCCTTATGACTTTTTCTTGTCTCTTGAGGCTTAGTTTGATGTTTGCTATCTTAAGGCGTTGTTTAAGGGTCATGAGCGATTCGACCTAGCGGGACGTTCTTAGAAAAGCAAGTCGAGTTAAGGCAGAAGGATTCTAAGAGAAAGGAAGATCATTTGAAGTTCGCATTGACTTGTATTCACCGGCCGGCCAATTATCTTGTCTCAGTGACAAATCTTAGTGATAAATGATAATTGGGAATGCAATATAGTTTTATGAGCAAAACTGAGATCATGTGAGTTATTAATGTGATTAATGATCAAGGATATTGCATACTAAATCTACTCTTGTCATTTTGTTTTGAGACGTTATATATTCCTAACAGATGTATAGCACTTGTGCTCTCAAAGTATGCTGGTCGCACAGCCTAGTTCCCAGTATGAATGGTTTGCGTACTACACGGTATGTTTTTTAAAGATATATGAGTATATCAAAAGTGTTTGTGTGCGAGTGGGAGATGTTGGAAATAAATTACACCCACAAACTTTTCTTTAGTAGGAATAGTTGGGAGTAGTTGAATTAAATGACAAAGAACTTTACAACCAACCTATTCTAAAAATGTCTCCATCCCATAGTGTAGTTGTTGGGAGTGGTTGAAGTTGTTGGGAATGATTGGATACATAAGTGTGTCTATAACTAAGAACAATAAGTAGTTTTTTCGATACACAATTGATACAGAAAAACATACATAAGTAAATTGAGAGTTTGTGAGTACATAATGTTCAAGTGGAACAATGCAAACCGTTGAAGGAACTTAGGCCGTGAAACCATGAAAGCTTTCCGTTTGTGATTGCTTTCTCCGACCGGTGATCTAAACGTCGATCATATTCGCTTCCGCTGCTAGTTTCGGGTATGTCTCGAATCTATCTAATATTCCTACATTGGTACCAGAGCTATCGTGTTTAGTTCCTGGTCAAATCCTAAGTTTTTTTTTTCTTCATTTTAGTTTGATGTTGCATGTGTTGTAGTTTGTTTTTATCATATATGATACTCACTTGAATTTGCATCACGTATCTAACAAATTGAAGAAATAGGGATTAATAACATTGTTTATTAAATTTTGAAAGACATTTGATTTGTTATGTTTAAATGGGTTCCGATGTAGTATAGATATATTGTATCTATTTTTTTTTCTCATAACCCTTTTAAACATTAAATTAATCTAGTGTTTTTTCAAGTAAAATAAAATGATGACATATGTTTGATTTAATTTGATTAAAGGGATGGTAGATATTAGACTTGCATATATAGTTATGTTCTTGTGATCAAATGAACATATCGTTAGTTAAATTTTGATAACACTTTTCTATGTTGATATGTGGTACATATTTAATATATTGTTTTTTAGTAAACAAACATAGACAGTGTATGTATACATTTTTTTTGATAGATAGATATATCACAAGTGATATTTTGTCCATATATGCCCTAAAAGCATAAAAGGGTACACGGATTAAAACATGAGGTGTGAAGAGATAAATATATGGATGCATGATTTTTTTTTTATGTTCTAGTCATCATCATCATCATCATCATCATCATGAGTATTAAAAGGAAATGCATGCTAATTTACTTTAATATTTGGGAACTGTTTCTTGACATAAATCCATTTGTCTTTATAGCCTTATGTTTGATTTAATACATGTCATGCTAGTAATAAAGAACCTCCAGATTATTATTACTATTACTATTCTAGTTGGTGTGACTATGACTATATAAAATGATATTATGTACTATCTTGTGTAGATTAGTAAACTAAATTAAAAATGATATATGGAGTATGTGTTAATCTTTTTGAGTTTTTTGTAACTCTTATTCATATTGATATTAATATAAATTAATGCCCCACAAATGTATTGGTTACATTAGAATCAATCTAAAATGATTCGAAATAAATATACATTAATGTCATTCTGTGACTCTTTACAATTATTTATGTAATAATTAATTAAGTAATAATTAATGTGTATTTGAGTTGAGTCTTTTAACGAACTTGGAATAGTTCAAAGATTTTTGTTTGGTCCATTAAAATTATCTCTGTGATCATTGTTATAACCGCGGTCTTTCTTCTATATAAGATATATAGATATTATATTAAAGAAACTTTTGTATCAAGGAAAAAAGTTGATTAATCATTTTTGTAATGATTATAAATTTCTTTCTGTTAAACTAATGAAATTGTGATCTTAACAATTAATTATTTTAGTAATAATTATGATAAACATTAATTTCGACTGAAAGTAAATATTAGACTTTCTATAGTTTGGAATAGATATTTCTATGTGAGATATTGAATATATTAACCATTTGTTGGTATAAATATACATTTCCACTATTTGGTTTGTTTATTTTCCAAATCGATTCATGTTATTTTTGTTTTAACATAAAGTGAGATTATGTATCCGATTTAATATAATTCTTTTGTAATTCTATATTTGTTATAGAAATTATTGAGAAAGAGAAAGAAAAGTTATACAAGGACCAAATTTATGTTATATTTCTTAGTGAAATATTGTAAACATGAATCATTACTAAGTATAATAATTAAACTTTCTTTACGTTTAAAAGTAATTTCTTAGTGAAATTAGAATCTTTATGAAATTAGCATATGTGCTATAATTAGATAACTTTGCATGATTGATCCTGTTAATTGTATTTTCATGGTAGAATTTGTGGACGATAATTGGGAACGTAGTGAACTTTTTCTTCACGACCTACTGTGAACTATCAATTTTGACATAATTTGATTATAGACAAAGTGTTTTGTATATATGAGTGGATATTAGTTAGTCTTGCATATTTGTCTACACATTAAACATTGGTTTAGTTGGACTTTGTGTTAAATAGTGGCTTTTACATCCAACAGTTTTATTAGTTAACTTAACTAAGATTATGAGTTAAACGTGAACAATTTCATAATAGAAGCATGAATACCCAATGCGTTTTGGAAGAGCAAGAGGCTCAAGATGCTCTTACCGTATTTAAGAAATGTATATGAGAAAGAAAATAAATCCCTAATTAAGTGGGAGTGTGAAGCGTGCGACACTTTACACAAGTTAAACTGTCAACTCACATCGTGTTGCTGAGTAATATTTTAACTTTAAAGACTTATTATCGTTATAAATATATTATCATTATCGGTTAATATACGATGATTAAAGTCTTACGCATGAACATTTGTTCAAGATTTAATTATTTTCTTACCTCAAAGTTTGGAGCATATGATGTTGCACATTACTTATAATGAAAACATCAAGTTTCGTTTTGGATTGTATATGGTTACCATGGTTGATAAACTTTGTGTTTGCATCTTGTCCTCTGTGGATAGTAGGTTTGAACATGGGAAACCATTTATTAAAGAATAACGAAATCTTTGGAGAGGTTTGATGAATTTCACTGTTTTTTAAGTGAAGTAGATAAATGTGAGAAATAACTCTTTAGATAGAGTTGTTAAGAACGGTTCATACAAGTTAGTCTTGAACGATGATCAAATTTATATCCATACATGATTGTTCATTAAAACAAATATCTACGTGATATTGGTTTTCATTATTGATTTCACGAAATGCGGTTGGGTTCTCTTTAAGAACAAGCTCATTTAATATTGGTTTTATTCTAAATGATTTCATCATTATCTAAATGATAAATAAAGAAAATTCCATTTCCTCACTTACAACTTCAATATGTTTGAATGAAGTAAGTATGACATGTTAGTTTAGTCATGTTTACTAACAATACTTCTAGCTTAGTCTACATTTGGTGCTGGCTAGATAGTGATAAAGTGAAATTGTGCACTTATAAGCATTCTCAAGGAAAAGGCTATGAAAAATCATGTAGAAAGTAAACTAAATTGAATGGTCCATTGCACTTGACTCATTTGAATTATGTGGTCTTATGAACGTTAGAGAAAGAGAAAGGACATATTGTTAATAATTTCATCGTGTTAGTTGATTTCTCGAAAATCCAAAGCGTTGGATTATATTTCAAAATTATGTAAATTTTGTTGAGAATTAACTTACGCGAAAAATTATTAAATACATATACTCCGTATAAAGGTCCAATTAAGGATGTAAATATCTGGTAATTAGTTCATAGCATTGTGTGATGCTAAAGGTATTCAAACGTCATTTATTTACTCCAATAACTCCATAACAAAACGATGTTTTGGAAAGTTGGAATAAACGCTCCTCGAATGGGTTAGGGCAATGATGGGGTAATATGAAATCCCACATTCGTACCTAATTGAATGTCCTTGAAAATTAGTAACTTCCACACCATATAAGGTATGAAATAATTATGACCAAAATTACAATGTCATAGGACATTTAGGTTGTGAAACGTACATATTAAATTTATCAAATAAATTTTGGAAAATAGGTCCAAGATGTGGAAATTTGTTTTCACCAAGTACGTTAACAATCAAGAGGTTATATGTTCATACGTGAAGACGTCAGTAGGAGTCTAACTCTTTTTAAAACTTGAAATATAACGTTCTTGGAAATGAGTTTTTCAAAATCTCTAGATACAAATAAAGTTTCGTCTTTATTTGAGTGGGAGAAATTTGTTTATCTCATATAATTATCTCATTCGAGTGGGAGAAATTTGAGGAATGATGTTAGAAGATTTATTTATCTATGCACAAGATAATTTGTTTATCTATGCACGATTCCTCAAACTATTGCGAATGAGAATAATTCTGAATTGAGTGGGAGCTTATGAGATACCAAGAATTAGTTTCAAAGAAATCTCAGTTACGACAAAGAAGTTGTCAGTATAAACCCTATTCAAAATGAGATTGAATAAGAATAATGGAATAAGAATTGGAGTGAGTATCCAGAAGTTACAAAGGTCAACATGTGGCATAAGGCTACAACCAACAAGAAAAGTTTACTTTGTGAGAACCTCGTATCTTGTTATAATTTCACCAAATTAAGGTTGATTCTAGCCATAATGGCAAAAAATAGACCGTGAATTACATTATATCATTGTTAATAGTCTTAACTTCTCAATGACGAACTGTAGCAAGAAATCAATGTGTAGATTTTTTAAACAATGGCCACAAACATATGGTTTGTAGATTTTTTGAATTGATCTATGGCCTTAAACAGTCTTTGAGAAAATGATATATGTACTTTCACAATGTAATCATATCCAATGATTTCATTATGATCAATAAGGATCATGAGTATGTACTGGAAGGTCTAAATATTTATTCTATCGTTATATGTTGATGATATTTTTGTGACTTGAATAAATAAGAAGAAATGGTATTGTGAGAGAATTCTCATGTATTTCTGAAATTAAAATTTCAAGAGATTGTTTAAGGAAGTTAATATCTCTTTCACAAGGGCTTATATTAACAAGATCCTTGAACGTGTTTAATAATCTCACTGCGAATCTTATGGTGAATATTGAGCATATATGTTTGTCCTTAGACTCCGATATGAAATGAGCAAATGAAGTTTGTTGTTTATGCGAATAATGTTGGAAATCCTTTGTACGTTATGCAATGTACAAAGTTGATTAATTTCCATTCAAGATATAAAGCAATTGAAAAGTCATGAATGATACTAAGGTATCTAAGTAGTAATGTTATCTTATTGTGCTTTAATGAAAATGATTTGAAATCAAAAGGTTGTACACATATTGACTAGGTTGTTATCTCATGGAGTAACAAGAATTTTTCATATGAAGCCTTGTTTACAATGGAGGTTGATTTTTAACTAAGGTTCAATAAGCTGTGTAGCTTAACCAATCTTTTGAGAAACTTGGAGTTTATAACAAAGTTCACGATTGAGTAATAAGTTTACTCAAATAGTTAGTACTTTGTAGTTCATTCCAAGTTCCATTGTAAGTCAAGCACATAGTTGTAAAATGCATCATTACTTAGAGACATGGTTGCAAGAGTTTTAGTAAATATGTAGTATATATCTACGAATGAAATGGTTGAAAATCATTTGAGGAATCCATGCATTGAGAGTTATGTTTATGTGACATATCACGTCTCAGGGGTTGCGTAGATTTTGAGATTGTATTGAGTTTTTATTTTTCCCAACATATTTAGTGTTTGATATCCATGACAATGTGTTTGTCAAATCTTATATACAAAAATATTATTGTGAGAAAAGTATGTCGGACATATTAAAGATCAGCCCACTCACATGGGTGATCAGCTCCATCACTTTAGTAGTGACTGGTGAAGTAGCGCATTTTAAGTACATTGTCTGAGTGACAACTGAGCACAAACTTAAAATATTTGATGCTACAGTTGTAAGGTTTACAACAATATGTGAATTATTTAAGTTTCACATCATCTGTCTTATATATCCAGATGTGAGTTCTTGTGAGAAAGATTTTTTTTATGAGTAGATAGTGAACTCGAGTTTGAACATTTAGTATGTTTAAGCTA